>NW_020799109.1:28155851-28206973 GCF_003259725.1 Athene cunicularia | reverse complement strand
CACCTCGGTTTTCCAGGTAGAGTGCTGTGCCGGCGTGAGTGCCGCTTCTTTCTTGAAAGTGTGAGCCAATTTTTGTGGGGCCAGTCAATATCCCTGAGCCATCGCCTCCAGTACAGCTGTTGTAGTCTGAGTTTTTGCAGCCCGTTCTTATTAATGCTTCTCTCTAAATCTTTAATAACAGAAAAATGCCGTTCTTCCCAACGTGGCTGATGACTCGGCTCATAGCTTACAGGAGAAAGAATTTTTCTTGCCGTGTCCATATTCCCTTGCGCCAAGGTTTTTCCGCCTCACTTTTATGTTTCTTTCGCCTCACTTTTATCTATGGATCATCCCCAATTAAGGGAGGACACAGACCAGACAGTTCAGATTCTTTTTCAGGATTTACAGCATCAGAGTCTAAAAGATTATCACAGCATTCTGCCTCTTCAAACAATAAATTTGGCTCTTTAAAGTGTCCCTTAGCCTTGCCCAGACCAATCAGCGCGGCTAAGATTTTTATCGGACTTACTCCCAGCTTTTCTAAAAAGCAAAAATTGTGAGGACTACCTCTCGTTCCATATTCCTGCCCGGGCAAATTCCACAAATTCCTGGTGCGGCTGAACGACCTTCCTCAAAGTCCGATCAAGTAGCCAACAACCAGTGAAGGCTGTTCCTGGGTATTATCCCTTTCAGCCTGTAATTCCTTTTGGCCTTTCCAGGGTCGAACCCAATTCGGCCTGGCCTTTCAAGGGTCGGACCCCAATTCGGCCTATTCCGGGGTAGCCCTCTTCGGATCACCAAAATCCCCTGAAGCCGGACCAGCTGCACTATGTCAGACTTACGAATCCCGACGCTTTAGGAGACGGCACACATCTCCTGCCGTACTGCCGTCGACAGTGACCTTATCGCCTTCCAGCTCCGAATTACTCCGGTCCACCGCTTCCCGGGTTCCGTCTGATGAAAAAGCAGAGTCTGGGAAACCCTGTCCGGTGCGCCACTTGCGGTGGGCGGAGGAAGCAAGCAGCCGATTCAATGTGAATGATAGAGCAAGCTTCAACTTTATTGATAGAAATCACACCTTATATAAGCACTCTACAATACACTACTTGCAACTCTATTGGATACATTAAAGAAACTACATTATAATATCTCAGCCATTGGGTACATCTAAAAAGTCACATTATAATATACCAGCCCCTTGTGGCACCTCTGGTATGCATAAACATCTTCCTAGCTGTAAACCTGCTTCTCTCCCAGGGCTGTTTCCCTTCACCCCCCAAGGTCGTAATGCGCCCCAACTTATCTCCTTGTTCTCACAACAGTCCTTGTTATCATCAATGTATGCTGGGTTTTTTCCTTTGTTTACCTCAGGTGGCTGGGACCGACTTCTGCAGGGAGCTATGGCCGACCAGCTCCTGCAGGGAGCTATGGCCTTGCTCTCTGCAAGCCGTTCTCCAACAAGAACACATTTATTTAGAGCGCCCAATAAATGTGGACATGACTTCAGGTACTCTTACTATGCACGGTGATTTTTGTAATGTTATATATGCTGATTATGAAGAAAGAGAATTGCTAATGCCTTCAGACTAACTTTGTTTTGGTACGTATTTGTGTATGACCTACTGCACTCTTGAACCAGAATTAACACCCCTACTTTATTCTAGCGTTTGGTGTAAATCTGTCCCCACCAACTTTCCATTTTCATCGCAGAGGAGGTTCCAATTTAGTCCAATATCTTATGTAACTGGACAGTGCTTTCTGGGTAGTAACTATTTTTTTTTTAATGTTTCTAGGGATTTTCTTCCACGAGGTTCTGGAATTGTAACAAGACGACCATTGGTCCTGCAACTCATCACTGCTAAAACAGGTAACTTCTTTCTCTTTTTGGTTCGATGCCTGGACAAAGTGCTGATGTACTTCAGCAGGAGAAAAAAAATTCTAGGAAAACTTAAGCAGTGTGACGAAAGGTGCAACTAAGCTGACTGGAACAAAGACTTGCTGCTTCAAAACTGCATGCTCAGGACCAGCTAATCTCATTGTCCTGTCTGGGAAAACGGTAGAATCTAAACCCTAGAGCACATAGTAAATTTAATCCAAGATCAAATTTGAAGCAGTGGCGAAACATGATTACATACAAAGTGTTTTAGAAATTAGGTTTGATTTATTAATTTCTTGATGAGCTTTACAGATATATTAGTTAACACACCAAAAGTGCTGTACTTCTACCTTTAACTCTTGCTCCAGTGCACGCAGCATTGATTCCACACAGCTTGTTTTCGTGACTTGTCTTTTTTGGTTGAGCTCACTGCACTAAGTAGAGCAGAAGGTAGGCTGGGGGAGAAAAAGGCTTCTGTGTATTTGTCTGGTCAAAAATAAAAATACACTACATGTATACCACTGTGCTATGTGATGTGTCGAGATCTTTCATCAGAATTCACCACTTTGTACTCTTCCAAGGGGCACTTCATCTGCTGTTGTGTAGCTCAGTTTCCTAGCATATGTAAAAGCAGCTACAGTTTTCCATTATTCAAATGTTTTTGTTGTTGCTTCTAAAGCAATGTAAGCAACAAAATCACTGGTTTACTGTTGATTTCTGCTTAAAATAGTAAAGAGATGAAATAACATCCAAAACAGCATTTAAAAATAGAGTGCAATTTAAATTATAGAACATGGTGAAACTGGGGAAGAAACAAAATTGAAGCTGCCTATAGAACTTTAGTCTGTCCCTATGTGTGAGGTGTAATTAAGTTTTTGTGCACATTTTTTTCCATAAGGTCTTTTTGTTAAGCAGAAAGGTAGACTTCAGTCTGCCTACACTCCAGTCTTTTTTTCGGAATTACTGCTTTTAAAGCACATTCATACTTTCAATGCCTCTATGAAATTTTCCATAGTGTTTATTCTGTGGAAGAGAAAGCAAAAACTGGAATTCAGTATTTCTATATGCTCAGTTTAGAAACTTCAGGTTTTCCAACAGTATAATATGCTTATAGTGCTTTATATATATTAAAAGATGCAGTTCACTTTAGTTGAAGATATGTACCATTGCCATTTCTGCATACCTGGCTTTTGATTTCTGACAGAGCATGTAGAAATTCATGAATAAGGCTTAGCTACGGAGAATCTTCATCTAATTTTCCCAGCACCATGCAAGAACAGAGAGAAAGGAATCGAGCTCTGTGCTGGCATTCCTAGCAAAGTGACTAAACTGCAGGGACATATTAGTAAGTAAACTCTTAGGTCCATCCTAAATTTACCCTAACTGGTCTATATTGCCTTGTTTTGTAAAATCATCATTGTCCCTTGGTTACTGTCTTTAAGTAGGCCTCTAGGTTTTCATATAGGTGCCTTCTCTGTTGGAAAGTAGTTCTTCATTATGTCTTAAATAGCACAACAAAAACTTTAAAAGTTCTGGAGAACTGAGCTTCAGCCTGATTTCATGTTTCCTTGATGTCAAGAGGTATTTCTCCCTTTGGGAAATGCTGTGTATTTCTTGTTTGGGATTAGATGCTAAGACCTTGAAAAGGCAAGCTTTAATTATTTTGTTACTTACTTTAAACTTTGTTCTGCTGTTGTTTGTCATGGTGAAATTCCAAATAACTTTTATCTTTTAAACCACCTTTATCTTTCTGAACTAATTTTAAAAAATAAAGAAAACCACTTAGCTTAGAGAAGCGCAGTGTTCTTTTACAGGAAGCAGGTGCTGGACTGATTTTTATCAAGTCCGTAATTATGTAAAATATTATAGAAAGTAATTAGAGGATTATATCAGGTTCTTGCTGCAGTAGCAAGATTAGTTGATCTCTAATCCTGGGATTTTTCTTGACTCCTTTAAGAGTGACTAGTCTAAATCTTAGAGTATGAGTTGGGAGGGAGGGAACACTTTCTATATAGGCATGCAGAGGTGACTGCAAGATATTTTAGCAACGTTTTGGAACTGGCTGAGAATCTTTCTGGAATGTGAATTTGATTGACAGAGGAGGTTAAAGCTTCATTTAACTTTGAGTCGTTGCACTAAGGGATAGATTGGCAGCTGAGGCATTTGTGCATACCCAAGAGGAAACTTTGAGCACTCATTATTAGGGTTGGATATGCATGGAAGGGTGCAGCAGGATTTGAAGTTAGGAGGAGTTATCAGGGGCCCCCCAGCATCTGAAATATCCTACACATCTGGGTAAAGAGCTGTTATCCCTGTAAATATACAAGGGATAACATGAAGCAATTCAATACTGAGAAATTTATCTCATGAGATGTGGAGTTTTTTTGTTTTTTTTTTTTTTAGAATTTTGTTTACTTCCCCTTTTTTAAAAAAATCTGTGTAATTAGTACAAAGCTATTTTCTAGTGACCTATTGACCTCCTTTAATCACTAACATATTTGGATGGGAAAGTACAATTCCTAAATGGCTTTATGCCATTTGCACTTCCACATCTGTGCAAATACTGTACTCTGTTGAAATCTTGAAGGCAAAGAATACTTAATTAAAATTAAGTATTGCAACTGATGAATCAGTCTTTAGTAGTTGTGACTGTTTTCCTCTGAGAAATACCCAGTAGCACGAATAAGTGAAAACATGGGTGTTAAAAATAATTTCTAGTCCTCTGAAGGACTGTGACTTCTTTCTGACTATATCCTACCTTGAGTCTCTTTTGGGACTGCCCAACTGCATTTCAAATGAAACTGTAAATGCAGCCTGTATCCAATAACTTTCTATTTTAGCTAGAGGAGAGAGGAAAAAGAAAATAATCTCCATCTTGTAAATATTTTGAGGCTGCAAGGTGGTTTTCTTCTTACAGTTTGAGGCTGATGCTCATTACTTGTCCCAAAGTAGTTCAAGTCCTGTAAGCAGGGTCACAATTTTTCATTCTTATTCTTCATGTCATGTTTTTTGTTTAGTTGCTCCTCTTGAACCGAAGAAAAATGGCATATATGACATCTTGCTGGCAGAGAGAATTGAACCAAATAAGCATGTAGTCTTTTTTCCTGTAATAAACAAACCAAAATTCTGGTAAAGCAGCAGTTTACCACCCATAAGTCACAATACAAAAAAGTTCCCAGCTGCACTCAGGCATGCAATCCAGGTGCAGCTTGTTTCTCTCTCTGGTAGCTGCATTTGGCTGTGGGCAACTCTACAATGTTGGGAAAGTCTAATAACTCTAGTGCCTTTTGTTGTTGCTAGTCTCTGAAGGAGCCCAGAGTAGAGAATGGTTTTGGAGAAAATAGTCCCATTGGGGAAGATACAATTCAGTGAGTTTTTGAAAGGCACGGGTGTGGATAGGGTGCTGTTAGATGGGAGGCTGACTGATGGTGAGTTTCAGGTTTTTCAAGGCAAGCAAGACAGCTGTGATAAATTAGCTTAGCCATTCAGAGGATGGACATGGGAGAAATTCCACCTGCTCTTTTCCTGGATGAGAAAGCATTTTGTTTTGTGAGAATCTAATGTCTAAATTCAGGCAAAAGACATGCTGTTAAATAGAACACTAAGTGGTAAGTAAATCATCACGAGGTTCAAAAGACATTCTGACTTTTTCTGAAGTCTTGCAGATGCTCTGTTCTATTGAAATTGCTGAGCTTTAATGCAAGTATCTTTTGTTGTGAGGCTACTCCTCAAGCATACCATCTTTTATTGCCATCTGGTGGCAAAAACAATCATCTAACAGAAAATGAAAAATTTATAAAAAGAATATAGATTGGTTATTTTAGTTAACAAGAATTACCTTAGAGAATTCATTAAGAGGAAGTCATTTGGAGGTCTTCAAGGACAAAATCTAGAAATGTTCCACAGTGCTAATTGTAGGGGAGAGGCTGGGCACTTTTCAGGGAGGAAAGGAAGACAGTGGCTGTCACTTTCTGGATCCCACTCTGGCAGCTACTCATTCTGATGATGGTCAGGGATGCTGTAGAGACAAGTTAAGATGTGGGAGATGAGTTCCCCAAAAGCTAAAAATTGACATCACCATGGGGAGAATGTGGTAGTGACTGGTGACCCCTTCCTGAGACAGTGAAAGACTCATCACCCAAATAGGACTGATATGCTGGAAGAGGGATAGTGCTGCCTGTCTGAAACCAGAATTTAAGCTGTTGCTGTAAGGTTGCAGAGACTGCAAATCTTCCTTCCTGCTATTTGTGTGTGTGTGTACTTGTAACAGTGCCTGGAGTGACCTGAGCTGATCAGCAGTGACTGCTGAAGTGTGGCAGCATGGGTTTGAGGGCTCAGCCAGTTCTCACATCTGTACCCGCAAATGCAGTATGGGCTTCAGCTCCTGTTAGCTGAATACTTGCTTTTCTAAGTGGTTTTGCCTGGAAGGTTTTGTTTCCTTGATCCCACATGGATGCTCAGTGACATCAGTAAAGATGGAATCCCCTCACTGAAAGAGTAGAAAATGGCTCTATATTTGCCCATCTTCAAAAAGATAATAAAGTGACAGAAAAATCTGTCAAAGTTCACTTTTAAGAAAAGGAAGTCTGTAATTAGTTATTAACTAACAATCTGAAAGGTGCTTGCAATAAATAGCAGCCAACAAAAATTCATCAACAGAAAAGAAGTCTTATTTTATTGCAGGATAGCAGGCTTGTAAATAAAGGTGTAGTTGTGTGTCTTATCTTGGGTACAGTAAGGGTTTAAAGCTGTCTTGGATGTTTTCTTGTATAATAAACAAGGTCTAGAAAAGACAGCAAGATGGATGCACAACTGTTTACAGAGTGGAAGGGGACTTCCTTCCAGGTCATGTTCAGTATATTACTGATAGCATGACAGAACAGAGTGTGTTTATTAAGTTTGTATTTGGCAGAAATGAATGAGACTGTGAAATACACTGGAGGGCAGAACTGGAATCCAGATTGCTTGCAAAGGAAGAGAAGTGCCCCAAAAGTAGGAAGTTCAGCTGTAATAAGGGCTGTTTCTGTACTGAAAGGCTAGTATTTGATTAGATAGATGATTTTCAAAAAAGGACTTGGTGCTCACAGTGGATCTCAAACAGAACACTGATGTCATGCTGTTCTGAAATACAGAAGTAAATATAGTATGTGATACATCAACAGAAATGCAGTCTTAAAAGTAGTTCTTTCACTTTTTTTTTTTCAGTCCTGGAAAGATTTTGACAAGAGTTCTGCCTCTGCAGCTTTAAGAAAAATGTCTGGAGGATAGCTTTGTGGATGATGGAAAGTTTAGATAGTATGTTCTGTAGAAGAAGGTTGAAAGAACAGATACTATTTCTTCTACAAACAAAATATCAAGGATGTGAAAGACTGTTGTATCAAAAAGAATGCTTTTCCTCCTCTGATATGAGTGTCTATTCCTATAATTAACCATTTCCTTGGTTCTTAAGAATGTGACCTGGTATTTTATGCTAGTTATTGTCATTAGATATACACTAGTTTCAATGTTTTTAACCCTTCTGCTACGATACTCTTGTAATCCTCTGCATTGACAGCATTTTCTGTGTTTTTTTCTTCAGAAAATACCAGGGTCTTTCAGCATACCTTTATGTTAAAATTAATATGCCTCAAATCAATTTACATATAGCCAGTGAATAGACAGTCGATCCACATGATCCTTCCTAGTGCTGCCTGCTTTCTGTAGCTAATTAGATCAACTTCCAGTTGCTGCATCTACTGTTCAACTTAGAGGTTGTATCTTTTAGTCTTATAAATAATTAATTTTCTTTGAAAGATGAACTGTGACTTTGAGGCTCAAACTCAGGGATTGTTAATACCTTTCAAGAATAAATTTACAAAAGTTATGTTTGTGACCCACGTACCCTAAATATATCTTAAGTATAATGAGAGATGAATGAAGAAAACAGAAGTGAAAAAAGCATATCTTTGAAATGGAGTATACTACTTCAGTCATAGTAAATGTTGTTCTTGAAGATGTACCTGCATGGCCTATGGAGCATGCATTTTGAAGGGAAATGGCATCTTGTATGTGAGGATATTGAAGGACCCCAGTGAAAAGTGCTGAACTTCCCAAATCTTCTAGCTACTTGGCATAGCTGCTTTCATTCAAATAATTTCTTGTAGAGTGTATTGGAATACAAAAGTCTTCTTATTAGTTCCTTGTCGTTTTTCCATAGGTGCTCTAGGTATGAAGTTAATGGACTGCATTGAACCCTCATTCAAATTTATGCCACTACAAGCAGGTGAAATAGGAATTTAAACTGCAGATCTCAGTTGTTGAATTACTTCGTGCAGCATAAAAAGGATATTGCTACTGGTGGATTGACCACTACAGCTAGTTAAAATACTTTAACTGGTGTGTTGTTTTTTTTTTTTCGTAATGGAAAGTTTCTTTGTTTGTATACCTTTCTGCTCTGTCTGTATTCCTGATAATATAGCTCAGCTTAAGCTGCTAGCTCAAACTTTTTCTCCTCACTTACAATTGTGTGGAGTTAGCTTTTATTCAGCTCCATTCCTAAATCTTCTTTTGCATGAACTTTGCCCTTTTTACTTCAGTTGGTATCATGAGCATGATGATTTCACACTCATGCAGCTAGTTTAAAAATTCTCAAGTATATTGTTTTGAAGTAGCAAGTTATATATTAACAAGGCTGTTAATTTTCATTTTTAAACATGGAAAGTTAAATTCCCAACAGTCTAACTTCTGTTGTGGAGGAGAGTTAATAGCTACCAAAATGCTATGCAAATTCAGCTTTTTTGCTTGAGAAAGTCTCATTTCTGTGCATTTGCTCATATTTAATACAGCATAGTTTTCAACTTAAAAATGCTCTAGTTTGGGATACTATTCAAAACTTGTCTTTATTTTAACTTTCAAAATAGTTTCCATATATTGAACGTAATTTGCTGTAAAAATGAAGAGGGTTTTTTTAAAAGGAACTGAGATGATCTCAAATCTTTAAAATGTTAAGGAAGTCATAAAAGAGCTCATTGCATATTTTTAAGATCATTTGGGTAGCCACAGGAGTAAAGAAAAGAAGTCTAGCCTATGTAATAAGAGGTTCAAGTCTTTAGAAAGACTTCTTGCTAGAGTGAGATTCAAGGCTCTATGATAAGATGAAAGAATAAGCAGGAAGAAACAATTTTTTAGTCAAGATGGTTGCTGGTTTTCCAAAGATACATTGAATAAAGGAATGTAGATTCAAAGTAACTGTTTCTAGATAGAAAACATTTTTCATACACTTCAGTCAAAATCCTCTGGCCCCCTGCAGAGGAATCCATGGTTCAAAATGAAGTGGTAATCAAAAGACCTCTGTGCATGAGAAGCCTGGAAGCAGAGTCCGTGGAGAGTTTTGTGCAGTGTGCATTATAGAAATCTAAGAGGAATATGCATTAGCATAGAGTAAACACTGCGATGGGGTAAAATTATAAGATTGGGCCCAGGAAGAGTGCAGAGCACTGGGTAAAATCTGATGCAAATAGGGTAAAACAGTATAGACTGGCTACCAGTTCTGCTACAGCTAATTCATTGTGGAGTTCTAGTTTATTTTTGCAAGTATCATGGGTGTGAATTCTGTTTACTTTAGATGCATTCAAGTGATTTGAATCTGAGAATGTATTCCCTATTGCTGGTTTTCTGTTAGGTATGGGGAAGGGAACATCATTCTAGAATTTCACTTCAAAGTTAGGTGGTAAAATTGCTGGACATTGAAAGAACAAAGAAACAAACTTGAATTATAGCTTCATCCTTGTTTATTCAGCTTTGCTTTCTAAATATTGTTATTTATTGATTTAATAAATCTGCAGTCAATATCAGTAGCCATGCCCTTCAAAGATCTGTTTATAGGAAAATAAAAAAGGAAAAAAATTATTTGGTCAGTGTAGTTTCTATTATTTTATTGTCTCTGTACAGAAGAGAATGGAAACACGTGGGTAAAGAAAAGAGGAATAGAGTTTATCTTAGCTTTTCGTGTAGTGTTTCCCTTTGTAGAGAAGGCTGAGCCCTAGTGGCTTAACTCTAGTTTGGATGGGTGTATAGCTGATTTCTCTAAAGCAGTCGCTGAAGATACACTGTATTCAGTGAAGTAGTATTTAAGAGGTTGCCAAAGTAGATGCCTTCTAGTGCAGGAGGTAGAGACCTCTACCAACTACTTAAATGTGAACGTATGTCTTAGCAAATGTGTCTTAACAGTTCTTGCTGGATAATTGGGCACTTTGTTTTTGCTTGTTGTCCCTGTCCAGGGTTGCTAGTCAGGGACTAGAGGATTTCAGAGACTACAGTAATGGTAGATTGCATGAAAAAAAGCTGGTATTGACTTTAAACTTCTTCCAAAGAGGGAGAAGTTTTTCACCTTTTCTCCCTGGGCCTTTAGAGAGCTGTATGAACCACCCAAAGAAAAAAAATAGTGTGTAATTCCAGTAAGCAGTGGCACAGCTTTCAATCCTCTCATCACCTGAAAAGACTTGTTCCCAAATCTGGCAAAGGCTACACAGTGGGGTTTTTAAAATTTTCTTTTTTTTTTTTTTTTTGTCAAGCATATCTCATATGATCAATATTTTCTCTTAGGTAAATGGTGAAGTTTTTGAATAGAAGGAGCTGAGCATTTAGTTGAATCCTTGTGCTCTGATATAGTATAGATGTGGTTTTCTGTTCCTCCCTCTCTGCCATGTTACTCTTCATTTTTCCCTGGTTCAATTTTGTCAGTGTAAGTTATGAGGAAGATGCATCAATGATCCCAATCTTCAAAACCTGGCAGTTGAACAAAATAATAATACATGGAGGATGTTTTAATTTCCATTCTGATTTCTGAGACTTGCCATTTGTAGTTTCTGTTGGTCTTTCTGGGACTACCAGAAGCAGAATATTACTTGTAGATTGATGACTTACTGTGGGAGTGGTATTAATTCTAACTGAGAGTGACAGAGTAATGACAACTGGGAGTGTTCTAGAAGAATAACAAGCATAAATAAGGTAAAGTGAGCTTAAGATATTACTAGCAACTAATTAGGAACTTAATTGAAGCACAGCAAAAGTAGAGGTAATTTTTACCAAAGAACAGCCAACAATTTTTAGCAAAATTATTACAAAAAAATACAACTCTAGAACAACACTTTAAAAACCTGTATTAAAGATTTAAAGATCTGATTTCTTTTTAATTTGCTATCTGCAGATTTATGTTTATTTTAATTATATGTGCCATATATCATACTTGTGTTTAGCACTTCTTGCTGTTCAGCACACTGGAGACTTGGCTGATGGCTTGTGTTTTTTTGATGGTTTAATATTGGGAAAAACCACCAATATTTATGATAGCATAAATAATATGAAAGGTAACTTTTTTAAATTAACGCGTGTAGGTTTGCCCAGTAATAAAAAGTTTGGTTATACTTTTTTCTCCCAAATTTGCTACCACTTATTGCAGTGTTAACCAAAATCCTTGTAAACTGAGGTGTATTGGATTGCTTTATCATGTTCTTATATTTCCCATGTGGCAAAAATCTCAAAGATCCTAAATATCTGCCTGCAGTCCTTTAAACACTATGTGAAAGGCAATACTAGGAAATGAGTAGTTTTAAAATTTGCAGATTCTTGTGGGATTCACATAGGTTTAATAGACTCATAATGTTGCAATTCCAAGTATTTGTAGCTCTCTTGTTTTAAAATATAAATAAAATCTAAAAGCAAGATGTTGAATAACTTTTCACCCCAAAACTCTTGTAATCACATGGCTCCTGCTGTTTGGATTTTTTTTATATTTTTATTTTTTTTTTAATGGAGTGGGGAAAGACTCAGTATCTTTAAAATAGTAGCAGTCCCCAAATTCCAAGATCAGTGCTAAATCACACAGTTTTAATGCCATTGTGATAAGTGACTTATATTAGAACTCAGATGTGCTTAATTGCTGGATTGCAAAATTAGGAGTAAATCTATGATTGGCCTATTGTGGGTATGAGCTGTCCAGTTCCCTCCAGACAAAATAACCTTTTTTCTTTTTTTTTTTTTTTTTTTTTCCCCTTCATGGAGCCGTGGCTTATGGCTAGATATACAGAAACTTCTTCTGTTCTGTGGAGATTTTATCACTTGCCTAGATCTGTCTGTACTATTTCAGATGACCTCCATTGGGCTAGAAAAATATTTCTGAAGAGTAAGGAAGCAGAGACTTACTGACTTTCTCTATGAAGAATTTTCCTGTAATTGTTTTCACTTTGGGCTAGTGCTCTTAAGTGACAGAGATATTTAATTTCGCTGATGAAAGTGTGGAGAACATTTACAGTTAATTCTATCTGGTGATACCATTAACTAATCAAAAAGCCCATAGTCTATTGATGATATATAATCATCAAATAACCCATAGCATGGCTTGCATTATTACTTTTGAGAAGACAAGGAGAAGATATTAAATTGTTTCATTACTTTTATGTCTGCTTCTAGTTTTAACTGAGTTAGAATTTATTGATTGCCAAGGACAGGCTAAGGGCTAAAAGGAGCAAAACAAAGTGCTGCTTGTTCATTTGAATTTTTATTCCTTAGGCTGTGCGTGGCACCACAGGTTATGAACTGTTGTGAAGTCCGTCCCTTCAGAACTAGAGCTACCACAGGTGTGGGAGGAAAGAGCTATTGATAAATATTAACACAACTAAAAAGTAGCAAACATTTTCATTTGAACTACCTTGAAGCCATTTCAGATAGGGACTCTTTCTGTTACTGAGTGTTAAGTGAAACAAAGATAAAAGCTTCCTTGACTGTCAACTGGTCAGTCAACAGATTAGGCACCGAGTATTAATTACTGAATTTTTAAATATTTTTCTGAGAAAATCTGATGAACCACTGAAAAAATAAGTAACTAAGAAGAATAAGTTTTATTTTATGCCAGGACCAGTGCATGAAGAACTGGGACAAAATAAGAACCATTTGTTGGCTCTTTTATTGAGAATATAGCTATTTTCCAACTTAGAGATGACAAATTTTACAAATGTGAATTCTCAAATGTGCTAGAGCAAGTGACATATTTTGTGTGCTATATTATCTTTCACTTTGAAATATTTGAATATTCCTTGTTCTTTTTAATAAATAGATGACAACGAAATATACAACCCCCCCATTCATTGTCATTTTACTGCTAGGGGTAAAAAGGAATATAAGATATTCTGGAATTCTTAAGTTGTCAAAAGTGAGATAGAGGTTTGTTAGGTGCTCTCTTCTTTTTAAAATAAGAGGTGTATTTTTTTTTTGTCTTAACAGGGGTGGGGTTTTTGGTTTTCTTTCAACATCTCTGTTGAAAATAGTAATAAAGTGACTTTTGGGAAACAGACTTCAGTAGTGATCCATAAGGCGTTCTATTAATCTGTATTCTTGGATCAGGTCTCCTGAGCTGCTGTTCTGAGTGCCAATCAAGTTCTTTGCCCTGGTGTTTGAGGGCTTTTAACCAAGAAATGTTTTCTGGGGAAGAAACATCAAAATGGAACTTTGAGGTCAGGCTTTGATTGCAGGATGAAATGAACTGACACATATGCAACTTTGTTCAGCCTTTCTCCAGTCCTACTTCTTAGACCCTGTGGGGACAGGATGTGAGCTTATACCTGTGATTACCATGTGTCATTATTTCTGATTACAGCCTTGTTATGTAAGAGAAACTTTTGTGTTCTGTTTTGAAGGAAAAAAACCTCAGTTTCAAAATCCTGAGATGTGTTTTTAGTTATTCACCTCTAAGACAGGAAATTCAGAAGGTTACAATAATTAGTATTAATATTTGTATTCAAGAGTAGAAATGGGGGACCTATTTCTAGGTCTACAGTCTAGCAAGTTAGACTGTATCTATCCCTGATTCCTGGTTGATGCCCTTCTGAGGTAAGAGGGCAAGCTGCATGATGTTGAAGACCTGACAATTAATTGTGTTCTTACACTGTAGCAAAATCACAGCTGTATCTATAAAAGCTTTTACAAACTTCTTAAGCATGGTTTGGATTTATACTACAAGATGATTTTAGGAAATGAGGAGTTGTGTTTAAAAACATTACAGTGTTTTTAAGTGATTCTATTTTTCTTAAGGACTTGTAAAAATGTACAGAACTCCATTGTTAAAATCATGGGCTGTTAGTTTTTGAAAACAAACACTAATAATCTTTCATGATACAGAATTTGAATTACTTTTATTCAATTTAGTGATGTATTACAGGCAAGTGTAATCAGATGAAAACTGAGAATTTGATTCAAAATCTGTTCCTTATTCTATTAATGTAAATAAATCTATTTGAATCTTTCAGGTTGTTCCAGAAGATGACATGCTAAAGATAAAAGCAATAAATCATATCCAGTCAACTTGACTTTTTAACTAACCCTTTCTTGTTCTAGGCTGGTTTTCGTATGTGCAATCATATCTGTAGCATGTGCTCATACGTAATGCTCTGCTGATATCCATGATGACATGCTTACACATCTGAAGACTACTAGGGGCTTGAAAGTGTGTGTCCAAGTCTCTAAGTCTGTGAAATACAGAGTTGCTACTGATATTTTTCAGAGTATGCTGAATTTCTACACTGCAAAGGGAGGAAATTTACTGATTTTGATGAAGTTCGTCAGGAAATTGAAGTAGAAACAGATAGAATAACAGGAGTGAATAAAGGCATTTCTTCAATTCCTATTAATTTAAGAATATATTCTCCACATGGTAGGTAAAACCATTTCACTTTATATTTCTTTCATGTAACATATGTAGTTCTGTTTGTCTAGTTGTCTCCTTTTGTATGTGTTCTCACTGCTCAGTCAGAAGTCTTCTGTGATGAAAGAACTTCTGAGACTGAGTTGAACCAAAAATCGATATGTATCTGGAAGAATTCTCAACTTTCTTGTGTTATGAAACCACTCTACGGTGGAGAGCTGTTGCCAGTAGACCTGGGTGGAACACAGACTCTCTGTCCCATTTAACATTCTCATGATTTAAAAATATTCTCACTCTGAATCAAGATGAAACCAATCTTTCTCCCTAGTACATATAGCATTAGATTTTAGCTCACTGGTAAAGACAAATAATAGGAGATCGAAGACTTAGTGGCAAAACTTTTTGCTGCGCTCCAGATAGATTCCCTGATCAGTGATCTAGAAAGTCATTATGTCTCCCTGCCTTATTGGATGCTTATTGTTCACTGTCACTAAAAATATATTTAGACAACAGTGTTCAAACAGTGGTGTTTGAAGCTATTTTCTGTTGTAGACCCCCAGTATAGATCAAACTTAGTTCCTCTGGTTGCCATCTGCCCAATTTAATGAAGGCAATCTAGAGAAAATGTTTTGCATTGAATCTGTCTTGAATACAGGAGAAAAGTGGTATGTTTGGTTGAAGCACTTTATTTTTCTAACCACCTCATCTGATGTCTTCATTGCAAATCAAAGGGCAAAGATTAAAATAAAAGGAGAGGTAATTAAAGAGATGCTGAACCTCCCTTTGATGTACCATGAGCACTCTTGGCTCTAAACATATGCCCCTAAGCCCTTCTCTGCTATGCAGATGTGGCATAGCCAATTGGAGAGGAGCTGAACTGATTGCCCTCAAAGCTTGTTTGTTTGAACATGCTGACACCAGGAGAAAGTGAAAATTTCGTACCTAATGCTCTTTGTTTTATTAGGATCAGTCTTTTAGTTCATCAACTGTTGTCTGTATTAGTCAGACCCCAAATATGCTTCTGGCATTTCCTTTCAAAGAATTACATTTTCCTCATTTGTCTAAAAGATACTGTGTTACCCCAGTACTAGCTGAACAAGCTAGGGTGCCTCTAGTTGGCAGTGACCTGTACTGAGGAAATCATGCAGGGCAAAACAGGTTTTCTTAATGGATAAACTTTTTCATGTTTCATGCTTTTTCTTAAGAAGTTAGAGTAAAAAAAAAAACCCAAAACAACAACATACCCCCAAACCCCTTAACAACAATTTTCCTATGTAAATTAGGCTAGCTATTGGCTTTCTTAAATTGGAGACAGTGTTGAAAACATGGTCAGAGCACTGTATGTGGGGGAAAAAAAAAAAGGGCAAACAAAAAGCCTGTTTTGGGTTGATGTGAAAGATGCAGTGGGAATAGTATGTTGCCTGTGCTCCTGTTACTGGAAAAAGTTCAGAAAGCCATGTTGATTTGTTTAAGAGCCTTCAAGGATATTCAGTATAAGTATAATTCTTCTATCTATTTGTAATGTTTAAAATATTAACTAGTACTAATAAATTCGGAGGTGAAAGACCAACAGGGTAACAAGTGTACTTTTCAGATTGTCAGGCATTTTGTTTGAACCACTGACAATTATATACCTATAAAGGTAATTATGTGGGGGTTTATGTGACTACAATTTGTTGTAGCCATAGATGTGTAGACCTCTTTAGACATGTCTGGTGTGCTGACCAGTTTTATGATCCTGTGTTTTCCATATAGTATTAAGCCTGACTCTTATTGATTTGCCGGGAATCACTAAAGTGCCAGTAGGGGATCAGCCTCCAGATATCGAGCAACAGATCAGAGACATGATAATGCAGTTCATTTCTCGAGAAAACTGTCTAATACTGGCTGTGACTCCAGCTAACACTGATCTGGCCAACTCAGATGCACTGAAGTTAGCTAAGGAAGTGGACCCTCAAGGTAAGTATGATTGAACAAACCATTTTTGTGGTAATAGACCAACTCTTGTGTAAAATATAATTTATAATCTAGATGTGTATGCATATATTCTTATATAGGCTTCAACATCACAATAACTGTTAGCTCAGTATCATTCAGGAAATGATGCTGTAAGTGTATTTTTAAAATTTTCTCACTGTCCCTTATAAGCAAGTGGGGCAGAGCCTATCTAGAAATTTTTGCAGTACCTAGCAAAATAGACTGTGGTGCTGATAGGATTTCTGGATACTGGCATCATAAATTTTATACAGTCAAATCACAGGAATGCTGGGCCTTGTTACAGAGATTTGAGCAACACATTTCAGCACTGGCAGTAATAATCCCTTCTTTTCAGACATACCATAACTTGGAGTTGTAGCTGGTATTGTACAATGCAGGCTTTGAGAATATCACATAACTGTTATAAAATTCTAAGATGTAATTGTTCTTCCTGAATATAGATGATTCTTCACTATCTTTTTCCTCCTGCCTCCACCCCGGTCAGGTCTTAGGACTATTGGTGTGATCACAAAATTGGATCTGATGGATGAAGGAACAGACGCAAGAGAAATTCTAGAAAACAAACTACTCCCTCTTCGTAGAGGTGAGAATGTTCAGTTGCCTATATTCTTTGCAATCCAGATGATGGTTTAGAATAAGGGTGGTGATTGGGAGTCCTGGAGGTGAATCAAAGCTTACGCTGGACTTGATGAGTTCCTAGCTTTTATCATTATCTATTCAGCAAACATAAAATGCAACAGTGCTAAAAACACCCTGCAAGTAAAATATTTTCTTTCTGGACCTGGAAAATACACTTTATATTCCAGAGGAAGCAAGAAATCTCAGCAGAAGTTGTTAGCCAATTTTCTCTTGTGTGCCAGGTTTCTGTCGCTTGTAACAAAAGAATCTTTCACGTATGACAGAAACAAGCATCACAGCTTTGGTAATCTCACTGTAAACCAAGTTTAGACCCCTTCCAGAAATCTTCTATATGATTGTTCTGGCACCGTCTGCCACAGTTGCTCATACTGTTAACAATACCAAGAATTTTGATTCTAGTTACAATGAATTGATGAGACCACCATGGAGCATGTTGGCCCTGCAAATGAGAAGAAATTTCTTCTGTATTTTGCTAATGTTGTGTCATTTGTATATGTAGATCTCTCTGTGTGTGGTGATTTGGTTTGAGGGTTTTTTGGTTTATTTTTGAAGTGGTTTCTTTGTGGTACACCGAAGTTTCAGATATTTCTGTATTTGAATCGGTGATTTAAAAGAAAGTGTATCTGTTATGCATAAACAGGGTGAACAATTTAGACACTGTTAAGGTCATTACAGTACTTGTAAACATGATCTGAAATGCCTAAATTGGAAAGTTTTGTTTGAACTGAGGCAGTGTAGTTCTATTTAATATGAATTCAGTAGTTCAGGCGATAGCTGCACTGACTTACCCATTGGTTTTGTGATGTTTTAGGTTATATTGGTGTTGTAAACAGAAGCCAGAAAGACATTGATGGGAAGAAGGACATAAAGGCAGCTCTTCTAGCAGAAAGGAAGTTCTTTCTTTCCCATCCAGCATATCGGCACATGGCAGATCGTATGGGAACACCATATCTCCAAAAAGTTCTAAACCAGGTAAAATCTGAAGCCTTTGTGGTGAAGGCAGCTTTTATAAAGATAGGACCAATATAAAATCTTTGTTAAAATGAATGTTGGTCATTAAACCTCACTTACTCTTTCCTGCTTTTAACCTTTGTAAAAATTTTACAGTGTAATAAACAAAGCTGTATGTTACATGTAACATACAAAACCCATGAGATGCAGTTTCTGACTTTTACTGACAGTTCTGCACTCCCCTGTTCTCTTGAATACTGAATATAAACATAAAAATTAAGACCTCTCTCTTCCTTGGAAATATACCATCCTATTCCTTAATTATCACATTTCTTGTAGTTTAATAGGATTTTTAGAATTCAAATCTAGAAATTGGAGAGGATGGGGGGGTGGAGGGGTGGAAGGAGGCATTTTTAGAAATCATGTGTCCTTAGGGTTCACTGTATGCCTGTGAACTTAAAAATGTGCACTTTGTTGAATCTTTTAACAGAAACAGTATACTGTATACTAATGACATAAATGACAAAATAATTGGAACACTTTGTTCACACTACCTTTATTTTTGCCCAAAACTTTGGTTTGTTTCTATGAGTCCATGCAAAACCCTGTGAGATCACAGCTTCCTTCAGCAGGAAATAAAGGTCTATTTCCCAGTTACCTGGAGGAGAAACCCATACCTTACTGTCCTAATGAAGACACTGCCTACAGCAGACTTGGAGGATTATGTAATTCTCTTCACCATTTTGTGTCTGTGGGTATTACTCTTTTCAAAGTGCTATCCCTTAGCTTGAATAGCATGTGACCCTAATGATGATGCATTTCAGTAAGTTTGAAGAGGACAAAGTGAAGTAATGCCTGCCTCTCTAAAATTACTGGTGATGCTATGTTTTTTATTTTTTTAACTTAGTTTGAGCTGACCAGTGTTCTTGGCATTCCTACAGGTCAAACTTGATAGTGTTTTTACAAGTTCACTGTCAAATTGCAGCCTTTGGTCTGGAATAGATAAAGGCCAGGTCAGCCTGGCTTTGTCCATTTTGGACAGCAGCTGGAAACAGAAAAGGTATTGATTAAGGTAGGAAACGAAGTGGCTGGCCTGCTTAATTTCTTGCTACAGTGACTTTGCATCTGTAACTTCATGGCCAGGCTATGGCATGCTCTAGACTCACTAAAGAATGCTAATGCCACTTATTTGTGCCTTGGAAATGTACTCTTCAGCAGGATGCAAGAACTCGCTTGTATCCTGCAATTTTGTCTGTGTTTAGGATGTTCTGCCTCTCTTTATATCTTGAAAGTTTAATCCATATGTCTTGGTTCTGACACAGAAGCATGAGCTGCATATACCTTTGGACTGTCTTATCTATCCTGACTTGCACTGTTCTAGGTACTATTATTTTTTTTTGTGAGCTGTTTTGTAAATATAGTTATTGGAGTATGAACTGTTAGTCTTCTGCTGCCATTACTGTGAGTAGAATATTATATACGGGAAGATCTATTTAAGTTTTATCCCTAAGATATTAGGGACCTATTAGTGTTTGTGATTTCGGGTAGTATTTCTGTTTCTCTGCATCCACAAGGTGGTGCTCCAGGGAAACTCCAGCTTTTGTTTTTGTGTCTGTTGGGTTTGCTGAACAACTTTTATGTTGAGTTTACATATTTTAGTATATGACATTCTTAACTTATAGCTTGTCTGACTGGGGTTGGAAAGAGGGTTTGCAGCATAGTGCAAGAAGTCTGCTTTGGTTTTAATCAAAGAATGGGTACAATGCATGAGAAATTTATGGCACAGGTAAGACATTGACAGTGCTGTCCAAACAGGTTACAACATATATATGCAGAAGTGATGTAAGTTAAATACCGATCTGGTAAGTCTTTCTATTCAATTTATTTTCCAGTACTTTCAGGTATATTTTCACAAATGAAGACTGATAGTCTTGAGTGCTAGAACCTTTTTCAGCTAAAACCAATTGTTTAAAAAAGGTAATTTTCTACAATCATTAATATGAGGGCAAACTCTCTTTCCTGTAGTCTGCTTTGTACAAGGAAGCTGAAATCACATGGAAGTGACTTTTTCCAATGGTGGCAGAGTGCTAAGTAGGTATTATGTATGTCTACACTTCCCTCCATCTCTGTTCTCAATGGGCTGTGGATGCTCAGAATCTCTTCCTTGTGCCACATTGCCTTGTGGCTGTAAAGTAAAGGAGTTGTCATGCTGAACAAGTATATAGGGAATTGGGAAATACCCTTAGGAAAACCAGCAAAATGGAAGTGGTAACATCAGTGCTCAGTGATGAGAGAGGTCATTTCAAATTACATATGTAATGTGTATAACTTTTTTTGTGTGTAACTAAAGAAGTATGTAGTAACAGGGCTCTTTGAGAGGGTGAAGGAATTTTTTAAGCCCCCTTATATGTATGCAAAAGGAATATTGTATTGTTCTTTAACAGTCTCCATTGCTTCAAAGATCAAAAGGACCTGCATTGGTAAACTAGCACAGATCATGGCTGATACACTTGGCAGTCAAAAGGAAATGATTTGTGTTCTTGCTTTCATCTTTATTAACAGTATAAAAGGACTTTATTTTCTTTTTAGCAACTTACCAATCATATTCGGGATACCCTGCCAGCATTCAGAAGCAAACTCCAGAGCCAGCTGCTTTCTATAGAACATGAAGTAGAAGTATACAAAAACTTCAGACCAGAAGATCCAACCAGAAAAACAAAAGCCCTGTTGCAGTGAGTGTCTAGCCTTTTTGTCTTCTTTTTCACTTTGTATAGGTTTGTCTTTTTTTTTTTTTTATATCTAATGGGTATAAATTTAAAGATTATGATATGGTTAAGGATTAAACTCCAAGGAATTCTGTGTTTGATGTTCCAGAACACTTTATTTACTTTATAACTTCAGCAGAGTTTTCCCCAAATGAATTTTAGTAATCCTAGAAAAGAGAGTATGCATAACAGGAAAAGATACAATGATGGGCAACATAGATGATCAAAGCTAAGAAACTGCTTCTGATTGTTTAGACAGGTTCTTCAGCCTGCCAAAAAGATGACCACAAGCAAGGGGAGGAGATTGTGTTAGAAGTCTGTAAGATGAGGAGTCTGAAATGAGAATAGGCAATGCTTCTTTTTCCAATACAAAAACTTGTCTATCCAAAATAACTTGAAGATGGAAAGATCAAAATTAATCATAGATGGTAGTCCATCATGTGCACCTAAACCACAGAGCTCTTTGCTGCAGGAGCTGATACTAAAAATTTGTGTGCTTTCAGAAAGCAACTAGGCAAAATCTTGGGGATGAGGAAGACATTTAAAGTTAGTAAGTACAAGGACAAATTTCTGTTGTGTGGAGCCCATAAACAACAATTTATTGAGGCCAAGAATGTATTCTGGAGAAATATTACGCTGAGCTTGCTTTGTTCTCCTAGGCACTTATTGTTGGTGGCTGTCATGATATGGGTTTTGTTCTGCTGTAGTACAGCTATTCTTAAGTTCAAGTGATAGTGTATCAAGGTAGGTGAACTTATTCTTGCTGGGCACACTTCTGACAACTAGCAGCAAAATAGGTGATGTGATGTGCCACCTGTGCTTGTGTTAAAACTGACCTGGCAGATGTTGACCCTTTTGGGCTCAAGAAGTCATTGATTGAATACTGTTGTTTGCCAGAAGAATTGCAGTGATTTTTGGAGCTATATTGTTATCATAAATTCCAAACTAGAAAACTTTTTCACTGTTGAGTCACTGTCCAATTTGGGTCTCATCCACAAAATAAGTCTGTTTGACAAGACTTTGATAACACTATTGTAATGTGACGGAACAGAGATGACTTCATCTGACTGTGAATCAAGTGGAAGTGGAATTGGAGCCTTTGTTGTGGGTTTAGCACTGTTTTCAGGGATGTGTAATACTCAGCATTATGTAACTTTTCACCTGAAAGGTGAAATGGCAGCATTTTCTCTCTTTTTCTAATTGTAGCCCTCTGCAATCACTTCTGTGTTCATATGCGATTAAAATTTGCCTCTTAGAAATCATCTAAAGGAAGAAAAAGAGATGTAAAATGGATCTAGCTCTTTTGTATGACTGTTATATTTCTATTCCAACTGATTTCAAAGGTTTTCAGCCATCTCAGTTCTGTGGGATAGGTGCTAATAGCACTGGATTATGAAAATACATAAATTCTGGACATGATTCATTCTCTGATTAAAAGTCTGGAATTCACAAGGAAATATGGTCACCAGAATTAGAGAGGCTTTCGTGAGCCAGCTTATTTACTCCTTGTTTTTATAACAACTGTATCTGAAAGAGTAGACATCCCTCATGACTTTACTTCAAATGTTTTGATTGCAAAACCAGAGGGACATCACCTCTGACTCTTCCATAACAGTATAACGCAGGTTTTTTAATTCACTCTGTATATTTGGTGACTTAACTGCTAGAAACTTACATTGTGTTGTGAGTTGTTAGATGTTCCTGGTATCTCATGCTTTTCTGCTATTGTAACGTGTTCTAAAGGAAAAACAATTCCATTTCGTTTCAGCCTAAGTCATCCTGCTTGATACTTCTCTGCATAATTTTTTCAAATTCCTCTGTTATAAGTAACCTATGGGAGAAATTAACTTACTTTCACTTTTCCTTCTTTTGGGGTGTGGAAAGTAATGTAACTGGAACCCTTTCCTCTGATTCTTGAGAACAACCTCACCCCATAAGATGATCTTTTAAGTTTTCACAGTCTTCTTCAAAAAATGAGTCTGGGATCCTACACTTAGACTCCTCCTATAATTCTGTTAACCTGGCCATACAGGTATCTGAGGTTTATCTGCAGTTGATACAAAATTTTACTTCTTGACAGAATCCGTCACTTCAAATTTTATGACTAGATGTCTGTACGTACTTAATTATTTAATAAAATACAGTTGAGCTATTCCTTAATCTTCCATAAATGGAGGAATTCTCTGCTCCTGTTGCAGAAATCTAAGCACAGTCAAGTAAGCCGGAGCTTGTGGTACTGAGAGCTGCCACACTGACATTTTATTACTACTTCTTGGGCTAGCTTTTTGGCATGGAAAAGTAAGTTCCTTAGCAGTCTCTTCCAAAGTTTCCAGCACTGGATCAGCTTAATGGCTTAATTCACATCATGCTATTGGACTGTATCTTTTTTTTATTTGAAAAATCAAAGGGTCATTGTGGAGAAGTAAGCTCTCCACAAATGGTACCTTCTGCTGTAAAATTGGAGATTTTTAGCTTGTGGTGGTCTGTCCTGTTGAGCTCTGCAGTTTCTGTAACAGCATTTAAATATGGGTGTGTTTTTCTACTCAAATACAGTAAGTATCAGAACTTAAACATTAGTACTTTTATTTGCTTATCCTACTAAAAAGACTGCTATCATTTTTTCTTCTCAAAAAAAAAATTTTTAAAATTTATGTAATAATGGTAACATTTACAATTTTATGATCTTTGATAAAACCTGAATGTAGCCTGGTACCTGCTGTATTTGTAGCTGACTTTAATCTACAGTTTCATAAACAGTATTTAAAAAACCTCAAACCAACATTTATGAAGAAAGAAAATAATATAATGAGCTATGTCCTGTGTGACAGAAGGGGTGTAGGGGAGTGGGTGTGTAGGTGCAGATTTTATGGGTTGGCAACTTGGTTGAATGAATTGTTATAGATACTTTTGTCAATTCCTAAACAAGTTTTAATAGGGCACTAGTAGTCACATAGTACTGAAGTACAAGTTGGTAGTTGACATGCTTAAATGGTTGTTTGTTTCTTTTTTCCTCCCCTCTTTGAAATTTAGGATGGTACAACAGTTTTCAGTGGACTTTGAAAAAAGAATTGAAGGATCAGGTGATCAGGTTGATACGCTAGAACTTTCAGGAGGTGCCAAAATCAATCGTATTTTCCATGAACGTTTTCCTTTTGAACTAGTGAAGGTATTTATCCATCTTGATGATGTGTTTTGTGTTTTGTGTTTTATTTATGTATTCTTATGTTCATATTGATCATAGTAAAGCCAAGATAAAGTTTGACTGCAAGAACATGCTCTTAACTGTGTAAGAAATTGCATGAAGTGATAATTGAGACATTGGGCTTCATTTCTAGTTTCAGATAATGAGACATGCAAAGAAATCTGAACTCTAGTAATTAGAATATAATTATAATCTCAGTTGTTACTGTTTTCCATACTTCTAAATTATTTTATCACAAATGACATCTTCCTTCTGGTTAGATGAGGCAGGGAAACAACTACAAGTTCAAGTAACTTGTACCTATTAAAATTAGACTTATGAAAAATAGCCATTTTCTATGTTTTCTACTTCCTGTTTTCACAGCATTAAATCAAATCCAGCTTTCAGTCCTACATTTTCATAGTACAAGATGGAACAGAATCAAATTTGGTGTTTTGAAATAATGTTTCTCCTCTTGATACATCTCTTCTTGCCCATCCTTTGGGTAACAGAATAAGTGGAGGTTCAGTGGGGTGTGAACTAGTGAAACTTGACTTCCTATGAACTTATAAAATATATTCTTCAATTATTTTTTTTTTTTCTTTCACTGCAGTGGCTTCTGCTTCTCTTCATCATGAACCCTACTGTATCTATAGTCCCTGTTCTTTTATGCTTTTTCTAAGCTTCCTTTCTGCCTGTTTTATGTTCAACTGCCTTGATATCCCCTAACTTTCAGTTGGGTAAGAATCAGACAAGCATGTGGCTGGTATGTGGTAGGTCAACTAGCAGTCGAACAGAATAGATAATAGTTGGGCTTTGGTAATGACCCATTTGTTTGTGATAACACTAACTTCTCTTCCAGCTAGCTGGCTTTCAAGACACTGAAAGAAAAGCTTTACACCTTCACAACTGAGACTGCACTTCTAGTAAATTTGATTGAAAAACACTAGGATGGGAAGAGGAGTATAAACAGAACATAATCACAGAAGTTGCACCGCTTTAGGAAATAAAGCTTAAAAAAAAAAGTTGCATCTTACTAATGTTGTTTCTGGCTTACTCTTTCAACTCATGTCTATTTTGTGATGTTCTGCAAAGTCCTTCCAGTGGTTGGTATATCTGGAACAGAAGGGTGCATAACTTTCAACAGTCCTTACTGCTGCCTGTAGCCTTAGTGTTAAAAAGTTTTAAAATTCTTACGCTTTGTTTAACAAAACTAGAAATTATTATTTCGCCAGTTGAACTTGCCTGTCTTCCAGTTATATTGGGACAGGTAATATTTATTTAAAAACTTCCCCTAATATGGTCTCATATGCTTTTGTTCCTTTAGATGGAATTCAATGAGAAGGAACTGCGGAGAGAAATAAGTTATGCAATCAAGAACATACATGGTATCAGGCAAGTGCTCCTGTGTTTTCAAGCCCAGTGACATTATAGAGGGTGTGATCTCTTTAACCTGTGGACACGCTGGCTATTGAGTGGTAAACTATATTACTAATGCACTGCTCCCAGCAGCTGACTTTTTTCTTCCACTCCTTCACGCTTCTGTTTTTCAGGTAGCTATTTTGGGTCAAACAGCTGGTTTGCCTGAACAGGTTTAATTTACCTGAAAATCCTTGAAAATTATTTTACTAGAAAAAAGAGTCATTGATTTTCTCTGTAGTGACTGCAGTTCCACTGTGCCTGTACTCCTGAAACATCATAAGTTTTAGAGGGATAACTTGTGTCTTGATATGGGGGAAAAAAACTTTTCAGCTTGTGTTGCAGCATACTCCTTGCACAATCTCACTCCCCTTTATTCTCAACTGTTTCTTGAAGTGACTGGTTTACAAGTGAGTTGGCCGAGGTTTCTTTTTGTGGATGTGTCTGCAGTGTATTATTAGGTTTGCGAAGAGGGAGGTATTTGGTTTGGAATGACCTAATTATCTCATTTTTGGAGTGATCTGTCCATTTCAGAGGGATACTTCACCAGATGCATTACCCGTGTAAATGTTCTTTTGACAATAGAAAGACTTGGGTGGTTCTTTTATGGGTTTTTCCTTCCTACCCACTTTTGAAAGTGTTGCTTACAAGCTTTGTTGTTCCTAGTATTTTGGAGAATGTTCTTCATATTACTTAAATAGTAATGTTACCAAGGTGACCTGGTGAGCTCTCAACCCTGAAACCTTGAAGCAATACAGTACTTTGCATCAATAAATAATGAATTGAGAATGTTAGGCAAATCACCTGTAGTGCATTTCTACGGCAAATCACCTGTAGTGCATTTCTGCTTTATTTGAATAATACATCTTGTCAGAGGAAGTAACATGAAATGGATTACCCCAATTTTTCCGAAGGTGTGGGGAAACAGGTATTTCAGGCCAAGATAAAGGGCTGAGGTTGGAGCATGCCATTTATCCCTTACATAAAGTTTGCTGCACTTCTGAAGAGGCTTTACTGCACTATATCAGTAGTCTACACTACTCATAGTCATCTTCTAGTCGGAGGGCATATTTCTACTTTATTCTTACTCACAGTGGCACTTGGTTTTTAAAGGAAAAGGAGCAAATACAGTTCTGTGAAAGGCTGTGTTAGGGATTGTTATTACTCAGCTCTAAGTTTCTGAAAATGAAGATATAAGCAGTTCAGTAAAAAAAATCTTCCTTGCATGATGTTTATATCACTGTCTTACATATTTTTATCTCCACAGAACAGGTTTGTTTACTCCAGATATGGCATTTGAAGCCATTGTTAAAAAACAGATAGTTAAGCTGAAAGGACCTTGCTTAAAAAGTGTGGATCTGGTGATGCAAGAGTTAATCAACACTGTCAAGAAATGCACTAAAAAGGTAACTTGCAAATAGATCTGGTAACATAAGTATAACGATAATACAAAGCTTGTCTTATGTTTTATGGTATTATAAGAGATTTCTGATCTAGTCATTTGATGTACAGAGTAAGGCTATAAAGCAATTAAAATTTCTGCAAAACTCAAAACAGTGCAATGCTAAAAATGTTAATTTTTTTTATTCCTGTGTTTTGAATATATATATATATATATATATATATATATATATATATATACACACACACACATACCCCTCATGACTGGAGTTTTATTGAGAGTTGCTCCCAGTTTCCTCTTTAAAATCACATTTTCATTCGTACCGAAGATTGGAATGTAAGCAGCAATTCTGTGGATGTGAAATGCTCTTTCTATATTGAAACTTTACTGGGTAATATCACAAGTTCTTTGTGATATAAAGGGTCTAAAACTTTATCTGGGCTTTTTTCATACACAAGCCCAAAATGTCTGATCTCCGTCTGTCAAGAAATTAGAAGTAGAAAGCTAGGAAGGTTTTCTCTCACTTGTATTTGAACAGTCTTGCATTAATGTTGATGAATGAGCTTGCTGCACAGAAATGTTGAACATTTAAGTGGAAAGAATTGCTGAGCATTAAACTTCCTGGTGTGAAAGTTGAGTGCTTTGGTTAAACTTTTAACTCAAGATCCTGCAAGTGTAATGAATTAAGAGAGAAGTTAATCAAAGCTAAACACAACATTACTATGAGTATTTGTGAATGGTTTTCCTGAAGAGTGTACTTGTGTTGGTGTATACTGTTAGAATGAAACCTCAAACTTCCAACCCTCCAGCTGTGGCTAAGGAAGCATGTCAGATATATTAATATGAACCTTCTTTTTCCTCATGCTCCTTCCCTTCATAGGAAAGTTGTCATCTACCAGTACTGTGACTCACTTGCTAGAGCACTGACAGCTAATAGTTGCTGATTTTCAATTATCTTTTCTCCCATTACTCTGTGATGTTCTAGAAGATTCCACTGACTCTTGTAGACTTCTTAGCTAACTGGCCTCACCTTCTGTTCATCTGCTTTACCCTTGGTGTAGGGCACCCTAATAGTAGCAAGTACAGGAGTTGTTCTGGCATATGAGCATAGATATGCTGAAATTGTTGAGAAATAGACCATCATGTCCTTTGCATTCTTCCAAATAATGCAATTTTTATTGTACCAATGAGCAGGTAAAGGAACTATTTCTCAATACAGGAAAAGATGACAGTCTTTTGTCAAAGATCATAGAGGAGCAGATTGACTGCAGTATTTTGAGCAGTGTTTCCAGGGTTTTTTTTCTACTTCTGTCAAAGTTTGCACAATATGTCACATGAATTAATTGTGCAGATTCTTTTCTCAGTGCTGTTGGGCAAATTTACTGTTGTGTTTTGCTGTTCACTTTTTAAAGTATTGTTATTGAGGTTTAAGGATGTTGCCACAAGGTGGAGCCTTCAAAGAACAAGAAACTTGAAAATTATTTTAAGTGCCAGTCTGGAATTAGGCACAAGAGAAGAGAGAACATGGAGAAACCTCACCCCAAGGCCGATAAGCTGTGGCTCACAGTTCCAAAGTGTCTTTTCCTCAGTGTTCCATGGAGCAAAGCGCAGAAACAATCCAAGAGCTAGGTCTTTCCAGCTGCTCTGGAAAATTATTATTAATAGCAAGTAAGACTTGCTTTATAGTGTAGTTAACTTTTAGATCAAGCATTTATAATAATTGCTTGCATCCAAAGAGAAAAGCTGGAGGCTCCTCTGTGTTATACTGAAGCCACCCTGTAGGTGTAAACTTTTATCAATTTTCCTTTTCAGTTGGCAACATATCCAAGGCTGTGTGAGGAAACAGAAAGAATTGTTGCCGGCTACATTCGTGAAAGAGAAGAGAAGACCAAGGATCAGGTGAGAATAAATAGGAAATTCAACAGTTTGGGGAGATGTGCAGAGGAGGGAAGTTCTTATATATAAAGTATGGGAAGACCATAAAATATTTTTTTACAAATGTTTTTTCAGCAGGCTGCACACTTTTAGAAGAGGAGATCAATTGCTCATCTACCATTGAGCTCTGAGGAAACTAGAATTGTTACAGAAAATACGGCTTTTTGAGATTAGGGTTGGTGGCTTAAAGTAGCATTGGCTTGTTCCTGTGCAACAGTGTGTTATGCTCTAACAGCTATGTGTGGGAAATCGATTCATGATTACACAAACACACAGAAATACTCAGCCTTTTTTCTACTCTGTTCCCAGGTGTTTTTTAACACATCAATCCCATGTTCTAATTACAGTGAGGCCCATGAGCAATTGTACTGGAACACTTGTGTGACTGACAAGCTACATAGTGGATGTGTGAGCTCTGACAAGTGTGGCTGCTGAAGTTCTGTGTTGCTGAACAGTAGTATCAGCACGCAGACTCCAGCTGAGCAACTTGGCCCTGTCTGTCCTGGGCCATGTTGACAGGAATGCTGAGGTGCATAGTGAAGAACCACTGGAACTTAGCCCCTGAGGGCTACTGCATGCTTTGAAAGGCAGCATCTCAAATCTGAAAACTAATAAAATAATTTCTCCTTTGGATTCTAAAATCAGCAAGAAAAAGATGCTTCCTATGGCTATTCTAAAAGGCAGGGATTGCTATCAAGTTGATAATTTTAGGCTGTGGTTTTTTAAACTCAAATTTAACATCTGATTTAACCAGTGCCCTTCCAGGTTCATGGATTTAAAAAAAAAAAAAAAAAAAAATAAAAATCAGAGAAACTTCTTTAGAACATGCATCACCCAGATAAGCACTCTAAATCCAGGAAACTTCAATGCTTAAATTACATGTGAGAAAATCCACTGGACATGGAAGCAGGAATTATTGTCTGGAGAGTGCAGAGTGTGACAACAAAAATATTCGGGAAAGAAGGGCTAGGCAGAGCTCTTAAGTTGTTCTAGATTCCTGGCTCTCGAGTCTTGTCCCTCTGAGAGCTAAGGAACTGTGCAGCATGTCCTGCTTCTTTTCCTTTAATCTGTGCTGTGAATGTAGCCTTAAAAAATTTTTTTTTAAAATTTCTCAGAACAAAATACAAAATACCAGCTTTCTGTAAATGCCAGGAATTGGTCAAATAGGTTATTGTCACATATTGTTGTTAAATCAAAACATTAATGAGGATAATTTCAGAGGTAAGAGCTAGACCCAAATCCTCACTAACTTTTGCTCTGAGGCACTTAATATATTCTAGAAACTGTAAAGAATTTGGAAGTGATGGTGTAATTGAGAAGCTGTACAAAAATAACTCTGTACACTTTGAGGAGATTAAATGCTACCCTTTGGTAGCAATAGGTTTCTTTCATTTATCATCAGGGAGCATGGAAGTCTGTCAAGGGCAGGGGGAAGTGCAGACCCATGCATGTTCAAGAAGCTGTTCAAGGGTGGGAGTGACCTTTCCCTAATATCTTAGCAAGTTCTTTGCCAAGTTTGATTATCAAGTTTGAAACAAACTGTGTCTCTGGGCTATTGAAGGCCTGGCAAGTGATAAGTACAGAAAACATTCATTCTGTTATTTCATTGACTAGCCTATCTCTGAATTCAGATGTGTGAACCAGAATGGCTGTTCTACTACCTGGACTGTACATTTTCTGTGACAGGGCTAACTTATCTATCACTTCTTTGTGTAGTATCTAAAGAAAATGTAGGTACCCTGATTTTAGGTTTAAGATTTAGGTTCCATGCTAGCTTGAATGGAATGCTACAAATAGACAGAATTTTGCTTGACTTGGAAAACGTAGACCTAGAATCTATGTTATATATTATTAAACACTCTCTGGCCATGTATGATTGATCTTAATGAAGTGAACAAGGGCCAAGATAGTGTAAAAAAAAAAAAAAAATATTTGTCAGGAGAAAAAATAGAGGAAATTGAATTGCTTTTCTGTAGTCTAGCTTATTAAACAAGCATACGAACAGAATTGGTGGGATTTAGAAAATATTGTTGCTTTTGGATTGAACAATTACAAAAGGAATATTCAATAATGCAGAAAACTCAAGTTTTGTTCCTTTCTCCTGGCCTTTTCCTCAATCTCTCTCCCCTACCTTACCCACCGTTTTTTTGCACTCCTGTCTCTACTAATAGGTGCTGCTGCTGATTGATATCCAGGTTTCTTACATCAACACTAACCATGAAGACTTCATTGGCTTTGCAAAGTATGTATACAAAGACTTTGTTATAAAGACACTGTCAGTTGTAGTTTTGTTTTTAAAACTAAGTTCAAAACAAAAGTCCTGAAGTGTGACAGTGAAGATGCAAGTTACAAAGATCTGAAGTTGCAGGAACATCCTCTTTCTCAAGAAACATACTATTGAACTCTGTCCCACTTGTAAGGGATTCTCCACCCGAGTTCACAAGAATGGTTGTTCTGAAGCTTATGTCTTGGTCTGGAATCACATGCATCTCAGGAAGCAGCTTTGGCAAGCTGATGCCCTCACTGTATCCATTTTAGGACCACAGACATGTATAATATTGGTGGTCTTTCCACATTGTTGCTAACGCATATTTTGGGAGCTGTGATTCCATGTGAAACCGTTTTGTTCAGACTAATGGATGTCACTGAATTGTAAGTGTGCCTGCTGTTTGGTTGTAGAGAATAATAGTAGCAGAATGCCCTGAAGGGCCTGGTTTGACGTTCTCCTTGCTTAATTGAAAAGGCTGTGAGAATATTCTCCAGAATGTTCTCCCTCTGCTTCCAGCAATTTGTGCCTCAGGGACTTCATATCAACATTTTGACACTAGTAAAAATGTTAAAGATGTCTTCACTCTTTGAAGAGTAAATGTTCCTTCAGTCATATTCATGCCATATTTGCCATAACAGTGTTTGGAATCACCACAGGTTTCACCCATGTGGGATGCTGGCAACAAAGTTTGGCACCACAGTACGTATTATACTATGACCTATTCTAGTTAACATTGTGAAGGAAGGTCCACATCTTTGGCAGTATGCCCTGAAGGTTTAAAACATGGAGTTTAGTAAGCTGAGAGGGGAGAAGGCAAAGCCAGGGACTATTTATGTGTTTTGTTTGAACAACTTTCTCTAGAATCACTTGCAGGTCCTAGATATCCTTATCAGTTCTATTGACAAATGACAGGATGTTGTAGGAATGGTAGCTGGCCTTCTAGAGGTCAAGATAACAACATGCTATTTACTTTTCTTCATCCTTTTCTGACAGGAAAAAGCCTGCTAAAAACACTCCATATATTCATGGTGTGTGTTGTGACCTTAAAGTCACATAGTCCAGCCTTCTTCTCAGAGGAGGGCCAGTGCTGAGTTCAGACCAGGTTACTTAGGGCTTTGTCCAGTCATATCTGTAAAACTTTCCAAACCAGAGATTCTCCAGCCTCTCTACGCAGCCTATTCCAATGCTTGCCTCTCCTCCTGTGAAAAGACTTTTCCTTGGGTCAAGTTTCCATGTTTTATAGTCTTGAATTCTGGAGTGCCAGGCGTAACTGGAGCTATTTCATTATGTTTCTCCCCTGGAAAAAATCTCCCTTGTGGATGCTGCTGCTGGGGCCTGTAATTCAGTCCATGGCCTTTGCTGCAGTGTTTTTTTCCAAGAAGTTGAAATGCCTGAATTGAATTTCTTGGGAAAGCTGCTTCCTCTTTTGCCAGTTGAGATCTAGAAATCCCCAGCTGCTGTGTGTGGAGTATAAGTAGATAACGTATGGTTTTCTGCTTAAGTTCACTGATAAGTTTAAGCAAAAGTTTCTATAGCTTGCAATTGATGGCAAGTATCTTTGTTGATGTGTTCAACTGGAAGAGAAAACTTAGATATCAAAGAACAGTTTAAAATGTAAAATATATTAGAGCTAAACAGGAGAAAATACACATTTTCTGTTACCATATTATTGTTATAGTAATTGTGTTAGAACTGGAAAATGAAATAATTTTGGGTAGCGTATGGTCTTCTGCAGTATCTAAACATTCAGTTCTGGACTACAGATTCCCCAGATTCCCTAGTGCTTCCTTTCTTTTGCTGAATCTTTAAGCCAGTTGCCTCATGTGACTGCAGTGTTTTATTGTTAGTCCTGTGAACCTTGCTCATAAGCACAAGAGCGCAAGACATTTCAAAATACCCTGCAGTGTTGCACAGCCTAAGGCAGGTACAATGTGATGTGAATTGACTTGAGAAGGATTTAAGAATGCCAATCTTTAGAAAAACTTTGTGTAGTTATGAAGTTATGAAATCTTAGAATATTAATGTTTGTCTAATTTGCCAGAATGAGTGGTAAAATGTTGCGACTGAGTTTGTTTCCAGTTGGTGTAACTCAGACATAGCTACATGTTTCAATTTACATGGAGTAATTTGTCTTTAGAACAGTAAATAGCGGACCAATTGCTGGGCTGTTTCTAAAAGGTGTGGGTTTCTTAGTAGGATGTTAATGGTCTAATTAGCTTTCCTAAGGCAATAAAATAAATTTTTTAAAAATAACCAAAACCCCAAACCCCAAACCAAAAGAATGGCAATGAGGTTTCCTAAAGCCATCTCATGTGTGTTTCTCAAACAACAAATTGGAATTAGTGAAGAGTTAGTGATGTGTTTTCTGTATGTGGGTTATTTAATTGTAATTTATGCATCAAAGCTTATGCAACTCAGACAATGCACCAGGGACATGCAGTGTTATTTGGCCAATAGGATCTGGATGATTGAGAGCTAAGCCCAGCGAATAGGCGCATGGAATAAACAACCTTGTGGATCTTCTCACAGACGGCATGTGGATTGCTGGTTTGATAGAGTATGGTCCAGTGGGCAGGATCAGAATTGGGACAGGGCTGAGTGATACTCCAGGAATTCTTTGGAAGAACAGTTGTGTGCAGAACAGTTGCAGGATTGGCCTGTAGCCTGTGATCCAAGCACACCTTTCATACTCTTTCAGGGCAGCATTTGTAGCTGATCTAATATGTATGCTTCTTTCTTCAGTTAATCAGTGCCTGCTGAAATGGTATAACCTAATCCAAACAGAACTTCCTGTCACAAGTGGCTGCTTAGGTGATCAGGCAGCCAAAGCCTGCTGGTTGAACACTTTTCTCCTGTTTCCAGCAATACTTCAATTTTGTGGCCTAACACTTTCAAACCACCACATAATGCAAATGCAAATTTTAGAATTAATGACAACTTGGATGTTTTTGAGACAGGAACGTGTTTTGTTTCAGGAACTGGGATTACCAGATTTGGAGAATTGAGCAAAATATTTGAAATATGTTTTAATTTCAAATATGCACTATGCTTATAAGATTCCAGCTTTTCAAACCAGCTTTGTGACTGCTTCATGCATTGGTTATATTTATACCCTCAAAGTGCATAGAAGTTTTAGAAAAATATCCAAAACAGACAAGACAAAGCTATTAAGGACCCTCTAGCAGGGGAAGATTTTGTTGTACTGCACTAAATAACAGAAATAGCTTGCTTTTTTGTCTCTTGTCTATTTCTAGAGGCTAATGCTTCCCAAGTTACCCACATGAACCATAATTTCTCTGTGCTTTAGTAACCTTTACCAATCCAAGTAGGATGTTGTTGCAAAGGAGATGATTAGCAGGAGCTGTCTGCTGTGCATGTCCCTTCTGTCCTAAGCAGGCATTCCTATACTGTAAGAAAAAGTAGTTGACATATGCATATATATGCAATGGTTTTGCTGTGTTTCTTTGTTCTTATGGCTTTCTGTGCTGGAATCAGAAGTAACTACTACTGCTAAAATCTATTCCTTGGGAAATGGCTTAGTTCAAGTTTCTTCAGTGTAACTCTTTTCCTCTGCTTCCCTTAGTGCCCAACAAAGAAGCAGTCAGGTTAACAAAAGTACAGTGGGAAATCAGGTAGGCACCTAACAGAGAATGGATAATGGCATGTGCAAGTTAACCCAAGCTGTTTGGTTTTCTTGGCTGCGTTTATTTGCTGTAAGTGTATCATATACCTTTTCTTCTTCAGACATATATAAAATGCATTATCATCACCTTGTTTTCTGAATTTTTCAGAGCCACCTGACTTTTATTGTTATCATCATTTATTGTTTACTATTTCTGCTACTGCTTGCACTGCTGGTTAGTGTCTCCCCTCCCATGCCATTTAGTGCATTGAATCTTTCATGTTACACATCAGTGTATTTTGTCATTAACTGCAAACTTGTGAATTTCAGAATCCAAAATGCTGGTGAGTACTTGCTTGTATGTGCTTTGTCGTAATTGTTTTACTAGTTCTTATATGTTCACAGTTTAATAGCAGTGAAGGGGCAATTCAGCAAGCAAAAGCAGATTTGCCTTTACCTCTTCTGAAAACTTTCAGTTGACTTCACAAAGATGTTAACTGTGTACCACAGGCCTTTCTCAAAGTAAACAAATAATAACTGGTTGATGGTCTCAGATTAATTGGCATTTTCACTGAGATTCATTAATGAAATTACTTGTTTCTTTTTATCACATAAGAATATGGGATTGATTCTACAAAATGCTAAGTGCTCCTGAGCTTTGCTGCTTTCTTTGCTTTTGTGTGGGCCAGGGGTACTCAGTACTTCACAGGATCAATCCTTTTTTTTTTTTTTTTTTATATATGAGGTGAAAATAATGAAAATGCTACAACTTTGAGGGTTTCTGCTCACTGTGAGGGTTTTGCAAAGTCTTAAATAGAGAGAAAATGTTATGGAGTTACTATGTACTTTTAAAGAAAAAAAAATTCTAGTAAAAATAGGCAATGAAATTTTGTATAAATAATTAGCAGTATTGAACATCTTCCTCATGTTTTCATGTGCAATTTGGTCAAACAATGCTTAGGAGGTGAAAGGTTGAGGCTTTCAAATGTGACCTCTGAGTTTAGATCCCCCAGGTGATAAACCTGACATTTCAGAAAGTCTGCTGTTGTAGATGAGAATTCTAGCATTTTTTGAAAACTTGGTCATCTTTTGGGGGCTAGAAATCCAATCTATTCCTTCCACCAAGAAACTGCTAGTTATTTTTGAAATGTTAATTAAAATAATCCATTAACTTTTTGGATGTGATAGTCCCCCATAGCCTGACCAGCATGAGTGGCATATTTGATGTAATATATGGTTTGGACTAAAATGAAAAAAGTTGAAAGGTCTAAACACTGAAGTGGCTTCAAAGACTGCTCTCTTCCCTCTGAGGGGAGATATCCTTCTTATCTAGCTATGCTGGAACATGTGTCAAGCACAACAACTGTCATCACTTTGGAGTGGCCCATAAAAGGAAAATCGACCAATTATCTCACTCTTCAAAATACACAAATAAAATGAATGATTTTTTAATTAAGTGAATGTTTTGTCTCTAAAGAAGTGGAGAAAAAGCTTGGTGTTTTAAATTAAATGTTGAAACTTGATTACTTTTGGTATAAAGGACTTTGCTGAACCTTTTATTTTAAAGATAATAAACAGATGTTTGTAAGTTAATTGTTTGGAGTTGAAAAGAATGAGAAAATGTTTCCAAAATAAAACTTCATTTTTGCAATTTGCTATTTCAGGGAACCAATCTACCGCCTTCAAGGCAAATTGTACGAGCTAAGTTCTGTAAGCTTTATTGTTGCTTTTTCATTTAGCTTCTCAGAGGGCAAAGTTTGTCTCTAACTCCTTGGTTTGTTAAATACTTGCTACTAAACTATTTAATGTTAAAAGTGTCTTGTCTGTAACACTTCCTCAACAAAGTATAATTGCAGTTCATCACTTAACTGCCACTAACCTGCTGTTACAAGTATGAACTAGTGTGACTTAAAATGTTGTAGAAAACTTTGATTTAATATTTTTATAATTTACTGAGTTTCTCAAACTAAAATGACTAACTGGTGTTTATTTTATTATATAACTGGAAAGCAGTTTTTATCTGATGTAAGTGCCTCTATTCATAGTAAACCCCTTTGAAAGGTGAGCAAATAAGTTTCTTGTAACCAAAAGGAAACATTAGCTCTTACGTAAATAAACATGCTGTTTATGGGTACAGGTACTGTTCTTGGTATTTTGTTTATGTAAGTACATGAGTTACTTTTGATAGAAAAAGTGAATTTTATTAATAAACTTTAAAATATTTAAAGCCTTTTTAGCATTCTTTTCATAGCACCAGGAGCATCAATATATCATGGACAGATTCCTTTCTAACCCTTCCACCTCATGAGTAAATAAATATGTGAATGCTTTTAATATTACTAATTAGAATTAATTGTCTAAACGGTAGTTAATTTTATAACAAGTTATTCTTGGTTCACTGATGGTTAGGTGTAAGAAGTAAATATCTATTGTGTGCATTCTTTGCTAATATCTATGATGAAAACATAGACGTTTTTCCAGTTTGTTGCCACATTATCAAATTACATTAGTTATTATTTCAAATAAACTGAAACTAATGTTCAATAAAGGAAAAAGGACTAGGCAGCATTGATTCTAACAGCAGCTGAATTGAATCTCTTGGGAGATCAAGATCATTTTCCCAAAATAGCGGGATGCTTATTTGCAATCCATTGCTTTTCTGTTTTGTAGCTTGCTTTGAACTGGAAAGATGCAGATAACTATTTCTGTGTATCTCAGAAATAAGATGAGCACAGCAATATTGCATTTTTGGAAGAAGTGTAATGCCCATTCCTCTTAACATGTTTTTTGCTGCTTTTCCCTCTACTACTAATTTATCCTCTCACGCTTAAACTTTGGCCTTTTTTGTTTGTCTTTTCTTTGCTACCGCCTGAGGTTTTGACCTGACTCCACAAAGTTTCTTTTTAAGCCACAGGTTAGTCTGTCTTCTAATTTGCTTGAAATAATCAGTGTAATGCTTGGTTTTACACAGCACACTAGCAAGATCTGGTTCCTGAAAGCTCACCCACTCTTAACTCTGTATTTTGTGTGTTGAGATTTGTTATGTTGACTAAAATTTAGTGTTTAAAGCTTCCCTTCATGATAAACCTTTGAAGACGAAGGTGTCTTTGCTCCATGTGCCCAATTGATACTCTGTGTGTCATAATGCAAGATACTAAAATTATGGAGTGTATATATAATAAGTTAATTATATAAGTATATGTAATTTATACAAAATTCTTTTTTGTGTTTTACTTCTGTGGCAAAATCTGGTGCTGTGCTTGAAGTAGCCCCTGTAATTAGAGAAGGGGCTTAATCTGAATTATGAGTTTCAAGTCGCTGTCCAAGTGGTTTGGAAGTTTGAGTTTGAAAGTGTTGTTTGACCTGTCCCTTTTATAACCTTACACCAGCAACCTGATTCACTTGTTCTGGACATGAGTAGCATTCAGACCCCATCAGTTGCTAATTAACTTTTTCCCTAGTAACCTCTTTTTTTCTTTTTAATCCTGCTTTGTAGCATATTTTTCTGCTGCTTTTCTTCAGATGTACTTAAATCCTGTTACCTTGCATGACCCAGGAAAAAAAATGTGTTTACAGAATTTTTTTAAGGAAGTAGATGGAAATGAAAACTTGTGCCAGGGTCAGTGAGGTGGTCATGAAACATCATGGCAAGGCTGTTCTGTTAAGAAATCCCACTGTTTCTGTAAAAGAGGTGGTGCCCATGGACAACCACAAGATGCTAAATTTTGAAATATCCTTGAATGAGACATGCTGCTGTTGAATTTTTACCTTATCAAGACCAGAGATGTATTGGTGTTCTAAATGGCCTTTAACTATACTTATTTTCTAGGTTAAGATTTCTTTATGATTAACTTAATCACTTGAATCTTTGTTTAACTACATTTGGAAGTATGTTTCAGTTTTTTCACTACGAAGTCTTTTGCTTCAGTAAAGATTAATTTTTTTCTTTAAAGTAGATGTGTTTAGGACTTAAGCCACTGTTGTTATTTTTAAGTTATGAAATATATTGTGCAGTGATTTTTGGGAAAGCAAGGTCCCAAGATCTTGGTTGTATCTTCAGTATCAGAACAGATACGATCAGTTTATGCTCTGACATTTTGCAAATTACAGTGAAATAGTGTATTAGGTTTCCCCTCTAACCTGTTGCTCCTTTTTAGCCTCTGTAGAGCGAGATCTTCATATTTGAACCCAAAGAACCAATAGCTTGTAAGGATACCTCAGAGTAGTTTTTGCCATTTTTATTCTCTCAGTGTGCTTACTATTTGGTAACACAGTATGAGAGTGATAATAAGATACAGTAGTTTTAGGAGTTGCATGTTCAGAATTATTTCAATTGAGTTACATAACACAACTTTAATAGAGTTATGTTAACTCCACAAATGCTGCTGCTTGTATTGTTGTGGAAGTAGCCAGCCTCATGATTTTCACACTTATATTTCTGTCCGCCAAGTCAAGTTCACTTATCTTGAAATCATCTTTCAAATACTTATTTTAAAGAAATTGTACACTTTCTGATTTTCAAATGTATTTTTTCTACAAATACCTTATTTGATTTAATGGAATGAATAAGTCATGCAGCAATACATAAAATGTACCTATTGTGTCAAATCCTGCTTTCCTGTTTATCCATTAAGTGATGGAGAGTAAGAACAACAGAAATGGTTTGGGTTTTGTGCAGCTGAACTATCAGAAAATTACTTCCTTCTGGCTTGTTCATGTGCATTCGAACCGTCTAAGTTTCATTTTTCAGACACCCAGATTAGGTATCAGGACCCTGAAGGAAGGAACTGTGTCATCTCTTGTTCATCCTGTACATGGAGTCTAACTACCGGTCAGAATATTGTCTTCACTAGCTTCTGGCAATGCCCATATTTTTCACCTTCCTGAAGCTCATAACTCATGTCACTAATATCCGGTTCGCACGGAGTGACATTTAGAAATATGATAGAAAATATTGAAATGGATCTATTTAACCAACCAGAAAATGTACTAGTGAAAACAAGAATGAAGCACACTAATTTTTCAAGCTGAAGTATGAAAAAACGTGGCTAATGCAATACTTTAAAAAACACGCGCCCCCATCAGAGTTTCTTCAACTTCAAAAGTCTCTTTGAAAATCTTTGCCACTTACTGCCCATCGAAGTATGCTTATTTCTAAAGTACAGCTTGAGTTATTTTTTGAGAAATTGGCTGGAGTCTGAAGTGTAATTCAGCTTCCTTGGAAAGTAAAACTATGTTGCTTAATCTCACATTGTATTGCACTTACATGTTGATCTGAGATCTCCCTCCCCTCTGAGCCCAATGCTGGTACAATTTTGAAAGTGTAGCTTTTTGTAGTTACCAAATGTGCCTGAAAAAAAGGAGGAAAAAAAAAAAAAAGAACATGAGGCTTAGCACACTAAGCTCATCTTCTCTCTCTTGATGTCCCCTGGAACTGCTTCCAAGTATTTTGGGTAATTATGATCTGGTTTAGTGTCCAGCATATTTTAGGGAACACAGTACTCTGTTTTCCCAGAGAGGTATAGATAAACAGGTCTAGAAGTTTGTACGTGAAAAACACGTACCCAAGTTACTGCTACAGCCTGGTGGTGCCCTGCTCTTCATGCCATGTGTGGAAATAACAGCTGCATCTAGTCCTCAGCACACAGGATTTTTGAGGAAACAACTGGCAAGTGTTTGTATTAACAAGTCAGCTTGTTTCTGTCCACAGCCAGTGATGGTTATGCATCTATGGGGAGATGTGTTGGACTGGAGCAAGACAGTCTTCTGGAGCTATGTAATTAATGTAGTTCCTACACTAGGAGTATTAAAAGCTTCATTTCTTATTAAATGGCTTGTATAGTTTAGATCTTAAAATTTTGGCTTGGTCTATTCTGAGACCTCTACCACAAATGTGTTCTTGACAGATTGAGAAATTTGACTAAGAACATGCTACAATCTGTGGTAATGAAGGAAAACACTGAATGGAATAAGCAGAGAGTGCTCCTTACCTTCCCTTTTAAGTGTTCATCACCTGTAAGGTTCTTGAACATGCTACTTGGGTGTTTCTTACTGGTTTGTTTCTAGAAAGCACCTCTTTATACCCACTGTGACATCTGCCTTCAAATCTTTTACCCTAAGATATGTCCAAACCAGTTTTCAGTAGCGTGCTGGCCCAGCTTCCTGTGCTTCCTTATGTGGATATCTGCTTTATAGGGAGCATCACAGTATTTTTGATTGCAGACAGCATGGTTCAACAGCATCCTCTTATTTCAGTTTCTTTATAGCATAGGAATAACTACCTTTGCACATTTGCTGTGAAGCGTTTACTCTGCTTTACAAATATAGCTGACCTTGTTGTGGAGTAAAGTTCAAGTGGCTGGGAAACCTTAATTTCCTGGAATTTTCCTAAAATTCCTTTCATTTGCATTTGTGTAGTTCACTGCAGAAAAAATTTAAATTAGCTTGGTTCCAAAACTTGTTCTGTGGCAGCTGCCTGGAGGCCAAGTACACTGGCTATATGTGCATGTTGCTTGTTCCCTGTTAAAAACTTACTTCAATAAACATAAAATAAAATGAGGATTTGAGTAATCAAGTTCACCATTATGTTTCCCTTGTATTTGGGGAGCATTCCATGTCTAGTTGTACTCAGTAGTGCCCCTCCTCCACTTGTTTTGTCCTGCCCAATGAACATAAATATATTAAAAAAACAACAAAAAAAAAAAAAAAAACAAAAAAAAAAACAAAAAAAAAACCAAACAAAACTTGTGCAGAAACATTTGTTGTACAGGCTATTCCATCTAATCTGCTTGTGCTATACCATCTCTCTACAGTAGTCATGGCCAGTCCTCTCATAGTTTACTGAGTCTTCAGAACCAAATTGATGCTTTGTTAGTGATTTTCTTACAGGCTGAAAACCTGCAGACTGGTTTTGGTTCTTCAGTGGTTTTCTTCACTGGCCTGGATGGTTGTAAATGGGAAAACATGATGATCTTACTTGAAATGGAATTGATACTTTTGGATTATGTGCATTACCAATACTCTTAGCAGCTTTTCAGGTGCAACTTCTGATCTCTTTCTTTGGTTTAGTTATCAAATGTAACTTAGTTCCTTGCTCTGTGCAATACGAAAGGTGTTTTTCAGGGAGTTTATGTGAATGTGCATGCTGAATGGGAGTGAATTCTCATTCTGAAACTTTCATAGATGACAATGAATAGATGACAAAATATTGATCGATGTTTTCCTCTGGTTATCTGTTGATATTGGAGTTACTAGTCTTGTAAAGCCCTATGAGAGGAATGTTACAGTTGTGTATTTCTCTCAAAGCAAAAGGAAACTCGTGTTTGATCACACAAGTCCATGCTTGTGGGACTTGTTGAGGGAGTTCTGAAGGCTTTCTCTGAGCACTTCTATATTCCATAAACCAGTTCTCATGATGATTTTCTCTTTTTCACCACTGGAGTTGTTTCATTCCTCCTAAGTTTTCTTTTGTCCCTCTTTCTCTTTGTGTGATGTAGCCTTCTGGCCTTAATATTTATAGGTATGCTGTTCCCATCCTTTGGCTTGTACTTTATGAACTTCTGCTTTACCCATTTTTCTCCTGATTTTTTTGCTGCCTTAGGTATTTGTTTCCTCTTTTCCTCTTCTACCTTATGAGAAGAAAATAGCTTTCATATACCTCTCCTAACCACTTCCTACCTTAATTTCAAATTAACTGTAGAAGATCTGCCCACACTTTGTTACTTAATTCAACCCCTTCTGAAAATTCCAAATGCGTGCCAGAAGCCACTTGCTTTGCTAGAATCAAAGGGCTTTTTCTAGTATTCAACTTTACAAATGACCTTGACAATTAGACTAGAACAGAGTAGTCATATATAAAGTTGTATGGACTTTTACAATTTGTTATTATACAGCAAATAAATATCTTCAAGTTTACACTATTCTTAATGAACTTACACTTGCTGTAAGTACCGTACAATACAATAATATTTAGGCTTCTCCTTCTACAGCCTTTTGAATGAACTGTATTCACTTTGTTAATTTTTTTTTTTTCCTTGAATGATAAGAACCCGCAAAAACTCTTGAATATGCCAGAGACTGAAAAAATGTGCCTGTTTTTATTTAGCAATTCTTTATTTGAAAGAATGAATGCAACAGCAGGATTATGTCAAGTGTGTAATGAACTAAACTTGTGCCTGACTGCACCTCTGCACAGGTAATCCGCAAAGGCTGGCTGACCATCAACAATATTGGCATCATGAAAGGAGGATCCAAGGAATACTGGTTCGTTTTAACTGCAGAAAGCTTGTCCTGGTATAAAGATGATGAGGTAAGGAATGAAGAACTTTTTTCTGTTGGGGGGAAAAACCCAGTGTTTATTCAGTTTTCTGATAGCAGCTTAAAATATTAAATTAGCTTCTACAGACTTGAACTGAAAGAATCTCCTAAGGTTTTAACTGTGTTTTGTAAATTTTCTGCTTTTGATTCATGGGGAATGCTGACCCTCTAAGACTTCTGTTGAAATGTTGATAACATGAATATAGGGTGTTGTGTAGAGTGGTTTTGTTTGGGTTTAGGTTTACTTTTTTCCTCTCTTCCTGTGGTTTCCACACATTGGTCTAAAAAAAAAAGAAAAAAGGCCTGTTTTGGAATGGTCTGGTTATTGTCCTATGCCTGTTCGGTTTGCTCTTGCACATCTACAGTAAGTCTAGGTAAAATTACTTCTAAAAGTAACTACAGCAGTTGATTTAATGATAACAATTGTTCTCCATCCTCATATTCTGAGAGGATGAAAAGCCTGTCTGCAGAGTTCTGTGACTGGTTGGTGCAAATTTTCAAATATGACGAAAAAATGCACCTTGGTAAGAAACATCACTGCTGCTGAGTAAATCCGAGGTGAGTGATATGAGAAATGGAAAAAGCATTTCTGTGATGAACAGGACATCAAGGTTGTTTACTTTCTTTAATATGTTGTTAGGTGGCTTGTATGTTCTGTTTAATTATTTTTCCAACAATGTTGGTAATGACACGTACTATCCAAAAATCCATCAGTTTTGTTAATTTTTTAAGGTTAAAATGGAATTACTGTGTGCACTATCAGCTTGCAGTAAAGCCCTTGTGGGTTTTTTTAAGGTTTATATTGGTTTTGTTAGAAAAACTGGGCTACATTTTTTTTTAAAAAAATCCTGTTTTCAGAATTTTTTTTAAGTTAAAGGTTTTCAGCAAAACTTCAATAATTTTTAGGGTGAACCAGTTCACTGGATGAAAGAGGCACAGGTAAAGAGAGTTTTAAATGAGCTCTAAAACATCACTCAATCTTTCCATCTAAGTAATAATCAAAACAGGGACCTGATTGATGGGGTCTGTGCAGACAATTCATATTCTTTTTAAACAACCTCAGTATTTTGCTGCAGTGAATTTTCTAGAACCACTGGGTAGAGGTCCTGCAATGCATGTACATAAGCCAGAGTTTTGCCAAGTCCTGTTAATCCAGAATGTGGTACTTCTCATAGGTAGTTACTTCAGTAATAGAGTGGCTGTGGAAAACTGCACTGGTCAGTAGTGGTTTTTTCCTGATTCAGTAGCCATTTTGGGATAGACCTCAAGATTGAGGGACAAATTAGATTAATCATGAAGATTTTGCCCCTTGCCACTTTATTTAAGACTTAAAAGGATTCACATGAATTTACTATAACAGGAAAATGAGTGTGTGTCAGACAGAGGGGAGGAGCAAAGTGGTAAGTGTCAAGAGGGGAAGTTTTATTTTTAGATTACTGACATATTATTTGAAGCATTTTATTGCAATGACATAAAAATGAATTAAATGCAAAGGTGGTGTTACGAATTTTAAAATTTGAAGCTGTTGGTTTTTGTGATCTATCTTGAAACTACTAGAACTTGTCTTAAATTTGGTACCTGTAACTAAAATAAGTGATGCGGTGAGATTAGCACCCCATGCTATGTTCTATCTTAAGCACTTGGAGGTGCATCTAAGGTGTGCTGTGGCAATTTTTGAGGTAGCTTTAGTGTTGCTTTTTTGAGTCTGATCTTTGTTCAGTGTGCAGTGTAAAAAAACCTGAAGATATCTATGGAATGTCTTCTGCTATGCAACTTTAAAATAAATTGGTTTGATAGTGTGCTTGGGAGTGTCACCTGGGAATCTCAGAATGGTATGTGGAGGGAATTGGTTGCTGTCTGATTTCCATATGCATTTTTTAAACTGTGTCTTAATTATCAAGCAGTTGTGTTTTGGGAGTCATGAAAATACCAGTAGTTCATTCAGGCCAATATGGGAGATCGCTCAGGAATTTTTTAGAGTGGTAAGAAAAGATAGCAGTACAATATTCTATGCTTTACTTGTGGAAAAAATTCCCTCTTAAGTACACATTTGCTGTATAGTTTGATTATTCTGTCTTGGGAAAGTGTTCACAAGGTTATGTTGTTTTGGTTTTTTGTTTTTTTTTTTTTTTCATTTCTGGGCCTTTCTCAGTAGGACTCAAAAAAAATTAGTAAGCTCTGCTTTAGATACTTTTGGAAGGTGGTCAAAGGTACAGCTCGACCATTAGGTTAATCAAAAGACCAGTGACTTTTTTCAGAAACAGAACTACTGGCTTCTCAAAATAAAACAGCAGATATTTGATCTCCTGGCTGAATTCCAGTTTTTATAATGACATTTTGTCTCCTTAAAATGTTCTCCTCACTTTCAGCTTGGTTGGATAGTTGTCACATCCTGTTCTCAGATGATTACTGAAATGGCTGCATGTTGTTGTATTTTCACCCTGGTAAGATATGTAGTCTTCAGTGATGTGTGAAGTGATACCCATGTTTATGTGTCTGGACTGTGCCTGGCTGGCTCAGTATGGCTGTGCATGCTCTGAGGTCATAGGGAGTTCAGATCCCCCGTGCCTCCCACCTGGGCCGGTCACTTCTGCATTCCTTGCACAGTAGCAAGAGCCTCTTCATCACAGCTGCAGCAGAAGATGCAGAAAGTCAGGTCTCACCTTCATTCTGCCAGTGTTGAGCTTGTTCCCCCTGCGCCTCTACCCCTGAGTAAGGAATGTTAGAGCAGCTTGCGTACCCATGACCTCTGACAATGTACTTCACAAAGCTATAGTGCTTGCTAGGAACTCTAGGGCTACATACCCCTCTCTAGTGTAAACTGAGCCCTTTTTCTGTAGTCTACAATTTACTCTGAGTTGAAAATCACTCTCTGAATGCAAGTGGTTGCTTGCTAGTGCCGTTAGAAGGATGTAAATTATTTCCTTTATTTGTGAGCTGCAGCTTTTATAAATAAAGAATTCACTGCGGAATGCATTTTGAAGCAAGTTACTTTGGCAAAAGATTGCAGAATTTGTTGTATTATATCAGTATTACAAAAGAAACAATTGGTTTCTTGACATGGTTCTGTTGCTTCTCAATCACAACAGGATTTTATTCCTGATGAGATGGGAATCAGTGCCCAAGAATGCTTTTTAGGCTTACAAATACAGAAATATCAAGCTAATGTTTGAACAGTGTGGATAAAGCAGTTATAGTATCAGTTATGTGAATGCTAATCTGGATTATTTCTGATCCTGCATGCAGTTGCTTGTGTTTACAATATTGTTGAGTGACCAGAAACATTATTTTGTGCTTTTCCATTTGCTTAAAACCAAGCAAAAAAAAAAATACTGTGTGCCACTTTAAGGCTGTCGTAAATAAGTGCAAGGTTAGCACATTCATCGACCTCACAAATAAAGAGTTTTCATTCACAGAGTATTCGCTGTAATACTAGCTAAAGTATTATAAGGCATACCTACACACACACAAAAAGATTAAAAGCATTTTAGTTCTCAGTTGTTACTGCTTTAAGTGGTGAAAAAAGCTGTAAGCTTCTGTGCTAAGGTTCATTTGAGAGTCAACCTGCAAATTTGAAGTTTGTGAATTAGCCACTTCTACGTTAGGATAAAATGGACTTTGGGAATGTGGAACACTATTCTAGCTTGTGAATCAAAAAGGTCTTTGTTGTAAACGGAGGGATGCTGTTTGTAAAGTGGTGTAGCATTTTTACAAGGCATGGTCAAAGAATGTGATCTCATTCTTTCTAAAGCATCCAGAGATTTCACTGGCATTATTGGTGTGCAAAGGCTGTCAAGCTGGGCTCTAGAAGAACTTCTAAAAATGTGAAATTTACATTTGTTAGAAAAATTCCCTTTAGTCTTATTTCCAGATAAAATATTTCCATTTTGTTTCAATAAGAAAAGATTATATTATCAACATCTAGTAATAGATGCAATTTGTATTATAATTTCACAGTTCATTCCCAATTGTAAAATCCTGTGCGATTTGGGAAGGAGATATGAAAGTAAGTGAGAAGGTGAGAGAGTGGAAAGGGGTGAAGTTACTCTAAGGTCTGATATTGTGTCTCTAGAATTAACTTGCCACAAAGCAAGCTGCTCTCGGCTTCTGTGGCTGGCAGGAATGTTAGTGATTTTTATACCAACGATAACATAATAATGTGAGTTGCTTGAGCTACGCCTGAGAAGTAAATGGGAGGATGAAACATACAATGGTGCTGCAAAGCTGCGTATAAACAAAATTTACTGTTAGTGAGTTAATGAGAACAACTAGGAAAAGAGTACTATAGGAAGCACAGTAAAAATTTCAGCAGTGGGTTTTATTGTATTTTATAGGCAGTGTTGGTTTGACTCTAGGTGGGTTGCAGTACGCGGCTTAGTTACTGACCGGCCGTCTGAGATCCAGAGTGACTCTTGGCTGGAGCTGTTGGTGAAGATGCTCTGGTGTGTCAGAGCGGTTTCCCACTGGCGACTGTCCCTCAGGCTGGGTTGTCATGCGACTGCCTGTCTGTGCCTGCTGTACAGGTGAGAGGATGTTCTGCACAGCAAGTGTAGACAGGCAGACACATGACAACTCCGTCCAGCCAGTCCCTTGGAGCCATCACCGCTGGTGTGCAACAGTTTGTACCATTCCGGTTTGGGGGACTTTGGGGGGAACACACATAACAGAATTAAACTTTAAAACATTGGGAGCTGTAGAACAAGAACAGAAATTGATTTTATTCAGAAAAGAAGCATTTTGGTACATCAGTTAGTATCATTGTGCTGACATGTATCAGAGATACGATTTCAACAGACTGGTCACACTGCACATTTGGAAAACCAAAAAGGATTGAAGTCATAGTTTATTTTATATGCAATTCGCACAGGATTTTGCCTGCATATTGTACTTGCACATAGTAATTTAACCAGATGTTTTTACTCTTCTTGGAAGCACAGAAATACTGCAGTTCAAGATAAAGGATATGTTTATACAGTACATAGTTTCTAGGAGCAGATAAGTACAATAATCTTGCATGTTAAAAATAAAAATCTTTCTGTGTAAATGGAGGAAACTACTTGCACATTAACCCAGTTAAGGAGAATGTGCTGGAAAGGAAACTGGTTGCATTTTATATCTATTTTGCTCGTATATTGACGCCACACATGATATTTCTTTAGTATTTTGCTTTGCATATTATTAATATTTAGCTTTCTCTCAAAATCTCTACTTTGTAAGAAAACAAAACTTTATAGACCCTCAGTAAATTTTTTCAGTTAAATATAGACTATGCTATAGATAAAAAGCATGCAAATAGCATCATTTCACACCACAAGATGTGCTGCTTTGCTAGACATTCCTGTATATAGAATACATACAGTAGCTGTAATCCAATTTGACAGTGACATTTGCAACACCATTGAGGTGGTGTTTCAAAAGTGTAAAACACATTGGAAGCTTAAAGGGGGAAAAAAATAATTGTATTACTTTTCTATACAGATAAATTATTCTGCTTTTTAATGGTGCTTTTAAACCACTGTTGCTCGCTAGTGCCTCCATAGGTAAGCAACAAACTTGTGCTTTCAAACCGTTCTCAAACATATCCCATACAGAATAGCAGCAAAACACTTAAATTCCATCCTGAAAACTGATTATAAAGCAATGAGTTTACGAAAAGGCTGAAGGTATGTATAGTGTTGAATTTTTAAATTAAACCGATTAATAAATTAGTACATAATTATACATGTGTTCTAGCTCTACATCACTATTTTGACATAAAGAAAAAGATGCATTTTAGCTAATATACAAGTTGGAGTGTACAAAATAAGTTTATCAATTACAGGAATAAAATTCTCAATCTTAACAAGATGGAATAAGATGTCTTAAAAAAAAAAAAAGCACTAATCATGACTATGTCACACATGAAAAATTAATTCCAAGACATTAAATATTCTTACTTTGACTTTATAATACACTCAGATTTTTGTAGCTTTAAGTAAAATTTTAAGTGTATGCTTCAAGTTGGCATGTTTTCCTACCCACTTAACCATTTTGAAGAAAAACAAAAGTGGCAAATTAGAAGTACTTCTAAAACAATATAAACCACTGCTTGTTTTATAGATTTCATCAAACTTTAATATCTGCGTTTAGTTGTTAAATCAAAAATCTTTAGTCTGGGAGAAAATTAGGTCTCAGTTTCTGTGTTATGGATCCTTCCTGAAATAGCAAAGAATTGTACAGTAAAATTCCATTGGCAATCTGTAGTAGAAAAGGATTGGAAGAACAAAAGTATGCATTTTAATAGGTTGTCTGTTAACAACTATCAGGGAAGTTATGCTGGAAGTAAAAGTTATAAGTGGAAAGATTGTGCAGTCTTTCTAATAACTGTATACAAGGAGAATTAATCAAGCAATCAGCAAAGAGCTTTACGTCTTGAACTGAGGCAAATTTATTTTGCCTTCCACTTAATTCACTGGGTACTAATAACAACTGAATAGTTATCTCCACTTGGTTCTTATTTAAAAACTGATATTCCTTGAAATTGTAGTTGATTAGCTGAAAGGGCTTAAAATTTTTGGGTGCTGTATCTGTTTGATTCATTCAGTAACTAAAGGGCTTGAGATTACTTTAGAATACTCATAACCAAAAAAAATGTCATCTCAAGTTTGTCAATATTATACAGAGACTTATATTAAGCTTCTGACTTTAAATATTGGTAGCTTGGAAATCGAGTAGAGAATTGTATTCTTTTCAGCTGTAATCAGGACTTTTTGTTTAAGGGCAGGTTGTTATTTTTAGATTATGTTTTGCAATGCAGCGTAAAATGTACTGAAGTACAGTAGCATTATTCAGGAAAGTTTCATTCTTAACTGTGGCATTTCCTGTCTTTTTGTAGGTTTAAACCTGACCCTTAATATTATTTCAATTTAGACTTTTTTTTTTTTTTTTTAAATGCAGTACAGTTCAGGAAGCAAAGCCTTTTGCAAGTAAGAGTGAAATTATGCTCTTGATTAAAATATATTATTTAAAAAAAAACGAACCACAGTAGGATTTAGATTATTTTTTTGTTTGTTTTCCAATTACCCTAACAGATTTGGATTAAAAGATTGTAATAATTTAACATTCTATTTAGAAGTTTGGAATTTTTATGCAAGTATTTTGCTATTTTGGTTATAAAACTTTCCAATGATACTTGGGTGGTCTGCAGAAATGTCCGTGAATACACGGTGATAGTACAGAAAAGGGGGTAAGGAGCGTGGAGAGAACAGCAGTGTCTTTTAGTCTTCTGAAAGTACAGATGTGTTTAAATAGCACTGGTAACGGTAATACAGAAGATAACATGCAATTTAATGACAAGGCAGAAAAATGTCAAGTAACATGTTTTTTTAAAAGTAACTAGCTTTTTTCACATTTGGATGCAGATTTGATCTATATTTATTTCTGTAAAGTTGACTTCCCCCACCCTTTGCTTTTTTCTTTTTTTAAACATGAAAGGAATATATAGAAAAGTTTTTGAAATACTTTTCTTCCTCTTCCCTATTTAATTTTTTTTGAATGTACTAAAAACTTATGCTTGTTAAAGATGAAAGTACATCCCTTATATTGAAACACTCAACTATTTTAAATGTTCATAATGGCTTCAATTTGCTTTTCCTGGTTTTGTGCATTCTATGTTAATATGAACTGTATCATTTAGTTCATACACAGGCTTAAGCATTGAGATCGTCCTGGTTTTACAGAACTCTCACCATGGTTTATTATGCATTGGATCCTGCTAATGTTTTTAGTCTTTGCAAAAAGTAATGTTTGGCTTTTTTGTTTTTTTTTCCCTCTTGAAATATTTGGGTACAGCTATCTTGTGTTAGTTGACATGCATATTTAAAACCTCTTGTTTTATAACTATGGAAATCTTTTCTGTACTAATATGATCAACTAGAACTTGTTTCAACTAAAACAGCACTGTTTTCAGAACCGTAGGATCATTTAACTCACTTTGAAAATGTTTTGATTACTGACTTGAAGTAGATATACTTCCTTATTCATTCCTAACAATACAGCCTTTCTTTCCCTATCTGTTGCTTTCCACACTGCATTCCCCCCTTACCCCCCCCCCCC
>NW_020799109.1:28133858-28155801 GCF_003259725.1 Athene cunicularia | reverse complement strand
CCCCCCCTTTCAAGCCCCATGCCAAGGGGGCCTCCTAGATCTCAGCCTTACAGTCTAAAAATGTAACTTTGAAGAGTCATGGGTGTATGGGAGGGGAATCGCTTCCTAAATTCAGAAAGGTCATTTAAAATAAAGATTAATGCAAATAGTGGACTAGAGATAAGAGAAACACTAGTTCCGTATGTTTTCATTGTCCTTGCTTATTTAGCAAAAGTTAAGGCAGACTATCTTTTAACAGTTTTTTCATTGAGAACCTGTTATTGACTGGGTAACAATACTTACTTTCTTAATTTCTAGAACAGAATTGTAAAAAAATAAAAGTAGCTATACAAGTAAGCAGTAGATAGAAAAAATATTTGTAAGCGATCATCATATTTCCCTTGAAAGCATATCTGAGCAAGTTTATTAAGAAGATTTGAAAACCTTTTCCTACCACTTAAAATCTAAGTCATAAAACTTTTCAGATTTGCTATGCCTAAAACAGCAATCATACTTAGAGATTGAGCAATATTACTGCAAGTTTGAATCTGGTTCCTTTCCTTGAATTTCTTCCTGTCTTTTCAGATTTTCTATTAATAACTACATTTAACTGTGTGTTGTAACTCCACTTTAAAGTAGAATGAGAATAAAATTTCCATTTACTCATACTATAATAGATGAAAACCCACTAATTTAATCTTAAAGATAATTTTCCGTGAAATAATGGAAGAGAGAGTGGATAACCTCTAAGTGTATATATACGTTGGAAAAGAATTTTTAGTCAAAATACTTAAGTTTTTATGGGAGACTAAGGGAAATGACAGTGCTAATTCTTGCTTTGTAGGCTTTAAGGCAGCCAGTATAGGCACAATCACACTAATGCTACGTGACCATCTCTTCCCAATAGGACTTCCATTGATTATTGAAGGAGCAATGAAAAAGGTAATAATAATATAAATAATTTTAAAACAATTGTACAGCATCAAGGCTGTTCAAAATAGAACAAGCATTCTGCAAAACTGAATGGTTATAATACTAATGGCTGCATATTTATGCTCATTCTTTTTATAGTATAGCTATTCAAAGCCTTCCTGGCAATAATGAGCACCATATAGATGGGATTTTTTTTCCGGTTGCAGTAGTTTGTTACTAGTGTTAACTTTAGGAGAGCTGACTCTAGAGTTTGGCTGGTATCAAATTGCAGCCCAGACTTTTTGTATTATTTTGTCCATGGGGATTTCATTCAGCCCGAGGGTTTTTTTCCCCTACCAGGACAGCTGGAAATTCACCAAAGCAAACTTCTGCATTCGTTTACAAATTCCATTTTTATCAGTGGGATTCAGGACAAAATAACATCATTTTGAATGTTAGAAGAAATATCAGCAATGGAAAGTATACATCAGAGCGGCAACAATCAATCAGTGCTGATCAATTATAGGCGATGGCCAGCCAGGTATCGGCATGGAAAGCTGTTTGTTCCATTTTATTTATTGATTGGTTTTTTTCCATCACATCCTGAACTTTCAGAGGTAATTTTTCCTGACAATCAAAGATTTTGTATATTACACGGCTGAAACCTAGCATGGAGTAGTCATAGATTTCCTATGGTTTCCCTCCCAGTTTTCATTAGCACATAAAGGTTTCTTGCAAAGAAGTTTCAGCTGCATTTAAAAATCTAAGTACAGTTCTCCCAAAGGTGATATATTTTACAATAATTTAAAATAATATTCATGCATTCTTTTCTATTACTTTATTACTTTAAGAGAAAATAATTTCTTAAAATTGATCTTCAGATCATAGTTCACAACAGGAGCTATTCAGAATACATATTTCTAGCAAGCTTTTCCTGCATTTAAAAAAATATATACTCCTTAAATATTTATACTGATTGCTACAAGTAAAAAAAAAATTATTAAATTTACCTTTTTAGTTTGTGGGGGGGGAAAAAAAGCTTTATTTTAAATAAAAAAAAAAAAAGACCAACTTTACTCTTGTACACTTCTCTAGGTAGTATACCGCTAGGCAATATACCTCTCTCATTTCTTGCATAGGTTTTAGTAAACCATCAGAGCTCCATCTTTCTTGCAGTGATGACTGGAGGAAGGGGGGAGGGGAGTCACCTAGGTTCGCCAGGTCATAGGCCAGGTGTTCTTCCAAAGTAGGCCTTACCAGAATGTCTTCCCCGCTTTATTCTGAAGTCCTTCTTTTTCACAGTGTCCCTTAGCGTTTCTTATTCCCTAGTGTGCAAAACCTGTGAAGAAAAATACTGTATATGAGATCTGAAAGGAGCAATAACTGTCTTCTCCTTGGCAATAGCAACTTGCGTCCCCAATAGTCCATGCCGCTGCTTTCCCTTGCCCAGTCTAACCAATGTGCAGACTACTGTACAACAGCATTGTCCTGAACAGGTAGTCTGAACACTGGGGCGACGGAGCAGGATCTCCGGACGCGTCTATTTATTTATTTTAAATCCTCTTTTAGTCTCGGGGAAAAACTGCCTTCCTGCATCACGGGTTGTGCTCGGCTCTCCCTCACACTCTGCAGCACTCACTGAAACACACTGAAGTGCTGTGATTTCCAGTCTTGACGTGGCACATTTGCAGCAGACTGGGGATCTGGCAATGAATTTAGGACCAGGAAAAGGGGGAGGGCTGGGCCTGAGAGTCCATATATGGGATGATGTCACCCTGGGGAGGTTTGGGTATGCACTGTGCCGCTGGTGAGACCGCTAGAATTGCCTGCTCTCAGACATGGGTCTGTGTATAAAATGGTACCAGATGTTTTAGTGTAATGTTAAGCAGTCATTTCATCTTCAGGCCAGATTTTTTTCTTCAACTGGGCAGGAAGTGGGCCCCAGTATGGAAAAGCTGTAAAAAGTCAAGATGTACAGTTTCACTGCAGCCAACGGAGAGCGAGTTAATGTAGACTCAGAATTTGCTGTTTTGTGAAGACTGAAAAACCGAATTTATAAAAAGGATTCTGCTTGGGAAGCTAATGCAACAAGCCAGGGTTTATTTTCTTTCTTTTTTTAATGACTCTAGTTGTGCTTTTCTATTTTGGCATTTCAGACCAAGAAAAGGGCAAATAGGTTCATTTTTTTCTTGGAACTGTCAGCGGCATGCAGGCTGCCGAGACTTGAACAGTAATTAGAGTTACTTCCTGAAAGTGAAGCCCCCATGAAAAGTCTGGAGAAATGTTCTTTGTCATAGCCTCTACATGAGTAATTAGTTCCACATGTGGCCTTCCTATTTCCCTTCAGCTATTTTGGCTGGCTGGTTGAATACTTTGCTATAGCTCAAGACTTAAAGAAGCTTTAAAGTTTTCATTTCAAGCATCCACTGTGAAAATAGCTATTTCTGGTGTCATAATAAATTGCTTCTGGTAGATCAGTGCTATTAGGCCTGGCATTGTTTTTCACTGGTAACCCTGCTGGTCCCATTTTTCTTTTAATGGTGCTTGGTGGAGTTATCCTGCTAAATTTTATCTTTGATGTTTACCAGATTTATTGAATTTTGCCAAGTATGACTTTACCGTAGATTTTAAGATATTCTTCCCACAGGCAACTATCTTTGTTCTCCTGTAAATTTTTTTCTTCGTTACTTGTGCTGTTGAATCTAAGTGTTATACTTGGTGGTTTTGTTTTTTGGTTTTTTGTTTTTTTTAATCTGCTTTAGATCATGGTCTAAAACAACAACTACCATATCCAGTTAGCTCTTCGGAAGTCAAACCTGGAGGTGAGTGTGTATAGGTCTATATACGCACTATATGGAATTATTGCCAGTAGCTCTTTTTCTGCCTAGAAGCCTGAGGCAAATGTTAGTATTGGGAGTATATTCTGAAAAGTAGATCTCCACCAATTTCCTGGACAGGAATGTATGTAAATCTAAAGGTGTGCTGTGAGCTCTATGTCCTAAATAACTTCTGTGTGATTTGGTTCTTCCTAGGTTCTGTGAGAGCCATAGCTCCTAGAGGCACGCACAGGGCAGGCTGCAGAATGCTAACTGCAGGGAGAATGAATGCAATAAACTTGGATGTCAGGGAAGTTGGAATCGGAGTCTCAGACCAATGAAAAGTGACCTTCAGGCTGCTTTGTGGTGGTGGCAGACCAAGTTCTGTGTGTCTGTTTCAGATTGTGTCCGATTCTACTGTTTGGATCCCAGTGGGCTAGTGTGTGTCCAAGCAGTGATTGGTGGGGTTTCCTTTTTAATTAGTGAAGGTAGAGATTTGGAGAAGCTATAGAAAGAGACTTAATGTGCAGAGTTCTTGGCTTCCTTAGAAACAGGAGCAACACATTGCTGTAACGGAGAAAGTAGAGCACGCCATGGTTAAAACCAGGAGGGCCCCTTTTCTGCATATCACTGCATGGGTAGGAGTTGGCTTTTGTATTATATTCCCACTTGGCACTTGCCTTGTGGAGGAAAACGATTTTGGAAAGATTGAGTAGTGAGAGATTTTTGTGAGTGGGACCCTCAGTATAGTCGGTCAGATTTTCCCCAGTGAGGAACCATCAGAGATTAATTGCTGCATGTGCCACCAAGAGCAAGAAATTATGTTGTCAAGAAAAGACAGTGTTCCAGGGATCTTCTTTCCATACCAGTAGAAGGGGAGGTATGCTGAATAAAACAGGAGGCAATGCATTAATGAGCCAAGCAGGCTTAGGGGCTGAGGGAAGTGAAGTTTTGAATCTTGCTGTGGAGTGCAGCAGCATTAGTCTGTGAATTTTTCCTGAGATGGTTAAATAGAACCAGAATAGCTCACCACATTGCAGCCTGGAAATTCATTCCCTGCAAGTGGTTTTTTTCCTGGCAAAAGCAGAGCTTTAGAGGAGTGGAGTACAAGAACAAGGGCTTTGGGTGCTTCTGGGTGCCCAGAAGGATGCTAAAGCCTTGTCCGGGAGAACCTCTAATATAGTGCAAATCTATTGAAATCTCTTATTCACATTTTCTTCCCTTCCGAAGGGCTGCTCAGCTAGTTACATGCATCTGTGTTAGATATTTAGATCCAGTCCCTCCTTTTCCACTTGATCTCTGTTTGGAAAGGAATAGGCCCAAAAAGCAATCGACATTTCCATTCTGTTTGATACCAAATTCGGACTATACATGAAATATTTGAAATCTTCCACTAAATAGCTCCCTGGCTATGCTGTGGGATTTAAAACTGCTTCAGATCAGCTTTCGACTCTCTCATTTAGTTGTAGTTTCTTAAATGGCAGCCTGCTTTCATGGTTGCACTAATCCTGACTCACAGAGTTGATATCAATAATAAATTGTTACCCAGAGTTTATCCTAAATGCCTTCCAAAGGTGGTGATAAACTTTAATTTTTCATAAGTTTATCATCATGCTGACATTTGTCATGCCTACGAACTCAGCCCAATGATTAAGTTATTTTCCAGAAGCCTGAAATATTACTTGATTCTTAACTTGGAGGGAATTAGGAATTTTGAAAAGTCCAACTTCATTAATGCTTATTTGGAGGACTGCCATGAAAAAGAAAGTAGCTACATTTCTACTTGATTGTTTTCTTTTCCTGGCAGACAGCAGTGTAGTGCCAGGTCGTTCTTCATACTGAATAGGATGGGCATCTTTGAAATGGTTAGCACAGGAGGTGTATGCTTCTTGTTTGTAAAACATTCTAGGTTGCATTTACACTAGTGAAGTAGCTGAATTTGCTGCTAATGTGCATTTTTACATTAAAAGAAGTTATTGTAGAAAGTGTATGGATAGTTGTAAATTTTGTATATCTATATTGGAAAAGCTCTAGATACGATCGAGAGAACTATAGAACTGTAAGTGGTATGTCCACAGCTGATAAATGAGTTGAAATAATAGCAAACAACCGAACATAGTTATTTTAAATTTTCTTTGCAACAGAAAGCTGCCTGCTATGATTTGTTCTAGGGTTTTTTGCACATCCAGCAATAAAGGTCAACCCTTTTCAGCACTCAATAAACGAAATCATGATTTAAGAGGATTAGAAACAGGTAGGCATAGGACACAGGGAACAGTATGGATAGGCTGTCATTGCCATCATAGCAAAAAAACCCATGCAAAACTACTTCCAGGATTCCGTAGCTGAGTGAACAAAGTGAATGAAGAATTAAATGCCAATTGGAGTGAACGAATGCAAAGGAGTAGTCTCAATTTGCAGAAATTCCTGAGTTACACTGTGAAATTATGGTCACATTTATCCAGAATTCTTGGGGTATGAATGCAAGAAAGAAGATAATGTGGGGAGAGAAGAGGTGAGGGTGGAGGAAGCATCAACATGTGAGATGAGAGTATCTGATGCTTGCTTCTATAGAGTTTGTCACCTTTCTGTTAATCAACAAATATCACTGGTGGTTGGGCAAGATTTAATGCAGTCTTGCAATCCTGTTATTTCTTGGTATGCTGCTGCAATCTGACCCATTGATTTTTTTTTTTTTTAATTTTAATTTTCTTTTTTTAGAAGGAAAAATTTGCCCCTTAGCATTTTGTTACTTCTAGCCAATGCATGTAGGAATGATCTGTGCTTATAAGTAGCTGTGCCCATTGTTATAAGAACACATTACAAAGTGTGGTGCTCATTTTGAGCTTGTATCATCCTCATCTATTGATTGTAATGTTATTCATTATGTCTGAAAAAATTATGAGCCTGGCAGCAGTTTATCAGTGCTAACTGAAGACCTCCTTTGTTAGGGACCCCTGTATGAAGGCTATATGACTGCTAAGAGCCACATCTATGTGCTGCACAGTTTTCCGAGCAGTCTGGCCTTGGTATTGCAAGTAGTGATTGGCTCTGTTATAAATTACCTTAGTACAGTCCTGTATGTGCTGGATAATACTCCAGCCTAATGCCCCTCTGTTGGGTAGTTCCTGTGAGTAAAACATAATGGGCAGGTGAAAACTATAGCCTCTAAACCCTGTGTTCCCTGTTCCTAGTCCTTACCCCTTCCCCTACCCCTTTTTCACTTGCCCCCTCTGTCCTTTTTTCCCTCCTCATCAAACTTGGATGCTTTAGTATACTTAATCTTCCTCCTACTCTGCAACTTCTTTCCCCAGTCCCACTTTTCTGCTCTGCATATGTGCTTGGCCTCATGCTTTGTTTATGTTTGCAGGAGAGACATGCATGGGGAGAAAGCAGAGCTGGAAGGGGTCAGTCCAGCTATTTCGGGTGTCTAACAGAGTTGAAATTAATAACAGCTAAGTTTAGGAGCGTGTGTTTCCTTCATCTTCAGTGAGCAGGGGACCACTCTGCACCTCTGAGGTGGATACCTATAGTTAGCCAATGCTGGTTTTTGCTCTTGTAGATGTGAGGAACTGAAGGTTCAGCACTGATGCCACTTTTTCTTCCCTCGTTAGCAGTCTGGTTATTTTCATCCTGGTTCTCATGTGTGCATCATTTTGTGTTCTGTATTTTTCATTGCTTTTCTAGCCAGTGGTCAAAGTTTACCAATGCATAATTGGAAATGTTGGAAAATAACCAGAGTACCATAGAGCAGGAGTTATCATATACAGGTGACTTTGTGCTCACTATATATTTTTCAGCTTAAATTTTGGGTATGCACTCATACATGTATTTGAATATCTGAACTGATTTTTGGATAGTAAATTGTTTTTAGAAAGCTAGGTATACTCAGCACAGTGGTAACATGGGATTATAATGAATGGTGACGTTTAGATTGCATATAGGTGAAATGCTGGGGTTTCAACCCCAAGCCCCAAATTAAGGCTGACCTATGGGTGATTCTCACAGCCCTTCACAAAGGGGGGGTGAGTTTCCCTTTAAGCTTCCCTCCAGGGTGGGGCTGGCCTTGCAGGGAGAGCCATGAGATAAATGAGCCCCAGGTGTCCTCCATTAAGTAAACAAAGGTCAGGTGTCCCACTTGGGGATAAAAGCTGGGACCACTTGCAGGCAGAGGCAGTGTCTGTCTGTGAGGTGGATGCACTTTGCAGAGTTTCCTGTTGGGGAAGGACCTTCCACCTCCCTGGGCCTGGGCTCCAGTCAGGTCTGGCTTTTGTAAATACGGACTGTGTAGAGATTCAGTATGTGGCTTCCTTGGTCTTATGTATTTGGCTTGTTGACTCGGTTGTCTCCTGTCCCTTCTATGGGAGACTGCATTTCACCATTTATTCCACCCACTGTTGGTCGTGCGGTGTCATTGTTGGGGTCAGTGGGATTGATGTCAAATATGTATAATCTGACTGACTTGTTTGTACCCCCAGCGCTCACACATGTACTGACCTTTTTGTATCAAATACAATTTGGTTATTGGTTCATCTTTATGCTGGCAGTGTTCTTTATGCTAGGCCTAATAATTGGCAAAACAATAAGTTATTTTATTTTTGCTAAAACAAATAGCTGCCTTGTTGAATTGTTGTGGCTTAATGGGAGGTATCCTCTCTGCCTGTCATGTTTTTCTTCAGGAAAAGAACAGGATATGGAATAGCTTTGACATTTCCTTAGTCATTGCTTACTCATACACAACACACAATTAGTGGAGATGCAAAATTAGCTGAGCTAAGTTAATTTTCAGTGGTGGTGAAGAGCATGATATGCCCTGGATTAACACTGTCTTCTTTCTTGACTGCTGTGATCTCCTCAGACTGTGTTTTAGCCCTGAAGCACGTTAGTGTTAAGCTTTTGGACCATTATAAAACACAGATGTGCAGCTGAATCAAGTGTTCTTTTTTCCCACTGAGATTGAAATGATTCAGTCAGGTTACCACATCACTGGAAGATCATTGCTTCTCTTATAGATGTCAGTTCTGGTACAAAGTGATTGTAGTATTCAGTAAAGCAAAATAACTGGACAATAAAAGACATTTGACAAAAAAGCATTTGAGTGAGTGTAGAGATGTGTTGTTCAACCAAAGCGAAGATATATGTATCGCATAAACTCAGTGGGTTTTATTTCTTTTTTCATTCCTTTCTAGAAAAAAAACCCCAACTCTTTGAAAATAGAACTGCCTGGGTGACCAAAAAAAGGGTAAACATAATAGAATTTTCTAGTTAAAAATCCTGTGTCTTGTTGGATTTAAACTGCTGGTTTTGTCTAATTAGAATTTGGGGTTTGATTTACTCCTCAAACATATTTTTATGAACATTCTTTCTTCTGCCCAACTGAGAGACAGTTTGTTGTTACTTTTGTGGGTTTTTTCTGGCAAAAATTTGTGTTGCAGCTATTTCTATGTTTCAGTAACATAATACACTCTAGGGGCAGATCTCGGAGATCTTTGACTCTCATGAATACCAGTCACGTGAGAGCAAGTAGATGATTTATTACTTGAGTATATTTTTTGATAGTAATGCCTGGAGATTTTTTTTAGAGGGGGAAGGGAGATCAAGAAAGAGAAGGATGCAGTTGAAAGAAATTAGTGGCAAAGTGATGTTAACTCTCACCTCGGTTCAAGCCTGGGGTTTGTAATGCCAACATTGTGAATAATCCCAAAACAAAAACATCCATCCTTTTCACATTTAAGAATAATCTCAAGGGAATTGTGTTGTAGAAGCAGATCTTAAAATGAACACCAGCAATATTGCTCAGGGCCTCTAAAACTGAAAGCCATTTCTTCTAGTATTTATTGTGTTTGGCAGAACTATTATCCTCTCTTTATATTAACTGCTGCATGAAGTGTCGTCTTTGTCTTGCCAAAACTCCTGTTCATAATATAATTTTTTCATAGGTTGACTTGCTTTTGATAAAGACTTAAAAATACTGAGCCAGATTCTTGAATGTGAAATCAAGAGTTACTTTCCTGAGGTTCAATACAGAAATCTATCCTTTGTGATGCAGAGATGTACACTCTAAGAAGCGGTGACTGTCCAAGAGCCTCAGTGAGCAGTATTGCTCCAACTCTTGAAATGCTTTACATGTACCCATGTAACAAAAACATTTGTTCTCTTTTACAACTGGGTTCTAAATCACGTTTCCAAAGATTAATAAGTGATATCCAAGGAGTAGCCATGTGAGTCATATTTTGTCTTTTTCTGTAGTTTCCTGAAGATTTAATCACCTGCTATTACTATCCGACTTGAGTAATGTAGTCCTAAACATTTGCGTTAGAATTAAGGGCCAACTTGAAAGCATTTTGATTGCTCAAAGATTTTTGAGGTGTCCTGGGAAATTTATGCAAAATTTGAATGTGAACTAGTGAATGCTGATGTGCTCAGGCATAACTTACATATTTAATCTTTTAGGGAGGTTGTTTTTTGAAAACATGTGAAATAGAAGTTAATAAATCAACAGAATGTAATTCTTTTTATTACAGAATCCCTGATATTTATATTTGCTCACTATTTATCAATGCCTCCCCAGACGAGAGGTTTCAGAATGACTCATTATCACTCCCCTGTATCTTCCAGTTAAAAAGAACAAGAAAATTTTTACTTGTCACTTGAGCTTCCATAGCCAAAAAAGAGGTGGTGTCCTGCTTTCATGGCAGTATGTTTTGGTTATTGTTAGTTAACCAAGGTATGATTTATCAGTTTACAATCCTGATAAAGTTGAGGTGCTAACAGATTTTCTCTCTGTTGTTTACTTCACTTGATTACTTTACAAATAAAGTTTTAGTGCTTTGCCTTAGCTGTTGCTTTACATGCAATACAAGAAAATGTGTGTTTGCTGTGGCTTCACTAATGTCTTATTAGCTTGAGACAAGTTGTGTTCTAGAAACCTGTGAGCCATTGTGTTGGTCCAGTAGATGTTTCTAAGTGTTTGACAACACTCAACTGCCTAAATTCACTGCAGCTACTAACCAGTAGTTTAGTGAAATATACTCTACTCAGGCCTGTTCATCGCAGAGTTTACGTTTCTCAAATTGCTAAGCATTTTCAAATGTTGATACAAGTTCCAGAGAACTAAACAAGTTACTGAGAGATAGTTTGAGATGGAGCCATGTGAGAGAGACTATGAAGGGCTTTTTAATGGTTAGGTGGTTTAGGTCCCTTTCCTTGTGGATCATCTTAATCACAGGGGATGCTTTAAAATTGTCATGCCAAACACGCAATTGATGCCTCTTGACTCATACTCTTTAGAGGTCAAAAAGTTCTTCCCCCTCCCCATTATTGTCTGAATACATAGCAATAGTAGCTTTTGCAGTATAGAACCCAAAAAGGAAGTGTTCTTTCTTTGAAGTCCCTCTTTCTGCTTCAGTATATTTTTCTGTGGGATCATTCATGACTCTTCTCTTTTCTTTCATGTTTTTGCTATGCTCATCTATGCTCTGTCATCTCTCGCTCACAGTAACCTTCACTGCGTATTGATTTGTTCCTTTCATAGCAGTCTCCACAGCTTCTGTCCAGGCCTTCTTTTTGCTTGATGGAAAAACCTTTCCTTGGATGTATAGAATTACCCCCTCTGCTGTCCAATTGAGTACTTCATCCTAAGATAGCAAATACTTTATCGAAGTTTTTTATGTATGGCACTTAACTTCTTGAGGATCTGATCTTGATTTAAAAACAAAAAACAAAACCCCAAACCAGCAACAACCCACATTCCTCTCTGGGTGCCGCTATAATAAACCGAACACTCATGATTAACTTGCCTGTGTCATTGCTCGCATTTCACCTATCTGCAGTGGTTTCGTCGCTCTACAGATTTGCATCTGATATGAGAATCTTAGTATATTCTGAAGATAGCCTAAAGTTTAGGGATGAAGTAGTCAGCTATGCTCTTGATTCCTTAATGGACCTTCTGTCATCTTTTACTCCAGCTACGAGGTGTTTTTAAAATGTGTCTTTCCTAAAGCCTTACAAAAGCATTTTTGGTTGAACACTGAATCAAAATACTGCCTTGTGTTGGGTGTCATGTGGGGAATGCATAAAATGCAGAAGAAGCAGCAATGTTTTATGGTATTAATGTTACTAATTGTATCATTGACAAATGGTATGCATGTAGGGTGAGACCTGAAAAAGCAGTTAAGTGGGTAAATTTAAGAGAGATCCAGGAAAATGGTGAGTATAGATGCCTGGGACATAACAGGTGCCTAAGCATGCTTCTGAAAATCTCTGCAACCAAGCAGGTTTCACAAGCCTGGTTGAGCTGAGTATCTTTATTGCTGAAAAAGCTCATGTAACTGGTGTCTGGAAGAAAAAAAAAAAAGAAAAAAAAAAAGACTTCACAGTATAACATTATTTTCCAGTAGTTTTCTTCTCTGTGCTCTGTTCTGAAATATTTCATCCAGACTTTTAATTGTTACTAGATGTGTTAGTTTTCTGTGTAACTTGCATATCCCACGGGTTCAATCATTTCAGCTTTTTGTGACCTATAATGTTCTTTATCCATATGTCAGATGGCTATATCGAGGAAATCATGAAACACCATCAAGTCTTACAGCAGTCACCATCCAGGTTGTGACCAAAGCATATTGTGCAAGTGTAACTTTTTGCATTCTGTTCTAAACCCCAAATTTCAGTGACCTTAGCAAACCCAGAGTATCAAACATCTGTGTCATGTACTTATGCACAGAGGAAGAAGGTTTTCAGACTGTGTGCCTCATAGACCAGGACTGGCTGAGAAACCACCAGGGAGATGTACTGAGTTATCCCACAGCTTCCCTCCACAGGTGGACCTGTATGTTTCTTGAAAGGTGGAGATAGCTGGACAAAGAAAATATTTGGCTGTAGACTTAACACTAAAAATTAGCAAACTGAAAATTGTTGTCAGGTATCTGAGAATCATCTGAAAGCAAATTCAGAGTTTGGGAAGTTGAAAACTTAGTAAGATTGGAAAAGTAGTAGGAGAGTGGAAGGGAATAACTGATGGAAAAGTTTGTTCATGTGAGTTTGGCTTTGTTTGGAAGTGAACTTAATGTGAAAACTCTGGGATTAGAAGGTGGTGTCCCAAGCCTTGAATACTTGCTGATTTTTCAGCAGCCTGACCTGGCTGGGTTTCAGGGTCACCAGTCAAGGATGTGAAGATCTGAAGTGCCAGGTTGAACTGAGCTATAGACTTTCATGGGAATGCCAGGTCTGTTACTAGATTTTAGAGCACGTGATACTGTACAGATACTATGCCATGTTAACAAGTTGGTTTTTTTTAAAAAAAATATATATTTCATATTTTCTTTAGATTTCTATGGACTGCTTCTTTACCTAGGTAACACTTTTCATTTTCTTATGCACAAATATAAGGAGACATAGAATCATCAAAACTTTCTTTTAACACATCGAAGTGTTCTCAGTCCATAGTCTCCATCAAAAATAGACCTGCATAATAGGTAACCTTTGTGCTCTTGACTTTTCTGAACAGGCACATAAATACACAGGTGCTGAGCACCTTTTAAAGCAGAGCTTTTGTCTGTTCGGCAAGATGTGTTCATCCCATGCTTGTGTATAGTCTCTCAAAGACAAGATATTGCCATATGTGATTTTTCCAAAGTGTTGCTAAACTTTGTCTTTGCTTCCACCTTGCAACTATGCAAAACTTGTGTCTTGTCTTTACAGGGGTCAGTGCCAGCCATGTAATGCTGCCTGAGAACACTTTTTTTCCACACACATCCCCTCCTGCTTAGAATTTTACCTTGAAGAGGAAAAAGGGAAAGTGCTCCAAATTTTCTTCTATTTCATTTTTGCCCCCCTTTAAAGTTGATCTCTAAAGGGGAGGAAATTTAAACAATTGTTAACTTATGGAAACAACAAATGCATCTGACAAACAGCAGCTCATCATTCATTCTCTTTCATTGACATGTAAATCCCCTGGGAGCGTCTAGGGAAAGAAGCAGCTTGCTTCTCTGTAAACCTCCTCCCTTGGTGTCTGATAGAAACATGACATGCTTACTTGGGTGTTTGTATGTCACTACAAACTGCTGAGAATGCAGGAGGAAAAAAAAAAAAAGTATATGTTATGAGGAATAGGAGGAAAAGATGCTTTTTTTTATAAAAACGTCAGAAAGATCTTGGAAGTAATTGTTTTAATAAGCTAGGAAAGCTGATGGAATATAATAGTTATGGAGGTGTCCTGGCAGAAGTAGTATTTACTGGCTGGGTTTAGTATAGCACGGAGCATGTCAACTAGGTATAAAGTTGTTAGTGCTGGAAAACTTGGTATGTTGTGAACAGGCATAAAATGCAACAAGCTGTGTGGTGTGGACCTAATTTAGTATTTCTGAAAACAGAAAACTCTGTGGCAGGTTCACCAAACACATCCAGCATCATTTGAGCTTGCATATTTACATATAGAAATTTATTAGCTACATCCAATGGTATTTTTTAAGAATGATTTACCCTGACGAGATAGAGCACAGATGTATTGCAACATTTACGTGCACAGAAAGTTGTCTCCTAACTCCTGTGCTGACAAGATTCTGAAAGTGGACTTCAGATCTGGATTTGTGGGAGGGATTTCTTCATTGACTGTCTATGAAACATTGCATGAAGGAAAATGGAAACCATATGCAATTCACTACACAGATCTGTTTTTCATTTAAATCTTTTCCTGTACTATATTTTCTGCTAGTGGAAGAGAGTGAAACAAACTGCTAGATGAATAGTATGAAGCTTAAAATAAAAGGCAGTGTGGTGGTTGGTTTTTTGTTTTGTTTTGGTTTTTTTTAACCGAACAAAAAAATGGTATTTGATCAGCAGTATAATAATTTTACACAGGATTCTATAGAAATAGGATAATTTGTATATAATATGCTGGGATATCTGTTGTTTTAAGTCTTAGTGGATTGAATTGGTATGATATCAACATAACTGCAAGGTTGCTGAGCTAATAAAGCTGTACTGTTCTAGCAGTGGCACCACAGTTTTGATGAACTCTACATACAGAACTAAAACACGTAGTAGCTTCTAATACTGCTGAAAAAAATCCTTGATCTGGTGTGGAGTTGTGGAAAATTTCACCATCTCTGAAAACAGTCCAGTAGATTTACTCAGAGTCTCAGGATTTGGATTTTTTTCCTAGTTTTGAAACAGAAGTTCAGTTATTAAAAGTTCACTGAGACACTTTTGTGCCGAGGTAGTCCCTTGTTTTTTGTACAGAGCCTGGGAAAAGAAGTGCCGCAGGACAAATAAAAAAGAATACATCACTTTAAAAAAAGCTGAGCTTTTTAATGTATTGGATGTGTTATACTTTAAGTCTGTGAATGAAGGACTTAACTAGCTTGAAAGGGAAGTCGTGAAGATCTTCTTTCTGCCTCTTGGACATTTTGGAAGCTGTACAAAATGGAGATCTGCAGTGATAATTACCAGGTGCTCAGCAGTATGTGTGTGTCCGTGGTAAACACCTACATTTGTCCAGTGATTTCAAGCCGTGCTATCCAGCAATGTAAACAGCGTGGTAAGGAATCTCTTTCATTTGGTCAGGGTAATAGTGAAAATTAAGATGTGGAAATGGATTCCTAGGTCCAGTTTTCTTAGATTTCCAGTGATGATGATATCTAAATCTGCTTGAAAAATAACAACGCTATCATAAAGCAACATTGCAGGCATTCAAAAGTGTTTCTGCACCTTCTGTCAGCTGCACAGATTAAGGAAGGTTGAAGGACCAGTTTCAGTTGCTAGATCTCTTTAAAGAGACTTTCAGTATTTTAATGTAACTATTATAAGGATGTTAAAATGGCTTCTGAGCACTAGAAATGCACAGATGAAATTATAGCGCACACTTTATACAGTGAAGACCTGCACAAAAAGGGACTAAATTTACAAACGTAATTAGAGGCACTTTCAGAAAGCCTCTGCAGATTGCACGCTGATGACGCTGCTGTCATACAGTTGGTTGAAATCTGGCTTGATTTAATTAACAGCAAAGACCTGAAGGCACATAAGGGCATAACTGAAAAGCAAGTCAGAGAAGCTATTGAATGTTTCTGCTGTTTTGTCAGTGTCACACAACTCAAATGTTCTCTCAGAATATTTGAATTCTGAGCATGAAAGAAATTGAAATATGATTCAATGGAATGTAATTCTGAATTCTTTCTTCTTTAACATTAAATACAGGAGTGAATTGTTTCTACTTCATTCTTTTTTGCATGGGTGTTAATGAGATATACTTAATTCTTTGTGTTTTTTAGAATGCATTGAGATTCCTGTCTTGTGAGAGTTCTCCAGTATAATTTGGGGTTCGTGTAGCCAAAGCTTCGTAGAAAACCATGCATTGAGAGGGAGGGGGGGAAAAAAAAGATGCTTCTATTTATGTAGTAGTAAATTGCTGAGTGGACAGGAGATGCAATTACTGTATCCTTGTGTCTTCTTGACAAAGCTTATCAGATCTTATTTTGATTACTACAGAATAATTTGTAAACATTTTACTCCTCAAAAATCCCAAATTAAACAAAGAACTTCCACAAAATTATGTTAATCCTTATAAAATATCTTTGCCTGGTGTCTCTCATTCCCATTCAGTAGTCTCTACTTGTATCTTTAAACTGTAAGCACTTAAAAATATTGTCTCTGTGTGCATCCAATGTCAGGGTAAGAGTTGTTAAGCTAAGTTATGGCATTTGGATCCTGCTATAACAAAAATATTTACTACCAATAATATTAACATTTGGCTTGTGCTTTGTTTCACAAAATCTCTTTTGTTTTCAGAAGTTTTCTTTTGGGTTCCTTAATTTTGGAGGGATGGGAAATATTTTGGTTTTCAGGTTGCATAAATCAGTGCTGTGTTTGGTCTGAAGTTTTCCAGTTAGCTAGAGAGAAACATGTTTTTCTGTGGAAAATTTAGCTGTTTGAATGCATTTGAATTATCTGAAATTTTATTTATATACTTTCCACCTGTTGAGAAATATTTGTGGTGTTCTTCTAGCTTTCGTTCATAATTCATGCCCCTGTTTTGAAACTTCATATTTAGCGTACTCTGAGGTATTGACAGACTGTTGCCTTGACTAGGAAAAACAATCATGGGCATTTAAAAAAAAACATTCTTGGTGGTGTCCTTCCCTTCTTCACTTTGAAGATTCACCAGGCATTTAATTATGTAAAGTCAATAAGCTGCTATTTTGGAAGTCTCAGTTATGTTTAAAGATACTGTGCATTCAATTCCAGGGCAGTTAGTGTTTTGTTCATTCATAGAAAGGCTGATAAAAAATTTCCTGTGCAAGACAGCAAGCTTGTATAAATGTCCATGTAATGCAAATATTTCTTTTCATGACTGTAGCTTATTGTCTGTTTATTACACCATTAGCTTTCCTTTTTTAAAAACATAACGTAGGAGTTGAAACAAATATTTTTAGTTGATCAGTGATAGGAGAGAGATAGTAATCTATAAAGGCAGAATTTAATTACTTGAAAAGGGATGACCATAACAGACTGTCAGATGTGACAGATTACACAGCCCACTCAGTAACTGCAATGCCACTGTCCTCCCAGCAACCACATTGTCCCTGCAAATCAAATTGTTCTTAAAGCCAGCTGGGAAAATCAATGAAGAAATCAGTTCTGATTGCAGATGGTACTCCAGAGACAGCCCTATGTGAAGTCTGTGTAAACCTCTTCTCCAGAGGCTGAGATTATACACGTATGTATATGTACAGTGCTTCATAGAATGAAGTAATCAGCAGAATCTAATTTGGTTTTCTGTTTTTCCACAAGTTTGTTTTCATTATAGACTTGGGGATTTAAAGGCACAATGGTAATGATTCCTTCCACAGGAGGAGATGATGAAAAAGCATTAGCTCAGGGAAGATAGAAGGGAAGGAACTTTGATTTTCACCAGTATTGGATAGAGGAGTTAAATATGTCCATTGACAATAACACATTAGGAATAAGCAGTATGATGGGAGTGAAGATTGAATCAAGATTTTTGCCTTTGTCTGAGTCACCTACTAGTATGACCTTCAGCAAATTCTTTATGCTTTGTGTTGTTTCTCTTTTCTGTAAAGCCTTCAAAAGAAGATTGTGTTAAAATGCATTGCAAAGTACTTGTCTGGAGTTGCATTTAAATAGTAACAAAAACAGGTAGTAGGGAATGTTTGAAGTTACACAAGATATGCTATCCAAGTATGCAATGGGAGATGAATGTGTGTACAGTTATGTTTTATAGGCTTTAAGTTGAATTCTGTCCTACAAAATCTCCTGCAGTGTCCCCTTTATGGTAACTCTCACAAGTCCTTCATCTGAACAGCTAGAGGAGAAAAAACCTCTTTATGCAATATACTGCCTTAGTCTTAGGAGAAGAGGTTTACAGAAAAATCACACAGCCTGTCTTTGGAATATAATATGTCTGCCTCTGGATCCTTACACCTGTAAAATTCATCTAAGACTACTTTGGACTTCAGTGAATCAGATTCAGTTTGGAACTGCAGTGCAATTTCCTTTGTCACATCGTCTGAAGGCCATATTTTTGAATCTGTGTTTTTGGAAACATGCTGCCTATGGCATCTATCAGATGGGCTTTTGAACTGATTCTGCCAAGCTCTTTGTTCCATCCCTCTGAACCACAGAGATGTTGCCTTGCTTGAGAGATGAGAAGTGGTTTCCTGCAGGTCTCAGTAGTTCTTTCCCTTCTAGCTACCTCCCTCATACTACCATCACCATTTTTCAATCTCTTTCTTCCGGGACCTTCAATTCCATCCCCCAGTGACTTTCTCTCTTCTTCCACTGTCATATCTCAAGCCACAGTCTCCTAATAACTGCCATCTCAAAGACATAATACTGCAATTCTTTCTGCATCCAGTCCCTTTAACTCCCCAGAAACAGTCTAGTCCCACTTAACCATTTCTGCACTCTTCTTTTTCATGTCCAGTATATTTCTGTTGTGTCAAACTTTAGTGGCAAAATCTCCTGTTGCTTTAGCTATCCTTCACCAGTATTTCAACAAAACTCCCTTGCCTGTGACATTAGTCCAGCTTCCAAGGATGACCTCCTCCCCAAATCTTGTTACTCTTTTGAAACTTTTTTCAACTTTCTCCATGGATCTCACCAGTATATTTGATGGGATTACTAGTTAAGTTACTGTGCACAGAAATAAAAACCCACAACCAGTAATATTAATGTTCCCCTATAACTATGTATTTTGGGGGTAAATAACTAATAATATACAAAAAAGGTGTGGATTTTTTTTTCTCCAATGAGATTGGGTTACCAAAAGCCTGTTTTTAATAAGGAATGACTGTTTTAAACAGAGAACAGTACTTTCAGGGATTTGGTCTGTGTGGTGTTGTGTCTACTTGTGATGGACTTGAGTATTCTGCTGGAGATCTGGGTTAGGGTTTTTTTTCCTGTTGATTTGTTGCTTTGCACGCAACTGACCGTACAGAAGAAAAACTGTGACCAATCTGTCGTCATAAACCTTGCTATACCACCTGTCGCTGAATTTGGAAAAAATGTCCTCTAGGAGAGGAACCTGTGGAAATCATGATTTATTCACCTAATTGCAGCTGCAGTCTAATCTCCCACAGAATTTCTTTTTACATAGAGGTTACATTTATCTTCACTACCTATCTTAAGTTCAGTATTTTAAAATAATTAAGATGTCTGCTAAAGGCCAAAAAACTAATGGTAAATTCCTTTTACATAGGGTATGTGCATATAATTAAAGAAAAACATTCTCTAGAGCCAGGAAGTCAGAAGTGAAACCTGCCTTTATGGTATCGGAAGGTAACATCAGGGGGAGTTATTAAATACATGCCCATTTTATAGTCGTCTTTGCAGAGTCTGATATTTTATACCATGCTCCACTCCTTATGTTTATGAAGGTGTTGGTGATTTGTTCTTTTAATCTATGAATTTTTCTGGTTTATTGTATATCTGAACATGCTTATCTGACTGGGTCTATATTAAAAATAAAAACTATCTTTTGTAATCTATGAGATTTACCTATACAAAGGTGTTAAGATTAATCATAACTGTGTTGCATTTGTTGGCCCCATTTGGCCTATCTCTTCCCCAAGGTGAGTTGTGACTTGATTTGTGATAATAGTGATATACCTGACTGAGGTCAAAAGAAGTGAGGATCTTAAGAGGTTGGCAACTAAAATGGTTCAGTGTGCCTTATAAGACTGTTACTGAATTAGCCTCATTTTGTGGATATTCTCCAGGTTTGTATTTCTGTGGGGTTTGGGGCACATTTGTGAAGAAAGGTAAAGTGGATCCTATGTCAGTACAGTAAAGAAAAAAACAGCAGAAAAGATGCTGAGCAAATACTATCAGATGGAATGAGGTTGGAGTGGTGGGGACAGCAAGTTTAGGAAGGAAGAGTTGGAGAGGAAGCACGTTCTGTGGAGACTGTCTCATGTGGAACAGGTAGCAGTCTTAGAAGACCATAAGGAGCCTAAATAATATTGGCAGCATCCCAGAAATCCTCATGTGACAGTTATATATTTAATGATAAAAATAAAACTTGCTGATAGCAATGAAGTTCTCTAAGGGTTTGTGCCACAAATGCAGGTGTTAGACCCTGAAAGGGCACTCAAAATAGGTTGGAGAAGTTATGCTTAAAGACTTTGTTAGCTGATTAAGAAATGAAGATGTTGGTATTTAGTTTATCCATCAGTCTTACCTAGGTGGCTGCTTAGTAATAAACACTAGTTCTGTTTTATGTCGTGTGGAAACAGATCATTAAAATTAGCACTTTGTGTGTGTGTTGTACCTGAAGATGTTTACCTTGAACTGGTTTGAGCATGTGAAGGACATAGCCTGAACACTCCTAGTAGGCAATTAAAGGTTAGCTTTGAGAAGCTCTTTCTGTGTATTCATTACTTGCTATTCAAACTGGTTTGCTAATATTGTTCTGAACAATATTTATTTTAAATCAAAGGTGGGGGGGGGGGGGAAATCCTGCTTTCCTGTCATATAATAATCTCTTATAGTTTCTGAAAATGAATGACCCAGTTTGTACTTTTCAGCAGACGTTACGTATTGAGGCCATTGCTAGAGCATTGTTGTGTATATCAACAGAAGTATCTACTTGCTTCCATACTGCTTTTGTAATAAAGTCACATTTAACCTGAAAATGCTGCATTCTGGTTTCCATCTCCATTAAGACCCACTGTAAGCCATGTTATTAAAATTCCTGAATGGATTGAAATATTGGAGACCTGCTTACCTGTTTCCAATAGAAATGCCAACGCAAATTTACCTGAAATGTTTAGTCTGTCTAGTGAAAAACATGAATTTGCCGAGGGATATTTCCTTCAGAACTCTGTCCCAGCATCTTCCCAGCGTCAATGGGAAAGTTTAAGGATTCCTGCAAGCGCTGGATGATAGCATGGAATGCAACTAGAAGAGGAGCTAGATAATCACGGAAATACCACACCTCTACTTCTGTTCTTCTCAGTGCTGACTTAATTATTTGGGGTTTTGATTTTAATTTTACTGCTTTCTCCTGCTTACTCGCTTTCTACTCGCTTACACAGCTAAGGGAAAGTAAAGCAGAAACAGTAGTTTGCAAAGTTCCAGTTTGCTGCCACCCGGTACAAATACCCTAACAGTTAAAGGAGTTACCAAGCTGAATTTTGGTGAGTATCTGAAACTGCAGGATGGGTATGACTTTTGGAGATGTGGTAGAAATCCCCATCTGAGTTGACAGGGTTTTCCTCTATGAGCTCTCAAAGTAGAATCAGTGAGACCTGGTAATATGGGACCCTTCAGTACTATTTTTGTGGTCATTTTTCGAAGTAGAACCACAGTTTACTAATCAGTGCCTTTAGCTGCCTAAGAAATCTGCTTGGGGGCTATGGAGTAAAAGTATTATATCTGTATTAATCCAGTGCCACCTGCTGAGCCAGCAACTGCATTGTGCAATGTGTCTTTTCTGATCGTAGAGTTGCGTTGAACAAGATGACACACTGATAGTCTAACGTGTGTTTAGGGAATGTGTAAGAGGTACTTTCTGTTTTTCTTGTAAGCTGTGTTGTGTAAGATCTGTGCCCTCTCCTGCAGCTCAGAACTTCTGCTTTACTTAAATAGCACCGTGATCTCCAGTAGCTTTAAAGGGAAAACCTGGCTTCATGTATTAATATTTTCCTTATTTTTTTGTAGGAGTTCAGTTAAAATGCTATTTACTATAGGTTGTTCTCCATTTCCCCCCCCCCCCCCCC
>NW_020799109.1:28033639-28133808 GCF_003259725.1 Athene cunicularia | reverse complement strand
TTCTTAATTGTTTACTTGGAGCTCAGAGAACACAGTTCATTGTTAGGAAGAAAGAGAATAATTCAGACAACTTGGTCAATCAGTGTGCAGCTTGTTTTAATTTTTACACTGCCTCTATTGTGTGGAAAATATGACTTTTATAAGCATGATAGTGCAACCATGAAATGAGAGTTTTTGAAAACGTTACGTCTATAAAATGAGAGGATTTCAGAAATTGATTATGTGCTCTTAGACAATACTGTAAATTGTTGCAATGTTCTTTAGGTATATACTGTACAAATATTACAACCAATATCTACATGAAAGGAACATTTTTCGCAGAGTCAAGAACTCAGAATCTAGGAAATACAGGATTAATTGTTGTTTGTGCAAATGTAATTCTCTCCTCTTGTATGTGCTTTCTGTACACAGAATGAGGCTGTAGTCCCAGAGAAAAACAGTGCACAATCATGTAATCAGATACCTAATCACAATGCATCCACATATGGAGTGGAACGAAGGTTGTATGTGCAACCATAAATCTGACATTCCCTGACTCTCAGGTACTTGATGTTGAAAGAATTTCATTTAAGTTGCAACATTTGTTGGTTTTAGGTATCATTTCCTAACTTTAAAAGGGAAAAGGCTAAAATACCTTATGCAACTGTTAAGGTTGGGTGCAACTTTAAGGATGCAAGTTTAGGGTGAGGGGCTGAACTTCACAGATGGTCCAATTCTCAAGTAATGCAGCACAAGCTATTTTAGACTGGAGCAGTGTAGGTGATGGGGACATCAGCTATGCTTGACCAGTAATTAAGCACCGCAACTGTAACCTCTTCCTGCCTTTTGGACCTTCTGCCTTCAGCATTGCAATAGGAATCATTGCAGGAGGAGTTGTAGGGATTAGCAGTGGTAGCTGGCAGGGCTGGAGAACTGTCTGTGTAGAGGTGATAAATTGCCAGATTCAGGTATTGTGGGCATGAGGAATGATAAAGTCAATGTGTTTTCCTTCTGGATGAAGAGAAGGGGAGCAGAATTTCATGGGGTGAGGGGGGAAAAAAACAAAGCTCATAGTTTGAGGAGGAGGAGGGTTTTTTTTCTGCTATGTATTATCAAGAGCCTACTACAAACTGCACAGGTTTGAGAGATCTTCAAAGATAAATCCACAAGATGGATTAATAATGAGAAATGTGAGGGTGTTAAAATATTTTTAGATTACTATCATCTGCTGAATTTGAAATAGTGTGCCCAGACTGGTTATCTTGCACCGCATCGAGATATTTGGACAAGAGTAGGTGGCTATAAGAAGATTTCAGTTCAATTTATCTTATGTAAACAGCCTATCAAACCTGATGGATAATTGTTCAAAAATGTAACAGCTGTCTTGCACAAAGAAGCCAACGCAAAACAACCTATATCTGTCCAACTATTCCTGCCAGCAGCTAACTGCTTTTGGAAAAGCTTTGTAAACTGGGCACAGTTCGGCTCCCTTGACACCCTGCCTTGACGGCTACGTCACAACGTAGAATTGCCTGTGCTCTTGGAGCACAAGTGTGATTTGTGCATCCAGCGCTGTATTTGGGTCAGAAAGCTTGCAGTCAAGTGAGTAGATTCTTGGCCTTTGACCCTTCGCTTTTTAATGCATCACCTCAGTTCTGTAGCTCTCATGTGGAACTGCACTGATCAGAAGTGTAATGTGAAACTGATTTTGCAAAACAATAAATTGCAGAGAGCTTGAGGAAACAGGTGGTTTTGGTTAGTAAATTGCACATAAAATACAAAACATCAGTAAATGGAAGTCTTGGCCTCAGGAGAGGAGAAGCAGTGTTTAGCCCACTTGCTTTCTCTGTTCTGGTGATTGGTTTAAGCTCACTTGCCTTTGGCCCCAAAGGGGGCTGTTCTATCTAGCAGCCTAGAATAGCCAGAGACTGCAGAAGCCCAGTCACAGCCTTCGTGTCCTCATTTGCTGAGGACTGTAAATAAAAAGTTACAGCAGCGAGGAATCTGAGCTTCACATGAGAATACCTCTGATATAAAGATTTCCCAAATTGCTAGATTTGCCAACTCTATGGACCCTGTTAGTGGCTGGAGTGGCATAATCTGCTAGGTTATCTGGAACCCCTTGGGGTTTTACAATGCTTCTCTTTGTGGAGGCATATCGTTTGCAAAGACAGATCATACCAAGAAAAACTAAAAAAAACCCTAAACAAAAAAAAAATCCTTCCTTTGCAATTTACACTGAAAAACTTTTCAAACTAACTGCAGTAATAAAATGTAGTTGATATTGAATTAATCTTACCGATTTGATGCATGTGGTAAGGATGACAGTTGCTTCAATCCTTACTGTGCCAAAGATATATAAATGTAAATTGTGTTTTCTGAACTAGAGCTCTCTTTAATGTTGACTTCTAGCTGTGTTGCAGCTAAACCCGTGCCCAGATCCAAGACTGCAGACGCTCGCACACAATTAATCTCACAAATTTATGAATGCCAGAGCATGGAGCAAAATGAAAACAACTGGAGGAATGTATAAGGGGAATAATTGGACTGTATCCAGATGTGCATGTGTAAAACATCACCGATTGACTCCTCCCCCATATCCTGTCTGAAGAAAGGAATTTTTTCAAAAATAAACTGGGGTTATTTGAAAGAAGTTATGGTGTCTGAATGAAATCTAATAGGCAGGATTAGTGGTAATTAGGTACATTCTTTGCTCCTTGTTTTTTGTTTTGTTTTTTCATGGCTTTTAGTATCATTGAATTTAGCAGATTTATTGCCAGTTTCAGTGTTAAAACTGGAGCTCTTGCTACACATTTTGATGCAGGATAGAAGAGGAGAAGCACAAGGACTGTATGAATGTGTGTGTTGTACACTGTAAATTTTATGAGTTGTGATGGGCACTTGTAAGTTGTCTATCAGGATATTTCTCTAGTGAAGACCAGTTAAGAGGCAGAAGAGATGCTTGAAAGGTTTACTAAACTGGAAAAAAAAAAAAAAAGTGGCTATTCCTCATGTTGTATTTGCAGATTGGAATAGAAATGAAGATAACATGCTTTTACACAGATTTTGTTAAATTGCTGGCTTTCAGTGAAAGAGGACTATTGCAATATACACAGTTAGGGCCGGCGTCCGTCTTCTCAGCCACGACTGTGTACTTTCTGACAGATCTATCATTACAACAGGGATGGGAAGAGAAGGAACGGGGAAGGCAAGAAGAAAAGGTTAGACTGGAAAAAAGTCAACTTTTGCTTTACTGCTTTGATTAAAAAAAAAAACCCAACTCCACTGTTCTCCTAATTATTTTGATGCAGTTTCTATGTTCTTCCTCTGTAATGAATTGAATTGCCTACCTTTTAAATACCTGGATGCTTTCTCAGCACAAACTTTTCCTAGACATTTTTTAACGCTGCTTTTCTGCCCAAATTAAAATCGCAGGAACCTTGGCTGAGTTTCACAAAACACCCTCACAGGCTTGCTCTACTGTCTTATGTTTACTTTGGTTCTACACCCAAATAGGTTGAGAAAAAAGAAAGAAATAGTACCGAATCTTCTTAAAAGTTGCAATTGATACTTACTGCGGGGAAGACTCGTTCTGATTCTTTTTGTACTCCTTGCTCACACAGCAGTGTCCCCGAAGCCAAGGACATGAAAGTAAAAAAAAAAAAATTCTTTGGGGTTTGGACCACGAGACTCTAGCCACCTCCCTCCACAAAAGCCTTTATCACAGAGCACTCTGTGCCGATGTCTTTTCACAAAATCTTGTTTTGGATTTCAACCTTTATTTTAGTTCAGCTTAAAATGGAATTGAAGCAATACAATTTGGCTTTTGTTGAAGGAATGGGTTAGAACTTGGGCTTTCTGTGCCTCAAGGAGTTAGACTTTTTTTTTTTCTCCTCTAATGGAAAAGGACATGCTAAACTGCCCAGGCAGGCTTATATTGTTGCCAGAGATGTAAAATTCTTGCACTTAAACTGAATGAACGCAGAGGCACGATACTGTTTTTACACCAGGTATAAAATTGCCAGACACAAATCTGATTTAACAGAATGTTTTTGAACTTAGTGTCACAATGTTTCCAGTAGAATACAGTAAAAGATATTTTTGAGAAATAGCGATAGCCCTTGGATAAAAAGCCCCAGAGGTTCATCTGAAAATGCTTTATAGTTGGAAAGACTCTTTAAAAAAAAAAAAAACCACAAAACAACACAACATAATTGCCACAGCTTGGCATGTTGATTTGCTGAAGTTGCAAGCAGCTGTCGAGGTGAGATCGAGTTGTCTTGGCAACAGCACATATTGTATAACAGTACCACATCACCATCAAATCACTGAGGTGAGAAGTAGTTTAAAAGCATTACTAAATTTTTATGATATGTCTGCTACATTTTCAACCTTGTGGTTGGCTGAGTTTACCCAGCTTAGTCTTCATGGAGTCCAGAAAGCTCAGCTGCTGAGTACTGTTTGGTGAAGAAAAGGAGGGGGGGGGGAGAAATCCGTAATTGATGGTTTTTTTTGTAAATGCTTAGGTTAAGATGTCTCTCTATATAACTGTTCTTGTTAATTATGCTCGTGCTCAGAATGCAGAGTTACTGCTACATGTAAATGCATTTTTCTCTCCTTTTTTATGCCTTTTATTGCAAGCAAGAGTGACTTCTTTTCACTGTTTTGGGTAATGAAAGCAGGAGATATTTAGGAAAATCTATTAAAACTTGGCAGAGAAAACCCCCAAACATGAAATCAGCCTGGTTTTATGGTTGCATTACAAATTTGGGCAAAATCCCTAAGGCAGTCAAATGGTGAGGTTTCTGTCTTTTGTGACGACACCTAGGTACTGTGCTTTCCAGTTTGCTTGCTTTTCAGTCCTTTTTGCTTCCCACAGCAGCAATTTAATATAATATATAATCACTTCCAACTATACTATTCACAAGGGATATCTATGCCCTACCCTGTATGCCATACATTCAACTAGAGAACTTAAAATCAATTATTTTACCAGTTCAGTGGCCTCCAAAAATATCTTTAATGTTCTTTTCAGTATTTCTTTACTAACAATCCTGTGTCTTGGTGGAGTGACTGGTCATACAAATTTTTCACCTACCTTCACAATTATTTCACTTCTTTTTGGTTAATTTTGACAAAGATTCAGATCACCTTGAGTCTCTTTTGGGCTGTGATATTTAAATGGCTTTAATTAGAAGCTAGACAAAAGCCAATAGCTAGGTTATTTCACACTTTTACATCTGAAAACAAACAAACAAAAAATGAACAAAACCATGGTATCAGCCTTAAGCAGAGGGGGGAAAAAAAGCAAGAAGAACAAGTGTTGTGAAAACCCTGCAAATCACAGCCACCTGGTTAGAGTATCGACTCCCATGTAACTTAAAGAAGGAACTCATTTCAGTTGCAATGTCCAAAAAACAAACCTGCAAGATGCTGCCCAAAGCACTAGTTAATAATTATTGCATACAGCTTGGAGTCAGCCCAGATTCTGCAGTGCTGTTGGATCCCCTCATGGGTTTGTGCATACCACAGTGATTATTGAATTCTTTTACAAGTTCTATTGTATGTTCTTACTCATGGGATTTGGTGCCTCTAGTGTTGAGCTGTGGAACTATTTAACAAAGCTGTGTCAACAGCAGGTATGGTAGCATTTCTGTTCTGTAGGGATCTCCTGGTTTGTGTAAGTTCAGCTGGTTTTAAGTATTCCATACAGATCTGAATGATTTCTTGTGCCTGGGAGCTGATCTAGCTATAGGATATTTTGTAAAAGTTAGCTGTAGAATACTTAAGAGCTGATGGAGTCGTTTGCTGCTGTTCTTCAGAATCAGAGGGCGTTCAGAAGGCCTCTCTCCTACTCATCTGTATTTCTGGGGACTGGCATGCATGTTCAGTGTCCTGGTTAGTGAAGAGAGGCTGAAGGTGTGTTCCTGAGCACATATATTGCTCACTGAGTGAGTTCACAGCTGTTCTGGAACTAAAACCACTATCATCACACTTGCACAGGTATTTGTGCTGATTAAAAGTTAGGGCTCATGAACCTGGGTGCAGCCCCTTGGAAACTACTTCCAGATTTGTGCTCAGTATCTTGGTTCAGTGTTGCCCTGTGCAGGATGATACCAGCTGATGAAAATCTACTTGGCAGGGCTTCCTGTATTTTGTTCTAGTGGGCCCTTAACACAGATGATGCTGTATTCACTTTCCTCGTGTTGGTCAGTCCAGGAAAGGATATTTAATGTTTGTGGATTTTGAAGACTAGGAAGAAGAAACTGAAGTGATGAGAGAGAAATCTCTTCTTACACTAGACTTTAAAGCCTATTAAACTATCTAGCCCAAGCACTACTTTGTTCCTAAGCAGATGCAGTTTTGTTGTGTAGTTGCATAGATTGACACTTCGTACTTAAGTGAGGCTGTATGGAGACAAGTCTTAAAAAACCAGTTATCCGTATGTAAATAATGCTCATTGTCCTAACATGACATGGTTTTGCAGCCATTAAGGTCTAGCTGCAACATCAGAGGAAAGAGCATGTTATTGGAAGACTGCCAGATGACTACCATGCTTTTAGTCAAGGTGATAAGAATTGTTAGCCCTTAGGGCAAGAAATGTTGTATCTTTATAGTGCCAGTTTGAAATATTCTTCAGATACTCCTACAGTGCAAGTGATGATAATGGTCCCGTTACCAGTCTTGAGTTTAGCGGTAGATTGGTATCTGCATTTCTCAGACCTCTTTAAATTCTGCTCCTATTGCGTCATAGACCCACAAATTTGAATGTATATTTTTACCAGTAATCAGAATATGATTGAGTTCTACTGAGCTATCTCTTTATATTAACCACAAGTAACAGACCTAGTAACTATAGCATTTTTTTGGCTGAAACATTTTGTTAATTGCTTATTTTAGTTGCTTTGTTGAGTGAGCCAGACTGTTAAATCTTCCAGTAGTTTTAAATAATAATTTGATTTTTGGAAGCTACTTTCTATTAGCTGAGGCAACCAAATTATTATCTTGGCAGTCACAGCACAACATATGTACCAGAGCAAAAACTTATTAGGAAAGGGATCAGAAAACTGGTTAGTACATCAGGCTGTTAGTTGTCATGAAGGTTTCTGTGTTCTGCACAGGAGAAGCTTTTTTTTTTTTTTTCCTGTTCAGCTTTGAAGGAAGTTTTATCTTGAGCTGTAGAGAAAGGCATAATTATTTTTGATTTGTTGATAACCTGCCATTGGGGAGTTGTATAGCATATGCACTTGTTTGTTCCTCTTTTTTTATTTGCTTAGGGATTACCTTACTCATAGGTTGGATCCTTAAAGAAATGGTACTTGAATTCATTATGTCTCTATTTATAATGGCAAAAGAGAGGCAGATATTTGAACACACTTTTTGAAGAATTGGTATTATTCTTTCTTTTGCATTAATGTCCTTTCTTCAGCAGTACTGAGGGTGCAGACCACTGTCTGTCCATGCAGTAGAGCTGTTGAATTGCCTAGTAGTTCTCATGTATTTCAAGTCTTTATATGTGGTTGTTATCATCATGAGAGTTAACATCCTTTCTTCTTGAGGAAGTGAGTATATATCAGTGAGATCCATAGCTTGGTGGATTTTGTCATGATGACCATCTTGGCATATCTAATTGGATTAGAATGAGAATATTCCTGAAGCCTCCTGCCTCTGAAACATAACGCCATTTTCAGCAGGAATAGCAATTTTGCTCTGACTTCCCTCACTGAAGCTCCCCTAGGTCCCAGTGGAAAAATCCAGGAAGGTAGTGAGTACCCTGTAACTCCATAACACTGGTCTGATATCTACCCCAGAATTCGTGTGCAGTGAAGCACTGAGCATGCCCTGTAGGTGGAGGCTGGTACAGATGTGTGCGCAGTCTGTCTGCAAGAGCTTTGACTAGGCTGTCTGGTGTCTGGGAATCCTGAATAAGTGACCATGACCCTTCTTTTCAGTTAGGAAATGTTTCCATTGGGGTAAACAAGTATTTCCCAGAAAGTGTTATCATATGGTGCATTAGCTGGCATTTATCTAATTTACTGATTGCTAGCATGTTGGACCTCAATGAAATCAACAAACTGAAACAGGAATAGAAAGAAATCATTGAAGTATGATTTGGTGTATGCTCGTATTCTGTTAGTCAAATCTGCCATTTTCCCATCCATGAAGTCGCTTAGTAAGTCAGAGAGACAGGAGATGACATGATGATGGTAACAAGCATCAGTGGAAGAGAGGACAATGTCTCCAGTCTGAAAATAAGGGTTGTACAAACAGGAATGTTCTTGTTTGATCTAATAGTCTGGGAGTAATTGCTGCAGATGAGATAGGTTACAGGACTGCGTACAGTATCTCTTCTGTTATTTGTTACTGTATAACTTCTAGTCAATCCTTGGCTATTGATAAGTCATGAAAACAGACTATAACCTTTGTGACTAGCTTTTATGCGACACATCATCTTTTACGAGAGACATCCCATGTGCTGATCCATGTTTCTAAGCATATAGTCTATTGTGCTGTTTATCTAAAATTATTCCTTTCGGTTTCCCACTTTTGCACTGCTCTTTTAATTTTATTACCTGGATAACAACTGAGAAGTAAACTCAGGGTAGTGGTTTAAACATTTAGCAAGAAAAAAATAATCTTGTAACTAAAACATAGGATGAACAGTTAAAAGCTATGATTTGATTCCAGTTTTTACTGTTTATCTTGTTGTTAAACTCACTGTTTGGAGATACTGTCACCATAAAATTAGATATCAATCTGCAATTTTGTTATCTCTTAGATGTAAAGAAAACTTTACCACAATGAAAAAACTAAGGAAAAAAATCTCTGCTTTTGATATTGTGTATATGACAGCATTTTGAAAAGCAGCAATTCCTGTCCTGAATCAGATGAATGTGTTTGTGAAAGCAGCAAATGCCAGATGCTAAAGAGGAACTAGATCTAATGGACTACTCTGGTCTCTACAGCAGACAGTTGGGCAACATTTGGCTCACTTCCCTGTCTTTACAATTTATTTTCCTTGCATGGTTTCCTCTTTTCTTTTCAAATGCAATTCCAGGAATCCTTTCCTATGGATCCACCCAGCTGCAACAAATATCTTAGTCTCAAGGATGCTTGGCATCAATAGCAGTTATAGCTTTGCTTAAAGAAACTTCTGTTTATCAGCTTTCGCGGAGGAAATGGAAAAGTTGGTCACTTGGTTTGATTTCATCTTCTGTTTATGTTGGAGAAACAATGTTCTCAAGCATAGTAAATTAATTTTAAAGCTACAAAGTGGTAGTTTGCTTGGAGGAACAGGTGGAACCTTACACTACTGAATATAGTATTGGTTTTGTTTTAAATTAAAACATCAAATGAATGTTTCTGTGATTGCAAACTCCCACACCCATAAAATACCATGCATCTTCCCTTTACTATTTCAATTTAATAATTAATGTTTTGAGAGAGTGCTTAAATCCTTTGTGCAATGCATAAAGGCAAAAAATAAAGGTTGCCTAAGCATTTAAATGTCAGTGCTCAACAATGGGTTAAAAATACTGCATATTTTTAGTAATTATAAAAGCCCTGATGGGTGGAGTACGGCAATGGGCGTTTTAGTGTAGATGGGTTTACTAACCCTTTGCTGTACAGCTGAAGTACAAATAGGCTGAAGTAATGGCCAGCAGGAAAGTGGATTCTCAGGAAGCTGTGTTTAATGAAGCCTGTTTAAAAACCTTTTCTATGTAAAAGAGATTTAGTGTTTTCTGCTGCAGGAGGAGCAAGGATTTTAACCATTTTCTAATCACTAGCTTTTTCTTGTAAATACTGTAGGAAAAGCATTGCAAGAACAGCTTTAAAGAGTTAGGAAAGCTCATTAGCAACCAGTTGCCAAAATATCTGTTTCTATGTATTCTACCCATTAAAATGATTAAATTAAATGAAAGATGGTTTTTACATCTGGTTTTGAATCTGGAAATAAGCTGATACAGACAGATATTCACTGGACAGTTTAATTGCTATAATAAATTTTCAGTAAACCTCGTGGAAATATTTTCTTTTTTCACTGAGAAGATGGGTTTATCCTTACATAAAGAGAAGCCTGCTTCTTCCTTTGTCTCGTTGACAACTATAAATTTTCATTTAGATTTTTGTAATGGGTTACTACACATAAGAAATCCTATCTGTATGAAAAAACTCTGGAAAGCATAGGCATCCACAGAGGTGGTCAATAAGCTGTGCTGCTAACAACAGAAGCTCTAGGAAGAAAGGCCTTTTTATTATGCTTTTCAAAAATAGTCTCTGAAGATTCCACACAGGTGCTTTGTGGGAGAGCATTCCACACTGTGGGAGTAGGGCAAGTGCCTTTAGGTATCTGAGGTCAAAATGTGAACAAGGACTTCAGACATTTTTTAGTTGTCTTTTTCCCCACTTATGAAAAAATTATCTCAACAGTTAAGAGATAGTTTATATAGCAAGCTTAGTTTGGAGATAACCAGTACTTTATTGTCACAAGTTACATGAAACTTAAAATTCTAAGTTTTCTATGATTTCTATAATGACCTGTTTGCTGTGTACGGTGCACATGTTCCTATAGCCTTCATTTAAGACATGTGAAATGATGCTTCTCTGCAGATTATTTGCCACTGAGATGATGGACCAACACCCTACACTACCAAATGGAAAAGATGACTAGCTACTCCTGGGCTAGGCTGAGACCCAGCCATGAGGGGATAAAGGAAGGTGTGGTGCATTTTCCCACAGTCTTGACCCCTTTGTATTTGGAGCAGAACCAGATGTTGGCCTCTTCTCTGGAAGATGAAGGTGCCTCTATGGATTGAGTCTCAGATGGTCTTGCCATTGCGTGGTAGAAAGCAGATGCTCCTCTTTGGGTTTGGTTTGTACTGGCAGTGTTGGGTAAGCCTGGGATGCTCTTGCTTTTCAGCCCTGGACTGATAAGTAGTTTCACCATTCCTAGCAAATTGAGCTCTTGAGTTCTGTCATTAGAACCCTTGTGTCATGCCTCTGTCTCAAGCACCTCTGCCAAGCTCTGACAACCACTCTGAGCACCTTCCTGAGGAGCATGGCATGGGAGCTAGGACTTTCAAAAAGCATTTCCGGAGAAAAGGAGCTAGCATATGCAGGTCTACAGTATGCAAAATTGTCTGCACTGGGGTGAAGCAGAGAGGAAAAGAGAATGTGCTTAAAATAGAAAATCATTTGAGAATCTCTGAGTTAGGCGGTGGTTTTGACTGCTTGTCTTGTACAGCAAAGATGCTAGCTGCAGTGTAAATAGCAGAGTAAGAGTAGGGCTTAGTTCCAAGGAATCTTGTGCTTTTTAACTCAGGTTTGCTTTTCTGTTCACTCTGTAATTTAGATAAAAGCTTTACACACATCAGTTTCAGAGTTTTTACTCTTACGACTTTAAGCTGTTGATTCAAAACTGAGGCACTTGGGAGAACTGAAAGAAGGGAGGGGGGTGGCTATTGAACTTAGCATTTTATGCTAGTGCTTCATTTTCTTTAACATAACTGTAATTATTTTTACTGCTTCTTAGGCTTTTTGGTGAAGAGCAATGTGAAGGAAGGATTGAATATTGGAACTTTCTCAACATGGCCTATTAACAGGTTTCACTCTCAACCAAGCACTGAGTTTAGCTTTTTCCATGGTGTGTCTCTTTTAGTTAAAATACCTCGTTATCAAGTCCTGTACTGTGAATCATTATAGTGATCACTGACCTGACAGTCCCGGTGATGGTGATGCACATGTTCTTTGTTCATTAGTTACCCGAAGGTATCTTTCCCTGTTTGGTGTCAACCCCACACCAATACGTGTGCTTTTGATATAAAAGATGCCGCTTTCCCGGTTACTTTCTGTGTGACTTACTAAACAAGAATATAAAGACCTGTCAGATTATATGAATTATTACACTAGGTCTCTGTTAGATCATTTAAGGAATAATTTTGATTTTGATTGAAAATGTCTAGCTTCTTTATTAGGCGTACCTTTAGTAAGTCAGTCCACAGACATTTTAGTTACCTGTGCAGCAGTTTTTCTTAACGCTTTCCTAACCTTACTCCCAACTCTACAGCCTCTTGTCCAGGTCACCATGTGTTATACTTATCAATAGGCCTTTCTACATTCTCATGTTCATCTTTGAGATACTTTGCACTGTTTCAAAGTCCTCTTCACCAGATTCTTCTTTGCCACGCTCTGACCTTCCCTTTAGGATACGGATAAACAGGGAAGAAGGTTGTGATTCTGTAATTAACAGCTTTTTTAAGCAGTGCTGTTTCTATGTGGATGTGTGTGCAAAACCAGTGAGGATTTTCTTAAACTGCAAAGTTGAAAACTTTCAGCCTAATTCATATTAATTAGAAATATGTTCTTATGAAACTCAGCACCTGACATCAATCAAGTTTTGTGCTAAATGATCTGAATAATGAAATAATGAAGATCTTTTGGCTGTGTTGTTTAAGCTCAGAGAGTTTAGAATCCAATGGTAATTGTATAATTATTTCAGATTAAGGGGTGTACACGTATTATTATACATAAACCTTTTCTCCTTTCAGTGAGCATAAGAAAAATTCCATCTCTTTGAGATGATCTTGTGTTCTAGTGTTCTGAAAGAGTCTGGGATTTTGTTTATGCCTGCTGAAAATATTGGAGGCCATGGTGTTCCCATCTTCACTTACCTTGAAGAAGGAGTTAGTGTCTGTGTTGTAAGACTGCAACGTTGTTTCAGTCTCTTTACAAACAGTGACCTTCTCTGCAAAATGTCCCTAAAAGTAGTGGTCTTTGTTGACATACAATCTGTGGCCAAAGTCGTCTTTGCATTTTTGCATTTCAGTAGCTCCTATATTTAAAAACACTTCTTGCACTAAATATCCTCAGCAGGAAATGAGAGGTGAATGGGGAAATGGAAGTGAAGGCAAGAAAAGCAAGGAGAATTTGGGTTCACCTGTAAAGGCTCTGTTCAGCTGCCAAATTCATTTGATTTTAAAATTTCAATTTTCTGTTCTTAGACTAAAGTGTATTTTTTCCTCTGTCTGAATTAAGTTCTCCCCCTTCCCATTTCTAAAGTGCAATTTCAGAGCAGATTGAAATGTATTTGAGGTATTCTGTTTCCTTTAGGAAATATGAATTTCTATTAAATGTAAATTTCCCAGGTTTATAACACTTGGTTTTGGTAGGATTTTTTTTTTTTTGAGTAATGGAAATAGTTCTGTAATGTATTTTATTCAAATACACATGCATTTAGCCTTGTCTATTGCCATGTACTTTTCTCTGGAAATGACTAGTAATTATATAGTTTGGTAATGTATTCGTGTAAAACTCTCATTATTTCAAACTATTTCAGTGTAATATATTGGTAGACATTTAAAACAAATATAAACTGCTAGACAATCTAGTTTTTATAACCTTGGGAATATTCTCAAAGGGGAATAGAATGTTATTTCAGCAAAATGAATGAATTGAGAAAATAATTAAAATATACATTCAGGTTGGGTAATGTAAATGTAAAAAACAGATTACAGAAAATCAAATTGCTGAATGCAATGTTTAAATAGCTCTTAGGCAGACTTGGAATATTTTTAAGGAACACTTTATTTCAATATTTTATCTCAATATTTTTGAGGCTTTTGGAGGGCAGAGGGAGAACTAGCTAACACATTTTCTCTTGGATTGTATTTTTAAATTCTGTTGCATGGACAACTTTGCAATAAGCTGTCCTCCCTGCTTTGTATCTTTGTCTTGAAAATGAAATGAGTAGAAAAAATGTTTGTCTAAAATGTTCTATATTACTTTAGTATAGGTTAAAAGATTATTTCTGTTGATATTAGGAATCACTGTGTGTGAAATGAGCTCACTGACTACTAGTGAGACCGTTTACACCAATAAGGCTTAATTGTATGAATTCAGTTTTCAGAATCAATCCTAGAATGAATTTATATGTGGAAAATTATAAACTTGGGAGTTTTAGTACTTGTTATTTTTTTTCACTATTATAGATTCCTCACTGAAATTCAAGTATATAGTTGTAATTGTAAGTTACCTTCTTTTTACTTGGACTTTTGTTGTCACTGTACCTCCTCCACATTGAAACAATCTCAATATGTCAGTGTTAGAAAACAGTTGTAATACATTTTTTCCTGCAGAAGTTCCTTGTTGGTTGCAGTATCTGTAAAAGCTAACGACATTAACGAGTAATGGACTATATCTTTCAAAGCACAAGTAACAAATAATAGGAGTGTTTTGACATAATGTTTAAAGAAAAAAAAAAAATCATGGAATTTGGTTTCTTGCCCAGAACTTTGACTGACTGTCTGGGAATTCACTGCCGTATGTCAATGTTATGTAGAATTAGTGTACATACTTTGGAGTGATTCTTTATGAATATGTGTACAAATATAAAGGTTTAGGGCCAGTGTATTGATAATATACAATATTTTGAGTCAGCATTGATTGAGACCTATATTCTTGAGGAAATGGTACATTTTCTAATAAATATTTCACTTTGTTCTGGAGAAACAGAGGTGTTATCTGTAATATAACTGTATACTATAAAAACTCAATGTTTTTGCAGGTGTTTCAACTTTCAGATTTCAGTATGCCTTTTTTGTTGTCTTTTTTGTGTTTGTGATAATGTCATTACCTCTTCCATTGTCATTGCTTGTTTATAGTTCTGAAACTCCTGGAGGCTTTAAGTCATTGTAAATTTCATAGGTTCTTTGAAACAGCTGAGGTTAAGCATGTATAGACAGTTCTGCGAGAGCAAAAACATATTGTTTAAAAACTTTAAACTCTTATTTTAAATCGTATTTTCATATTATCACTTCATCAACAATAGCTATCCAAGCTGCATGTTGCAAATTTTAGAGTGTGATAGAGATAGTTCTCAATAGCTATTTTGATCATTGGTTAGAGTTTTGGGGTTTTTTATGTAGGAAAGAGATCCTTCCCTAATTGTGTTCTTGGGGAGTCTAACTGGCAGTATCTTAACAGAGATGATTAAGTGAATGCAGGAGTTAGTCATCTTAACTTCTAGTCCACACAATAGTATATTCAGTTTGTATTTTCCTCCCTAAGCAAACAGCATGGAATAAAAGAGGGTGTTAGGTATGAGTCAGAATAATGCTTGATTGTAGGAATCCAGGCAAGGGAGAACAGAAATTCTTTAAAGATGATGTTATTTTATACAGAGGAGAAATTACATATTTTAAAATGTCATAGCAAGAAAAGACAAGGTTTGATGTTAGTATGTATTGGAAGAGATACAGAGAAAAGTAGAAAAAACAAAAATATTTTAAACTTATGAGTAAGGATGCTATTTTGAAAAAGCAAAATAATATAACTGCAAGGTTCCTAATCTGGCAGTTACTGGAGACCTCATCCACCATGCCAAAGTAAGGGAAATTCCTCCTCCTCCCAGGTGCTGATACTCTGAGAGACACTCTCCTTGCCCAGTTTTAGTGCTCATTGCTCGCAGCAATGATGATGGAGTCTCTGGTTGACTGAGCCTTCATAGCTGCTTCAGTGGAAATTAATCTGGCAGCCAGAAGTATCACAGATGTTGTCTCCTGACTTCAATACCCCACTTCCCTCTGGTGCCTCTCGCACTGCACAGTGGCAGTCCTGCTTTGTTTGTAGGTCTTGGTTGCGGCAGTACATGATCTGACTCTTAGAAGAAGCCTCTAGCTGTTGCCTCCAATGTAGTGAAACTAATACCACATGACTGAAGTTTTGCTTTAGGTTTATGCTTGCAGAGTGTTTCACTAGCCTCTTTCTTAGCTGTGCGCTCCATTCTAGCTGGCTGCAAAATACAGCTTTGGATAATCTGTTACTAGACATGAGCATTGTCTGCTCTGCGCCTGCAGAACTGCCTTTAGTGCCAAGTATTTGACAGTCCCTAAGACTTTGGTGTAGGGGTATTACCCTGTTGCTCTGATTCAGCAAGGACAAAAAGGTAAGCATGTATGGAACTGACAAAGGTGATCTGTCAATAAATGAATCAAATTCTGCCGTCACAAAAAAGGGCAGTGATGGCACTTGAAAGTCATGGTTATTTCTGTTTGATGATGTCTCATCCCTTCCAGAGGTGCTGCTCTAAGCTTCCCCAAACTGTGGTACTTCCTGCTGACATCTGTCCTAGTTTAACATCTGCCATGGTATTTAAAGGTAGCACGTGGCCAAGGCAGTAGAATTTGTCCCTCTGTTTTAGTTGTGTGTTGTTTGGGTATGCTGTAAGCTTGGCGTACTTTTCCCTTAGCATGACACTGAGACAGGACCTCAGTTTTCTGTATACTACTGCCAGCAAACAGCCAAGCAGCACAATTGAATCAGCTAGTAACAAGTCGAGGGTCCTTCATGGTACATGCATTTGCACGTGAAACAGCAACATACCCTTGTCAGGGAAGAGCTGGTTGTGGGTGAGCAACACTTGGCTGTTTTCATTTAAAATGCAGGACCTGCGGATTGAAAACTACCATGTTTAGCAGCTCTCCTACACACACTTTCCTCTGCATGTAGTCCTAGTGGTAGGAGTCAGTAGTAAATTAACACTGCCTAGCACCTTGCAGTCACTGTTTTCTAATGACAGTAGCTTTAAAGAATGCTTTGATGTTGCATCTTTTTCTGCTGTCCTCTAGCTCTTGATTGTTCATGATAATTTCATGGTGTCTTGGATGTTCTACTAAACTTTTTTCCACATTCCCATGCCCATGTTTGCCAGGTTCCTTTTTCTGAGTTCAGGTATTGCTATGGGTTTGCTATAAATTCTGCAATCCCCGCTTGCATTCAAGTACCTATTGGGACAGATGATGCACATTGAGAAGTGACTTCTGTCTTTAGAGGGTTATAGTCTACAGACAACTTAAGGTCATTCTGAGGAACAACTTTGCCTATGAGCTTCAGGAGTGTTTCAGTCTGGGACAGTTTCATAGAAACAGTTCCTGATAGATGTTTCTAAGGAGGCTTCAATCTAATGGCTATTGATTTCCAGGGACAGAGGGTTGCATGTTTTCCTGCACATCACCATAATTAGTTTAGGATATCTTTTGTCAAATTCTGAAACACATTTCAAAACCCACTCCCTTGAAGATTTGATGGTATATGTCACTTAGCATTTGAAGGTAATGTTCTTGATATAAAGTAGAAATAGCGCTTGGTGATTATGGTGTATTCAGTTTTCTTTGTTTATTTAATATAGGAATATCTCTAGGGCTATTTATTTTACAAAAAAAAAAAAAACCCAAACCAGAAATGTTGTTACGATAGAGTAAGCAGGTGGGTTTCTCTCTCTTGTTACAATTCAACAGTTTGATGAAATTAAGAAACCAGAGTGTATTTATACTTATTACGCAGATCAAGGAAGGAGATATCTTCAGACAGTTGCCTCAGAAGTTAATGTTTTCCATGATCCAAGTATCATGGCTTGTTTTTTTTTTAAAAATTTAAAACAAAGAAAGAAAAAAAAAGCTGAAATGTACCTTTCAAAAAAAATGCTGCTATTAAAAAAAAAGAAAGGAGGGGTGATGGGGGAGAAGACTTGACACCAGAAGCTCTGTCATAGCAGAGTTTCTCTCGGATGTCTGGAAAAAGTCTTATACTTCTGGGATGCTTTCCAAAATATTTTCAGTGACCATTGCCACAGGCGTGAACTTCTTAATGCATTTTGCAGTAATCTCCACCACAGTGAAACTGATTACTGTCTGAAAGCTTTTAATGATAACAAGCAAGTAGGGCAGCATGAAATGCCATGAACTAAGTTGTATGTGAGTGTTTTGTTGCATATTCAGGAGTCTTGTAGAGACAGACGGGTTGCATCAGGAAAATCCTCCTTATTGTTTTTTTACGTAATTATGTAATTGCATTTTGATTTATGTAGTTTTTATTTTGGTACAAAGGATTTTGTTTTTTTCCACACACGCGCATGCGCACACACAAAGGATCTAATGTCTCTCCAGATACTTCACTTGGTACCCAAAGAAAAGTATCTGGTGGCTTTCCTGAGTCTGAGCTTTTCTAGGATTCATTTTATAGAAACTGAAATGGATTCAAAAGCTAGAATAGTTTTAAGAAATGCCTTTCCAGCAGAAAATAAGGGTACTGTGGCAAAGGTGTATCTTCTTCATGTACCTACCAAGGAATTGCATGAGGCTTATAAATGAGAGGCTCTTTTTTTATGTGCAAGTTAAGAGTGTCCAGGAAGCTGAAAATACATTTAAACTTACTGGGTTTTTTCAATCTTAACTTAGTATTCCTAATGCAAGAGGTCATTACAACCAGAAAGGTTCATCCACCCAGACCATCACCTTCTCAGGATTGAAATCTGAGCTGCACTTCTATTCAAAGAGAATAGGTTTCAGGAATTATATTTTTTCCTTTAAATAAAAAAAAAAAATCCCACCACCAAAACATATGTGCGTGTGTACATATGTAAAAAAGTATTTCTATGCACACACATATATGATAGAGTACATATGTAATAAGCGAAACTGTAAACTGTATGAATGGAAATGTGTACCCAGCTGCAAAGCTGGATCTCCCAGGAACTGTTATGTCACTGTCACTCTGTGCCCTCTGCCAGCACAGACATGCTGCACTATCGCTCTGACAAACCACTGTGATTGTTGGATGATCTGCAGTACGTGAATAATAACTTGAACACCCGTAGAGAAAAACAAGCTGTCATAAGCAGGCTTCACTGCAAGGGATAAAAAGGTCAAAGGCTACTTTTTTTCCCCCCCTCTACCTTTGGAGCAGCCACTAGACACATCCAGAAGAATTTTTCCAGACTGTCAACTGGTTCATCAGTCAGGGCTTTCTCTCAAATTTAAATACCAGCACCGCTTCAGTTCAGAGGAATTGCTGGCTTCTTTCCCAGACAAGATTTTTCCAAATTCAAAATGACCTTTCAAGATCCTAACTAATAGGAGCTAAACAGAGATTTCCTCTTCATCAGCCCCTTTCTCAGATTGATCCCTTTACTGACAGCACATCCCCATAGCACAGACCAGTGAAAGACCAACCCTTTCACTTGTGATAATAAACACCTCTTTTGAAGAGGGCAATCTTAAATCATGTTGAATTTGTTATATATTCCAGAAACTTTAACACTTCTGTTTGATGCACTGATTATGTAAAGGCACAGGGAGTACCAGTTAAATAACGTGGGTTTTTGTTGTGTTTGGTTTTTTTTTAATCCAGCCATTGAGTCTCTGCACTAATACAATGGGATGCCTGCTCAGACACCCCTCAGTGGTGAGGGAAATGAGAGATGGACATGGGAAAACTGTTTCTCTGGGTACCGTAACGTGGGGACTGCTGCGCAGGCAGGAACCACATGGACTTAGCTTAGTGCCACAGGCTTGTTAACTCCTGCTTAAGGGCACAGCACTCCCCAAGGATTCTGGTTATTCGTTGTTGTGTGCTATGCCCATCCTCTCCTGCAGGCGAGGAGGAGTGATTCAGGTCTGCCCAGCTCTGAGCAGGTGGATTGTGAGGTTCTGCTCTAGTGTATGCTGCGTGAAGGCAAGCTGCAGTTCAGCTCCCTGTAAACCCTCAGCTAAAGCTGCACAGCTGAGCTGCAAAAGAGTGGTGTAGAGACATCCTATATCGGTGTCCTGTGAAGTCTTGAAATGTAGCAGGATAGTAAACTCCTTTCAAGAAAGACACCAGTGACCATTTCAGGAAAGGATAAAGTATTTCAAATACAAAGTTGTGAAGTCTTGTGGTTCTGTTCCTGGAGAAGCTTGGGCAGAAGGAAAGTGCAAAACCAAATATAATACCCCTTCTTACAAGATAAAAACACTGTGAGAAATGAGTAACACACTGTAAAATGAATTACAAGAATGGACTAAAGACTGATTTAACATTAGGATCAGATTTAATCCAAAGAAACACCAGAGATACAACAGGCCTCTTGAATTTTTTTTTAATAATGTATTGTGGGAAAAAGTACCAGAAGATTGGGAAAAAATTGAAAGTGCCAGGAGTATGCATAATTTCCTAGAAAATATACTACAAATGCAAAATATAAAAAGATAGTAACTCAAACCTGAAATAGCTGAATTCTATCATTAGATCTCTGTTTTTCAATTGCAGTTTCAGGTTTGGCATTTTCAGCTTTGATTCATATAAGGAACTCGTATTTCCACCATGGCAGAGTAACACAAAGGGAATCTAAGATTTGGTATTTGTTCTGTGCCATGCACTCCTTTGTTCTGACAGACTGTTTTACTGCACTAAACTGTTGTAATTTTTTGGTATTGAGATTTTCAATTTGGAGGTCTTGTGTTATTATTTAGCATTTTCCTGGAATTGTTTCTCTTATATGTTGCATAATGGGTCTTCTCTGTCTTTGTTGATACTTAATTATATATATGCCTATATGTGACAGCTCTCTAATATGTCACACTGGGTTATTCTTGTCAATATGGATACATGTAATAAAACAGCTCTCTAGGTAATGTACCTCTGTTGCGGCGTAGCACAGAGTTCTGGCACATGGTGAGAGCGGAGCGGGAAGGGGAATGGTAGTGTAATCATGGAGACGTAATCCACCTACCTGTGGAGGAGTCTCAGGGAGAGAGACAATAATTTTTCATTTTTTGTCTGAAAACTTTCACTTGATCACACAGTGAATAATTTGTACATACCGGAGTGCTTCTTGATGCTCGTGTGGCTGACTTTATTGAAGAATCAGAATCTATCGTCGTTTGAATCTGGTTTCAGTGGTCAAAGAAAAGAAACTCCTGGAAAAGTGCTTGGCTTCAATGCTTTATTATCAACAGCTAAAGCCATGTAGGAGTTGATTGTAGAAGGCTGGAGAGAGAGGTGCATAGGTGGAAGAAACATGGTCTTCCCATCTGCAATTTACTAAGTATTCTTTTGCTGTGCTTTTTAATAAAATGTTAGAATGTTTATGTGTACATTGTTTTTCTGCTAAAGCAGCTCCTTCTTAATTTTTTGGACGGTTTAGAATTATGTTTTCTACAGCTGTACCCAGGAGCATGTTCAGGCCTGAATCCCGCATTGCGAAGTTGTCTGTAATAAAATAACTTGCTTTGTTTTTTCTTCAGAAGTCTGCAGTAATATGTATCTCATGCTTCATTTTTCAGAGTATGCTCTAAAGCCAAGTGTGGTAAAGCAGAGACCATTGTGGAAGACGCTGTGTGGCTTTCAGAACTGAGAGAGAAAAATAAACTGAAATAGAAACAGTAAAATTCTCTTGGGTATATTTAAAGTTAGAATATAGTTAACTCCTGGATATTGATTTCAATACTATAAAAGTTGCTATGAGACATCTTAATAGTTTGCATTTTCATCAAATGCTCCAGAGTACATACTGGCAGTGAGAGCAGTTCCTAGGTGTAAACAAGTCTGAGCCTTTCCTTTTCAGGAGTAAACAGGCAGAGTTTTAGCCCACCACCAGCATTTCCTGACACTTACTATTTTTTTTCTTCTTTCTTCAATATAGATTGTTCTGGCTCAGCAGGTTCACAAGCCACTGCTTCTAGTGTCTGTTCCTGTCTGTAAAATGAAGGTAGTGATCCAGCTGTCTATGGTAGTGCAGTACCGTAGAACAACTTCATTTTGGTATTTTCCGCCTCTGCTGCTTAACTGCTTTGCCAAATAGTTGCTCAGCTTTGGTGTTCCACCTACACATTTTAGCACCCTGATTTCAGGATACCTTAATGATGCCCTGCCATCACTAGCTGCTTGCAGAAACAAGGTCTAGCTTGATGCTTGTGAGCAGGGGAAGTATTAGGCCTGAGTTACTAATGTGGAAACAAATGCAGAGAGTAGTACAAGTGTCAGTCTGGAAATCTAGTTGAGAGGCAGAAATGCCAACGTTTTAATCTGCTGTTCTCAAGCTTTAATTCAAAACTGTTCTTCCTCAGTTTATCATTTTACAGTAGTTCACTATTTTGCCTTATTAATGCATAAAACTAATGGCAGAAGCATGTAATGGATTTGCTATCAGTGCACAGTAATTACTCATGAGAGTTGTACTTTCAGTACAAAGTGATACACCTGGATGAATCCTGCTGTAAAACCAGGCTGTTTCAACTTTTCCAGCGTGTCCTGCACTTCCAGTTGGGAGCTGGATTTCTTTGAGCTTGTGGTCCCCACAATCAGCATGGACAGGTTTTGGTTGGTGCCATGACTCCCTGGTTGGAAATTGGTGTTCTAAAAAGCATTACAAAGTGGTGAGCAAACCGGGTCAGTTCCCCATGATGTAACTGAAAGTGTGACTAGGCTGGCACTCAGGCTCAGACCTGGCTTTCATAATCTGAGCATCATATATTTGGCTTGTCCTGCATGAATTTTGCTTCTGTTGCTCAGGTTGAGTGAGGAATAGAGTTCGTCCTGCATGCTGCTGTTGTGCAGTAGCTATCCTGAAGTAACAAATAAAAATGTAACAAATCCACCTTTGATAGATGGAAAAAGCTAAAATAATTTAACAGTCTCTTTTCTTTGAAGTAAAGGAATTTTGTTCCCCTTATAATCCAGTTAGCTGACATTGTGTCCAAGGTTGTTTCTTCTGATGGAGCCTACAAAGTTCCAAAAGCAAGGAATTATTTCTGCCCCTGGCTGAAAATGAAATGAAGTTCATTAGCTTGGAAAGGCTGGCTGAGACCTTGCTGGAGGGAAGGGAGCTGCTGTTGTATTTTTTTGCATCCCTTAGGCCATTTTGGACTTCAGCAGTATTTATTTTTAGTACATTTAAACACTGCAGAAGGAAGGGGCAGTTGTAGTATGGCACATTTACATCATGCTGTCAGTTCCTGGCAGCTTACTTGCCTGTCAGAGAACAGAACTAGTCCATTAAGGATGTGAGTGCTAAGCATGCCCACGAGTGGTGAAACATTGTCTCAAGGGTGGGAAGGCCTCCCCAGGCTAGCAGGTTGGTTTGTTTTTCTAAGGTGCATTATGGGGATTTTTTTTTTTTTTCCATGTCACAGGGAGAGGAATGGGCCATGCTACCTCCCACTTTTTCCTTCTACTCTGTATAGGAAAAAGAGAGGCAAAGTCTCTACATGAGATCAGCATGTGCTGGTTTTTCCCCTCATGTCACACTTAAGTTCTCTGCCCCATTATAAAAATAAAAATCTATAAATAAAAAAGAACAAGTGCTGAAGGGGGACAAACTGGACCCACAGTTATGTGCATGTTGTCACTTGTAGAAGTGTGCCTAGCCCCATTCCTCCCAGGGTTCATACATTCCCTGTTTCTTATGCTGTCAGCCTCTCAGGGTGGGAAACATGCACAGATAATCCTGGCTGGAGCTTTTTTTTGCCCTGACATAACATAATATTAATTGACCTAAGGGCGAAATGATGTTGGGCTCATCTGTTGTTGAATTAGCTCATGCTCCATTTATATTTTTTTTTTTCCTCTTTGTCTGAGGGGGGGAAAAACAAGTTGCTATGTGTTTTGCTGCCACACTTCAATGTCGCAGGAATATCTTTCTCCTTGAATTAAGCAGTATTTAAGTCTGATCTCTCATATGTGACATGCTGTCTGTTAGCTTCAAGCATAGGGACCCTATGATTGCCCTTTCTTGGAAATTGCTCTGTCTCAGCATGTGGGTAGGAGGCCATGTAAATAAATACCAACCACTTCTTAGCCTTCAGTAGGCATTTCCTTTTTCCTAGTGGCTACAGAAGAAACACTTTCTCACAGTTTGGCATCATACATTTATAAAACTTTCCTGCTTGTGGAATTTTTGTTTAGACAATCAGATTCTTGGTATAGTTTTTTCATCAGTTTCTATTTTTACTCATCTGTGGTTGCTTGGTTTGCCAATAAATAGTGTCTGTCCGAACAAACACTTCATCAGAAACTTCTTAAATTTCTGGTAACTGAATAGTAAATCATTATAAGCATATTCTGTAACAAAGAAAAATAAGTTTTACAGAATAAAAATTAATCTTACCTAGTTTTTTTTCTTCATTATGATGGAATAAATAACATGTATATTACTCCCCAAAAGATTTTTTTTTATGAAATTGAAATAGAAAAGAAAGTATCTTGCATTACCATGCAGTCCAGCTTTCAGCTGAAAAAAATTATTTGCTTTTAACACAAAGTTTAATATGTGTTCTCCTGAATTTATATGCTATGATATTTTTCAAGCGTGTGTCACTTTTTCATGACAGCAAAGCTAACACATTGTTACCTTTTAAATGCTACTAGAGCTATTTAGGACATTAGTTTATAATATCAAACCAGATCATATCAATAAAACTCGGTGTTAGAGGACAGTGTACTTCTAATTTTTATATGTAAATGTAAGTGATTTATTTTGTTTAATATTATTTATTTACTTTTTAATTGTCAAATTATGAAATTACTTTGCTTAATTTTTTAATACTTACTGAATGTATGACAGTATACTCTTCCTTCAGAGAGTGCCCCAGAGGTTCAGAGAGTATATGTTCCCTGGAAGCAGAATATAGATATGAACTGTGATAAATAGCTATAGACTGGCACAGAACTAGATTCCTTCTTCGGAATTCTTGTTATATAGTGAAGAACGTGCATATGTATTATCTTCTGTGGATAATAATTTCTAGGATGGCTCAGCTAGAGTCAGTTTGAAAATCCATCAAGTACTTTTTATGTAATACTCTCACACTGCATTTGATAACTCTTGTGTTCAACAAAACAAGACTTTTCCAGAAGGGCCTTTGAAATACGCTTTTTCCTCTACTGAGGCCTATTATGAAGCTGTCTAGGAAAGTGAGCCATTGTTGGACATGTTGCTGTATTTGTATAGTTTCACTCTTAGGTACATTCTCATCTGGTTTAGTTTTGCAATCTTCTGAGGCTTAGCCAAGTTGAATTGCATCTGCCCTCGCAGTACCCACAGTACAGATGCCCACATCTCTGTCTAGCAAGGACTTCTAGTTCTGTGCAGTGGAAGTTACTTTTGTATATTTCTTCTGGGAAGTAAGTCCTAGTTTGTTTTGTCCCTTTTGCCCTGTTTTATGGCATACAATAAACTATTATCACATGCATATTTCTTATTTGAGCCAACCACTCTAAGTGATGTCCCAGTTTGCAATTCTTCAGCAATTGCAATGGATGCTGGACTTGATAGCTAGTTCTGATGATGTCTAGACAGAGGCGACTCAGCCTTGCTTCATGTTGGCAGATAAGGAACTGTGAAGGAGTTCTAAGTTTTCCAACTCTGGTGATTTATTGAACTTCTGTAGAGTCATTGAGTAGCCATATTCAAGAGAACCCCACTTGGTATCTGCTGCACAAATTCCGGGGCATAAATCCTCTCCCCTCTCCACTGCTGCCATGGTAATGGCACCAGCCTTAACAGTACCTTAATATCCTTTGAAAGGTGTTAATCTCTGTCCTGTGTTAGGACCCTTATCACAATTTTATTGTGATGTGCAAAACTGGTATGAGAATGCCCCTTTTGTCTTTGGATTGCTTCTACTTAGCACCGAGTGTATTTGCAAAGCAAAATGGAGAGCTTTGCCCTGGTTTATCCTTCAGCAGGAGGACTTCAAGGAAGTTTAACACAATGGGAACATCTGATAATCTCGGGGCTTTTTTGTTCTGTCATTATAAGGTACTTTGAGAGTGGTACTAGTCCTTAATTTGGAGTGACAGGAAGCAAGAAACCTAGAAAAGGTGAAATTATAGTGATATTGCTGTAAATGAGGATGTGTTGTAAATGAGAGTTGTGATGAAAATGCAGAAGGAGTTGGGTACAGAAAGTGAATAAATAATTCTTGCTGTTTGGAGAAACAAGCTGGTTAGATTACAGTTGGCTTTGTTTGTATATGGTATATATAAAACCTTGATGATGGTATGATTTTGATTGATTTGTATAATTTTTAAATTTATTTATTTGTTACCAGAAGAATGAAAATTTATCCCTGGGAATATCACTTGCCACTGATAAATAATTAATAACAGTAATTACAGGTAGAGATTAATTTTATGTCACAGATTACTCCAGTCGCTATGCAGATAGGGTAGAAGAGTTCTGTATTGATTAAATATTTCCATTTTAGTTAAGTCTGACCCTTTTCTTTTTAGAATTTAGAGGAATGAAGAATAATAAATGTAGATGCTTATGTGTTTGAGTTGGAATTTTTTTATCAGGAAATGTTTTAAGAGGGTCAGTGAAAAACAGAGCTGCAATTGAGGTTTCATTTCTGCGGCAGGCATGTCTATGAAACATAAGCAGACATTTCATTTATGGATATTCCCTTACGATAATAAATGTACTGAAGGCATTACCAACTAAGCGGAGCTTGCTGAGATCAAGCTTCTTCAAAACTTCTCACACAGTGTTGTTGTAATCTGTTGTTTTTTTCTAGGAAAAGGAGAAAAAGTATATGCTTCCTTTGGACAACTTGAAAGTGCGAGATGTTGAAAAGAGTTTCATGTCTAGCAAACATATCTTTGCATTGTTTAACACGGAGCAGAGGTAAGAAAATGTGCTATTCGGCAGATATTTCTGTAAAATTATCTAGCTGAGCATTTTAATAACTGGGAATGCAGTTCTGGTATTTCCACTTTGCTGAGTGAAGAAACATCTTTATACCCTTAATATATCTGCTTCTTTGCTGTTGCATAATCATGGGATGAAAGGTTAGTGTCCTTCTAGCCACTCATGGAGTGAAACAGCTCCATGATTAGTCATCTAGTTCTTCTGTATGGCTGAATAATCATCTCCTGATCCTATTTTTGTTTTGTTTGGCAATCACCTAGGCTTACCAAAACATTCATGACTTCTATACCTTGTGACCAGATTCAACTGTTGTAAATCACAAAAGTGTAATTGCTTTTCACCATCTCCAGTGGAAAATCTTGCCTGTCTGTAATCTTGGGAGTCACTTTATTGTTTGTTTGGGTTTATATACTGCTGAATGGAGAACAAAATGAGATTCCTCTGCTTCCCTAATTAATAGAATCTTTGCTTTGTAGTGTTTGCCATTATAGTTTTCCTTTCAGACTCCATCCTCTGATTTAAGTGGTATGGGTACTCTATGGAAGCCCACTCCTGATGCACAGCCAGTTCAGATTACTGTGCACAAATAAGTCAAGGAAACATGACAACACTCAAACATACGAATGATCTGTAAATTTCTATTTATTTACTTTTTTTTTTTTTTTTTTGTTGCATTCGCAGCTGTCTTAGTGGAATTGCATTTGAGCAGATAAGGTGTAACTTCTGTAAGTTCCTTTTCAAGAAAATAAATTAATTGTAGTGGTAACATGGATAGATGCCCTTGTTGTCTTCTCTTCTGCTAAGTTCCTCTATATCCGCTCCCCCCTCACGTTGCCAAAGCTTGGCAATACATTCAGATGTTGCTCACAATGATGAGGGCTGGATGTGGCTCCCTGCAGAGCCAGCTGTTGTTGCTCCTGAACTGGCCAGAAATAGTTCTTTCAGAAGCAAGGAGTGTTCCTCCCTCCTGCAAAGCAAAAGCAAAACACAGGATTTCTGGGCTGTCAAGCTTCTGCTAGCCCCAGAAACATGAGGATGCAATGTGAGTCTCACTCTGAACTTACCCCATGAACACTTTGCCTACATCTGCAGAGATCTCAGCTAGCCTACATGTGGACATTGTCTACCAGGAGATGCCCTTTGAAAGTATGTCACACACATACTTGCTGGGAATAGGATTTCAAACACTTGACCACTTGCATTTCTGGAGCACAGAAGAAAGCTTTGAAAAACTTTTAGTGTGTTTCAAAACATAAATGATCTTCAGATGCTGGAAATTAATTTAATTATGATTATTCTGCTGTAGATATATGTGAATCATCCTGACATTGCACGTGTATCAGTCAGTCAAGATAACTTTGTCCTGGTGGCTTAGTATCAGCTGTACATATTAAGTTCCTTTTGTGAGAAATCTGTTAATTTTAGCTTGTTGTTTCTCCTTTGTTTTGGCTAATGACTTTTGAATATTTTCATCATTTATATATTAATCACTGAACTTCTGTGAAAATCCAAGAGAAGTGTGCATTTCCATTGGCAAATTTGGGATTTATTTGGATGTTATATTCATTCACATTCGAATTTTCACTGGATCTTTGTACATACTGGACAGCAAGGATTTCAAAATCAGATGTCTAAAATGTTTGCCATGTCTGTAATAACCCTGCCCATTTGAGCTGTGAGTAGGCTCTCCAGCATCTGTAAGCTTCTCTAAAAACATCTTTATATCTATCTATATGAGCGTGTTAAGACATGATAGCACAGCAATAAGACAACAAAATAACTTTTCCTTGGGAGAGGCAGGGACACAGTCTTGGAGCTTAAAAGGAGGCAGAAGTTGTTAATGAAGAAGTATTTATTGAATTCTAATTACAACAGCAATTCCTCTGTTGCTATAAAAGAGCTGATTTTTGATATTTCTAAAAATCTGCCTGCTGGCACAAACTGGTCAAAACAAGTTTAGTATCAGTTTTCCACTGTCTCCTAAACTCAGAGATTGTGTCCGCAGAAGCAGGGATACTGGGGCTTGAGTAAAGTGATCTGGTCTACAACTGGGGACTGTTCCCTGTCCCACATTCTTAGGGAAACTGAAACAGGGAATCAGTAAATATCTGTTGAAATAAGGAGTCGTCTTGTTGTTTTACTTTACGCTAATCCATTGACTTCTGGTTTCTGAATGGGGGTGTGTGTGTATCTGTATGTGGCTTTCTTGCTTTTCAAAATTCATGTAAATTAATTTAGTTTCTGGTTGGTGGGGGGGAGTGGGTTTTTTTAAATTAAAAATCCTTAGCAATGGAGAAAGAAATCAGCTTTCTAAGTTTGCACACTGAGGGTTCTGGTTGTGGAACCATTTTGCTGTTTAAGATGTAGATCATTAAAGAACAAAGGCAAAAATCATCTGTTCCAGTTTCCATGATAGCATGGAGATTATTCTGTATCTCTTTTTTTTCCATAATCTGCAGCATTTTTTTTTTTCATTGACTGTGCAAACTTTCTTAAAGTATTTTAATTTTCAAGCAAAATCCTTTAGGAGAAGAATTTTAATAAGCTTGTTCTCTTTTTCATACCCAGGCCCTCACTGCATAGGTATTTGCTACAGCCATATGTTTCTGATACTGTACATTTCAATAGTTTCCTGGATTATGCCCTGCATTTTTTCCATTTATGAAAACCTTTCCAGTTCTGAAATACAGTTACCAGGAAAATGCTTATTTCACTGCATAGAAGGAAAAAACATCTTGAGTTAGCTGAGGCTTGGGGATAGATGCAGAAGGAAACTAACAGTATCCGTCATTTTGATTTACTGCACAAGTCAACAGATCTCTGACAGGAATCAAATGTGACTTGGTAATGTATAGTAAATGGAGACTGTGATGATTGATTTCACAGTGAAGATAAATTCTCATGAAGTGAACATAATTACGTGTTTATGAAAAGGCTGTGTTGTGAAATAATTATTTTCTTGTTACTTTCTAATTACAATTTAAAAAAAAATAGGAGAAAAAAAACCCTCTAGGTATGAAATAGATACAGTAATGCTCAAAGGAGGGGTAGGTGAGTTTTGTCTTTCAGCAAGCTAATTTATTTAAAGTTTTTGAGTGGGACCATCTACTTAATTTATAAACACCATGGAAGACCTTTAGAAATGGCCTCCGTTAGTTAGCTTACCTTAGCATTACTTGATATTAAAACAAAGTATGTTAGAGTGAGACCCTTTGACTCCTGGATCATTTTTGGCCATGTGTATCTACAGGAGTCTGCCTTTAAGCAACTGAAGTTGAGCTGTTAGGGTCAAGTAGTATGTGTCTAAACCTAAAGCTCTCAAGAAAGTAAATCCTATTTTGTGTTAAACCATTCTTTTCTCCTCCACAGTAAACTGCTGGCAAGTGTTTTAGATGGGAAAAGAGATCAATTATATTAAAAGTATTCAAAAATAATTATACTGTAGAAACTGTTTACAGTACTGCTGTAGAACATAACATGAAGTTGTGTAGATGTAGCCACTGACTGACTTAGAGCTAAGAATGGAGGAAAGATGATTTTGTCAGTGCCTGTAGATTAACCTGCGGTGTCCTCATTGCATGTGAAAGACTTGTGCAGAGTTCACGAACAAACAAAACAAATTCTGCCCATCCCAGAAATTTTACTTTCTTTCTAGGATTTAATTCCAAACACTTTGCCTATTCCCCATATATTTCCTGTAAAAATTATTTGCTGATTGGTGCTTTTTCTTTTAGCTATGTACTGTAGTCTGAGACAAGAACTGTGGTCTTAAATGTACCTCCCTTTACAATCTATGCAATGGGTCCCATCTCTCCCAAGTTAAGAAGGGCAAGCAGTCATTATTTCTCATGATCTTGCCCAGTTGACTACAGGATCCATATAGCACTATTTTACTAGATTCTGTGTTGTTCTAAAGTAATCCTTTGCCTTTGCAGTGGAGTAGTTGTACTTTTTTCCTGATTTATTGGTCAATAAATTGTATTACTGTATTACAACTCCATCTAAATACTACTTCTCTTTTAAATAAAGGAGAAGCAGTAGGTAAAAACTCTCTTCTTTTGCTACAAGCAGAGAAAAAGCTTCCTTTCCTACCTCTTCTCCAACTCTGGAGAGATTCTTTCTCTTTTGTGGAAGCACAGATTCTACTAGGTGAAGATTGTGGGGGTTATAAAATGGTAGTAGGCTGAAGTGTTTGTTGTTGGTGAATTTTCAGGCCTTTCCTATCAATACTGGGAGTAGCAACTGCACAGTGAGGAAGAGTCACCTGCCAGAGAGTCCCTTGTCAGTAGTCTTTCCTATGCAGGAAGCTGTGTTCCTCTTCAAACTCATTCCTTTCATTGGAGCCAGAGAAGCAGAACCAGTGTGTTAAATACTTCCTTGCGGAGGAAGATCCCACCAAGTGTCCCTTTCTCTTACTTTCCCACCCAACCAGGATCCAGATGAAACCAAATAATGGTGTTGCTTTCCTCACCTCTGTGGTTCTGTATGATGGGGGGATGTGAGGAGCAAATTGAAAGCACAGAACTGTTCTTGTTTGCCTTCACAATAGGCTCCTGAGAGCTAAATGCTCCTCAATAATCATGAAGCAGTATGACAGAACCTACCATCCCTCCATGAGAGCTGGCTGTCTGGGGCAGGCTCGTTGTAGAAACAGATCCTTAATCTGAAAAACAGATGAATGTCAAGAGGAAAGTGATCAAAAGGAAGTTTTGAGGGCATACAATAGGACTGGAAATAGAACTGCCAGATGATGAATTTTAGCTACTAACTCCTGAGTACACTCTGACTGTCAGGAATCATATTGCACAAGAAACTGCATTGCCTAGTAGGACCCAGGAAAATACGCTATGTCTACTATGTGAAAGGTATGACAGCATTTATTTTGGGTGCATGTTGTTGGCTGAGTGTTGCTCTAGAACAGGATGGAGCACAAGTCTGCTCTGGGACTCTAAATGCACTAGACCTTTAAGTACTGAATTTCTTCTTATGGACAGCAACTGGTTAACTGCTATCCATATATAAGGGAAATTGAGCAAGAGCCAAAATAAAGGGAACTAGTGAAAGGAGACCGGGTCAGAGGAGGTGTTGGATGGAATCCAGGCTAAAGGAGAAAGCCTAAGATGAGATGTATGTTTAGTTACTGTTTTTGAATTACTCAGAAACCTAAGCCCCAGGAAGAACTGGACTATAAGATATTCAGAGCCCTCTCTGTTAGAGATGGAAAAATGAGAATCTAGTTAATTAAAAACCCCTACAAATTTAATACAGAAGAAAGCTTCCAATATTTGTTAACAAAGTTCTAAGATGCTGGTGAATATAATATTTAAGAATAAGAAAAATATAGAAACTCAAGGAATAACTAGCCGTTATCCCCCAAGTATATTTCACTTTAAAAACAAAACAAAAAGCAAAAAAGCTTTTTCTTTTCCTAGAATGCTTCATTTTTGTTATCATTGACAAGAATTCTTTGTATGATAAATAAAACATAGTATGGTGGATAGGTGGTGCAGGTATTGAGATTTAAAACTGCTATTACTAAACTAGAAGGGGTTCTCAGGGAAAGAAAGCAGAAGTACCAAACCCATACCTTAAATATCATTATTAAACTGTACTTGAAGAAAATTCTCGAAGTGATTGTGTTTGATCTGGAATGTTAGTGACACCTAAAAAAGACATGGGTGTTGTAAGCATGGGCTAAATCATGGCTGGTAAACTTGACTCAGCCTTTAGGACAGCTTCACCTCGCTTGCTGACTGTGACCCAGCAAGATCTGGCTCTCCCTGCCCCATCTGGAGCAGCACAGGACAGGAGCAGGCAATGTGGTCCTGCTATGCCTGATGCGGGACTGGCAGCTGTGAGCAGCTTTTGCATCTGTGTGGCCCCAAGGCAGGTTCCAAAACAGGCTTCCATCCCTCACCACAAAAACGATCAAACCTCCTTCTCCAGGGAGTTATGGAATATTTTAGTGCCAGTTACTGTTACTACTGCAGATTTTGGCTTGTGTCATGTTAATTTTGGCTGCATTTCTGTTCTGGATTACATATAGAATTCTAGACACTTCATTGTCCAGGCTTGGCTATATACTGAGCAGCATATCTTCCATTCATTTTCACCTTTAAATTGTGTGGGTTTGTGTGTGTAGTTGTGTGTGAACTTGAAAAGATCCTTATACTTCTGGGACACCCATGAGTTAGGCGGTAAAATCCTTAAGTGCTATTGTTTCATGACATTTCATGTCATGAGATTGTCTCTTTGGCTTTTCTGGATATTAAGACAAAATCTCCAAAGACATGTGTAATTAATTTTAATTAGCTTTCACACTGGACTGATCTGAAATGGCAAGCCTTGATAGAAAATGTTAGTCATTGCTGTTAACTCAGAGCAGATGGTCATTTTTGATTCTTCAAAATATATGATTTGCCAAGCTTCTAGTTGAGCTTTCTTATATGAAGAATAGTGCATATATTCAGAGTACCCATTGTGGAATTAAAGGTGTATAAAATGGTATACTATGACTAAGGTTGAATAAGCAGAGTGTATACAGTGCAGTTCCAGGTTGAATAATTAGAGAATGTAGAGCAGAGTTTCATCCAGTATTATTATATATTTCCCACTTGTGCATGTGTATTTGGAGTATCTGGATTCTGTTGTTTTCTCCCTTTTTCATTTTAGTTAACTACTTATGAAAAACATATTCTGTATGATTTCAATTTCAATCAAGAAATATCTAAGAATTGAATCTTTTGTATTTTTTTGTGCAATAAAATTGGGCCAATTTGCATTTCGTTCTAGATTTCTAATGTTCATTTTAGTTCTGCTTGCATCCTAATAAAAGGATGAAATGTTTACCAAAAAAATCATTTGAGATGATAAGCACAGTTGTTTGAAATCCCTATAAAAGAAAATGTTCCTTTGTCTTTCAGTCTGTGAGTAGCTTTGCTTGTTTCATTGTGACTGCTGAAGTTAAATGTGGTTTTGTGTTCTGGAGGATTAAAGTGGCTTATAGGCACAGTTCTAAAAATTTCACTAATGTTCTTGCTCTGTAATTGCTTTTCTGTCTCCTCGCATATTGGCAAGAATAAATGCATCTTCATTTAATCTTGGTTTGTATTTTCTATATATATAAAAAAATTTCCATGTGTACACAGCACATCTTTGTCTACTGAAATGTTCCAGATCCAACTCCATCTAAAAGCTGTCAATACATATGGTTAATATGTGGATAAGCATTAATATATATGCATGCATATTAATTGGGTTTGTAATGTGTCTACAGTGGTTGTCTTTAAAAATCTTTCCAGGTTTGTTGGAGATAAATATTTAACCTTATTTTAGTATACATCTTGAGGTTTGGTGGTTGAGTTTGCTCAGATAACAAGCAGTTTTGATGTGGCAACTGCTGTAGAGAAAAGCCAGCTGGTATTGCCTCCACTGTAGCCAACAACTAGAAAGTTTGTTCTTTGTGATTTTCAGTTGTGTGTTTTTCACCTGTGGTCCTGGATTGTATAGTTCTACTGTTTTATAGGCAAACTTCTACACAATGTTGACAGCCCAGGCTTCAGGACTAGTGGGACTGGAATCTCAGTAACTCATACTTGGGCTCAGTCTTCAAACTTACTTGGCATATCTCCATTTCCTCTTGTACGCTTGCGAATACTGCATTCCTACGTTTTCGTGTTAGGATTCTTCAGTGATGGAAGGGCTTAAAGAAAAACCTATGGACAATGTGAAGGTCATTTCTGCATTAGAAAGTTCACTTTGAGCACTGAAATACTGTATATGGGGGAAAGGAATCCAAAATAAAGTGAAGAAGTTGTTGGGTAAGGAAAGTTACAGCTTTGTGTCTGCTGAAACTTCAAGTATTGGGTTTGGCCTAGAGGAGGTATGTCCTGAGTGTGGAACTATTCCAGAATCAGAAATGATGCTTTTAGTCCAATTGTCTGTTCATCTCCATAAGCAATTATGTTGTGGGTTTTTTTTCTGGAATGCAGTTCTTAAGGTTTATATATCTAGAGTGTAATAAAATCTGCAGATAACAAATGGTAACCTTTTGTATTTTTCACTGTGGAAAAAAAAGTAGTATTAATTTCAAGAAATGCTGCTATAGATACATTTTCATGTACAATGCGGAATATTAAAGTACAATGATGAGACTCTGTAGGAGGAAGCAGCATAGGTAGATGTGGTATATGTATATAGCTTTACACACAGCTTCCCCATTCATGGGGAATGCTTTATTTTTACAGTCCCTTAGATTTAAAGATGCCTGAATATCAACAAGATTTTTATTGTTGTATTGCTTAGGGTTTTTGCTTCTTGGTATCCTGTATCATATCATTCTTTTTGATGTATAACGTCCCATTTATCTGCTATAGAGATGACAATGAGAACATGATCTCACTGTATTCTATCTGGAGTAAGTAGGTGAGGATTGAGTAGTAACTGTTTCTGTGCTGATATCTTTAGCAATTTTAAAAAGTGAAAGAGAACAAAACAGAAAATCTGAATTGCATTCAAGAACGTTTTTACAGCTTTCCATGAGACGCCAGTGGATTCCTAATGAGTAAAACATGTTAATGTGTTTTTGTAAGATTCCACTAGTAACAGAAAAAGGACACGCTCTTTGCAGAAGTTATTTTGGCTTTGTTGCTTTTGAGAAGTTCCTGTGCCTGTCAGCCTTTCTGGAAGAAAGAAAGGCAAAGGAAGTCTAGTAGCAAGGAATCTGATTTGGGAGGCAAACGTCCATTTGCCTGCTTTACTGTAAGCTTCCTATGAGTTCTGGTTCTGTGTATGTCCTTCAGTTCCCCACTTGTGCCGGTGGTGGTGGTGGGTAAGAGTAGCTATGCTGAAGTGGTGGAACTCTCAGATACTATGGGGAGAGGGGCCTTGGAAAGCTGGAGACATCAGCTGTTTGCCCAAAAGGTGTTCCTAGACCTATGAAAAGTCTTGACATGGAGACGGGAGTCTGCCATCACCCATGTGTTCAAAGCAGTTGGCTAAAATCCCTCCTACAGTTATGCTTGATGTAGCAAGTCATAAAATGCCAAAAAGTTTAATATGTAACATGACAGTCCTGAAAAAATATTTTCACAAGTTGGTGTCATGTTGTTTTGCTCTTGTAGATAAAAGTATTTTTGGAACTTCCCTATCTCTATGCTTTACAGACTTTATTTGCTCTATTGTTATTTTTAATCACCTTTTCTGAGAATACCCTTTTACCATTTCAGCTTCCTATTTCTTCTAGGTAATAGCTACTTAGTTAACTTAGCCAAAAAACTTATCTCAGTCTCTCCTAACAATAAATTAAAGCATTTTTTTTCTCTGGCAATTCCATTTTGTTTCTTTTTTTATTTTGAGTTATTTGTTTTGTTTAGTAAATGTTGACTCAGAGTTCCATAATACTGCATTTGAATAAAATTCAAGTGTTTTGTCATCAGTTTAAGATAACGACATCTGAGGAGGTCATCCAGGCTATTATTTGCTTTAAGGCAGAATGAGCACCTTTGGAGTCGGGGAAGAAAAAGGTTTAATTTTTAATTTCTAATCAGTAAAAAAATCCTTGGAGCTTTCAGTCATTCACACTGTCAGTGGCTTTGCCTAAACTGCGGGACCTGACCCTTTAGTGTGTGTCTGTCGCTTTGTGGGCAGATTTCTCTGGGAAGGAAGCACAAGTGTGCTGCCCTGAGGGGCACTGAAGCACACACCGGTGGCATCTCCAATCCAGACACTTGCAAGGAAGGAGCAGTGCAAGCCTAGCGCTGAGCACACCTGCCTGGCTGCTCAGATGTAACCATTGAAATTGGTGAGAATTATGTCACCCACATCAGGAAATCTGAGTATGTCCTTTATTCTTTGCAGTTTTGAATGCAATCTGTAAGTCTGCTAAAGATATCTGATTTACCTCTATCCAGAGGTGGGTACACTCTGGTTGCTGTACTGTGGTTTCATGGCTGATAATTTAATGATTGGGTGTCACGGTTGCTTCACACTCAGGCATTAATACTTGCTGTTCAATTACAATTTTTCTACCTGTTTTCTATTTGTTTCCTAAGACGACCCCTAAAAAGCAAGGCTAGGAGCTGTCTGGTGACATTGTTCATAAGGGAGAAGCACTTCTGTGAGCGGGAATTAAATCAAGTGGCTTGTATTCCAGCAGTGAGATGCTAAAATCCTGCCTGGACACTGAAGAAATTTGTCTAAGCAGTGATAATAGCTTTATTTCCTGGTTCTGTAGTGTATTCATTTTTTTCCCCTCAAAGTATGTGGCAGGAATGACCTCTGTAGTTGCATAATGAAACTAAAAGGCCCCTTATCATTGCTGTCTGTGAAAGTGAAGTAATCTCTATCAACCCCACTCCCCCTTCTACATAGCTCGCTAAGGAAAGAAAACAGTCTGGTTGTGATGGAAGATTGATTCTTGTGCAACTCTTAATATCTAGCAAAATGTGTTTTCCTAACCTTTGTTAGCTAAGCTTGTGGCCTTTCCTAAAAAGACTGTTGGCTGACAAATTTACAGCAATCTGGTCTGTATATAGAATTTGAATTTGGAAACTAATGAATAAACCGCAAGGGGAAAAATCTGTTCTGTTTATTGGAGAATTTACAAGTATCACCATCCTACATACGTCTTTCTCTTGTCTTCCATTAAGTGATTCACTATATTTATCAATTTATGTAAATTACCTGCAAGAAGTGTTATTTAAACATGCCCCAATTTTCTTACTATCATGGCAGACATCAGAGGTTTGTTTTGTTTGTTTAAATATCTAATTATAATTGTTTTCTTTCCCCTGTTATTCATGATGTCTAAAACCTAAAAAGGGTATAAAATGCACTGAAAGGACTTAAGATGGGAAAAAGTGGTATTGTTAATTATTTGAATATTTATTGGTTACAGCAGCAATCAGTCACAGGACATGCAGTTTTTCTGGTGTGTTGTGTGTGTTTGTCCTCTGCATCACAACAGACTTTTTTTCCTAAAACTGTTCCATTTTGGCAAAAGCTGGAAAATGGATTTTAAGTAGTTTCATGGTACTTTCAGATGATTATTATTTCCAGAACTGTGCTGTAGCATTCTTAAGATATTTTAAGTACTCCATGTAATTACTAAACAAGCACCTGTCCCATCAACTCTGTTGTCCAAAACAATTACCAAGTAATTTTTGATGCAAAAGGATTTTTAATTTAAAATGCTGTGTGCATGACAGAGTAGTAAAATGCTAGTTTTACAATGTGGTGCTCTTTCTTCTAGGAATGTTTACAAGGATTATCGTTTCCTTGAGCTAGCCTGTGACTCCCAAGAGGAGGTGGATAGCTGGAAGGCATCTCTGCTACGAGCTGGTGTCTATCCTGATAAATCCTCAGTAAGTTGAACAGCTCACTAGTTTTCCAGTAGCTGCTCTGTTTGAGTCAGAAAAATCAGTCTTATCTGGGAAAGCACAATGTTTGCAGATAACTTAAGAAAGGGTGGCCTTTTCATTGTACTCTTCTGTGGTAATTTTGAAATATTCATAATTAAATATTTTAAGATCAATTTATGTGTCAAACTTCCATATTAAAAAAAAAAAAACCCACAAACCAATCCTTCCAAAATGTTTTTCATTGGATCTGTGTAGTGAAAAACGTTGAGCAATTTGGGGTTTCCTGAGCTTCGTTGTTTCTATTAATGTCGTCTTAAGGTAAAGATGTGCTTTGAAGAGTTAATTCCCTCAAGCTCTGTATTACAGAACTGACAGAAGCATTCCAGGCAATCATGTATATTTATTTTACTGATTCATTGCATGTTTTTTGTGTATGAAACACATGCTAAACCTTTCCAAAGGCAGTTTTATTCAGCTAATCGTCATGTGGAGCAAATTGAACATGATACAGTAAAAAAGCCTCTATTAATTTAACAGAAAAAACAGAAAGTTGGGAAGTGGGATATGCCCAACTACCATTTCACATTTTTTTTACTTATTTTGATATTTAATATCTCAAATGAAGGTTGAGGAGATGTATCCAGTGAGAAGGCTAACTAGCAAAAATATCTGTCATTTCAGTTTTCGAAAGTTTCTCTAATGCATGGTTCACCTTTCATCAGTAAGCCTGATAGATTCCTTCAGCAGAAGATCTGTTCTGAAAAATGATGCTTTGATTTTGATGGAATTTGTTCTTCTTCCTGCTTATTTTCCATGGGAAGGCCAGGTCCATTAAATCCAGGGTCTTGTGTTGTCTTTTATCTCTTCATCTTTCTCATATTTTCCTTATACTTGTCATACCTCCACAGCTTCCAGTATAATTCTGTCTGCATTTCCTCCAGCTGCTACTGATGCAAACAACCCTCAGCTTCCACTCCTCATACCAAGTTTCAAGGCTATCATCAAAAGACAAATCAGAGAATCCTTGAACTGCTGTATTCTTAAATTATTATAGAAATAAACAGTGATGATGATAATGACTTTTAAAAGAATAGTTCAAAACCAAATTTATCAGGAGACCTACCAGGTATCTGAGACTTTACCTTTTTTTTAAAAAAAAAAAAAAATTTTTTTGGTGACTCTTCAGTAGGTTGCCTGTAGATCAGTTCCTACCTAAGACTATCAGAAGTCATTTTACAAGGATCAGTTACAAGAGGTTACCTAATTAATTACTAAGAACATAGTACTGTGTTGGTTTTATTTTTTTTTCTTACTCAGGTTTTAATAATGATGTCAAAAAAGCCTCTTGCTGCCTCTGGTTTAATGTTGCATTCTGTGACATGTTTATCATATATCTCTGTTACTTTGTCTTTAAACAAGATAGACTAGTTGGATTTCTAAACTTCTGTCTTCCTGTCTCCCTATTCTGCCTAAAAATATTTTGTATTTCAAATATGTTTATAAAAAGTTATTGGTTTTGTTTAAAGTTGGTTTGTCAAAAGGGTCTTAGATACAAGATGAGAGACTTCCTTGAAAGACAGAAGGGAGTCAAAATTCAGTTCTCCTTTGAGCTGGAAATAAAAGGAGTGAATATTGTGGTTCCAAACACCTGTAGTTTGAAATTCACTCAGTAGTCTATCAAGCTGTTCAGGAAAGATGCTTGATGCTACTCTAGTCTTGCAAACCACTTTGTTCCTACAGGACTAGAGGTCCAAATGTGGATTGCAAGTCTGCTGTTAAAGTTTTGAATTTTGTAAAGCAAAAGCTCCAAGGCGCAGGGTACCTTAGAAGCTGCAGTGGAACTTAAATAAAAATCATCATCATTTCATTAAAATCCTGGGCATACTCCTCAGTTTCACACATTCCTCTGACAATATAAAATAGCTTTAGAGACACTTTCCAAGTCTTTTATTCTCCTTCAAAGATTTAGACACCATGTTTTTATGTAAGAGAGACTGCCAGGAAATGGCAGCAACTTGTGTTCACTTCAGTGCTTCCCCACAGCTTTGCAATTCCAGAGTTAAAAAGGCAGAGAGGTACCCAAGCCCCTTCCCAGACTGACCTTCTCGCTCTTTTTCATGTGCAAGTCACAGCTGGTAACTTTGAGCATCCGAGGCTTTGGCACCAGAAGTAGAAAAAATTGCTTCTTAGAAATGAAAAATAGATTAATAGTGCTGTAAACCTGGAGTATTGCAGTGGTGAAGCTGGCCTGCTTTCTGTAACTGCCAGAGCAGTGTGTGCAGCCTGGAATTTGAAAGCTAAGCTGTGTGCTTTCATTAACAGTTCTGCTGCTTGCATACAAGGACGCTGATGTAAAACCCAACGCAGTTGCCCCTAGCAGGGTTCCTTTTGCAGTGGCAGGAAAAGTAGGAATTTGTCGCTGAATTAAAGAGATTTTTTTCTGAATTTTCACCAGGGGCAAATCTCTTAACTAGGAATATTATTTTTTCAGTTGTTTTTTTAGTAGTGCTGCTTAAAATTGTGTGATTATAGTGGTAATACAGCTCACTACTTACTGCCACTAACATGAAGTCTCTGTTATTAATTTAGTCCTGTAAACACGTACAAGGTTGACTTTTAATTTTCTTTTTGCCTAAACAAATCTCATTAATATATTAAAAATTAAACACCAGGTATCACCCCATTCCTCCATTTTGTTGCTTCATTTTGTCTGCCTTCCCTGGCCCTCTGCACATGGGTATGCACAATCACATTCATATATTCACTCTCTTGTTAACTATCTTTGATCACTCCTCAGTGTTTCTCTATAAGCCCCCAAATTCTTTTTCAGTTTGCCAAGTCACCTCCTTCTCCCAAGAGATTTGCTTTTGTCAGGACGTGGGCTTTGACAGCCACCCGGATAGCAGTGAATCAGTGTTTTTATTTTTTCAACCCATATGCAAGTCAGCTTGCTTGATATAAATCACACTGTGGCCAGTTCACTTTGAAACGGGATATCCATTTACCAGCTGACTTTACTGCTGGGTTTTTGGACTGATGCATCCAAACCCCTTCTTTTTTAAAAAATGACTACAACTTTGTGACTAACCTTTCCAGACCGTATTTCTCAACTGTAGGCTGGTGTTTATTTTGGCTGACTTCCTACTGTATAATATACACTTTTAATGCCAGCTCATGGCAAAACTCACAATTAAAAAAAAATTACAGCACAGATGTTTGTCGTAACTTGCTCTGCCCGCTTTACCTTGCTAGCCCCATCCATTCCTTTTCCCCTTTCCCCTAATGCCATCTCCTCCTTATTTATATTACTAATCTAAAAGTTCAATATTTGCTTTTTAAAAATCACTGGATCGTGAAACTTTCCATTCATTAGCATGTTGTAGGGAGTGGCTGTCATGCAAGGGTAAGAAGACATGTTTAGTGGGTTGCTTCACATACTGGAAATTCAGTATTACCAATGCACAAAAATCCCTCTGGCTTCCCTCCCATCCCTAGATCATTTCAGGCCTCATTTTCTTCTCCCTTGTGTTAGTGTCCACCAACTTCCCAGGAGCTGCTCCCGATTTACACTGAAGGAAGCAAAAGTGGAATCAGAATGTTTGTGTAGAGAGGAAATTTTGAAACTGTGTGAATTTACAACTTCACCAAACATTTTCTGTCCTTTGCAAATGTCCTATGCTCCCCTGGAAGCTGTCTAGCTAAAGGATTCAGTGAATGTTCTTTGAGTCAGTTCCTAATTTGGTTTGAGCTCTTTCCAGAACTGTACGAGTTAGACTTAATGCATGTAAAATAAATGTATCTAATATTTCTTTTTTTCCCCTCTTTACTCCTTGCTGCATCCTGCAAAGGGGAACAACAGAGTAAGTTGTTTGTCCTTTTACAAAATCCTTTCATATCTTGTCTCAAGGGTTTTGTCAGGAAAATTTGTTTCTCTTTTTGGTTTACACAACTATTGCCTGCATATGCTTACCAGCAAACTCTAATTAAAAATGTGGGTGCAAAAGTGTCTTCTAGAATACTATTAATGGCTCTTTGCTTTAATTTTGGGGAAGGAGATGTGTTAAGTGTTGCTGAGTGTTGGTTTTTTTAAGGTGGTTCAGTAAGAATGATACTATAAAACAGTATTGGGACCAAAGATTATGAAGGTATAGTAATAAAGACCTTCTGAGGAAAGGTTACTACATTCTGATGAAACTCATTACAGCTGGATTTTTTGACCATACATCAAAGCTTGCATTAATGGGCAGTTATAAAAACCCAGCACTAAAGTCTTAAATAACAGATTTGCTGGCGTTGTTGGCTAAGCTGAACTAGATCAGTGTACTGGCTTTGAAGGTGCCTTAAAATGGATGGAGGAGGGTGGGGTTAACATTTGACTTGGCTTCTAGACCCTTGATGTGTTCCAGCTGGACAGCAGCAGAAGGGTGTGGGGTGTGGAGAGGGAAAACTGAAATATGCGTGGTAGGGGTTTTTTTGAAAGTAAGCAGCACATAAAAAGAAAGTTTTGCTGATGTTGATCTGATAAACTAATAATCAAGCAGTTCCCAGGGTTAGTGCTTTTTAATGCTGTTTTTACTGAGCTTAAGAATGGAAATTGCACATCTCGCGCTTTGGAATATGATGCAGAGAGTGTTTGTCATACCATGGAAAGAAGTCATACCACTTTTGTGCCTTTTTTTTTTTTTTTTCCCCTTCCTGTTTTGGTATATTAACCCTTAGGAAGCTGTAATTGGAGCGTCAAAAGATGCTTCATAGCAAATGTTGAAAGTAGGTCCTGAAATATTGCCTGTGGCATCTCATTGTGACCTTGAAGCATTTCTAGGGTATTTGGGAAAGACTCAGGTGGATTTTAAATGTTTTGCATGTGAGGGAATTTTGACTGCTTTTAATTTTTGTATTTTTAATGAGTGTTTGATCACTTCTGTCTCCACAGTAGCTGAGCTCAGAAGCACCAAAAATCTTCTGTTGGCCTGCCTGAGATAAGGGGCTTTTAGTGTTGGGTGGGAGGAATTAAGAGAAGTGGTGTGCTGATGACATGGAGAGAGGGACTTTACATAGAAGGTGGTGTGAAATGTAAATGTTAACTGTGTACACTAAAATGTCAAGGTAATGTTTATAATCTTTCTTTATGATATGCTGATTTAAGGTTTTGCTGCTGCAGTGGATGCTGATCTGATCTCCAGAGAGAGGCTAGACTGTAGATGCTCTGTCAAGTGAAGTGCTGATAGATGGGACACCAAAGAGCTCTTGGGGCTGGCAGAAACAGTCTAGAGGTCAGGAATTGCACGGACCAGCTCTGTTCTCCAGAGACCTGAGCTATGGGACACCTCAGGAAGGTCAGAACCCGTAGCATCTGACACAGTTGCTAGCATAAGGCAGGATACCCCTAAGTAAGCGTAGGAGAAATCTGTGAGATGTGAGAATTGGTGGAGCTGTTAGCTATCCTTTCACTCTGCACAGAGGGGAATTCTTGCTGTAGATTCAGAAACGTTCTCCCTATGGCCTGGGCTGTCAGCCAGGAGGTAACTCCAAGAGAAATCTCTAGAAAATCATCCTGATCTTTCTCTTGGACCCAGTTCCTTGCAAGGATTCTTGTATCCTCGTCTGTGTACCCCCCTTCTCTTTCACATGGGTCATTCATGCTGGATTCTGGAGGTTACACTATCCCAATGAGACAGGTAGAATTAACCTGCAGCTGTCCGCAGGGGCTCAAACCCCACAGACATTTTGAGATTTCTGCACCTAGTGTCATGGAAAATGAAATGGGTAAACCTGAGAAGTGATGAGAGTTTTTGAGAAGGGGTCAGAGGAAGAGACAAATAGCAGGTTGAGAATGATGATGGTTTCTCTAAGCTTCTTATGCAGCTTTTTACTGCAAAGTGGCATAATGCTTCCTGACTCTCCTGGTACAGATTTACTGGGTAGCTAGCAGAGCTGTAACCCTCCTGCTAGTGGTGCCCAGCATGGCATTCATACTGTGGATCATGTCATATGTGTGTATGTAAAGATCCTGTACCCACCCACCCATTCAGATTCTGGCTGCTTTTATACCTTTGCCTCCTGCTTTGCACTCTTAGATTTACAAAAGTAAAAATAAACATTGGAGTAATGAGTTCCTAAGAAAAATGGAGGGGAAGGGAAGAGGGTTTATAATCATCAACGGACTACTAATCATTTTTATTTTTACTTTTTATTGCACAATCATTAACGTAAGTGAGATTTCTCACATGGTTAAAGATAAATATATCTTCAAAAGCTTTGTTGGATAAAATATGTAAAAGGGTCATATAGAATGAGGTAATGGAGACCTACCTCATTCAGCAAGCACATGTTGGCAAGCCCCATCGTACTAATATTAAAACTGAACTCCACTCCACAGCCGTGCGCAGAGGAAGAGTGGAGCGTTGTGCAGAGTTGTGCAGAGCATTGTAGCTTCAGTCCGGGTATTGAAGACAGTGAAGCTGAATGCTTCTGAGTGTGTTAATCCAATATTGTGAATTTGCTTCCTCCCCTGTGTGTCTTCATCACCCTCATTTAAAAAACAAAATCCCCCCAAAACAGTCCTTCAGCATCTGCTGTTTAAAAACAGCAAAACCCGTAAATTCTCATGAAGTCCATCTTTAGGATGCTTCTAACGTTGTTATAAGATTAGATAGATGCTATGTCCTTAAGAAACTTTGATTCCAAAGCTCTAGGCACTCAAGCAATAAAACAATAAAGAAATCCCGAAAAACCCAAAGTAACAATTCAACATAAAAAATTAACCTTTCCTTTGTCGTCCTTAAGCCCTGAGTTAGCAAATAATTTCTGCTTAATTTGAAGGATCAACAATCACTTTAATGCTGAGCTCAGACTTGAGAAAATTCAACTTGGAAAATAAGAATCTGATTTTAAAAGTTGTTCTAATTATTTTGCATTACTGTGCTTACTGATACCCTTCACAGAACATGTAGAACTGAAGTATGTGAATCCTATATTCGTGTCACAGTGGAGTTGTCACAGTGCAGATAATACTGTGCATGTTAACATTCATTGAATATCAAGTCAGTGTAATTTAGTTTGAATTTTCTCTTGGGAAAAACAGAATTCCCTTTGAAAGGAGAAGGAAAATACTCTCCCTGCCAGGTTAGCTTGCATGTTATTCCTTAAAATCCTTTTTGGTGACGTATTAATTGCTTAGATTGAAGGATTTTTCTTCTTTCCCTTTTTTTTTGGGGGGGGGCGGGGGGAGGCATACTTTTACTAAACCCAGATTCCAGATCAGCTACTTCATTAAGAAGACCAGATGTCCTCCTTTCTCTTGAGACAGTCCTGGAAAATTGGAACCGAGTGAAGTCAGGATACTCATTCTACCTACATATGACAACAGCTCAGTTCATCAAATTCATGCTTAGCTACCAACGTGTTTAAATGCAGATGTAGTGCCACAAGCCACATGTATCTTTGCAATGTAATAAGGCTCCGATGTTTTCTTTTTTAAATTCCACCATGTTTCTGAAGGGTCTTCACTTAACCTCCCAGATATAAACTCTTGACTCAGCCAGTTACTGTCTCTGGTGATGCTCTGCAAGTGCCCCAGCCAGATTCAAACTGAAAGTGGTTCAGCTCTGGGATTTGTAAAGTCAGTGTTTAAGTTCCTAAGCTAGAAGTAAAGACTTGTTTAGGTTTGTTGCACAGTGTAAGTTGAAAAGCAAACTGTGCTGATATGTCAGAGGGTAAAACTGTGTAGACAGAAGTGTAAACTGTGCATTTACTGGTTTTACTTCTTTTTGGTTTTCTTTTTTTTTCCCCAAGCTAATGTATTTTAGAAAAGGAAGGCACTGAATTCTAGGAAAAGAAGAATCCACTTCAGTTATGACTAAAATTGGCTTCAGACCAACTAAGTTTAAAAATAACTTTTAAATTAAGAAGTGTTAAAATTTTTTTTCAAGTGGAAAAGTGCCATAATTTTATAGACAGTGTTTCAGTCATTGCTTTGAACAGATGAATTGAATTTTACAGTGAAGTCACGGTGTAAAAGAGCAGACCAAGCGAGTGAGTGCATGCGCACACATGCTGGGTCAAAAGCAGTCCAAATTACAGGGAGGAAACGAAATGGCAGGCTGTTTTTCAGTCCCTTTCTTGCTGCCTCACTGTTTTGGTGCTGTGAAAACATGTTTTAGATAAAAACTATCTTCTCGTTCTCCTAAATATTCACTAGTTCAAACAAAAGTTAGCTGCAACCTTGTTCCCCCAATGTTCCCCAAGGAACAGAGCACCCCTGGTTTATATTCTTGTAAGAGTAAAATAATTGCTGGCACGAGAGAGTTAAAAATGTACAGGGAAAGAGAGATTCATAGTATTGCATCAGTTGCACTGACTGTAACAAGATGCAGGCTAACAGACTGAATGATTTCAAAACCAGTCTGGCAAAGCTGGTAACTGCCTATCAGGGGTCGGGGGTTCAATAACTGTCACAGGTTTTACGTTTCTGCTATTAAATGGGACTGCTGACATTAAGCAAACTCCAGGAAATTTAGAAATGAGCAAATATTTTTTTATTTCTGTAACATATTCATGGTGGGCTCTTTACAGTGCTTTTGGCAAAGCATCTGCATATTGAAAATATTTTTAAATTCTTCAGTCTTTATGGCGCAGCTAATTTTTGCACTGCTTCCACTCTGATGAAGAATTCCGCTGAAGCTGTGTAGAAAGGTGAAAACTCTCTGGTTGTGAAGTTTCAGGTTGGGGAATGTGAGTGTCAGCACTGTTCTGGACATATGAGATTTACCCTGGGGGAAGGCAGTGAAGGTGGCCAACCTCTAAGGATTCTTTCCCAGCCCTGGTCAATGAGCACTGAGAGTTAGCTGGTGGAGATGAAGGTACTTCTGGACTGTGCTGCACCCACCTCTGTGCCAAAGGTCCCTTGGGCTCCAGGCTGACACCTGCAGCTGGCTGGAGTCTCTGTGTCTCCAGGTCTCACAATAGCTGTAGTCAGGAAGGTCTGATTGCCCCTTTTGTGCAACAGTGTGGGGTCACCTATGAGGGGGACTGAACAGAAGGGGAGGCATACTCACAAGTATCACAAGGCTTTGGGACAATCCTAAAATACCTTCCTTGTCTTCCAAGTGAGTAATTGCACAAAAATGTACTCCCAAGTAGTAATTGGGAGTAAATAAAAATTTGAAAGTTCTTTTTTGCCAAAAATGTCACCAGGCTTATCCTTCCATAGCATTTACAGTGTAACAGGAAATGTAGTCATTGGACATGAGGGTGGAGGGCAGCTGGTGAATGGCCAGATACTTCTTTTTTCTCACAGGGGAAAACAAGATGATCGGGAGAAACTGAATGCTGTTTCCTTTGACTTCATTTTGGACAAAACCAAAGATATGCAATGTCTAGTCTGATATATAGTTCATCCTGGATTTCCTAAACCTTTCCCACCTATCTTTTTTTGTGGAGATAGGTTTGTAATTACTTCTCACATGCCTAGTCAGACTCAAGTGTGCAAAATCCTCCATTCTGGAGCTGCATTCTCCACTCATGTAACTCTTCTTCCATGATATCATGTGTTCCTGCTCTGTGGTCACTCCTCAGCTCCTGTCCCACCCATTTCCTAGATCCAGTGTGGCCTTTGATTGACTGATGTCTTCCTTGTCCTACTATTTGTCGTATTATATGATACTTGATATATTGAGTGTGCGAATTTTGGAGTGTTGGGATTTCCCACTAGGAAGAACTGGCTATGGATGTTTTGTGATGTTTGGTCAGTGCAATTCTTTGGTGATTTTCATACCCTTGTTTCTAAAACTCCTGTTCCTGCAGTTGAGAAACCAGTGGTCTTACTGTGTTTCCTTCACGTTCTTTCTCTTTTAAACTCAACCTCTGCTTTTCCTCCTTTATAATCAAGTTATTTGTATCAAATGGTGAATTATATATCATAGAATGTTATGCCATGTTCAAATAATGTATGTTAAATTATTTAGTTATGTATAAGCTCTGTGATGAGTAGATAAAGTTACCATGAGCTGTTACACATGGTGTGAGGCCGATTTCAGACTCCTTAAATTAGCAGATATTTAATTTTTCCAGGCACATTTGTTACACAGTGTTATTTATCCTGACCTGTTCAACAGTTGGGGTTTCTATCCTGGGTGTCAGCATACCTAAGGGCAGTTAGGAAAATCAACTAAAACTAATGCAGAGCACGGAATATAAAGTTCATGAGAAAAATAAAGTCATATGCAATGTAACTTGACTTTCAGTTGTAGTATGGTGGTTTAAAACTCTGCTTGATTTGCAGACCTAGGTATTTTCCAGTGGAAGCAGGAATCTCCATATAATGAATAGAAGCCTTTCCACTCACAGGCCAGTTGTGCCTAGCTGTGTTCTGCAGACATTGTGTAGAAGTAGTTTGTAGTTGCTCAGGACCACGGTCTGGAAAAAACTGCTGTCCCATAATTCTAAATTGTAGTTATTAAAGGTCATCTGACTGATTCAGATAGCAAATTCTAAGAAGCTTTGTGAGCAAGATTATCCTTAGCTCTGCTGTGAGGGCAGTGAACCAAATGGCAGAGGCTGTACACAGCTGTGAAAGAGGATAAAAGGACAGTCAGGCATCCTCTAATAGCTCAATGTCTCTTTCACATCACCTGTGACCTGAGATGTAGCTGCAGATGCTCAAGAGGTAGGAAGTTTCATGCCAGCTCTGTGCACCAAGGGGCTCTATAGGCATAGTTCCTTGCTGTTCCTCAGCTGAGAGCTTTGATGTAGGTAATAGTCTGACTCTCTGAACAATGACACCAGTAGGCAGCCTCAAATGTGTTGGTGTCTAAAGCTGTGGGATTATACATGAACCAGAGTTGGTATCTTTATATGTGGGCCAATGTATGTCTCTACATACATACAAGTAACCAATATGCTATGCAAATTTAAATTCTTACCCTCATTTGTAGGACTTGTTTGCTTCTAGAGCAATGGCTTCTGGTTAAGGGCTGATTAAAATGTTAAAGCTAAGGCTAACAGTGAGAACAAAATATAGCACTGTCTGCAGTCCTTAACACCATCTCTATTGCTTTGGTATGCTGAAAATCAAGATTCTTGCTTTAGAAAGCTCATCCTTCAGTTGTCTTCAGTAGTTAGAAAATATCAACTATTTATGCTCTTTGTTATATACTGCTCTGCAGGAAATACCTCTTAACCTGATGAGTGAGTGTGTATGCTCAGAAATGATTTAAATGCAACCAATCTAGGTCATGGAAAGTCTGGAAGATGGGCATGGTGAAGTTAATGGCATCAGCTTCCTGAGAGTTAGAATTTCACCCGTTGTGAGTGGGTGTGTTGTCCTTAGTGTTGTATGTTTTTAGGGGACTGTTGTTTTTTTCCGTGCTTTCTGTAGTCTGATTAGTGTTCTGCTAAAATAAAGTTCTCCTTTCCTAGAACCAGTCCTGGCACTGTCTGATTAGGGCTGTGATTTCTGCCCCATGTCATATTTCTCTCATTTAGTTCCATCTTATTTATACAGTTTCTTTTGTAAGCCACAGCATGATGCCTTTCCAGCAGCTGTTTTTAATATTGTGAATAGATACTATTTGTCTGAAAGATGCAATTGTGGACCAGGATCCTATTTTGCAAACTTAGAGCAAAACATGGTTCCTTGCAGTCAAAGAATGACATGAGACAATTGATGGGTAATTGCAGAACAGCATACTGTCTGTGTTTTCTGTTAGAAGTTTGTCACTAGTCTCTGGAAGCAGTGGGTCTTGAGGCAAAATACCTGTTTGTCACTGGTCTGGCTAGCAGAGGACATGGGATTTAGGATCGTTTTGTTACTAATAAATTCTGTAAAGAAGGAGCATGGTTTCTTTCACAGGAGCTCTCTCTTAGCCTGAGAAGGAAGTATTATGACTTGTTTGGAGCAGGTCTGGCAAAATGTCTTCATGTTCTTTAAAAATACCTCACTCCAACATCTTTTGAGTATGCAGTGATTACTTTCTGCCTGTCATTTAAGAACAAGCAGTGATTAATCCTCCTGTTCTCCTTATTTACCAGGATTTCTTCAATTCATCTCTATAATTTGACACTAGTTCATTTGAGTATCAATCCTTACCTGTTGGAAACACCTCAGCTTAAAGTATGATTGCAAATTTGATCATGTGGTTTTGTTGAGTCAGTTGTTCAAATGATTTAAATTGGTAATCCTTGTGAACTAGTGTAGATTTTAAGCATGCATATGAAGTTCTTAATCGTTTTGTTTCAAAAAAGTCAAGAGAGAGTGGGGTGTGTGCATGTGTGTGCATGTGTGTGTTCTCAAAGAACCCTGGTGTCTTTGCTCAAATACACTGAATGGTTTTCTTTTAGTGTATATACGTATTAACATTTTCCCATCAAAATTCACATCTTTTCTGATGAGATCCCACAGGGGAATTGCATGTGTTTCTAGGGATCTGTGTCTAGAATAATCTGTGATTATTCCTTCCAAGTCTGGATCTCTTGCTTGTAGACTACTTCACTGTCCCTTCATAGACAGTGGCTTCTTGGAAGCAGAAGCTCAGCTGTCCTGAGTGCCAAGTTCCTAGGTGATTGTCTGTGTGCAACATGACAGTAAAGCAAGGGAGTTCAGATTTTTAATGGAGTACTTAAATACACGTCTTTTTTTCTAGTAAGGCTCAGGAATGTTGCTGTTCCATGAAAGATAAAAGGATGCATCTCTTCTCGGAGTGACCTGTTCCTCCTCTGTGTGTTTCTGGGTTTTCAGGCAAAGTCTTTCCTGCCTATGCTCTTTCTAGTTGAATCTTCCATTTCAGATGTTGGAAGGATTTACTTGACCTAAAAGATACTTCTGTTTTAAAGTACTTACATATATCTTACTTGCAGCTGCATTTTTTTTCTGTGTGAAGCTCACTCTTCTTTGGTATTGGTGGCCTTTAGGCTGCTCTTTCATAGATTTTATAAAGTATATTTTACCATATATATGAGTGTTAAGCTATCTACCAGAGTTTACAGATTGTCACAAATACGCTGTTCCTTCCAAATTCAACCCCCAACTGACGATGGAAAATTACAGTTCACGTATCAGTGATGCTACTACCTCTTTTGTTGCTGAGCATTTTGGTAAAAACACTGCTTTACTATGGTAACTCCACACTCCCTTGGGAATGACTCTTCAACATTTCCAACCTTCAGTTTTTTTCTTGACAAGTTTCTGGCTATATCCTGGAAGACTTCTGGAGTCTGCTATGGATCTACAGCAACTGAAAATATGGGAAGCAGCATAAACTAAAATATGTTATGTTCAGTATGAAAAGGAATAACTTTGGGCAGGGCAGGTTTCCAGTGCAAATTAAAATGTCCACATTCACGCTTAACAAGCTAAAAACTCATTAGAGAGTGAGATAAAGTTACTAAGAAGGTACTACCAAGTTTCCACTCTGCGCACCTGGACATCTGCAAAAACTAAGTGGCTTTGCTACAAAATGTAAGCTCTGCTTTGACAGAATGCTTTTGTTATTATTCCTACCTGGAATCCCCAACTGTGGAGTTTTTCAGTCAGTCCAAGTTCAGGTGTCACAGTGTTCAGATCTGGTCATTTGTTTGGAACCGACTGATCTTTCTCTTGTTTTTATGACCTTACTTACTGAGTTTAAAGTGCCTTTGCTGGAAGATATGCTTAAAAACACACAACATGCTTCCAAAATGTTGTGCTAATTAAAAAAAAAAAAAAAAAAAAAAAAAAAGAAAATCTTATAGCCAAAGAAGTTATACATTGCAAGTTGTATACTCTTTGGACAGAGTACTGTTTCTAGCACAGCTTGCTGTGTGTCTGATAACATATTCCAGAGAGGCTGTGCATGCAGCGAGCTTTTAATTCTGTTTCTTTGGGCATAGTACGGCAGGATATTTGAATTTGTAACATTTAGTCATAAAAGATGCAGAATGCATTGAATCCAGGCATTTATATGTCTTGAGAATAAACTTCACATAGTCAACAGAGAAGCACTCTCCACTGCTGCTAGGAAAAGCATTCTTTTCACATTTCTTCACAGTTTGCATTAGACATGACATACAAGAGCTAGAATATGAGGCAGAATTTGCAAGCAGCCACAGCAGTTCTTACTGGTTTTTGGGTTTCCCAAAGAGAACTGTGCTCAGTAGGTTGTTCTGCTGCCAAAGGTTTTATCATGTGGACTGAGTATCGTAACGGAACAGACAACACCATCTTCATGTGTTTTTAGACATGTTATTTACTGGGGTTTCCCTGAAGAAAGCTTAGAGATTCTTTCCTTATGAGTCACTAACCAAGTGATTGTTTTTATATAAACTTTCCTTCAGCTGGTTGGAGTTGGAACACAGTGTCTTCTGCTCCTTCTGGGGTCTGACTTTTCTCTTAATTTCTTTTAATAGTTGTTCCTGCGGCCAACAGGATGGTTTGAACCTCATGGCCTTCCCCTGCACCCTCTCTGAGTTCCATAGTCTTGAAAATCACTGGTCTAGCCAGCAGAAGTGCTGGTGGCAATCACTATTTGTGTGTAATTCCACTTTTCAGCTTTCTACCTTGTGGAGCTTTTTCAACTCTGCACATTTACTTGTGGCTTAGAGAGAATGTTGACATTAGCCAAACCGGAGTTTGCATTTTATGTGCTGGAATTAAAACAAAAAGTTGGTATTTGACTTCAGCAGCATAAAGGTTAAAAGCTGTGAAGCACTGTGTTTCCATGATGGAAATCACTGAAGCTGGAAACACACATGCCTTCTCTTACATACCCCTGAATCCTTTCCTGCCCTCTCTCGGTGGCTGCAGCAAAGTCTTCTTTTGCCAGTGCAGTGGTGCAGAGTCACTTTTAATTACCTCCTTCCACTGCTTTTGATTTCAAGCCCAACTGATGGTACCATGCACTGAGCCACAGGGATGTCTCCAGGCAAGTCCTGCCTATGTCAGGCAGCCTTACCAGGCAGATGCTATACAGCCTGCTGCACTTCCTTGTGATTTTTTTTTTACTACATTTTATTTCTTTTAGACTGAGACAGAAGCTCTGTGTCTGTAATGCACTTGTACATGTGAATTTCTAGGTTATGATCACCAACTTCTCCTCTGCTCCCTGGTCTTGCTTCAGATATTTATACTCTGCATGTACATGTATGTCATTATATGTATGTTTGATTTCACGGGTAACATATCCTGTGTGTATAGATTTGTCAAAATGCATGGCATTATTTTAAGTCAAGAAGTATGCAGAGTTCTTTTGAGTCTTTTTCATAACCCAAGATTGGATTTCTTTATTTTTACAGGAATGGTTTAGCTGGAATGAAAATGTTCATTCCACTGCATCATTAGCTACAGGCAATCTTCAGTTGAAGCCTAGCCCATTTTTCATGCTAAACCTCTAACAGTTTGACTGTTAATCAACATGTAGGATGAATTTCTGGGGCTGAGAGTGATTGTCTGCATGCCTGTAATTTAAGCTGAACTCCTGTTTTTCTTATGAAAGGAAGGTAGCCAGAAAATAAATTATATTTTAAAGAGTTCACCTCCCTCTTACCCCCTTCTACCACTCCCCTTCTGATAAACACCCCAAAAGTTTTCACTAGGAGGATATGGAGATTTAGCTAGAGTAGCAGATCCTCAAATGTGTCATTTGATCCTCTACTAATTCTAAAGCAAACTTCTGTTGGAAGACACTAGTCACTGACATGTGATTATCTCAGGTGTGATACTTAGTACCGAGGGTCCAATCCAACTTCCTTTTATCAATTTAAATGTTAATTTTAGTGTCTTAGATAAAGATTTTTCTTCCTATCTCCATTATGTGGAAGCTGTAACCAGCAGCCCGTGTGATAACAGGAGCGTCAAGACCTTTAGGCAGCTTTTACCTGCCTTTTCAGCTGCCTGCTCTTTTCACACAAGGGTCACAACCTCTTTCCAAGTTGGATGAAGGCTTCTGGAGGGGTGACAGAAAGTGACAAGTCAACTCATGGGACCAGCTCATTGTACTGACAGTGACACACTCTGTTTGCTCCTCCTGCCATTCAGATGGCTCTTTATGGCCAGGCCCCTCTCCTACCTACATACAAGCCTGTAGAAGGTGAAGATTCAGAGGACTGATCCTCCAGTTCAGAGATAGGAAAGGAAAAATCATGCTTGGAAGGGCAGGAATTGTTTCCTTACATCGCTTCTCTACTCTAGTCTGACGTGTCTCCCTAAATCATTCTGCACAGACCTGTGGAACATGCAGTACTTCTCCAGCCCCCAAACAACAGTCTCCATGCCTGGTGGCTTCTTATGAAAAGTCTTTTCCAAAGGCCACATTCCTCTTTTCCCAGGCCCAGTAAGCAGCAGAAGCAGTTTTGGGTCGATCAGTGTGTGCATGGGAGTTTTTGGAGACCACTAACCAAGTATCTTCGTTCTTTCCTCCCAGATATACTCCCCAGATTAATGGGAGAGCTGATGCAGAGCCCTTTCCAGCTCGGAGGCAGGGGAGTATGGTTTGGAACATGGACAAGGACCTTGTGGGGGAGGAGGGAAGGGAGACATATAGTTCGTATAAGATGCAGTGCTATTTCAATTTAACTGTCTAGGGCTCTCGAAGACTGTAGTGCTCCACGCTGCGGAGGCTGAAAAGCAGTTTCAGTGCTATTGTGATAAAATCTTGTTCTGGCCATGCAGCTCCATTTGATTCTTAATGAAATAGTGCAGCAGTCCTGGAAACAAGGGACATGTAAAGCATTATCTTTCACCAGAAGGCACATAGCCTCCTCCTCCAGTGATAAAGACAAGATCGCACCAGTATTGTACAGAAGAGTGTTCCCTCTATTGGACCTGCATTGTTTGTAACAGAGACTACCAATGCATTTGATCTCTTCATTGACACATTATTGCAGTGTCTTGGAATTATCTGATGCTTAGTTAGAGGTGTTTGGGCTCTCTTTTCTTTTGTTATTGCTAGCTGATGAGCTCACAGTCCAGTGCAGCAGCTGTCATTATTCTGTCAGCATATAACTATTATTTTATCCTGTTTCTGTTTTTCATGTCCTTGAAGTTATCCCTGTCTTCCAGAACACTGTTCAATCTCCCACTGTGTTGACAATACCTCAGAATTTTGTGTTATGGGCAGAAACAAATTTGATTGACAAGTTCATGCTATTTTATTTCAGTAAGACTGATCCATTGGACATTTCAACAGTGAAATCCTTCAAGGCTTCTAGTTCTTCTTCCCATCTTATCGTTTATTTATCTGTTAGGGTTTTTTTACTGTACCATTCTTTCATCTTTATAAACTTGTCAGTCTCCGAGAGTATCACTTTGCTGAATCAAAGATTTGTAAAGTTTCCCTCAGTCAGAAGATCAGTTAACTTACTGAGTCTGGCATGGTCTGCCATCTTTCTTTCTAATTTTTATTTCTTATTTTTTATTTTACTTAAAGTCTTTCTTTAGAAACATGTTCAAAAGCCTTGCACACAGTCATGGTTCAACTAACGAACTTGTACTTGCATTGCTCTTCTTCCCATTTTGTTGAGTGTGGGTGCTGCAGTTGTAGTTATACTATACATAGACCCAAGTACCATGCTGCTACTTTGATGCTGTGATTCCGCACCCACTCCATGGGCAGTAGCAGGAGCTGTTGTGTTACTGGCAGCTGATGACTGGATATGGGTGTATATCAATGATGCTTTTAGGAGGTTCTGCACGATATATCTTTCTTTTTTGAGGGTAGCAATTTATTCCCTTGCTGCCTCTCGCCACATCTCCTGTCCTGGTTAGGAAAGAATTATAACGATACAGTAAGTTTTGCTTCACCTGAGACAGTTGGTTACAAGAGTGCAAGAACTTTTGTATGTGAAAGCTTGGTACTCAAAAGACTTTGCTCTGAGGAACCAATTGTCAAATAGCAAGCTTTAGGGCCAATGACTCAGGTTTTCCTCAGCTCTGGACTGGATGACAAGAAACTGCCCATGACAGCCCTGAGGAGCTGAAAGCGGTAATTCACACTCTTGCAACACAGCATTTTCTCCTTTGATGTTATCAGTAAATTGCACCCTGAAATACAGCCTGCAATTTCAGAACAGTCTTTTCTCCGTGTCTCCTTTGCTGCTTGCCCAGCCACCGACCAGTTTTCCTTTTCAGGGCTTTTAATTTTTATACTAATTCAGTTCCCATTCCTCTTCCAACGCTTCCAAACATACAGTTGCGTTCCCTCAGGCTGGTTGATGTGTTAGTGCATGTTTTGCATAAGCCTTCACTTTCTCCAGACATGGGCACTCATGGTTCACATTACTGTAGGTTTTCTTGCCAATAACCATTGCCCCCGCACACACGTGTGGAATCTGTGTGTGGGTGTAAAGCAGTACATGCATTTGTAGGCATCTGAATTGAAATTGTGCCATTTTACGCTGAGGTATGTTTCTGTCTAATTCTAGAGAGTATTAGGCACAAATAAAAATACTTTAATGTGAAATATGTACTTATCAAATGAAAAATCTGCACCCTCTCAGATGCCTTGTCAATCTACATGTCTCAAAAAGTGTAGTATCCAGGAAACTGTGGTGTTAACCTTTTCTAGTCCATGCTGAACATGTGAAAAAATCAGTACTTTTTTGTGTTTGCATGGGATCTTTGTTCACTGTGATTAATGGTCCACTAACAATGTCCAATACAAGTTCAGTGCAATGTACAAAGTGTCTTTGATGCCAGACATTCTACAGTGCTGTGCAGAAACTAAAGCTAATAGTCGTAAGCTTGAGAGGACTGGAATGTTTTCAATTTACTTTGAAACAAATGACTTTATTGTGCCATTCTCACATGGGAGTAAATTCCACAGTCTTAGTGCCACATTAGACAAAACTTTTTTACCTGCTGATTTCTGTTTATACTTGGAGAAGAGAAATTAACCTCAGTTAGATATTGAGGGGAATAGGACAGGACTATTAAACTTGGGAATTTTGCCAGGAGCTTTGCTGGGAGCAGAGTGAGATGCAGGAGTACAGGATGTAGCTGAAGGATGATTTGTGGTGCAGAGCGGAGTTTAGGAATTCTGTGTGCCTGAAAATCAAACTCATGCAGGGCACCTATAGCATAAGCTTTAAAACTGGTTTTGCCACTCCTGAAATGTAAGGAAGCAGTCTGAGTAAATGTCAGTGGATATTGGGAGGAAGATTCCTAGTGACTGTAGTTAGAGATAAATAAGGCTCAATTCATTGAAAGTAACAATTCTCAAATAAGTAATGGGTATCTGTACTCATTAAGGAATGACGTGTCTTGACTTCGAGGAGAGGAGGTGTCTCTGAGTTTACCACATTGTTACTGTAATGGTAAAGATTTTCAAACCAAGAGAGGGAAGTTTAGAAAGAATGACTCTTTAATGCTTATAGGATGGTCTGATACCATGGATTTGTAAAAATATAAAATAGTTGTAAACTGCTTAAATAAGGAACATGGATCCATTCAGTGTTGCTCCAAGTGGTAGACCCTCTAATACTAAGTGCATTGTAGTCTTCAGATAGGTATAATACTGAGCCCATTCCAGTAACTCCTTTTGATTGAAACATGACTGTACATTAATTACTAATAGAACCAAGAACACTGAATTATTTTTTTTAACTGCTCACTAGGCCTTTTTTGTACTAAACCTTCTTTTACAAGGCTTTTGTTTTGTGCTTGTTATGGTTTTATTGCTTTATAAATCCATAAGCAATCAAGTAAAGGTTTGAGTTTTGCTTTGACCTAATGTTCTTACTTTGGCCATCTATAATTCATTAATATTTATGTTACCTATCACTGTGTGGAAATGCAAATAGAAAAAATGGCAAGTTTAGGTGATGCTTAGGTAAGCGCAATTGCAGAAACTGGACAAATAAATCCACTCGTGAAAATTGCTTTAGAGCCTTTTGTCTTCCTCTGATGTTTCTAACCACTGTCTGGTCTTTTCCAAAATAATAGCTCATCTCTGTGCAATGGCTTCCCATAAAACCTTACCTTAGTTACAAAATGAATGATGATGTAAATGGTTCAGATCAATTTGCAGTGTCCTCAGAACCCTAAAGCCTTTGCTGCCACCGATTAGGCCTTTAGAGGAAGATACACCTAAAGCTTTTGTAGACTGTCAAAAGCAATAGGGAAAAGGGTCTGAAAGCTATCTCCATGGTGACTTACAAGGCAGGGAAAGCCTGTCCAGTTGGTTTCTTCTTACTTGGTAGCTTTTTTCCTTTTTCAAAAAAATGGTGTATGTTGATCATTACTGAAAAGAAACCAGTATGTGTGTATAGAGGGCAAGCTCTTACATAGCCAAATGCTGCCATGAGTCAAAACTGAGGTCAGGATCATTACTTGGCAGTGCCAGTTCTTTCCTGGGTGATGCCTGTATGTGGTTTATTTCCAGGAGCAGAACAATGACTTTGCTACAAATCTGGATTTTCTAAAAAGTCCAAGATGTATTTTGGGAGTTATAATAAAGCTTCTCTCTCTGTGGTGGGGAAGAAACCATGTAGGATAGGGCAAGATCACTTTTGTTTAAACTAGGCTGAATGTTACTGAGCAGCAGCTCTCCATCCTGTCCCAGCAGCAGTTGCCCAGCTGCCCTCTTCAAATGGGAAACACAACTTGCAGAGGCTGTATTAGCTTTCCAGACTGGGTAGAGTAAGGAGCAATTATGTGTTTTTGCCTAAGACTCCTCAAACTCTGCCTCTAACCCACTCGCTTCCTGCCCATCTGGAAAGACAGGCCCCTCACTTGCAAAACGTCTTGGGAAAAGAGAGGAGGAATGAACAGCTTTGATGGAAGCATCTCATCCCCTTTGTCTCCCCAATGCCTGTCTACAGTAGGGATATAATCTGTGCTTAAAGGTGGCTCCCTGGGGGGCCCCAGTTTGGCAGGCAGACTGGTAGGGAACACGTGCTCTGAAACCAGAGGGTGTCTCAAATGAAATTATACTTGAATCTCGTCATGAAGGTCTTAATCCATGAGTCTTAATATGGCCATAAGGCTATAAATTTGGGGATTTTGACCTCAAAGTCTTCAAGTGTTTAAAAATAGCACACCTATCCTCATTTTATCACTTCATATACTCTGACACAATTTTGGAGCCTCCATCCCATCTAGCAGGGGAACACTATAATTAAGAATCAGTTTTGAAAGGCTGTTCTTTCTTAGCTTAAGGCAGAATAAGACTTTATGTATTTTGCAGATTATAAACAATTCATCGGCTAAAATTAGCAGTAAAAAGGGAGCCCCAGTTCTTTCCTGCACTGTGGTTTGTACCACAAAGACTTAGTGTTTTTAAATCATGACAGAGCTCTCTAAAAACCTTGAAAGCATATTATGTATATGTCACTTTGGCTCAGTTAGGAATAGTCTCACCTCTAAGCCAGAAGGCCATGGGTTCAAGTTCCATGCCCGCCCTTGGATTTAGCTGTCTCACAATAATTTTATTACAGAAAACATTTTAAAATAGAACCATAGGGGAAGAAGAGTGAAACTTTTGTATCTGTAACTGCACTGAGAGACGTTCAGTCATTGGGATGATACGTTAAACCACTGCTCTTACAACCCATCATTGCTCAGCAAGCATAACCCCTCTAAAAAGAGAGAGGCTCTCCCTAATAATGTTGTGGCAGTTTTTTCTCTTCTTGACAAAACCACTTCTAATCCTTAGGAGTGTGTGTGTGTGAGCTACTGTTCCCTGTCTGAAAAAAATTTTCATTTTCATTGTGCTGCTGCAAGGAAAATGTACTTGATTGTACATTGCTGTGCAAAAGCTGAAAAATGAGAGATGTCAAATGAGTCTTGACTTTTGTGGCTGACCAGTAACAGAAGGGAGGGGGAAAAAAAAAAAAAAAAATCAGTCCTTTGAACTAAAAATGCCATAGATCATTCAAAAAATTAATTTGCAAAAATATCTAACTGAAGTGTGAAGTTAAGGTTGTTTGTGGCAACGATAAAGCCAGGTGATCTTAACTGCAAAGGAAGATTGAATTGTGTTTGCTTGGACTTTGGGGTAGAGTGCTAATCACTGATATCCTTTAACTTCCCTATATAGAGAGGAGGTCAGAGTGACTGAAGCTTTAAACTTTATAGGTTCGTTTTGGTTTGTGCCAATATGCATGTGGTTTTATAATATGAAATGTTTATGTTTGCTTACAGACATGTGTATTAACTTAGCAGAATCTCACTGTCTCTTAAATACAATTTGCTTTTATTTTAAGGAGGGGGAAAAATAATCTTTGATTTTTCTACTGTTTTTATAGAATATTTAGAATGGCTTGGGCATATTTATACAAAATGTCCTAAAGCAGTATCTAATTTCATTTGGTCCAGGATTATGTGCAGCATAGTTGCTCACAACTCATTTTTCCCTGAAAATAATGTTATCCGTTAATTTTCAATTTCAGTTCCTGTGGCATGAATTCAAAATTCTCCTGGATGGATGATTTTGTTTTGTTTAGAGATCAGTAAAGCACTTGGTGTTTTCAAATTCATCTTCTAATCTGTTTTGAGGCTTTTCCGCTATAGGAGCGTTGAGGCTCAAACTTTTGCTTGCAAAGTTAGAGCAGTTCTTAAATGGAGAGTATGGATGGTGGTGATCTATTGGGGTAAGAATTCCTGTCAGAATTTGTAGACCAATGTCACTCTACCCGACGGAGGGCTTATGGAAAACTTGTTAATGTGTATGAGAGCTTTGAATCTTAGGTTTTGAATTATCAAATGAAATGCTTTGACAAGAACTCTGGCCATGATATGTTTGTCGTATGACTAACATCTGGGAAACGTAGATCTATCTACATAAGATGCTGGTGGTTCTTACATGTCCACTTGCTAAATTAAGTTAAGTACATTCCTGTTATTATCTTTATTTTTCAGATAATCAATTACTGGGAGTGCTATAGAGACTATGAGAATTGGGGTAAGAGATGGGGACATAATCCATCTTGTCCTGGCAGGAGTGCTGGCTCATTTAGTCACATCTGGGATGTGGGTGGGGTGGTCTGTGCAAGGCTTGACTTTGTAATGATCTGTCAAAAATCAGGGTAAAGGGTGGGCTAGCCAGCTTGCCTGCTAGGGGAGGTGTCCACAAGACTGATTTCTGTACTAAGAAGTGGTCCATGCTGGGAGAAAAAGATTGAGAATCCTTTCTGTAGAGCCTGGCTTAGCTGTATTGACTGAATGTGAGGCAAAGGGGAAAGGAAATGGTGCTGCTCTGGAGCACAGTGATCCAACTGTGTGAAGTCAGTGTGGGTGCTATTAAAATACCATCTTCCTCTCCCTTCCCCTTTCCTTCCTCCCTCCCTCCCCCTCTGCTGTCAGCCTGGCTGAGGAAAAGTCAAATAACGTACGACTGTGTTCCTTGGCATCACAACTGCAATTTCCCTTTAGGGGCTTCAAACTTGAGAATGGGAGGTTTTAAATCTTGCTGATTCGTGCTGTTCCAGCAAGCATATGTGTGAGGAGAAAGAACAATGCCAGTTCAAAACAGAAATCACAAATGAGAAATCATTGCTGCTAAATCAGGTGTTGCAGAGGCCAGTGGAAAAATCAGACACTAAGAAAAGTAGGAAATTACTTTGTTTAGAGCTGGGAAGGTTAATGAGAATGAATTAGAAAGTGCTCTCTGTGTATTCAGCCCCTGAGGATTTGAGCAAAGTTAGAGGGATTTATTTACTGATTATCCAGACTATACAACTGGCAATAAGATTAAGTGAGGAATTTTGGAACATGCTGACATTTCTTATTTGCATCATTTACTATGGAGATCATTTGTCGGTACTGCACTGAGTTTGTGGTGAACCAGGGCTTAGTCTGGCCCAGCAGAGATGGATCTGGTACTTCTCATGGCTTGAGGGATGTGGGGGTGAAAACAGTTTAACGTCCTCTTTTGTGTCTCAGAGAGAAAACATCAAGTTTGTCTAGGTGCTTATCAGAGGAGAATTTCAGAATATTTTCCTAGACATCATTAATTACAGAAAAGAGTGCAGTTATAGGTGACACATTGCTTTAGATCAACTAAAAATAGAAGACAAGGCTGTAATTTATAGAGCCCCTGCACTGGACGCTGTACAGAGCTCCCCCAATACAAGGCCTCCACCAAGTCCGTCCCTCCCAGCATACACACAGACATGCACACTGCCCTTCTCCTCCTGTATTCAAATTTATTTAAACCACGTTGGTAAATACTGAAGCGTTACCATCTCAGCTGGAAGAAATGAAGGGGGAACATGGAATTAGGAGCTCAGTACAGGATCTAGGAAAAACAGTATTGTGATTTTTATTCTTATTGTGGGTGCCTGCTTCTAAAATGATCACATTTTGTGAAGAACATACAGCTCCTGTATTATACAGATAAACACATGAAGTCATAAGCCAGGTTTTAAATGTGTCATCTTGGACAGTGTGTTTTTCCAAGATTTGCCTTCGCTAACCCACTGTCCACACACTGAACATGCACGTGCCCCATTTTAATCTCCTAAAGTAAGACAATTCCTTGTCCTCAAAGGAGTCCTCCAGCCAAGTCTTGTGCACTGTTGCTGGAATAAGGAAAATTTTGTTAGTGACCCTTTCTTGCATGGTTACTGCTAAGTAAAAGTCCTCAATAGTGATCAGTTCTGCCAACATTTCTTCTAAGAATGGTTTTGATAAGGAAGTAAGTAGCAAGATGAAAGGCAAGGTGTTATTTCAGTATTTGTGATTACTCCTAATACTTCCCTGATCAGCATCATGGGTGACCAATTCTCCAGCTTTCTATTTTCATCATCCTTGGTAGAAGCTCCAAGACTTCTAGTTGTTTTCCTTCTTAGGGGAACTGAATACCACAACCAGTAGTTTTAATCCTTTAATCTTCAGATGTCCGGTTGATGCCTCCACTCATTGACTGCCTCTTTTCACAGAAATTATCCTGTTCCTTTCACAATTAATGTCCACTGCTGGATCAGACTGTTGTCTCTGGGAATGGTTTCATGCATTTGCTAACAAGTGCACCATCAATTTCAGCCAGAACATCATCTGGGCTAATCGTCACACTTCAAGTCGCTGTCATCATGACTTGAATTCCAGGGTAACTCACCACTATTTGAGACTTCCCAGTATCCATTGACCTCCTTCTACACTGAAATAATGGCAAATATCATGCCAATAGCATCTCACATCCTAGATCTCTTTTTCTAATGTTCTCTTATAAATATGGGGCACTTCATGTGTTGTTATGACAAGGAAATTCTTTGACTGAAAAGTTTGCAAATTCCAAAGTAGTATTTGTTTTATAAACAAAGGTACTGTTTTCCTTATGCCAGCCTCTTTCTGCTTTTGCTTGTCCAGCAGTCTGTTCTGAAAGGCATGAAGCAGCTGTTGGCCCCGAATCAAAACTTGCAGCACAGGGAGGGTTATGTAAAAGTCCTTTGTGTGAGAGATGTACATGGCAGCAAATGGTGAAATTGGAGTACAGATTCTTTGAGGGGAGATGGCTATCCATGGCAGTGTTGGTTTGTTGGGTTTTTTTAACTTGATTTTTGCATAGAATAAAAAGAAAAGTAGAAAATATTGGGGTGGTTTTTTGTGTTTTCAGAAACACTTTTCCTGTTGTAGTGTTGTGGGCTCATAATTTCATGCTGCTTTACACCCAGTATCAGCCACTGGATAAAAGGGCTGCAAGAAGTTGTCTAGTTTTTACCCTGCCTCAAGCCAGGATCTCTGTACCTAGTCCATTTATGAGGGTTGTTTGTCTAATCTTTGGAGGAGATTCTGCAACTCTCTTAGTCCATCTATTTCTGTGCTTCACTGTTCTTACCATGTAACACTTTCCAAATATTTGTTTGACATCTTTTCCTGTCTGCAAAGACACTCATCTCTTTCCTTCCAGAGGTGGTCTCTTCTGAACTCTCAAAATATGCTATAAATTTCTGGTAGTGTGATAACCAGATTTGGATGCACAATTCTTGTACTGATTTCATGATAGCAATGCACTGTTGACTAATACTCTGTTTATATTGCACTGTAGACACAGTTCCTTTTCTGCTGAACTGCTCCTTAAGTGGCCATTCTCATGCTCTATGTTTATAACTGATTTATTCCTGCCCAAGTCAAATGTTTTCTATTCATAATGAATTTAATCTAGATTTTTAAACTGTTTCTCCAGATCATTGTGAACTCTGGTTCTGTCATCTAGCATATTCACATCCCCTTCCAGTTTCTTCTCATCTGTGAATGTAGTAAGCACAGGCTAAAATCCACCATCCTGAGAATTAGGGCATTAATAATAAATACAGCCCATATGAAAGTTCCCTTGATAAGAGTTTTTCAGTTTGACAGTGAGCCATTGACAGCTTTTGTATGGAAATGAGCATCCAACTAGTAACGGCAGGGAGAGCACACTTCCGTTAATGAAAAAGTCACTTGAGATTGTGTCAACAAGCTTTACTGAAGTCTGAAATATGTGGCATCTAATGTTAGTACCTTACCCATAAGATCTGAATCCCTGCTCTAAAAGGAGATTGGATTGATTTGACATGATTAGTTGTCAACCTGTTAAGAACTATAAGACAAAAGTAACTCCAAATGTGTCAGAGTGCTGGTAATACATCATTCATTTCTGTCTCGTTGGTCCAAATCAGCTTCTTGATTGAAGAGGGCAGGGAGAGAGCCTGACGTAGGTTTTGAATGTTTGCAATCATAGAAGCTATGTAAATATCTGGGGAGCAGCATGTGGATTCAGCAGAAGGTTTTAGCTAATAGCCTGTACTATACAATGTCTGTAACCACAAAGAAGAATCTAAATAGGCAATTGTTTAAACTAATCCAGAGAGTTAAATAATTTTAAATCAAATAGAGCTAGGCTATATCTTTCTTCTGCGTGGGTATGAAGTGAGAGAGAACGTGTGTGCAAGGGAAAGCCAGATCAGAGCCTCTGCTTAGAGCTGTTCAAGGCTGCTACTGAAAGCAGAGCAGCTGAAAGGGGCAGCCCGTGGGTGGCTCAGTAAAGACGACAGCAGTACAAAGTCAGGAGATGCTGAAAGCATGGAAGAGAGTGGCAAAATCACCCTCTGAGGGAACAGGACAGCTTCCAAGCTACCCGGGAAATGCTCTTTTTTTGCTGCTTGCTTTGTTGTAAATGCACAAAAGTAATGTATTGTCATTTACTTGTGGTTCCTTCCAGTAAGAAAACCTCACTGTGTGAAGCCATCACGTGGTTTCAGCAGTCCTCTGGCAAAAGGCACGCTATGTACAGCTGAGAGTATGTTAACTAAATTATATATACAGCATCAAACTGCAATGAAAAGAGAATATCAAGAATCAGTTGTAAAGATTTAGGAAAAAGCCGGGGGGGTTTAGGACAACTGCAACATCCGAGTATTGGTGCGTTAAAGAAAAACTACTTGGACAGGAATTTATAAATTAGATTATATATTCAGCAGCTGTGAAATTAAAATATAAATACAGTCTTGAGGGAATAACTAATTTTCAGGTGGTGGTGGTTGTTACGAACTTGCATCTGTAAATGAAAGACACGAAAGCAGATTTTAAATTACCGGTTTCTCATTGCAGCCATGGACTTATTTCTTAGCATACAGAGCATTGCTTTGCTGCTGCTTTGACTTTTACCTGCTTGTCAGTCACCTTCCAGTCTGCTTCCTCTCAGTCATTTTTAACAGAATGTCTTTGATTAAAGAAAATTGGTTGATACATTGATCTAATGAAAACGCTAGACAAATGCTCCTTCTTGGAACTGACATCAGGAATGTTATACAAGACATTCTTAAATATGCTGGCAGCTGCCCTGAATGTAATGAAATCATGGAAATTAGAAGTATTGCACTCTCTGTGTGGCCAGCTCAGGACTCTTTTCAGTATTTTACCCCATTTTGCTGTGACTTTCAAAAGGAATCACTTTTCCTAAATTTTTCTTGGGACATTCATCAACATGCTTATAATTCCCACAGTCAGGAAAATTATCCTGATATTCCTAGATACTATCTTTGCTTTTTTTTTTATTGCACACATTTCCTTATGCTGACATCCCTTTGTACCATGCTAAATCATTCCTCGTACAGCAGAGAGTCTGCAGCCTTCAGAAGACCTATAACTTTTCTAGTAGAAATTCTATTCCCACTGCAGCCAGCAGTAAAATTCCCACAAACTTAAGTGGTTTGGATTTCACATGCATTTTTAGTCTTCTCCTGTATGACACTTTAATCCTTACTACATTCTTAGTACAGAGGCTGTCTGAATACAGAAGTAGAACAGTGGCAATGATGCATGCTTTGTGTTTCACTAGCACCTTTCCATGCAAGGATCACAAAGCAGCTTATGAAAGATGGGTGAGACCAGCTGTAGAGCATAAGGAATAGATATTATTTTCGTTCTTCTAAAACGCAGAGAAGGTAGAATGGAAGGACCTTTATCTCTGTGGCAATATGTGTATATAAATGGAAGCACTACCCTAGCTTTCATGTTACCTTCCTTCCCTTCATACATGTTTTCTTCACCTATCGCTTCTCTGTAGCTTTGGTGTATTTTCATCAGATATTCTGAATTTGAGTTTTCCAAGGTTAATCTAATTTTCTTTACCTAGTTTTTAGCACTCTAGATTCTTCCACAGTTTCTTATTGGAGGCTTACAAAAGTTTCTACAATAATTGCAGTTGTGGGTGTTTGAAGTAATGATATTCCATTCCTCTCAACAATTAATGGCACTATTAAGCAAGACTCAACGAGAACTTAGACCAGATTCATATTCTGTCGCTTAACACTTGCTATTGGAACTAGCAAGTTCTGGCTTGAGGATGAGGAGCACTGAAAGAGCACTGTAGCTGCCTTGGCCGTTGGGGAAGGAGGTGCAGAAACCTGTTTCCACCTTTTTCATTCTCCTTTTCTGTTCAGCATGCACTTTCTGTTCAACAGCCATCAAAGGGTTTTCTTACATATTCTGGTTTGGGTTTATTCATTGCAGCAGACTTGCAAGAGCCTTTCTAGAACACAGAGTGGCAGGGACCTGGACTGAGGGGTGGCTTGCACTGAATCTAGAGTCACCAGGATGCTCGGTGAGAAAACCAGCCATTTTCAAAGCATGACATGGAGATGGAATAGGGGTGTCTCCATCACTTCTGTCTTTACCAGGCAGCTTCACTCTCAGATGTTGCTCTTAGCACAACACAGAGACGGCTTACAAAAGAAAGCCTGATAATGCTCGTAGGTCTACTGTACAGCATAGAAATCTGTTAGAAGCAGATTTCCATGTGCATGATGCGATACAAACAAGATGGTTTCTGATATGAAAAGTCTTCAGTTGAAACATCAAATCATTAAGAATGCTATGGCCAGAAGCTTTTGTCATAAATTACTGTAAACTCATGAAAGATTGATCTTTTTTGATTTCAGAGAAAATAAAGCAACAGTATGAAGTCAGCTCTATTATAGTTTCAAACAAGAGACAGGCTCCTGAAGTATTATCCACTTTCTGTAAATATCACCTATGAGCCTGTATATAAAAGGTTAAATGTTTGCAGACTATCACCCTTTGCCTAAAAGATCAGAGACAAATTACTACTTTTACTTTACATACTCTTGATGAGGATAATGATAAACATCTGTCACTTTGCTGCTTAGCCAGCTAAGAATCTTATTGCAATCTGTAATTTAAACAGTGAAGAAAAAAAAGAAAAGAAAAAAAATACACTGACAAACTGCACTTTATATAGACAGCAAAGAAGAAAAGAAAGAGAATAGTATTAATTCAAATGCAGAGGAGCTTGGCAGGAGGCAGTTTTGGTCTGCAGTTACTTGGCTAAAATCTGTGGATATATGATAGATGTATGATTTTCCATTTATTTGGTATTTTACAGGTAAAATTACAGTTAGTTTCTTTTCAGACATAGAGGCTAAGGAAAATAATCTGTATGCTGTGACTTTTTGGCACATGCAGTTTATTAACAGAATTATTAAGGTTTATAGGGTAGTGTGTCTACTGGTGTTACAGAATTGAAAACACTATTTTCATGAAGGGCTCTTTCAGTGTCCTGCACAGTCCCAACATTTTTAGGTAGCTAATTATTTTTTAAGTCCATAGATTAGCTGGTTTTCCATTAATTCATCTGTAATTAAAAGCAATCTGAACTTCTGAAACTTTTTACAAACATTTTGTTTTGTTTCTAAATGGTATATGGGATCTTATTTCTTAACAAAACTGTAACTTAACACACAACCATCACCATTTCATTTCGACTGGACTGACCATAGTTTACAAGGAGTAGATACAAAGTGATCTACCTGCCAGTGCGGGATGAGCAAGAAGCAGACCCTGCGTTAGGAGATGAAACTTGGATCTCATTTTGGCCCAGCAAGAATGGATTTCATGCAGGGAGAAGCCCCTTTGGGGACATGTTTTCATGTCTAATGCTCTTTCGCTAATGGGTTAGCTACTGATTTTCACTGTTCCAGGAATCTGTAAAGCCTAGTGATGTGCAGATTTTAGCTAGATGCTATATTGCAAATGGAGTTGTGCTGACAGGAACCTGGCTGGTATGTAACTAGTTTGTGTTATTGGGTTATTCACTTTTTGCAAGTACTTTTCTGTTTCTGTATGTTATGCTTCTAGGTACCAACAGAACAGGTTTAGAATTTATAGTCCATGCTAATATGGCTTTGGTGGTAACTTTCAGGGAGAAGTATTATATGTCAGAATTTGGGGAAAGAACATTTTTCTTTGTACTTTTCAAGTTGAAATTCCATTCTTTTGGCATCTTTGAGCCTCAGAAAGCAGTTTGATTTTCGCCAAAAGACTACTTTTCTTTTTTTAGGTTTTCTTATACAGGCCAGACCAAAGGAAAGTAAATACCTTTTAGCTTCCAGTTAAAGTTCCTGGTATTTTCTTTAATTAGGTCAGCTGTTTACATACAAAGAAGGGTTTTTTTCTATCCAATGAAAAAGAGACCTCTAATATATAATCCAGCCTATGTTATGCTGAGCCTTGGGCACTGGAACCGATGATGCTCTTGGTGTTATCCTTCATAAATCCTTTGCTTACATAGGTGCTATTCACATATAACAAATTTGAGGCTGAAGTGCAGAATTTGTCACAACTAAGTCAGCGTTAAATAACAAGGATGTTTTTTACCCATAGGAGGGTAAAATTAAGGTGCTGCTTTCTTGCATGGGTCAAGCTGACTGAATCTGAATGGTAAAAGATTTGATAATAAGTATTGCAGTAAGTGATCTGAGATAATTTATTGGGGTTTCATTTACCACTACGTCTTTGTCTGAAAACTTTCTTTAATACAAACTTACAAATTTGTGTGGAAATATATAATGTACTTTGTGAAAAAGTTCTTGCATCTCATATTGCATTAACCTCTAAAAGTCCAGATTTCATGACATTAAATACTAATGTTATACAGGTCAGTAGTTCATATTTTAGCCTCCAGACATTGTATGAGTTATGTTGCAGTTACTACAGTATAAGTCCTGTTTTTTTCCCCCCAATATATTTCTAGTTTACTGCAGTCTGAAAGACTTTTTTTTTTTTTTTTATGTGCAGACTGAAAATGATGAGAATGGGCAAGCAGACAATTTTTCAATGGACCCCCAGCTGGAGAGACAAGTGGAGACAATTCGAAATCTTGTGGACTCTTATATGTCTATAATCAACAAATGTATCCGAGATTTGATACCAAAAACAATCATGCATCTTATGATTAATAATGTAAGTAACAGCCAGGGTTCTAAATTATTTTAACGTCTGTCAAATCGCTCGCGCTCATACAAACATGCCTCTTGAATACAGTAGCAACAACAGCAGGTACTGAAGAGAAGAACACACTCCTCTAAATGGGACACTCTTAGACAAAATATTTTAGTCTTCTGTAGTAGCAGGAAGTTTTGCAGCCTTCTGAAAGGCTGGCACACTGCCTTGAGTGTTTACTCCAAAATGCTCAAGATTTAATTAACTTTCATCTTAATCAGAAAATAAGTTATTATTGAAAGTTAAATCAAGGATTTTTTTTTTTCTTTCTTTTGATAAAACAGGCAAAGGGAGTTGGGAGCTCCATCTAGGCGGTCTGTGAGAGGATCAGAGCAGAGCTGTACTTATTTGATTTTGGTTTCTTAAAGCAGTTCTTATTTTATTTGGGTTTATTTATACTTTCAGGTTACCATTTTCAAGGAATCAATCTAGAAGCCTTGGACATTGTTGTTTAGATAAGCAGATGTGGTTGGTTGATTTATTGTATGTATCTGTCTGAGGACCTGAAGATTATTTGGTTAAAGAAATGGCTTTGAAATATCATTGTTTTTCCATTGCACTAGGATCTCAGCCTTCACGTCCTGGCAGAGTTCTGAATGGACCTTGTTGAAAACTAAGCTGAATATTGGTGTCACTGTTGCCATATAAATTAATAATGGAGTGCACTGCTCCTGTTAGTTATGGGTAGCACCTTTTCTGTTAGGTCATCAAACCAATCAGTTTATACAAATATAATATGCTATAAGGCAAATCTGGTTAGAAAGCAGCATTTACTTTTGACTCTGTCACCTCTAGCCTTAGTCTGATGGATTTCATTAGCCCTGTGGAATTTGTGTTGCACTTAAGTGTTAGGTGGTCGGACAGGAAATTTCAGCGGGATTTCCTGGTACATATAATACAATCACAATTTTTGAACGAGATGAAAGATATTCCATTAACTTCTTTAGGTTTAGGGGAGTCAGGCTCCAAATAATGCTCTAATGGCTGTATTTCTATAAGAGAAAATGCCCTTCCCCCCCCCCGCTGAAACCAGCCATGCTCTCGAATTTACAGGGTGAGCATGTTCCCTCTGCTCTTTCCAGATGACAGCTAGCAACTTCCTCCTTCGACTTAGCGCAACTTCAGTGCCTTTTGAAAGGGCTGGGTTTTAGCTCTCATTTCATAAACTGCAGAGATCGGTGAGCAGTTCCTTTTGAAAGTTTACGTTCCATTTTCTGCCACTCACCTCCTCATATGGAATAGTTTAAGGGTCTCTGAAGTGTATGCTTTACTTAGAAGTAGAATACTATAAGATTTTATACTTATGATCTCATCAGCTGTTACATGGGTAAAGTCTGCCATGCTGGCTGACCATGGCACACAGAAATAACCTACTTTGAACGTTGTCTACCTTTCAGTTGACTTCGTAGTCCATAGCTGTGTTTTGGGCTTGCTAGTGAGGCAAGATCTCCACCTCAATCCTAGAATTTAAATTTGTGGCGAAGAATCAAAACGTTTTAAAGGACTGTGAAGAGCGAGACTAAAAACATTAGCACACGTGTTTCTGTACAGCATAGGCAGTAAAATATCATCTTAAAAACAATAGCTAAAATACTGATTTTAAAAAATCAGTGCTATTAAAAATAAATAAATGCTTGAGTTAAGACTGCTGGGCCACACCAAAAGGTTGTACAAAGACCTGAAAAACAGTGAAGCTGTGATGGAAGGTGGGTCCTGTTAACGGGGGTGTGTGTGTGTGTGTGTGTGTGTGTGTGTTCCTTGGAGTCTTCAGAAGTCTAACCTATCCACCAGGAGTTAAGTGAAAACACCCTCTCTCCCCCTTAATGAGCATATTCCATAATTTCTGCTGCCCCATCATGTTGCCTCCAAAACTCTGGAAACAAATAGATCCCAAGGAGTTTGTTTCCATGACAACTGTAACCTCCCAAGTTCTCCTAGAACTTCCTTTCCACTTTGTGGGCCTGTAAATGAGCCCTTAGAATTCAAGGGAAGTATCAGATTCAAACTCAGTATACAGAAAATAATTAGATGCTGTCCCTAAGCATATTTGGAGGCCTAAGTCTAGATTGTTGTATTCCAAATGCATCCCTTACTCTTCCCTTAGGGTGGATGTTGATTACCTTAAAAGAAAATAAATTTACCACACAGAACTGCATTGAGTTACAGTTAGCAATTCAAACATGCACAAACAAAACACACATTTCAGAATTTGTATTTCGTGGTGCCTAGGTATCGCAGATTATACAGGAGGGGTGTTCTTACAGTAGACAGTGTATACTCCATAAACAGTGCTGTTACTAATCTCAGGTAAGTAGAAAAACTCCGAAGTACTTGTTACTACCAAACTTAACCTTAAGGAATGGATTGTGTTTGCATCTGAGTGATGGATGTTGTAGTCTGCCCACTGATGAATGAAGCTGCAAGCCCATCTTACCCCACTGCAGACTGACAGGGCAGGCTTTGTGGCATTGGCATTTTGGATGCTTGCTATGGTTCAGATTTGACTGCAGGTCTGATGTCTGTGAAGGAAAATGTTTTAAACCATTCCTGAGAGTCTTTCTGTTTTCTAGAAAGAAGCAAAGGTGTGTTGCTTTCCCTTCCTTTTCCAAGATGGAGAAAGTGGCTATTGTGGAAGATCTTCCTCTGTCTAGTACAGTGCAATGTGATTGCAGAAGGCTGGAGGTTGATCCAAGAACCATCCTTAATGCAGCAGTCTTCCTCTTCCAGAAGAGTTCAGAGAGTTGCTTGAGTCTCCTGCTAGTGGCAGACAGAGATCTCTCATGATAATTGTCACAGGCTGATTTTTTTCAAACAGATATCTGTGGTTTAACAATGCCTTTACAATCAGCTCTGGCCTTAATCTAATTTTAGGATGACGATGACTTCTTTTTTTGAAGTGATGCCATTAAAATGCTCATTTCATCGAGTAGAATGTGATGCTGTTTAACTATGATATCTGTTTTTAATGTGGAGTTTTTGGCAATCATGAGGAAAGTAGTGTACTCTGGCTCTTGATCAGTACCATCTACTGGAAAACAGCATGAGAGTCATGGAAAGTTTTTGCAGGCTTTGCTAAGAATTTGTGCATCTCCCGTTGTATGTGAATGGGAAATGACAGCCAAACCCAGGCAATATGGTTTTGTTTCCCTGTAGGGTCTGTCCTGGTCTTTTCATTGCCAGGTGACCATAAGGGGTCTCATACCCCTGCAATTTGACTGCTCTTACTGACCTTGTCTGAACAGAAACATTGCCTTAGTCTGTCAGGATTTAAGTCAGTGTTGCTGAACTAGCACAAACCCATGTGCAAACAGAGCTCAAGTTTACGTAATCAGAATTTTGGGAACGTATTATCTATCGTTGGTATCTCCAACTCGCAAAAGCTTTATAGAGTAAAAAACCAGGTGACAAATAAATCAGAACAGCAACAGAAGTCTCAAATGCAAGGGTTAGTCAGCTGTTGGTCTATTTACCACAGTCTTATTTAATCAGAGTACCTCTAGCTTTTTATCTCTCTTAATGCGGCCCAGGTTTCCATAACCAGGACAGGCATAGCAGGAAATCAATGTAGTAAATTAGATTACTCGGAGACTTCTCCCTTCAGTTTGAATGCACGTGGCTGGGATATTTAGAATCGGACTAAACTTTGGAGATCAAGGATACCATCTACAGTAGGGTAAATTGTTGCTAAGAAAATAATTGACAGAGATGTTATAAAGCCTGAAAATTCCCATTCCTGGGCAAATTTAATATCTATATGGTATTGCTAATGACTGCCATTTAACTCTTAGCCATTTAGAATTGGACCAAAATGCCAGTTCACTCCTGGGAGTGGTTGGGAAGCCTGTTTGAAATGAACTGTAAACTTAGGTGTCACCTTAGAGATGTAGATCAGTGTCCAGTGTTTCAAAGACAGACCAAAAAAAGGCCACAGAGCATTGTGGAGTGACTGCACAAGACCATCTTATCGTCACATGTGAATCGTTGTCTCAGAATGTGGCTTTGTAATTGTATTAAGCCCATCTACATGCAGGCAGCTGCTAAAAGATCCAGTCCACCCTTTTCCAGCTGCTCTAGCCAGTTGCACATGCCAGCCTTTCCTTGGGCCACAGCTACACCTCATGCTGCTGCAACATCAGCTCAATCTGAGTTTGGCATTTTTTAGTTCTTGATCTGACCTAATGAAAACTGCATGACCAGTAGAATTGATGTAAGGTAGCAGGAGAAAGCAATTAAATTGAGATATGTCTGTCTCCTGGTTCCATGGATCTCGCACCGTATTTATTCAGTGTTATATTTTCAGTAGGATGGGGGGGGGTTGTTTATTTGTTTGGTGGCTTCTTGTTTGTTTGTTTGGTGTTTTTTGTCTGATGAAATAGGTAAAAGAATTTATCAACGCAGAGCTCCTGGCTCACTTGTATTCTTCTGAGGACCAAAACACTCTAATGGAGGAGTCGGCTGAACAGGCACAGAGGCGAGATGAAATGCTCCGCATGTACCAAGCACTAAAGGAAGCCCTAGCAATCATTGGTGATATTAGCACTAGCACTGTCTCAACCCCTGCACCCCCTCCTGTAGATGACTCCTGGCTTCAGCAGGCCCGCAGGTAACGATCCTCAAATCTGTATGGCAATGAAATACAGGACAGGCAGACACTATTAGTGTCAGTAGCTCCCACCCTGCCTGTCTTTTTGGGCAGATACTCCTCCAGGTGTCCAATGACATTTGTGGGGGAAATCAAAACAACATTCCACATATACATATTCTAAGGGTATATATGTGAACACCAGATTGGGATATTTGCCTTGTAGAATACCATCCAGTGGATTTATAGCTTGATGCTTCAGATAGCAGCTGCTTCTGTCACCTCAATTGTGCATTCACAAGGCCTCTTATAGCAAGCTGTTATAATAATTTAGCATCTCAGGCTCCATGTCCTAGAAAATCCACTTAACAGAACGTTATTAGAACCATAATATTAAAATCCGTTACACTTACCTCTTTGTGTGTATGTTTATTTCTGACTATGGTAAATCTGTGGGAAGGGTGTGAGACTTAAATATAGGTGATACTCTGACACTGACAGCAAAAGAAAATGCCAAAAAAACCCAATTGTCATAGGCATAAAAAAGGTTTTAATTTCTGTTTAAAAAAATAAAATGCAATAATTTTAAAAAACCCCTCTCATGCCCAACCTTACTGAACTTTTTAAATCTCTGATATTTAACTAGATCACCTCCTCCAAGCCCCTCAACTCAGAGGAGGCCTACATTAAACAATCCCCCAACCAGACCTTTATCTGGCCGAGGACCTGCTCCTGCAATCCCATCTCCAGGCCCTCAGTCGGGGGCTCCTCCGGTCCCATTCCGCCCAGGACCACTGCCTCCGTTTCCAAGTGGTGGTGAAGCCCTTGGAGGACCTCCCCAGGTTCCCTCTCGGCCAACTCGGGCTCCTCCCAGCGTCCCAAGGTAAGATGTCTATTCTTCCTGGTGTTGGGGCATGGTTCTCTCCCTCTAGCATAACAGACAGATTCTGCACTGTGTCGGAAGGTTCAGCACTATTGTTGAGTAAGTTTCGTAACAAAGCAAAATTGGGCATTCCTTGCGGAGACTCAAAGGCGTTTTGAGGGGCCAGTTATTAGCACAAATACGACTTTTTGAAAAGATAGGAAGTGTTTTCATGAAGAGAAAAATTCCAGTCAGTTTGAAGACACTGTATTTTCTTACACTTAGAACCCCTGTTCTGGTTGTGTTGTACACACATAGGGGTTCACAGAGAGAGAGGTCATCTACCCCTCCAATAGAAGAGGGGCAGGGATGCAACTTCTCACTTCTACCATTTGGAGTCCTCACCTGAGGAAGTAATGGCTTTTCTGGGAGAGAGCAAGAACAATCCTTGCAGAAGCAGTGGAACAAACTGATAGGAGTCTGATTTTTATTTCACAAGGCAAGTAATTTACAGCCACCTGAAAACAATTCATAGTTGTCTAACAGTGTAGATCATATGATACAAAACAATTAGTTAATGAACATGATTTTCGTGACCACATTGTTTCCTTTCCTTCCCAGGGCTTTGCATTTATCAGTACTTTTTAAAGCAACTTTGCATATTTTATAATTTTGTGTGGCATTAACTGCTTTTTTATATGTTATATGAATAAAATGTCCTTAGTATTTATTTTCACAATGACATAATACACCTAATCACTCATATATGTATATATGAAAGTTTCTGATTCCAAGGGCTTCAGTAACTTCCTAAATTATGACAGGCATGGGCAGATTAGGCAACATTGGAAAAAGAGGTTTCTCCATTTTTAATAAATTGTTACATTAAAATTAGTCACAGTTAACAAAAAAATGCCATTTAAATAGAAACAAAAAGAAAATGTGCACATTTTCAATTTTAGGAATGGTAATTGAGAAGAGAAGCTTTGGAAAAAAAATTTCTTTTAAATAGGTGAGATCTATTGTAGTTGCCAGTAGCTTAAATTTGAGGTTGTTTCTAACATAATTACCTTTATAATATGAAGAATAAATAAATGAGGTATATCAAAGGAATTAAGTATTTTTTATGTATTTGCTGTGAAATGACATCGTTACATCAATGCCCAACCCTGAAATACACTCTTTCATCTTAGTGGATGTCCCATAGCTTGCAGTAGGACCACTGGGGAGAAACCTAGAATTGCCTGTCTGGGTACTAAACTTTGCACTGAAAGGGAAGAAGTCCAATCAGCATCCCCTCGCAGGGAGAGCCAGGAACTGAGCTGAAGGGCACTGGCCCCAGTGTTTAACCTGTGCTGTCAGAGGATAAATTACATTCTAGATACAGCAATGAGGTCCTGCGTTTTGTCAGTTGTACTACTGGAGAGAACCATAGCTCCCTGGCATCTCTCACCTCGCCTTGCAAATGAGCATGTCTCCTTTGTCCTGCCTGGCTGTGATTTTGCATGAACATTGCTTTCCTGAGGTGGCTTGCCAAAAGCATGTCTGATGATAATCTTTTTGATGCTAAAGTGATAGGTGGGATGGAGACCAGAAAGGAATTTTCTAGTGCGCTAAAGACACTCGGGTAAACAGCCTGCGAACAACTCAATTCATGACTGCCACTGGTGGCATGCAAAGCAGTGGCTGATAAAGGAGGTCAGTGTTTTTAAAATGCTGTAGCTGGATATATAATTGAATGTACAACTGCCTGACATTTTTGTGGAAAAAATATCTGCAATATGCATCTTCTGGACTGGATCCTAGATGTCTTTTATAGAGCTATGAAAGCCTCAGACATAAAAAAAAAAAACCAAACTCAGCTGCTTAAGAATGAAGGAAGGGTTTGCCATTGTGTTGAAACTTCAGGTTTCTCCTGCTGACTAAACTCTGAGAGAGGAAATCCCAGGGAAGGGGCTGCAGGGGAAATCACCTGAGGGGGACAGTGTGGCCGGCTCCTGGGCCTATTAAACGTTTCTTTTGAGCCCTGGAATTTCTGCTACGCTTGGTCTGGTTTTAATAACAGCCTTTGCAGGATCATAGGAAATTGACTCAGAAAATGGGTCTGAGATATTAAAAGGGGAAAAAAAATAAAATAGTTTTGAGGAAGAGTTCTTGTGGAAATTTGAGCTTTCTCTGTGACTTATTTTTGAACTGGGGCTCTGTTCTGACTGCTCTACCACCATTTTCTGCAATGATTCCTTGAAGTGTCAGGATCCCTCCTATCTAGGGAAATAGTTAGCTTCCTGAGAAGAAAGTTGTACTTTTTAAAGTCCTTCTAGCTTTCCAAAGGAGATTTTTGTTGCAGCCTCCGCCACTGTCAAATGGAGCTGAAAATCCTGATACTGCAGAAAAATAACCTTTCTAGTTTCTCCTGTTCTGCCATAACATAAAAAGACTGTTTCAGGGGTAAAACTTGGACCATCCTTTTCCAATGAGCAGCTGAGCACACATTTGCTTTGGAGAATTGGCACCTTATAGTGAGGTAGAAGCCTTGCCTTTAAAAAAATCATTTTTCTCCTCAACTTTATTAGCATTTAATAAAAGGAACTGTACAGAAATGGTGAGCTCTCAGCATTTTCTCACTGTTCCTTACTTACTGTACAGGGAAAGGAAAAGGGTTAGGGGGGCAGGAAATAATTTTCTTCCTTGCTTTGCTCTGATTCTAAAGCTGTTTTGGGTTATGTGCTCTGAATATTTCTGTAAGGAAACAGAAACTATTTGCATGATACATGCCTCGTTTAATTAATCCCACTTGAGGTGGGTGGATCTCTCCCAGCAAAGCCTGTGAGTAAAGGCCCCTGGCTTTAAGGGCTTGATGCCAAAGCATATATGATTTGTGAAATATTCCCCACTGCCAGAATTTAGATTATTCCCCCTCTCTCTTAAAAGGCTATAGTAGTATTTTAAAAGAAAATGCAGCTGTGTACTTGCATTGGTAAGATGGCTTTAAGCAGGCATTAGAAACCACTTTAGCTTACCATAATGTGTGTGTGCCTGCCTGTTTGGAAAGCCCAATCTTGACCAATTTTAGTTCTACTGTGGATGCTTTGATTTATGGCTTTTAAATGTCCTGAATGGGAATCTCAGCTTTGCCACAAGGAAAACAATTGGATTGGAAATGGTTTTCTCCTGGCAGCAGAGCACATGGAGTTAGTGAGGATGGGAGGGTGCTCCCCTTTTCTCTCTGTGTCCTGGTCTGCGGTGCTACTGTGGATTCATGAAGGCTTTCCCAGTGAAGTACTGGAGATCGTTACTCACTTTGCCATTACAACATATGTGCCCCTGTGCGATGTGGACCCTGGGGCCAGGTTAAATGGGTCTTGAAGGGCTGGACACAGCTGCTTAAGCAGGCAAGAACTTAAATGCGCTCGAGTACATCTGTGTCACCCTTGGGCACGCTGGTGCTCAGTCCCTGGGGGTTGAGGGTGGTCTTTACACGTGAGACAAGCAGCAGGGAGAGAGTTCATGTTATACTCTTCATGAACAGTCCCATACTTTCCCTACCACCTCTTCCATCTGTCTCTGTACAATTTGCTTCAACCCACAGCCAGCCAGCATGGAAGAGGTGATGGCTGCTATGCAGCTACATTTTATTATGCCACTGAGGCTAATTACATGACCTGTTATGTTTGTAACTAATCTATGTTGTAAGCCATCATTATGTATTTCTGCCAACCCAACACAAAAAAGTACTTATACTTGACAGTAATTAGAGTTAGAAAATTCCAAAGCCAGAAGCACTGCAGAAGGCATCACTGCCTGGCGCTTCCTGGTCCACAGGCTCTGTACTCAACTCTTTGAGTGTCAAATATCAACCATTAAGTAAGTTTTCTGTAATGGATTTTTACAGATTAGAGTTCTTTGGAACGTTTTAATGTAATGTCTAATCCTGTGCATTGAATGTTGAGGGGATCCCTTGCAAAAACTGCACATGAGCTTCTGATTAAAATCTGTCATAGTGCATAGGCTTATAAGGCCACAATAGTTCTCCTGCCTTAGCCTGGGAGTCTTCTCTTTTCTGAAAGTTTGACCTCTTACTATATTTTTAATGGAATAGAAATAACAATCAAGTAGCCATTGCTTCAAACTCCAGGATGACTAAGTGCCCACCTCAAAACACTTGCATGATGAGTTCAGTGATCTCAATTCCAACACCCGGGTGGAGGAGCACAGCTCCGTCCAATAGTAGCATCCATTTGTCCTCTCTGAGTTGATCTTCAGTGAAGGCTATATTCAAAAAGTATAATCAGCAATTAGGAGTGTTTCATGCAAGCAAAGACACAAGAGTGTTATTTGGAGGGATCTCAGAATCCTGATTAAGGGGGGAAAGGAAGCCAAAGAATAACTAATTTAGGTCTGCATATATATATACAGTTGGATGATGCAAAGCCAGCGTCCATCACGGGAGTGGATATTGCTCTTCCGTAGTCAGTATGTTTCCAACTCTGCCTGTCCAAGGACTGCAAAAATCACAAGACTCATGAGAATATCAGTTATTCTTTCTGTGATTTCTGCCGTGGGGGAAGACACCCCTGTGTAATTTGTTACCAGTCTAATTTACATTTTGTTGAAATGCACACCCAGTAATATGCTCTTTTTGCTGCTGGCTGCTTCAAGCAAGAGAGTCCATTTATTTTTCCTTATCTTCTAGAAAGGAGCTCTTTCACTTCCTCCACTGGCTCCTTTATCGCTATTTTGTTTTCCCTTTTTTCTGCCCTTCCCTTGCTGTCCCTTTCTTGACCATCCTGTTTGCTTCCTCTTTCACCTTCTCCCTTCACTTGGTTTCCTGCCCAGTACATTTGTTTCCCTTCTCCACATATTCCCTCCTTTCTTTCTTACTGTCTTGTCTTGTTTTTTTTCCAACTTATTCCTTCCCTGGCACCTTTGTAAATCTGCCTCCTGCTCCTAGCATTTCTCTCGTCTTTTAAAGTTTTACAGACAGTTTTCAAACCATAAAATGCAATATCTGGCAATCTTTCTTAACAGCAGCCTGGTGTCAGTGGTTGAGACAACCATTAGAAACACTACTTAAGGTAGCTATACTACCACGTGCAAAAACAGTTGAGGAATATTGATCATCTTACCTGGGGTAATCTTGCAACTTCAGTCCTAACAGAAGCAATGAAGGAAGTAGCATTCTGAATGAGGGTAAATATTGGAGGGATTGGCCAGAAAGCAGGTCACAGCAGGTTTTAAAAACATGTAAAGTATCACAAAACAACTATTCTTGAGGTTTTATTGTAGTTCTGCAATACTGATCTTACAAGAAATTTGGAATGGCATTTGCACAGAACTGATTCTTCAGCTGCCTGAACTGTAGTAACCATGAGGGATAAAGGAGGGTCTCCACTTCTGGCCACTGATTTGGCTTTACTGATTGCTGCCGGTAACAGGATGGCTTTCTTCTAGACTAGCAATAGGATTTTGTTCACTGCCTTCCTTCATATACCTCTCCTCTAGGCAACTGTCCTGAAGATCAAGTAAAACAACATTCATAGGTAGGATGTCAGACATTGCAGCCTAGGTACGATACCTGCTGCCACTGAGTCTAATTCTCATCAGCATCTCCTTTCATCCAACCAGAGGCAAGCTCAGTGGTCTGCCATCTTCAATTGTCTAGGAATTTTCTGATGGGCAATACACTATGACAATTGAACAAATGTATCTAAGAGTCACTTGTTCTATGTGGAATTTAGATTTGATCTTATTTATTGTGTCTCAGGTAGTTTTGATCCTCTTTAGTATTGCTCCTGACCTACCAGCTCCTGCCTTATTCAACAAAAAATTATTTTTAAAACATAGTGAACTGGGAGAGATAGATTTGATTGGGACTGTTGCAAGTTACTTTCAAAGTTTAGCAAAAGATCAGGCTGGGAAATGGCTCTGCACTGCTTTTAGTATAGACCAGTCCCATGTGATGGGGAAGGGTGAGTAAAAGTGATGAAAGATAAAGGAAGACAGAAAAAGAAGGAACCTAAAAAAGAGTTGAAAGAAGTGATTCTGAAATAAAGATGACAATGTGAGTGCAGTCTTCAAACACAGTAGAAGCCTGCTTTGGGAGTGCCAGCTGGTGAACTGAATAAGTAATTTATTCCTTTAGGTATTTTCAGCAAAAGCTGCTTTTTTTTTTTTTTTTTTTCCTTCCCTAGCCTTTTCTCTCTCAAGATACTGTTAGTAGAAGGAAGTGGTTTTTATTTTTAGAATCTCTCAACTTGAAAAAGGAAAGTAGAGTCAAACAATAGGAAACACAGGAACCTGAAGATGTGTTTTGTTCCCAGTAATTATTTAATCTCATAGCAGAGTAGTTTAATAACAGTTGCCCTGAAGGCTATGCAGAGTTAGAGCAAGAGTGTTTAGCAGGAAATTTCTTGCCTTTTCTAAAAGAGTGGGCAGAATTTGAGTGTATTTCTAGCCTTTCTTATGCTACAAAAGAAAACATGCGACAGTAAATAGAGAGAAAGCAGTGATGATTTGAACTTCCTGAACCTGCAGGCATCTTGAAAGGCTCTCCTTGAAACTCTCCTGTCCCCTGCAAGCTGTATTGGATCATTAGTGAATGAGGGCACACATTAGGAACCGTGACACTGATAATCACGTTAGTTGTCATCATGGACAAGAAGAGGTGCAACTCCAGCTGGAGGTGACAACCAGGATGTTTGCTCCCTTTCTTGCACCAAGGTAACCGCAGAGGAAGGTCAAAGATGAGTTGGAAGGAAGAACAGAGCAGGCAGAAGTAGATGTGGTGTTCAAAGAACAGGGTACATGATTCGCACTGATGCTGAACAGTACAGCCAAACACAGACCAGTACACAAGATTCGAGTTACTATACAAAGAATAGATATTCCTCCTGCTGATTTTGTGGCCCTTCTGTTGTCATGTTCTGTGGACAGAGGAAGGTAGAGCAGCATTCATTCACCCAGCACTCCTAACTGTCTCTTCTTCTATGGGAGTTTTGATCCTCTTGACCATCCTGACCTAAGGTTTCTGAAAGGTTGGGATAGTTGTCTACTAGTGTGTTGCATGCTTGCTTACTTGACATGTTGCCTGCTGAAGGGCAAACAACACACAGTTTGTTAAGAATAATAGTCTTTCTTGGTTGCTCCATTGAATTAATTTTTTTGTTTATTCAAGCTGAGTTTTCCATATGACACGTTAATTCCCTGGAATGACTAATTCGAAAATGCAACACACACATAAACATACAAACATATTTGTGTGTGTGTGTGATAGATGTTAATTTAAGATGGTCATATAGAAAATGTAGCTTGAGTTGCAAATAATAAATTAATCTAGTAGAGCATCATATTTTGGACCTCTCTGCCTCTGAAGGGAGTATCTGTATTAAGTCAGATCACGCACAGTGGAACTTCAGTAACCCTAATGCTTTGCAACAGTGTTAGCATTTGAATTAATGGAGATGTGTAATCACTGCAGTGTAGTAGTGGCTAGTGGAAGGACACATTCTTCCCATTCACTCTTTCTTTTTTGTTTCTTTCACTTAAATAGGTACCAGATAAAACAGCATAATCTAATAACTTTAACTTGCTTACAATTCACCAAAATTCTTCCACTGACAGGGTATTGTGCAGCTGGGTCATTTGAAATCATGAGGTTCAGCTGTATGCGTAGCTGTACAAGTATCTGGCAGTATAATTGCAGCATGCCCTCTGTACATTTGAAGAGCCTGATACATACGTGTCCAGCTGGAGAGCTGGTAGACATCCTCAAACACTGTGCTGTGCTCCTCAGTGCTTCTGTTCCTGACCTGCCCACTGACAGTAATCTTGTGGGCATGCTTACTAGAGACATTTCACGTTTGACAAACTGACATTTTTCAGTACAGAAACAAATCTGAGATATTTTCACTCTCTTGGACCCCATTATGTTGGGGTTAGGGACCATCTCATACAGGCATTCCCCAACTACTTTTTCCTTGCATCAGCACTGAGTGCTGTTTCTCATTTCTTCCATAATCATCTCTTCCTGATTTTTTTCTGTGATTCCTGCTTTAGTCCTCTTAATGCCATCACCCGTTTTCTGCTTTTCCTACTTTCTTACAACCTATATCAATATGATCAAGTCTTTTCCTCCTCTTGGTTTTCCCACTTCCAATCAAGATCCTTTCTTCTGAGCTGATATTCAGAAGACTCTGCAGTAGCCATGCTGCATCTGCTGTAGGCCAGAAAAAGCATGCATAGACTGTAGACTTAACTAATCAGGCCTACAAACCATGTCTTGCCTCTGTTCTTCAACCGTGATGGCTACAGTAGATTCACTTCTGGTTTGGATTTTCTTCCAAATCTAGAGGCTGACATAGGTCAAGAGGTACCATATAAAAGTTAGATAGGTTGATATTAGAACTGGGAAAAGTAGAGGGTAAGTTGTGTGGGTCTCTCAGAATCTTACTGCAACAGAGAAAACCATATAAAAAGAAAATCAGTCAGGGTATTAGAACTGTTCCAAGAAAAGCAAATTACTTAGTCTCTCTAAATAATCACCCAAATGAGAAGTGATATTTATTCCTCACCTGAAGTCAGTCACTCTTTTATTCTTTTATTTATGTGTATGCCTCACATCCAGATTTGCATTGTCACCTAAAATAAAATTTGCCTGCAGTCAGATTTAAGGCCACTTAGAGATTTTGTCTGAATATTTTCTCATTAAATTCTGCAATGACAAGGTCACATATCAGGGTACCCCAAGAGGGCTGCTTTCTAGGGAAGCCAAGATTATGGAGAAGGGAGGGAATAATGTATTTTTGTTTACAATTTCAGATCTATAGGATGTATTGTAAAATCTAGTTATGTGCACGCCTTCTGCAAGTGTTCTCTGGTGGTCACAAGCAAACAAGAATGTAAAATATAAGTGGAAATGAAAGCCTTTTATTTAGAATGTATGTTAACTGTGCTCTGAGAAGAGAAGCCATCTTCTTCAAGTGGGGCCTCCCCATGGTAATTACAGCCATGCTTTACTAAAAGCATATTTTGTGGACTTTGTGTGGGGAGTGATAGCACTTCTCAAAAGGCAAATGCTTGAAGAGCTCCCATATGTTTCTGATCGAATTTTAAGTCTAGACTTGCTTTATTTAGTTTATTTTGCTCTGCATTTGCCTAACTAATGCTTTTAGGAGTTCTTAAAAACTGGAAAAATGCTTAGGTTAAAAATAAATGTAAAACTTTTCCTTTTTAAAAAAGTTTTTGCATGGGGGTAAGAGTTACCCTCTGTTCAAAACCCCACTGAGCTGTTCAAAGGAGGAGTCTTTGCAGCAACATCAGGGAGTTATTAAATACATACTTAGTCCACAATTTTCATTGGTAAATTCTTTATATCTGCTTAATATGTGCTAGTTAGAAGAAGTTATTCTTTCTGCAGACTCGTTTACTCAACCCTGGGGACCTATGATCCCCTGCCCCTTTAGCACTAACTTTTACAAACACTGTTTCCTTTTTTTTTTTTTTTTTTTTTTAAATAAATAAATAAATAAACCCCAAACTAACAAACAAACAAAAAACCCACAAAAAACAAAGAAACACAGCAGACTGAGCAGCCCGTTAAAGGGGCCAGGCAGTGGGACTCAGCCCCAAATCTCAAAAACCCAGCTGAAATGTTGGAGACAGTAACCAAATTGGAATTACCGCAGCAACGACATTTTTACAAGAAGGAGCTTTCTATGAACCGGGAGCTGCCTTTCGGGGCCTGGGAACAGCTCAAGCACTGCAAACGCACCCCTGGGCTGCCGGAGTCTGTCCGATAACGGAGAGAAAACGCGGTCCACGCCGTCTCTACCGCTATCATCTGTTGGCCTCAGGCTAAACATTTAATTGGGCTTAGTCACATATTTAGTCACTGACATGGCAGCTAGTGGGGAGCCGGGACCTGGGGGAGGTTGTTTTTCTCTGGTTTCCCCTCGTTGCTGTCCACGGGCAGGCTGGAGCTCCCCCTGCTGCTCTGCTCTCCGGGTTACTGCCCGTTTGCTCGGCATTTCTCCACTTTGGGAGGGTCTGGCAACGCTCGTTTATGTAAGCGATGGTGCCGGAATCACGCTAGGTTTCCCCCAGCCCTGCGTTTGTCAGAGGTGCCCAGAGCAGAGAGGAAGGTGGGACTACATTTGCAAGGAGCAGCGTGGTGCCGGCTGCTGGCTCTGTTGTCTTAGGATGGTGGTTTGGGTGCCCAGGTCCCCGCATGCCCAGCCATGGCTCAGATCGTAGAGATGGGGAGTGAAAAGAGGCATCCAGGTTGGCCTCTTCTGTCTTTGGTGTTCAGATTCGTGTTGGGCGGGGGGGGGAAGTTTGAGTCCTACTCCCAGTGTAATAAGAGTCACATAATGACTTATCACCTCAACAGAGAAATCTAGTGACAGGCAACTTCTGGGCTTGTCTTTCCCTTCACTTTGACTTGAGTTTTGGTTCATGCCAGTTAATACTGTGTGCCAGTGGCTAACAAAGGTGAGGTCTCTTCCCGGAGCTGAACCCCTGTGCTGTGCTCTGCCCAGGCACTTGGGAGCACAGCCCCTCTTCTTGCATTACTGGCACAGGGAACCGTAGACAGCCCAGGAGACTGTCGTCAGCAGGACTGGAGGTGAATGATGCTTTTGAAGGCCTTTTCCCAAATATCTTTGCCTTCTCTGGAAGGCACCTCTGGTCTCCAATTGGAGGTTCCACTCCCCTAATCATGGTGTGCTGGGCGAAGGAGCTGGAAGGAAGCTCAGTGCAACTGCACAGGAGTCAGGTAGCATCCTTAAGGGGCAGTGGAGAGGGGCTGGAGCTAAGGAGAGGTCTGCCCATACCCGTTGGGAAGACACATACAAGTGTACATATTGCAGAGCATCCCAGATTCATGCGTGCATCTCGACCGGGAGGTATTCGTTGTGTGAAGCGGTGGGGGAGAGCTTGGGCTGTGCAGGGTCCCCTCGCTGAGCAGCCTTGTCTATCGAGCAGTACCCCAGGGAGAACAAGGTTCTGCCTGCTGCGTGGGGCAGGGGGAGAGGCTGCAGCATGGCACTGCACCCCAGGTGGAGAGGGGCCCCTCAGGGGTATCGGCTTCTCCTTGAAGTGGTTCTCTAAATAGAAACAAGATCCTGCTGGAGGACTTTCTGTTCAGGTCTGGACTGAGCTTGAATGAAAATTCAAAATAATGGTCAGAGTGCAGTAACAGCTCTGGTTCAAGGAGGAAATGGGGCTCAGCCCTGATTTTGGTTCAGATTTGGTTTGACTGATTATATCCAGGAAATCCTCCCACTGAGCTCTCCAGTTTCTGAACTTGCTGGGCTAAATAGCAATTTGACTAAATTACATTACTTGAATCTAGTATGCTGCATTCAACCTGGATTTAAAATGCATGCTCGGGCTTGTATCTTTTATATTTGATATGAAGACAGCTGTATGCATTTTTCCTTGTTTGTAAATTGTATACACATGATACAATGTTTTCAGTAAGCGCTAAACAATGCAATGTGAGGCATTTCAACAAAGGAATAATTTAATGCAACCCAGCAGAAATGCAGAGCCTTAGAAGTGGTTCTTTATGAAACTACGAATTTTGGAAATGAGTCCAGAAGACCTACACTGGAGCAACACAAGAAACAATAGTTAACACAGTAACGTTTTTTTCTGTAAGAAAAATACACCATGAAGAAATTATATTTTGCCTATTTTTTTAGCTTGTTGATTTACTTGAATGCTTCGGTTAGCATATTTTGTATTTGTTGCATGTTAGAGATTAAAATTCTAATTTCTTCACCAAAAGAGAATATTGTCATACAAGATGCACTTTGAGCCAAGCAAGACTTTTTTTGTCGAGTGTAAATTTGTCTCATATATTATGTTCCAGTTCAAAGACGATTAACACAGTTACATTCTTTTCATCTTCTATTTAGTTTTAACAGAATGAGACGTTTCATTTGTAATCTTCTTCAGAGACAGGAACTGTTCCTACTTTCACAGGTGTAGGACAGCATTAGAGAGGGCTGTACAATTTGTCTTGGTCATTAATGAAGCGTGCTGAAGCTGGATGAGAACTGAAGAGTCCTCAGCTCCCCACCTTGTTCCGACTCTGGGTTCATGCCTCTCTTAGAGCAGCTATGCGCTCTCATGGTGATCTGGGCTGGTTTAAGAAATAGAGCGAGCTGGTACTTCCTGTTAAAGAAAATGGGGAGCAAAGATACCATGTAAGAGATGGATTGGAATAACTGCAGCAACAAAACCCTGCTGGAGGGTGCGACAGCTATCTAAGGGAGCAGGCTGGCCGTGAGGAACAGTCTCTTTAAGTACTGCACAAAGCAGTGTCAGGCAGAACTGTCTGAGCTAGTGCAGGTACTGGACACCAAACAGGTATTGTCATCTCAGATTCTGCACAGGCTTCGCTCAGCAGTGGGGTGTTTTAACTCAGGTGGAATGGAGCATTACAAAATACTTTTTATAACTAAGCTGGTGATGTTATCTCCACACAGCACTGCTGTGAATCAGGTACCCTAAATACACACAAAACTGTAAAAGGCAATCACACAGCTATCGGCATCTGTCTACATCTCCAGCAGAGTTGGTGCATCATCCTTGGACAAGGTGAGGAAAGGGAAGGTCTCAGCCTGGACTATCCCTGATCAGCCTGGACTGCAGGTGGAACATGACTGGGGACTGTACTGCTGCCAACTCCTGCACTGTGGGCTTTTACCAGATGATGATGCAGTCCGAATTGAAATGCAGGGGTTTGTAGTACACAGGAGCCTGTGCTGAATCAGCCATTTGAAACAGGGGAATAAAGATCCATAAGCCCTTCAAAAAAATCTGGGACTCCTTTAGCAGTTAATGAAGTTGACAAGAGGAGTGCATTAGTGGTAAATGAATGAACCCAGAAGCAATAGCCATGGCTAGCATTTTCATAACTGGCTATTGGTATAAATCTTTAGATTTGTGCCTCAGTTCCGGGAAAATTGGCTCCAGTTGGCTCAACTGTGTAAGAAGCTGCACGTTTTTCTGCTTCTGCAAAACAGCAGCTGAAGTCTGCAGGCTGTCTTCCCAAATCCAGTTGGCCACACTGAAACATGCCTGTAAGCCTGCCCTGTGGCTGTCCAGGCTGAGACTGACCCTTGAGAATATGATCCTCCTTGATGGTTTCTGTGGCCCAAGAAGGTAACTGTTCAGAGAATACCCAGGCTGTGGACCAGGGAGAAGAGCTGTTTGATGTGTGAGAGGGCTAAAGCATGGTATGCACGTGGGAAAACCATCCCTTTCTTCCTTATTGTGGATGCTTAGGGCTGTCATGCTTCAGTGTACACGGAAATAAGATTGTTGTGTTCAGGAGCATGTGCATGTTCACATAGCGACAGCAAAAAGTGCCAGGTTTGTTCTCAGTGTTTGTGCTTGTTTCTTCTCTCTTTCTCTCCAGTCGAAGACCACCCCCTTCACCTACTCGGCCCACTGTAATTCGTCCATTAGATTCATCCCTGTTAGACTAAAAGAAGTTTCTGGCATGTCATTCATTGTTAACCAAATATGTGGAAACAAATTGCTTGATAACTGTTGCAATAACCACTGTATAGTCGCATGTATGGACATCTATAGGCAAGTAACCAATTTTACTGATATACTCTCTGTCCATTCTGCATTGTTTATGAAGTCTTAAATGTTTTGGGAAGGTCTGTGATGCCTTGACTTTTCCTTTTGCAAGAGCTGATGTTAGCTAACTTACTGACACATTATCTTCACCCAGGAAACTGTACTCACAGTCCTGTACAGCAAATGGAGGGCTTGACTTTGTGTGTGTTTGTGCACGTGTTGATTTGATCTGCTTCTTTTTTTCCCCTCTTATCTGAAAGGGATCTTGCTTATATTTGTACCTTTCAGGTTTTCTATCGTTTGGAATTACACAGTTATGCCAATTTTCTATTTTAATGGTCAAACTGGGTAAAGAAAAGCAATGTGGTTTCTTACCAAGCTCTTCTGAAGGCCCTGCACTTCCATGGCTCTCTTGCAAGAAGCTTGCTGGATGGCTGCTTCTCCTATAATTTCTCTTTATCCAAAGTCTATTTTTTAAGGAATGTTGTTAAACAAGAAGGGTGTGTATGGGACAATGCGTGTTTTACTTTATTTCCATGTTGGCAGCTGACATGTGAAGCTGGTTGAGTGGTTGGTAAGGAGCAGGCTGTGGTGTCCCAGCTTGCAGGGCTCAGTGGGGAGCCGTCTCACCCTGCAGCAAGGATGTGAAAGGGTGGTTTGAAGAGCCATTACATGACAGAGCAGTGTGTGCCAGCTCACTTTGTCCTCTATTAGTGAGGACTATTACTACTTACATTCATACTCCCACTGAACTTGTGGGAAGCCTTGGGGGTGTGTGAGTGCATGTAATATGTACTGCGCAGCAGGATCCAGAGAACTGAGTGTTGCTTTTGGTCATTTTGTGAAGCAGAAGGAGATATAGATATATGCACAGCTGTAAATGGGCTACTGCTCCTCTGCCCACTGTGTGAGCCAATTCACAGAGCTATGGTCTAAATTTGCATCCGAGCTTTCCAAGAGTCCGATTTGGATTTGAGATACTTGCTCACACCAGTTGATGAAGTTCCACTATATCTTATATAAAGATTTTGTCTTTGCATCACTTGAAGTACTGCACACCTCGGATTAGGGTTGCTTTATCCAGCTAGGTACTGAGAAGCGCTCAGCTGTGCATCCTGGCAATGGATTATTTTAGCAGATGTTCACTTGCAGAGGTCCTCTCTGCCTGTTGTTTTGCATGTTATGTATTAATGCGTTATATAAACCTTTTGTCTCAACTGCATTACTTCACTTTAAAAGCTTAGGGTCAGTGTCACCCTTACAGTTTAAAATTTACTGAATTAACGGAATTAAACTGGAGATTAATTTGGCCTTGTTTGTTAAATATTAATTGCTGTTATTACAATTATGGTTACAGATCCCTAGGCAAAGCAGTTGGTGGTTTCAAAGGTCCACAGTATAATTTGTCTAATAAATTTATTTATTGAGACTGCATGGAGGGCTTCAGTATGCTGTAGCCCCCTGGTTAGCAAGAATCCAATCAAAGAGCCACAGCAAATGGGGATTTAGCCTATTAAGTATTCCCAGACTGCTGATCAGTTGTGCTCACCACTGAAGCAAATCATGTTTCAGCTTGCACAAGAGACACGAGCTTGGGAAAGCATCATGATTTGTATGTTAGCTTGACTTTAATTTCCTGTCAACCTCATACTCGTGACACATGCCTGGGGAGTCTAGAGGTCAACTCTGAAGCACAGTGAAGATGGAGTTTGTCAGAGCACTGGCATCTTGGTGATCTTAGAGGACTGCTTAAGCGGCCGGTGTTTGTTTGAAGAACAGACCAAGATCTCCAACACTAAGTGCACAGAATCAGCTTTCAAGGAAAAAAAAGATTCCAAACCCAACTATTGATTTTTACTCCAAAAAAGAAAACATATTTTGATTATTTTTCTTGTGTTCAAGACAGTTTTCCACTGTGTAGCACACTCTGCTGTAACGTGCAATGCATCTATTAGATGTATTTTTATAAGTAGCTGTGGTAGTCCATGCTGTTGCTGAGCCAGCAAGCCTGTATATACTTTATCAGAACTCTCTGTTACTGACTGGCAGCTGCCTGCTGATGGAAAGCCAGGCTTAGCACCTCAGCCACAGAAAGTCACTTCAACCCCAAAATTTTATATTCATTCAGTGATACTGCAAGGCCATGGTCTGGGTTTATCCCATCATACCCCAAGTACTTGACTTAGTTGTCCAAGGTCCCCTTTGTTCAGTGGAACTAGGCAGCACCTCCAGAAGGTGATTCAGACTGGTGTGGCCACATGGGAGATGAGGGTGGTAATGTCGGTGAGTTAGGAGCCTCAATTAGATGACATAGATCCTGGCCTAAAAACATGTTTTTAAATCCTCTGTGCTTGAGACTCCTTAATTTACTGTAATGACTGTTTCTGTCAAGCATAAGGAAGTAGGTAACAATTCAGCACTGTCTTTAACTTGCCCCCCCAAGAAATGGTATTTCTCATCAGTAATCCTGAATTGTAAATAAAGCCCTCAAGGATGGATTTATCCAAAATAGGAGGAGGAAGAGGCAGCGAGGCACCTGTGGCACCACTGTCAGCACTGTCCGTTTCTGCACCCAGTGTTGAGGTGGTGGGACACAGCTGCACAGCCCTCCCTCTGCATCCTCATTGACATCACATCTAAGTGTGGTCCTGTATCCTAAATGCAATACTCTTAGTTGTGCAGGTTAATAAGTAACCTTGAGTATAGATCTGGAGTTTGATGATTTTATGTCTATCTTCTTGCACATATGCTTCTCAGAATAAACTGCATAGAACTGTTGTTTCTAGGAAGAACGTTAAGGGCTTCCCAAGAAATTTCCACATCTAATTGAGTAAGTACTGTCCTCCAACCTTGGCCTGTTTCCTCCTGCCATACAGCGCCTGGAATGGGTTGGTTTGTCCCACTCGCTCCTGATGCTCGTGTCTCTCCCATCCCTTGGTCTCAGAGGAGCAGCCTTGGCAGCAACTCACTCTATGCCTGAAGGAGAGCAGGATGGGCACCCCGTGGATCTGCTAAAGGGAATGGCCCCTTCAGACTGGCCACTGCCCCCTCTGCAGACCCCCTTAGACAGGGTGAGCTAAGCCTCAACTCCCATGTCTGAGAAGCACGGGTTGCGCTCTCTTAATTTGATTTCCCTTGGCAAAGCCTAGAAAATTGCCAGGGAGTAGTGGAGACTCCCATTAAGCAACAGCAGGGTTTCTGATCTTATGCGAGGTGGTAGCTAAGTTTTAGGAGGGTGCTCATCTAGTATTGCATTTAGGCTAAACCTGAGTCTCTGCCTAGAGAACATGTTCCACCTCACCTCATCATGGCTGACCAACGGCTGAAGAGCTCGTGCATGCCATAACTAGCTCTCGGCCTTTAATCTCATGGGATCTTGTGTTAGGATTAAAAATATGATATGCTCAATGAAAAGGCTTATGTACATAGTTAATTGTGTTTATTTTATTGCTGATCTCACTGTACTTTCTGAGTAAGCCTCATAAAAGTAGAATATTATATTAAATGAGGTACAGTATAAGTTCTGGCATTTCGTGTTAAAGCATGACATAGAAAATACTAGACTCTCTATTGCAGACAGCTACACTAAACAACATGTATACAGCATATTGAGATTACTAGCTAGTTCTGTCTGTCTTAAAATAGTCTAAACGTCCTGAATTGAAAACAGACCTATTTTGCACCTGTGACACTGGGGAGGCATCCAACCTCTTGGTGTGCTTATGGCACAGTGCCTCCCGCTGTGGAATTGATCCTCTTCCCTGGACTCTCTTGTGTAAATGAATGTTACTCTGCCTGTCTTTCCTCTTGCTTTGTCTGCAGGCGAGCTGATACCGATGGCTCCTCCCGTCCAGACAGTCCTCCACTCTTGCTTGATATATGATTTGTCCCATCTTGCCAGCCGTTTGCTTTACTGCCTGTCTCTTTACTTTTCCAGGATGGTGTAAACGACTTCTTTTTGTAAGAAGCAGATGCTTAATTTCTTTCTGAATTTTGCTCTGTATGTTAATGCCCTACTTCATATGAACCAAAACATCCGCCTTCGGTTTCATAACCTGTAAATGGTTCCTGGTATTGACCTTTGAGCAAGTGAGTCGATTCCCGAAACCATGGTCATTACTGAGCCTCGCATACACTTGCTGTAAAAATGTTATGCTGCATTTCTGAACCTGAAATAAACTGTAACTCTTGATGGGCTTTTATTATCACTTTCTGGATGTGCATGAGTGGTCTTCTGTCTCCCACACCGTCATCTTGGCATGCCACACTCCGCCTCTGTTGGGACTGCAGTGAGGATTTATCGGGGATGTGTGTTGCACTGAGATCACTGGAGATGTCATTAAAAGTGGAGATGGGGGAGTTGTAACCCATGGGAAGCATTCAGCTTCCCTGCAAGGGGCTCGGAGGGCTGCAGGGATGTTTTGCTGGGAAATGGATGAATGTTTTTCAAGCAGTACCTGGTATTCATTTCATTGCTGGGGAAAGCATGTTTTGGGGAGATTCAGAGCTGAGCAGGAGGCCAGACTGAGTCTTCCAGTGCAGGAGCTGGAGTGAAAATGTGCATGTGTCTGCATTATGTCTGGAAGGCATTTCCCCCTAAAATGGTTGTGTACGAATGTGCGTATGTCTTGATTACTCAGTTCCTCCTTCAGATCAGCATGAGCCAAGTAACAGGAATCGGTGCCTGGAGGAGATGGTCTGTATGGCACAAGAAGCACAACAGCTTCCTACCAGAAAGGACGTTTCTCACTGAGCGCGACAGTCATTACGTTGGTTTTGGGAAAGGGAGGAGCAAAAGGTGGGATGAGCAAAGTAGCAATATCCCTGTTGTATTCACTTGCTTACTGTAACATTTGGAGATTATTTTTTTTTTAATAGTCTTTAATGGCTATGCCTGGGGCAGTCTGTGCACTCCCCCTCAGTGAACAGCAGTGACACATGTTCCCATCTGGCTGGAGTACATTACATAGCCCTGTATAAGTGTGGTTCCTGGCATCTTGGTCAGCGACACGTCAGTGCTCTATGCTGGGTAACAGGAGGAGCATCTGCTCTTCTCTCACTGCTGCACTGGGCCATCAACTGCTAGGGTTGGCAGTAGACTCATTGCACTGCCATCACCCATGGTTTTAACCTTCCCAGCAGTGTCCACTCCAGATATTCCAGCCCACAAGCTAGCTTCTTTAATCATTCTCGATTTCATCAGAATCCCACTTAAAAAAATGTCTACTCCAAGAACAGTGTTTGCAGCAGATAGTGGTGCAAGTTCTAAGGTTGGTGGGGAAAAGCTCTTCCAGAGGATATTATCTGCTGCAAGAAAATTAGAAAGCCTGTGACCAGCAACCTCCACGCTTATGATGTGACTGTCCTAGTTCTCTGGCATCAGCAAAGTCAGATGGGAAGCGGTGAGGATGAAAGCTGAGGCTGTGCTGATAGCCAGCTGATTCTAATCTTGCTCTTGCTCTTTTCCTTAATGTGCATGTTATGTGCCTTTTTCTCTTAACCCATTTTATTAAGATAATTTTGTATATGAGTCATTTTATTGTATCCTGACCTTTTGGTTTAGATCTTCCACCCTTGCCCATGAATTTTGGGTTATTTTTTGTCTTTTTCCTAGGCGACCTCCACCAGCTGTTCCAGGAAGATCGTCCTAACGCATTTTTGTTACATGAAATGTCTCTTTTTTTTTTTTTGGTTCAAAATTATCTTTAATTTGCACTAGCCTATTTGTAAATGAAAGATTTTATTTTCAGATGTCAGTGATAAGCCTGGTTATAAAGAAAATTAAAATTCTGACTACAAAACAAATGTGTGCTAGTTTTCTACTGAAGGGTCTACCCACTCCTCAAATAGAGCCATTCACACCCCATGGAAGAAATTGCCTTGGCTCTGTTCTCTCCAAGGTGGTGGAGGGAGGGACATTCTGCTGGGATTCCACTACATCATCTGAATTCATTAATCACTAGGATTGCTCTGTATGAATGGCTTTGGCTTAGCATTAGCAGAAAGAATAGCCAGCTGCTTTAACAATAGACGAGTCCTAAAACATGCCTAATGCACCAGTGGCAGCACCTGGCTGAGTGGAAAGTCAAAGGGGAAGATTGCAGCAGTCTCCAGACTGATGAATCTGCGCAATTATAAATAAATCACGGCTGTTCTGAACATTTTTTTTCAAGCTAAACCTCTGAATTCCTTGCAAGCCAATGTCATGGGAGCATCTGAACTCAAGTAGCTACCTCTGGGATTCCAAATGTGTCTGTCCCTATGGGAAAGAGAAAATCTGGGATTTAACATTTAGAACATGTGCTTGGTTTGGGTGCCAGAGAAGTATATGAAAATTAAGCCTAAAAAAAGAAAAAAAGGAAAACATGGCTTTTATTGACTTTTTTTCTCCTATGGAAACAAAGAAGAAGGTATATCTCACAAACTATGCAGATAAATCACAAGGCACTGCATAGATATGAAGTGGAGGCACAACACAGCATCAGAACTTCAGCCTGTTGTTTCAGGAGCACAAACAAGACATTTCTCTGTAGTAGGAAGCTCATGGCGAGAGGGAGCCGCAGTGGTGCTGCTCAGGGGATCGGGGCAGGAGCGTGGAGGAAGTCAGTATCAGGTGTGTAGAAGGAGCCTGACAACACACAGGCTGTGCTCGGTTTCAAGGCAGGTCTGACACAACTTTTTTGAATTTGGGCACTTCCACTTGTTCCAGGTAATTTAGGTCCCTGCTTTGACCTCTTGTATATCCAGGGGGCTGCTGAACCACCTGCATGTGCTGGTAAATGCCAGACACTGAGTTTGCTCAAATTATAAGGGGGTACAAGCCCAGAGAGCTGTAGACTTACACAGATTTTTCTTCCCGCTTCTTAGATGTTGTTTTTTGGTAGAGTGCAACAGAAGAAACAGCAACAGTATTAGCAAATGGGGAAAAAACCCCAGTTCTTAGAAGAGGGAGATAAATAGTCATTCCTGCGAGACCATTGAACTGTATGTGCTGAACTAGGAATTGCTAGAGCTGGAAAGAGTACACTGATGGGCAAGGTGCTTCCCAGCACCCTGGGAAAATGGAGAAATGGAGGCTGCTAACAGTCCTGGGAACACAGCTGTCCCAACAGTAGGGGGTGAGGAGGGACACTCGGGTTTGCTGTATCTTTCATCTGTGGAACTCATTGCTGTCAGGTACCGAGGCAAAAATCCTCAGTAGTGTTCAGGAATTGTGTATTTTCAGGACTACCACAGAAGCAATGGTATTTATACCCAGTGATCTCTTGAGGAGGTTCTGGCCATGCTTCACTTCTCAGGTAAGAGGGAGTGACATGCTGGTTTTCTTCAAGCTTGTTCAAAATCTGTTCTGCACTGGGGGAAGCTGTGACTGCATTCCCTCTGGGACACAGCATGGTACCAACAGATGAAACCAACAATAAATAAAAGGTGGCTGATAGCTGTATCACCTTATCTACAGCACCCCAACCAGGAGCTACTGCTGTCCTCCTAGCTGCCAGCTGATCTCCATGGGGCTGTAAGGCACAAACTTTTTTCCTGGGGCATTTTATGGTGTTAAACCTTCCACAGAAATCCTTGCTACCTTCTGAAGTATCTGTCAAAAAATTGTTGGAAATAGGACTCCAAACTTCACAGTTTTCTGGCAGGTATTCCTAAAACCTCCTAAGCAGAAAGACAAAGGTATTGGTGTGCAGGGAAACCTTGGCCGTTCTTTAGCATCAAATAACAGGATGCCTTTTTGAAGAAGCTGCTTAACCTTGTCTATGCTATTTCCACCCTGCAATGGTATACATTCTGTGGCTAGGTGGAAAAGGCTAAGAGTGCTGCACCAGCTGGTGGCATTATGTGTCCTAAGCTGCTTTTCAATGGGTGGGTTAGGACCAAAATCCTGGTTTGGTTTCCTGATCATTCACATTGTTGCTATCACCTCTCACATCACAAAGCTGAGAAAAGCTTAGTGATTACTGTAGGAATTGAAGAGATAGAAAGATCTTACCTTCAAAGACTGAAGCTTTACTCTTTCCAGGCTTCCTAGATCCAGTCTCCCACATGAGGAGGGATGCAGGCCCCTGACAGTGCAGTGTGGGTGGCTGACGCTTGCCTTTCCCTGCTGCAGAGGCTGGAGATGGAGATTCCAGACGGCACGTGTCAGTGGCTCCCCCAGGATCAAGGCTTATCCCTAGCCAGTTTTCAATTACTCGCATTTGGCCAGCTTCAAATCAAAAGAAAATGTCTCACTGAAGTACTGGATCTCAGTGGACTTGGAAACTTAAGAGAAAGCAACTGTACTTCCTTGTAATGCAAAATAACATTTAACTCTTTATAGAGTTGGTTGATGATGATTTGGTTGCCTACAAACTGACCTCTTTCTTTGGTCTCAGCATGTGCTTCATCCAAGAAGCCGCAGACTGGTACGCTCAGGTAGTGAATGCTTAAAGGGCATTCAGCTTTACTGCTGAGGTGGACGTAGAGTTCCGTCAAAGTTTTGCTCTGTAGAGGATATTCTGACCTCAGGCATGAGGACATGCTCATAATGGCCATTTATTCAGCATCTTAAATAATTTCAGCAGCATTGCAGAGCATGTGTCCTCAGGAGAAGTCAGAGAACTCCTAGGGAATCTCTGCCTGGCCTTTGTGTCTTCTCTTCTCCTCTCCCTGGCTCTCACTTGCATTTTTCCCTCCTTCCCTTTGTGCATCCAGATTGTGGACTGGACTTTGTATTTTCATCTCCCAGGTTAGGGAGAGCAAGGTATCTGCAGACAAGCTAAGCAGAGAGCTCAGTCTTTCCCCAGGGGATCTCTGGGCAAGGACTGAGGCTAAGGAGGAGGTGAAAGGAAGGAAGGAACAGAGAGGCCTGAGGCTGTGGGCTGGGATGAAGATGCCTGCGGCAGGCTGGATGGGACACATCCTGCATCCTGCCTGGAGCTGTGTGGACAAGGCCTGCTGCATCAGTTGGAGCCCAGGGATCTGCAGAGGGGATCCACTGGGTTCCAGCTGTGGCTGGGGTGACTGACAGTCGCAGTCTGTGTCTGTCTCCACCTGGAATGTCTGGGTAGTTGATGTTTGCACCTTTCCTAACCCAGAGCCGATTTTGAGTGTCTGAATTTGGGAAGACTATTTTTGGGGAAATCTTTCTCCTTGTGGGAATGGGTGCAGCAGAAACTCTGCTTTCTTGTAGCCCCTACCATGACAGATATTAACAACAAGCACCAGGCAAACTAGATTTGAAGCCTTGCCCTACTGATGGACTCTGTGAATTGGCTTTGGATGGCAGCGTTACTTATAATGGCATGAGCCCGGTGCAAGATGGGACACCCCGGTTGCTGAGCAGCCTTCTGGGAAACCTCTGTGCAAAAACAGTCTTCTTTCTGAAGAACCAAAAAATACCATCTTGACTGCAAGCATCTGGCTACACTGTGTTCCCTGTGAGAGTGGAGCCCAGGCTCTAAACTTCCACAGGTTTTAATTAAAACCAAAATGACATGTTGTCATCATGACGAAAACAGCAACATTTAACTTGGCAAGAGCTGTGACAAGGCACTGGAGGTGTTGGGGACTCCACTGGGGGTTGCTCATTTCTGAGAATGCCCAAGGAGTGCACAGCAAGCGCCCGCGCGCTGGGGAGAGACACAGACGGACGCTCAAAGGGATGGGGTAAATCAAGCACAAAGTTGTACTTCTGCAGTATTGGATTCCATAAAACCCGGGTAGTGCCAAAAGCATCCCTGCAAGGTGGGGCTGGGGCAGGTACGTGCACCCGTTCCCTCTCGTGGTGCGGGCTCTGGCAGGCTCAGCTCCCTGGGCTGTCGAGGGAAAGGGAAGGTGCCTGGGAAGGGGGAAGCCCTCCCAGCGCTCAGCCTGGCCTGGCCTCCAGCGGGACTTGTTTGCTGGGAGCGCCCTCTGTTGCAGTGCGTGCGGTGCTGGACAGACTGCCGCTGGACAGATGGCCACCAGACAGGACCTCGACGGGCCCCGCCGCAGTCCCAGCGGCCTGGCATCTTCCCAGCCAGGGACCGTGCTGAGTCTATGCTGAGCTCCATCCCTCAGGCTCGGGGTCTGGCCCTGCAGCGAGGCCAGATCCACCTCTGGGAGGGGGTTAGAAAGGGGAGGAAGGTGTCTTGTCCCCTCACCCCCACCTCTCCTAAAGGATTTTGGGTGATGTGGTACCTGGCAGTGTCATGAGACTATTCTGGCATCAGTGACCAGCAGGGTGCAGGGCTCTGCACTGCACCCATCCCAGGTGCCCTCGTGTTCAGCCCTGCTTGGTCCTGCAGCACCCACCACCCCACACCTCCATCCTGCCCGCAGAGACCCTCACCCAGCCCCCTTCCCCTCCAGGCCACCCAGGCAAGTGCTGTCAGTTGCCATCACACACATCGAGGTCCCTGAGGCTGAGGACCTTCATGGGAATGTCGTGGGGCCCATCTGAGCCAGATGTGCGTTTCCATGTGGTGTTTCTGCTCAGGGGATGCACACCCCCCCAAACCCAGGTATGGGTCTGCATGGCCAGAGCATGCACTACCCCACTCGCCTGTGCCCCAAGCTGCTGCTCAGGCTAGCCATGTGTGGGGTTCAGCTCATTCCTTTTCCAAAACCAAGCAGGTCAGGTCTGGAAATAGATGCTGAGGGTAACACAAACGTGGTCCTCATTGCTGCATGAAAGGTTTTATTAGGCTGGTGTCCTCCCCCCAGGGCTGTCCCCCAGCAAGGTTCTTTGTGTGGCTCACAGCAGAAGGTCCCTTCTCCCCCTAGGCCAGCCTACATGAGGAACCTGGAGAGGTCCTCCTTGATTTCAGCCTCATCCCATGGTCCGTGGATGTTGTCCTTGAGCTGCTGAAGGCGGATGAGGCAGTAAGGGCAGAGGCAGGAGATGGCGACCAGCAGCGAGGCGAAGAGCACAGCGCCCACACTGGAGACAGTGGCCAGCCCCCCCAACGCTGCCAATGCGAAGAGCACCGTCACCCCCACATAGCATCGGGGTGTCTGGGCTTTCAGCTTCTTCTGCAGCATGGGCCAGAGGGCGAAGATCTGCATGGCGAAGGTGACCATGACGAAGGCGTGGAGGGAACGAGGCAGGCGGGAGGCCAGGCAGACGGAGGCAAAGATGGCCATGTTGAGGGACAGCGTGCTGGAGACGATGGCGGCGTTGGCACCGTAGTCAAAGAAGATGAGGTGACCGAGGAGCATGAGGGCCGACATGGCGTAGATGGTGTCCGTGCTGATGGACTCCGTCAGCGTCTTCAGCACCGGCGAGAAGCCGTAGGTGAAGGCGGCGAACACCAAGGTGCTCTTCAGGTCCGCCCACCGTGTCCGCCCGCTCTCCTGCCGCCCAGCCCCGCCATCCACGGCGTCGAAGAGGATGTAGCCGAGCAGGGAGGAGACCAGGGCCGCCCCGAAAAGTCCCTGCGGACTCAGCATCCCGGCGTCCATGTACCACCAGGTGACGACAAAGACGCAGACGCTGCAGAGCTGCTGCACCACCGCGCCCGACTGGAAGACGACGGCCCGGTACCGGTACCGGCGGGCGTGCACGTTCTTCCGCAGTTCCTCCAGGAACCGCTGGTCCACGTAGTTATCGGGGAAGGGCTGTCGCTCGTACAGCACCTTCTGCCACCGCCGCCCGGGGACCGGCTCCA
>NW_020799109.1:28023493-28033589 GCF_003259725.1 Athene cunicularia | reverse complement strand
CCCGCCGCCTCCGCCGGGCCCCGGTGGCGGCGCAAGGGACGCTGGGGCGCTCGGGTCTGCCACCTGCCGGCGGGAGCCCCCTGTAAACGGAGCCGTTTACCCCCCGGAACAGGTTCGAGCCTCGGGGGGACTCGGAGGGATGAGTTGGGGGCAGCAGGGCCGGGCACCGTCAGACCTGCGAGGGCCCCCCTTCTGGGGTGACACCCCCACCTCTGGGGTGACACCCCCCTCGGGGCTGCCCTCCCCTCTCCCTGCAAGCAGGATGTTCCCTGCAGCCAGGTGGGTTGGTTGGTGGGGTTTTTTTTGGGGGGGACGGGGTTGTCAGGGGAGACCCCAGCGCCATGCCAGGGTCTGGCCATCCTGAGTGCCACAGCCCATATCCTACACACAGGCTGCTGCATGGAGGTGCTGCCGGGGCTGCCTCGCTTCTGGTTGTACCCCCCAAAATGGCAGGAGGTTCCGCCACCCCGCGGGAAGGAGGGGTGCTCCTCTGTGGGCTGGGCAGGCCCTGCCATGGTCCCGGCAGCAGCTGTGCCCCCACGCCGTGGTGAAGGGCCTCTCCCAGGGGACCCTCCCTGCAGCCCCAACACGCCCTCCTTGAGCAGCCATCAAGGAGGGCACAGCCAGGCGGTGGGATTTGGTCTCATCCTGTCTGTGTTTGGACATCCCCGTCTGTGTCTGGCCTCGCTGCTCGGCGAGTGACCCCAGCTCATGTTGCAAGCCCCGTGCCCCAGCCCAGCCCAGCAAGGCACCTGCTTTTCTGGTCAAACCTGGCTTCAGCGTCGGGGAATGTGGGTGTGATGGTGCGAGCACAGGTTGCCTTTCCCCAGCAGCTCCTGGCGCTTGCAGCCTGATCCTGCTCTGCTCCCCGAGCCTGCCGGCACCTTCAAGAAGCAAAGCAGGAGGAGGAAAGAGAGAAGCTGCAGCTGAGCAGGGGCCGAGAAGTGCAGCTCTACAGGGACCCCAAATTCCTGCACTGTCCATCCCCTCACCAAAAGGACCGAGCTAGCGTGCAGCAAGGGAGCTGGGGAACAAAAATGGGCGAGGGAAGGTTTCGTAGAGGCAAGAGACATTTTCCCGAACTGTGTGTTTGTTTGTGCTCAGGTCAGAGCCTTCCCAGCCCTGGAGAGGTGCTGCTGAGGAGCTGCTTACTTTGGCCTCACCCAAGAGGCCTTAGCCCAGGGTAGAGCAGCCCTGAACACTGCCCTGTTTGTGCTTTGGGAAGGGGCGTTCATGGCCATCCTGCCATGGTGGGAGCAGGCAAAAGAGCTGATGGTTGTTTTCCCCGCAGAGCCCTCACACGTTTCCCTTCGCACAGGCAGAAGCCAGACAGCACTTGCCACGAGGGACTCTCCAAGCAAGACCCCACCTCATCCAGATACGTGCAGAGCAGCAGGTAACCCCCACACTGCTGATGTGCCTTTGGGGGTGCCTTGGGCTGTGCCAGCCTGTGGTAACATCTAAAAAGTGCCATCTCCCAGCCCCTTATCATTGCACTTGTGCTGCTGGGCAGGAGCAGCTGCTCACCCTGTGCAGGTACTCTGTGCCAAGGGGCAAACCTGGCAGCCTCCAAGCCAGAGTGGAACTGGACTCAGTTTTAGCTGCCCAACCTAAAAGCCCTCATCCCCATTCTTTGCACAGAGCCATACAAATGCCTCCCTGCGCACAAGCTGGTGCCCAGAGGGACAAAGAGTGCTGCCAGCTCCTGCAATTGCTGGCGTTGCCTTGAAGCCCAAGGGCCTGGGAACTCGAGATTTTGATCAAAATGTCATTCTCCCAAAGTTGCAGAGTAAAGCCGGAGCATGCAGGAGAAAAGCTCGGAGGGCAGCGTGCCCCTCCTGCTCCCCTGAGAAGTGCCACGGCCACCACAGTGGAGGGATGCCACCTCCCATGGGCACGGGCAGGGCAGCACTCCGCTCTCACTGCAAGTGTATGTAACCATGATGCTCTGGGGACCGGGAACTGTGGGCTGAGCTGGGCTCTGATGTGGCCTTGATGTGGTCAGGGCCTTCTGGAAACCCCAGTGGAGGGGGGAGAATAGAGGCAAGGGTGTGTATTGTGCCCCTTGAAATCTTCTCTGCTGTGGGCCACCAAAGTCCCCCTCAGAGGCAGGGAGGGGCAGGAGACTGCTGCTGGTCGGTGACTCGCAGCATCCCTAAGCTGTGTCAGGCAATGCCAGCCACAGTGGCAGCAAAGCAAAGCCCCTCTGCACCCTTGGCAGTGACAACCCAGTGCCAAGACCCATGGGGCTTGACATACCACTGGGCGCTTGGGAGACCCCAGCGGGCTCCAGCACAAAGAGGCTGCCACTGCTGCACTGCCACTGCGTCCCCACGGGAGGGGACAGTGTGTGCTCTGCCATGGCATGAACCTACTGCCCACAATCCAAAGGGCAGCTTAGCCCTGCCCGGGTGGCCCAGACTTTGGCTGCATGGGAATGACTCACCTGCCTGTACACAGTCTTAGTGACACCTCCCGTGGGACCTGCCACGTCACTCTCCGTCCCTGCGGGTCAGAGGGGATGTGTGCTGTGGAGTCACCCCTCCGTCCTCCCAGGGCTACGTGGCTGGCAGGGCTCCCTTGGCAGGGACAAGCAGTAGCTAATGTCAAGGATGCAAAAGCCCTTTGTGAGCATCTTAATTCCCACTCTGGATTCCATGCCACAATGTTGGAGAACGGCTTGCAGAGAGCGAGGCCATAGCTCCCTGCAGGAGCTGGTCGGCCATAGCTCCCTGCAGAAGTTGGTCCCAGCCACCTGAGGTAAACAAAGGAAAGAACCCAGGGTACAGTTATGTAAACAAGGATGAAGACCCAAGGCTCAGTTGTGCTAGCGAGGATTGTTGTGAGAACACAGAGATAAGTTGGGGGCGCACTACGACCTTGGGGGGTGAAGAGAAAGCAGCCCTGGGAGAGAAGCAGGTTTACAGCTAGGAAGATGTTTATGCATACCAGAGGTGCCACAAGGGGCTGGTATATTATAATGTGACTTTTTAGATGTACCCAATGGCTGAGATATTATAATGTAGTTTTCTTAAATGTATCCAATAGAGTTGCAAGTAGTGTATTGTAGACTGCTTATATAAGGTGTGATCTCTTTCAATAAAGTTGAAGCTTCCTCCGCCCGCCGCACCACAAGATCTCCCTCACCTCAAGATTAGGTTTCCCCGAGTTCCACTGGGGGATGGTGAGTGCTTTGAGACCCTTTGCTGAAATGCAGGAATGAGGAGGTGGATGCCATGGCACTACAAACTCTGTATATGTTGAGGACCTGTTGGCTTGGCTGTCCCCTGCCCTTTGCAAAGGGACCCCACTATGTCTGCCAGGCTCCAAATGTTTGAATATGCTGCTAAAGCTGTTTGGAAGGAAAGCTGGAAAAGGTGACAGGCTGGGACTGAAATAGCTGTGACTGATCTAGGCCTCCACTGAAGATATTTGAATATCAAAGTATCGAGGGCACTGCACCCCCACTGCTGGCTCAGGGCTGCCTCCAGGTGTGCCTGCTTCTCCTCAGGGTGGGACCATCACTTGTGTCGCAGAGAAGTAGGCTTCGAAATAACTAAAGAGCACACCCTGCTTAGGGTTTGAGCTTGTCTGAGGCTGCATGGGTGAGGGTGGATCCTGCACCTCTCCATGTCCCTCAGCTGGGGCTCTTCCCCTGCATCCTATCTGTGTCACACTGCAGGGGACAGGGCTGCCCCAGCAGCAAGTCTGCAGTGGCACCAGTGGCTTTGCAGGCTGCCTTGGCGGTGCGGGCTCCATCCTTCTTGTGGTCCCTCTGCAGCCAGTGGTGTTTGCAAGGGTTTTGCTGTGTGTCCCGGGCTGTGGCAGCAGAGCTGAGTCCGTCCATGGGCCCCAGGTAGCAGGACAGATGGACCCAGCGAGTGCAGCTATGGATGCTCAGTCTTAATTTCTCTGCCAAGCAATCCCCCAGCATTCTCCTTTGACCCTGGAGCAAAATCCTCCCTCCACAGGAATGTTTTTCAGGGGGAGTTTGGCACAGCTCCAGGTGCTGAATTTTTCCATGCCCAGAGACCGTCTCCTGCCTTAAATGGCCCCATAACATGGGCTGCATCTGCTCTCCTGCATTCACGTATTTAAGGATTTTTTGGATTCAGTTCCCAGCATGGAGCGGGACACCAGCCCAGTGCCTCACAGTTGGGCTAAGCCCCATGGGGGGATTCTGGGGAACATGGGGCTGGTTGCCCTGGAGTCCCCTGCAGCAGCATGCCCAGGCACAGGGGAGTCCGGTGCTGCTCCAGCTCTGCCAAACATCTCTCCCTTCCCTGTGTGCAGGTCAGATTTCCTAGATCCAGGTCTGCATCCTGGTCCCAGGGGAACCTGGGCCACCAGCAGCACGTGAGCCAGCAGTGGCATCCCCTGTGCAGGTGACCTTGCTGTGGGCAGCCCATGCCACCAAGGGATGCTCCTGGGCCCTCGCAGGCACAGCTCTTGCCACAGCCTCACTGGCCAGACCCAGCTGGAGCTGCCCAGACCCCTGAGCCCTCCTGCTCTCTGCAGCATCTTCCACCACCCAGGAAGCCTCCCTGCAAGCTCAGGTGAGGGATGCTCTGTCCCATACAGGCTCAGCAGAGTCCCCACTGGCCCCAGCCATGTGCCACAGTGCAGCCAGGGCAGGGAGGATGCCACAATCCCTGCAGGTCTCCATCCCAAGGCCGGACAGTGTAGGAGCACCAGGAGCTCCTGGTGGGGATGTCACCAGTTTCTGGTGTCAAAGTTCCCTGTCCCAGGCAGGTCACTTCCAGAGCATGACCTGCCCTATGGAGAGAAGCCTGCCTCTGGGCACAAGGCAGGACCTTGCTGTAGACCCCATGGAGGCATTCCTGGGTGAACAGCCCCTGCCCAGGACTGAGAGGACCTAAATGGTGGTGAGTTGTAGTTCCCTCGTGGCAGCATCCTAGGGGCATGGGGGACAGGCTGGGCAAGACATGGGGGCTTGCAGGGGAGAACAAGGGTGGTGGGAAAGGAGCAGAGCAGCCAGAGGGAAACTAGTCCCCTCCCAAGCCATAAGCTGAGACGAGGAGGTACCAAGGCTGCTGGAGAAACCCAGCAATGCTGCTTAGGGCTGGGGAGAGCGGTCCAGGAAATTGGGATTGGGTCTGAGGAGCCTGGGCTGGACCAGCATCTGTCAGAGTAAGGTTTGGGATTTGCTGAGTGTGTTGCAGAGGAAGAAGAATGAGAAAGCTGCTGTGGATTTGGGTTGAGGAGCTGGGTTAGGAGAAATACGATGTGGAAAGGCACACACTTGTAGGGACGCAACCTCTGGAAGTCACAGCCTCTGGGGCCACTGAGAAACTGAGCTCCCTCAGTCCTGGCATTCCCCAGCAATCAGCAATCCTGGCATTCCTCAGCAATCAGGATTGGTGAAGCCCCATGGCAAAACACCCTCCTCACCACCCATGCTGAGCTCCAGGGAGAGGGATCAAGCCGGCCTGGCTGGAGTCCTGGCCAGCTCCAGGGCAGTGTGTCTGTAGGGTCCTGTTTTGTAGGGGAACGCCATGAAGGTCAAGCTGTCACCTAGTCAAGATGCTTTTGGTTTTTAATCTGTTTTAAAAAATAATCCCTAGGGAACTGCAGCCAAAAATGACGTCAGTGATGTGCTCTGCCAGCTGCAGGGTGTTCCAAGCTGGGACAAGTCCGAAGTTCAGCTGCCCAGGTAAGCTCAGCTCAACCTTCAGCCATATGTGGCACATCCCTAACACACAGACACAGGGAGGAAACCAGACCCTGGGGGCAAAACCCAAAGTCTGCCTGTAGGACCTGAGCGTGGGTTGTCATGGAAGCTGGAAGGTGAAAAATGCCTGAGATTTGGGAGTAAGGAGGGTCTTAGGGTTCACACAGGTGCCCCCAAGACCCAGCAGAGCAAGGCTGGGGCTCTGCAACAAAGCTTTGCCAAGTGGTTTCTGACTCTTGTTCCCCTTTGTTTAGCCCCAAATTTGAAGCGTGGGGATGGGACATGAAGTGCTGACCCAGCTCTGACACAATCATTGTTAAGGCATCAAGAGCTGCAGGTGGCAAAACACTGAGAAATCCAACTCCCTGGAGGGCAAAAACAATGTACCATTGGGAAGAGCTAGTACCCAGGGTGGTGGTTGCTGGAGCCATGTGCCAGCTCTCCAGTGCCAGCTTTCCATCGCCCTGAGCCTCGTAGAGCATCCCACTTCCCTCCCCTTGCAGCTCTGGGACACAGCATGAGAGGCACGAAGGGACCCAGTGTTTTATAACAAGGTTTTTACCATCTGCCCAGGGGATATGTTTGTTCTGTATCTGTGCAGGTGCAAAGCAAGCCAAAAATGGACAGAGACGGGGACAGGGATGAAACTGCACATGCAAATGGGTGAGCTGGGGAAAAATTCGGCACATACACGAGGTTTTAAATCAGCACTTTGGCTTGGTGCACTGTGAAAGGATCCTCCTCTGTGCTCACCTTCCCACTTGACTAGTAAAGAAGCACTAGTTCAAACACAGCATGGCCTCAGCCTGGAAACACAGCAGTTTCAGAGGAGATACGCACCCCAGGAGCCCTGCCTGCCCTGTTCCTGTGAACCTGGAGCCTCCAAGCAGGAGCCTTCGTGCTTGGGAAGAGCAGTGCCATTTCCGGGCTGAGGTGTGTTTTACACATGCAGTGCTTCTCTGCAATACTAGCTCATCCTACCCCAAAATACAGGGAAGAGGGTCCCCTGGGACCGGCCCTGCAGGACATGTATGTTCCCCTGCGAGCAAGTGGGTCCCCGAGGAGTGACACTCCCTGCTATCAGCCACCCCTTCACCCGCCTCCCTATTTTTAAATATCTGCCAGAGAGGGGACAGAGCCAGAGGAGGTGGAATTTAGTTTATTTTAGTACTCATCAAAAGGGGAAGCAGCTGAGCCCATGGCATTCTCTATGTGTTTCCAGCCAGCCCTTCTCATCTCTCACCCCCACCACTCTCATCTGACAGAGGTGCTGCTGCTCCTGCACAGGCTGTGCCGCCCTCCCAGCACACTCCCAGCACTGCTGTCACAGGGCCCTGACTGCCCTCTCAGCCTTGGGAGGTTTGATTTTGTGTTGAGAAAGCCACGGATGTACCATCCTGCTGAATCACGTGCCTGCGACATTGCCCACTTTGGCCTCAATTTGCATGGGGCCATGGAGGAAACCCAGCGCCGTGTTGCACTGGGTGCTTTCCCAGCCCTTTCACTTGCCCTCAGTGTTTATGGGCAACTTCAGCCCACACTGTCCTTCCAGAAATAAAGTCCCAAAAAGAATTACACCTCCATCACCAAGTTCTGCTGTTTCTTGGTTTCTGTAGCAATATTTGCTTTTTCTTTTTGCAGAGAGCTCAGTCGGAAGCTACCGGGAAGCACCAGGGGAATAGCAGGTGCCTACCACAGTGGTTCAACCCTTGGAAAGCCCCAGGTCCCAAACCACATTTCCATCATGCAAGTAAGAGGTGTCTCAGGTGCCAGCACTCTTTGGACTTTCCCTGCTCAGCTTCCCCAAGATGGCAAGAGCAGCTCCTCGGCTGCTGACCACGTTGTCTTCTCTGGCTGGCAGCGGGCAGTCATTTCTGCACCAGCATCACGGCACTGAGCTGAGACGCTGCTGAAGGTGGGTCCCTTCTTGAAGCTGCTTTCCATCTGTTCCCAAGCACCGGCTGTAGGAAAGGTGCTTTCTGTCATGAGGGGTCTCTCTGGTCCCAAAACAGGGCCAGGAGATGCTGCGGCTTCCTGATGCACCCTGCCTGGGCATCCCTGCTGGAACAATCATTTAGTCTGCTATATCTAGACAAAGCTAAAATTCAGATGAAACCACATGAATTGAGCATACCAAATACAGATGTTTTCAAAAGTGGAATTCCCATTTCAATTAATTTTCTTCATCTTACTTAAAGTTTTGACTTTTGGGTTTTGAGACACTAAAGAGATGGCTCATAGCCAGGCAGAGGAAATCTCTCTCTGGACCTGGCTGTGCCCCAAGAGAGCTGCGGGAGGGGTCTGAGCCTGCCACAGGTGGTCCTGGCCAGGGCTCAGTCAGTGCTGCTTTTGGAAGCCACAGGACTGTGCCGCCATATCCCATACTAGATTTCAAGTCTCTTTCATGCAGAATTGAGGCCAGCTGGCTGGAGATCAGAGCAGTCGCTCTCCTACACCAGGTCATGCAGCCCCTGCCAAGTGTCACTGTGTGCCATCGTCCCTGCCTGCCAAGAGGAGAGCTGCCTGCCTCGGCGCCATCGCACACTGTCGCACCAGCCTGCGTTAAGCAAACCTAACGAGGCTCTGTGCAGAGCAAGCGTTTGTGACCTGGCCCGCAGGCATCTGCAGTTCAATCGGCTGGTCACAGTGACCACAGTCACAGCCCAGCAGCCCAGCATGGCAGCGTCTGTGTGGGGGGATGTCTGGGGCCCGCAAACACAAGGCCCTCCCTGCAGGACAGCACAGCAGCCCCAGCCCAGCGATGGTGCCTGCTGCCTTGGCCCAGGGTAAAACCCTGCAGCAATCCTCCCCCCAAATCCTGTATCTCAGAGAGACTTAATTGAGTGACGAAAGAGCAATTATCAGTTCAGCTGGAGGCAGAGTTGCTCCTGTTTGGTTTTGCAAGGAAAATGATTCCAACTCCATTTTTTGCACAGTTTGTTTCCCCTCAGTGTGAGCTGCAAAAGACATAAAAGATAGTCAGGATTTTAAAAAAGTTTCAAACTGGTTTTCTGGATTCTCTCCTGCAAGTGGTTAATGGTTCATCTAAAGTCAGGGGAAGCTCTCTGAAGCAATCTTGCAATTTACAGCTTTTCCTTTACTAAATATGAAACGGTCAGGAAATTGAACAGGAAATTGTGTCTGGAAGGAACAAAAGTTGTGTTGTCAAAACCTGCTTACGAAAAATTTACTTTATTTTAACCAGTAAGGAGCCAAGATCAATAGTCAGAAGAGGAAGAAGTTTGTGTGAATTAAATCACACGTGAAAAAAAAAAAAAACACTTGGGAAAACAAGAAGCCTTTGTAAAGAGCAGATAGGGATGAATGGAGCAGAAGGCTTAGCACCTGCAGCAACCAAACACTGGAAAGTGCTGAAAGACAAAGGCCCAGGGTGTAACCCAAGGTCAGGTGTCTGTCCAGAGCACAAACCACTGCTCTATGGCCTCAGTGCCCAAATTTCTGGGAGGTACTCTACAGCCTGTACAACACTCTGAGGTCCATCTGAGTGTCTGAGTGTGATGGACAAACTTTGCCCTCTCACTGCACATGGTTTGCAGGTAAAGCAGCAGCACGTTTTCTTTCCTGCTGCTCAGAAACACCACACCAAGGTCACCCTTGGGTGGCCTCCTCCAGCACTCTCTATCCGGGGTGCCCCAGGTTTTATACTCTGTCAGCTGAGTGATGCTTGTACCACTGCCAGTGTGACCTGTTGTACTTTGCATGCTCACAGTGTTCTGCAGCTCTGCATCGAAACCAGAGACATGGCGAGTCCTCCCCGCCCAGGAGACACAGGTACATGCATCATCGGGTGACAGGGCTCACCCTCCATGGGAACTGCACCAGCCTGCTTCATCCTGGGATATGGCCAAGAGAAATTTGGCCAAGAAAAATCAAGACCCTGCTGCAAACGTGCAGCACTTTTTGAGAACCCCATGCAAATATTTGTTCCCAGATAACCCTACAGTGCATTGGGCTTTGGGTTAATTAGGGGTTCTAGTTGGGAAATTGGGTAATCTGTAATTTTTTTTAACCATTATACTGCTCATTTTATCAGTGCTTGAGAAACAAGCTTAGCAAGTGCCGGTATGCAGGTATGTCAGAGGCAATGAATTGAGACTTCTGTCTAGCTAATGGCACCAGGCTTTTTAGGTGGATGGTCATACCTGGTGGGGACTGACTCAAAGGGGCTTTTTCTCTGGGATCCTACCCAGTCACTGTAACGGTTCCCCTGAAATGATCAGTCCTCCATGACAGCTCCTTAGCTGTGTTTCGTCTAAGCTGTATGTGATTAATCCCCAGCTGGTAACAAGACCATAGTGTGTGGGAGCTGTGCCAGTCAAGAGCAGCTCAGCAGGGTTGAGCAAGTGTGGCTTCATAGCCTTCCCACCCCCCCACCCCCCCCCC
>NW_020799109.1:28020090-28023443 GCF_003259725.1 Athene cunicularia | reverse complement strand
GCCCCCCTCCCAGCTTGGGGAAAAGCTCTTGGGAAGAGGCTGGAGGAATTTCTGTCCTGGGAGCACAACAGAGGCTGACGATGGAGATGGTCCCAACTGTAGGCTGTGGCATGGCCCTAAGCAAAGCATCTCCTGCCAGAGCCAAGGCAAGTGCTCTGGCTGGAAATACTGAGTAATGGGTAAATAAATGTTTGCCAGCTCTTCTAGCAGACAACTAAGCAGTTGTTTAAATCTCCAATGCTTTGTGGGTGGATTTCTCTACTGCTCTGGTCCTGGTCATCCCCAACATGCGGAGTTTGTGGCTGCGGCTGTGTTGGTGGAAGGGGGAAGTGCTCTCTGCTCGCTGGGTGAGATGGTCATGGATGGATCCTCCAGTTGGCGGCAGGACGCTGGGTGTGCAGGTGTACGCCTTGCCCGGCATCTCCCTGTGCCGACACACCACTCTCACTCAAAGGAATGGTGCCATAACTGCTGTAGCATCCATGAAGCAGACTAGTCCTGTGTGCTTCACTGGGGGTCATGTCCTGGCAGGAGGCAGGGAGGGAGGCACTTGCAGCTGAAGTTCGTGTTGCCCTGCCTCTCTGTGTCACCCTCCAGCCCTGGCGGGGGGCGGGCAGCAGATTTTGGGCATTCCCTGACATGGTTAAAACAGCTGTGGGTGCAATGTGTGCTGTTGCTCCCATGACTTGGGGAATTTCCCACCGCTGAGGCAGATCCCCTGGCCAGTGCGGAGGCACGCCCCTGGACACACAGGCTTTCTGCACCTGTGCTGCTCTGGGCATGGCCCTGCACGGCCCTGCTGTGGGTCCCCGGAGGCACAGCCAGGCCCTCTGCACAGAGTCTTTGCTCATAACCCTCCTGAGGACAGTCAGACACCCACACAGCCATGGATCCATTCTGTCACTGTGCCATGTCTTAGCTCTAGAGCAGCAAAAGGCTGAAGAAACACTCATGGCAAAGGTGCTGGCTGACTCCTCATCGTTTTTCAAGACTTGCCTCACTTCAGTAACCGGTTGGGCTGCTCCTGTGTCATCCTCACTCCTGGGGTGACAGAACCTGACCAGTTTGTTGAGCAGTACTGGGGCAGGCAGGCTCACCATTGACCCGCTGGGAGAGCAGCCAGCGGGCTCTGCGGCAGGCACTCGCAATGGGGACACAAAGCACAGCCACTCACTGTCAGAGCAGCCCTCCTGGCCACTTTCATCTCAGTATAATCCATACTGTGGTTTAGTGAACCCACTTCTCCTCTGCCATGCCACAGGCTTCTTCCAAAACCTACCAGTGACTTGCACAGGAATTTTCTCCCTTTCAACCTAATGAGTCACAGCCTCATCCAGCAGCTCCAAGCCAGGCTTGTGCCTAAGCTGCAAGGTATGGGGCAGAGGGTGCTGCTTTGCACCCTGACTCACTGCCCTTTGTGCTGTTATCCTGCCATTTTCCAAAGAGACACAGGAGGGATTGTCCCAGGATCCTCCTGTGACACCCCCCTCCTCAGGCACTGCAGGACAGGCTGTTTCTGTCACAGGACAGCCCATGGTTTGCTGGCCCCATGGGTTTAAACCCCAGCCTGTGTGGAGATGGGGCACAAAGCTGGAATTTCTCCCTTTTCCCTTCTCCTCAATGTGTTGGCATGCAGGCCTGTCTGCTGTCTGTGGCACATGGAGCTTTCGGAAGGGCTGGGGATGCCAAGTGTCAATGAAAGCACAAAATTACAGTCTAAAAAAATCAGGAACAGAACAGACACAAAGACTATACAAAGGTTTCCACTGCTGGCTGGGAACATTTACCTGCAACTGGCTGACTCCAGTCATGCCACCCTGCAGCTTGGTAGCACAAAGTTGAGCCCCGCAGGCCCCCGTCTCCTGTTTGAGAGCCTTCCCAGAGAGCCATAAGAGCTGGTCTGAGGAGCTGGGGCTGCGCCTCTTTTGGGAAAAACAGCAGCTGTGGCCTGGGAGGGCCCTGCTCCTGCAAGGATTGCTGTGAGTCACACCCTCTCGTGCCTCCCTCCGAGCAAAGCTGTCCTTCCGTGTTCAGAGTCCTGACATGTGGATGTTTCCAGCGCAGTGTGATCGTGACTAATCCACCTGTGTCTTTCAGGGCTGTTGTAATGTAACACCCTATGGATCAGGAGAGTAGCACAGGTAGAGCTACTCACTGCAGCTCTGATCACGCTGTGGCAGCAAGAACCCCAACTCTGAGTTTTTTCTCTGGCAAGAGTAAGCTGCAGGGATGGTTCTCTTGGCTGCTATAGCTCAGTGTAAAGCTAACCTAACAATGCCATGTTTTAAATGGGCATATTTAGACCTGGCTATCTACAAAATCCCTATTGTTTTAGCTGTTGTGTTTTTCTACCGGTCAACCCAAATGTGCCAGTACCTGGGAAAGCGCCCCTCTTCTGTCCCACATCAGGAGCGGGCACCTACAGATGCTGAGAGCACACTTCCAACTGCCTAGCCTGTATTCCTCTGAGCACCTCCTAGAAGTGCTCCCCTGACCCCATCCACCAGAGCCAAAGCAGCACCAGGGAGGGAAACAGGGAAGGTCTGTGCAGGCAGCTTCGGGGCTGGGGAGGGACACTGGACCACCACGGCTTGGCCAGGCTGGCACGGCTCCCTGGAAAGCTCACCCCATGGGGGCCTCAGGATGTGCCCTGCTGACTGACAGGCAAACTTGGCTCGGCCCGTGCTCCTACAATGAATAACCATGCACCAAACACCTTAAGCGCCTCTCTGGCACCCCTTGCGCCTAAAACACGGGCCGAGCCGCCATCCGGCTGCCAGCGGGGGAAGCGTAGGCTCAACCGCTCCTCACGGGCCCCCTCAGGCCGTCTGCAAAATGGCCGCCGAGGACCCGCACGGGGCAGCCGACAACGCCGGCCTCCCGCCCGAAACTACAACTCCCAGCAGCCCCCGCGCTCCCCGCCCCACCCGCTAGGAAACGGCGTTCCCCCGCCCACTCCGCCACGATTCCTTCCGCTGGGGGCCTGCGCCGGCACCAATTAGCGCTGGGCTCTGTGGGGCAACCCGCAGCGAAGCCTGATCAAAACAAAAATAATCTAAAAACTGTCATGTCGGAGCGCCGTTCCTTAAAATGTCCCTCGCACCGCAGGTAGTGGCGTTCATCGCGCGCTCCGCGGCTTCGGGTTTTGCTGTTAGCCGTCATGGCGACTTGCCTGTAACGGCTTGTTTCACGCGGACACCTCCGAGGGGTCCTTGGGGGGGCGAGGAAAGAGAAGGTCGCTCTCCTGATTCGCCGCCGCGCTGGAGGGGAGCAGCCAGTCTGCGCCGGCAACCAGGAGTAGGAGGCGGGGCCATCGCCAGCTGCGCAGGCCATTGGTGGCGGCGGCGCGGGGG
>NW_020799109.1:27956823-28020040 GCF_003259725.1 Athene cunicularia | reverse complement strand
AGGGAGCCGCCCCGCCGGCTCCTGGCCCTGGGCTCCTGCCTTTTTCTCTGCGCCCTGCTCTGGTGAGTCCCGGCCGCGCCGCCGGCCCTCGCTCTCGCGGCGGAGAGGAGGCTGCTCCGAGGCCTCCCGGAGGCGCGGGTGCCCTGCCGCTCGAGGGTCTCGGGGAGAAGAGCCGCCCGCAGCCCCGCCGATGCCACTTTCCGGGGCTCTCGGGCCTCTCCTGCTGCCCCGCCTGGGGAGGCTTTTTCTGTCCCGGCTCCGGCGGGGAGAGCGCCCTGGTCGGGATGCTGGGAGCTGGTGGTCGGGGGCACGCGAAGCGGGAGGGAAAAGCGGACATGGTGCCTTTGAGGGAAAAAATCCCTTCGGAAAAATAAGAATGTGTTGATGTGCCGGCAGCACGCAGTGTTGCGTTAAGGGAAAGACAGGTAACAGCTTTTAGGAGGGTAATTCCCGCTGCTGTGAATAATAGTCATTTGCCGCCTTTGTGAAAACAAGCAGTGTCAGGTGTGGAGTTAGTCCTCACATACCAGGGGTTCAGTGTGCTGTACGTTTCTGTATGTATTCTGCTGCTAATCGGTGCTTTTCCCAGGAAGGCTTACTTGCTTTACTTTTCAAACTGATCCTTGGATGTGATTTCTGAAAGATCATGATGCCTTATTCTTGAAATCGATTTTCTGTGACCGGCTGGAGTTGTGTTAAATTAAAGCCCATGAGCCTTTTCATTTTTGCATTGGTTATGTCTTTAAGGGTGTTTTTCATAGTGATTATTTTAGCTATACCTTGTTCCATCATCTGTTTATTTTGTTTTCAAACATTCTTAAAAGATAACTTTTATTAGAACGTAAGTATTAGGAGAATATATTTCTGTATGCTAAGTTCTAAGCTTCTTAAACTTTGACCTCCTTTGAACTCTCTGACTCACTGTTTGAGAAATGCTAGACAATTTGAACAGCAAACTGCAAATATTGAAAACTGAACAGCAGCTGTTGTTAGAGTTAATTGTGTACATGATGTATTACTTTAATACATTTCCTGTAAATTGTTTAAATAGTCTATTTTAAAAAAAATAAAAAATTTGAAATAACCTTGGAAGTTCTGGGTTGTCTCAGTTGATTCTAGTTGGATGAGGAATGGGGAGCCCAGACATCTCTGTACAGAACCAGTTGCAGATCTGGTGCTGACACTTGTGTTACTGGGTTCAGACAATCCTGCAGCAAATTTTGTTTGTGTCCTCACACTTTTGTTTTTAGGAGACAAAGCAGTCTAAAAAGTGCTTGAAAACTCTGATGCAATGTTTAGCCACACTTTAAACAAAAAAGCTCCTAGCCATATAGGCTTCATTAAGGGAGTTGTGAACTGTCTCTACACGGGTTTTCTTTTACTCAGTGGACAACTATGTTTCCTCTCAGGGAAGGTCCTACTTGTATAGTTAGATTTCTTATTGGGAAAAGAGTCTTGTTTCTTTCTTATGTCTTGAAGGCCGGTAACCTGTTTCTGCCTCAAGGTAATCCGTTAACAAAAGTGTTCTTAGCTTAATTATATATATATGGTCAGAGTAATTTTTTTGTCGTTGTGTTCTTAGTCTGCCGTTATAACGGAACTGCTTAGTTCAAGAAAAAGTTTAGATACCTATATTGATAAAGGAAAATCATGTTCAACTAACTTGTTGAAATAATAGAATTGTTCTGTAAAGTCCAGACAACTTCTGTGTTCATCTTGGGTATGTTTAGGAGAAAATTGAGATGAGTTTTTTCTTACCCTTTTAAAGAGGTTATTCTTTCAAGCAGTGTCTTAAACTGATCTCAGAGCATGTGCTAGAGTATTCCAAACCTTTTACTCCTATTTAAAAAAAAAAAAAAAAGGTTCAGATTGTGAACCCTGCTTGCTCTGGCTGCTTTAGATTAAAAGAACCAGTAGATTAATTTAGATGTTGGGAGGGGTACAACTGTAGTTCCATAGTCTCTGTTATCCAAACATAAATTCACATTAGAGATTTTTAAATCCTTTGTCTGCAAGGATGGCGTTGTGACTTGCTTTAATTTCAGTAGCCATATCACAGTTGCAATTAGAAAGTCTTGAAGTCTGTTAATTCCTGCATTGTTGCTGGACTATGTAATGTGGTAGATAGTGATGTATTTAACTTTTTCCTAAAAAGAAAATGAGCAATTTCGTTCATATAAGCAGTTAAGAAACTTTAAATAGTAAATGGAAGGCTTTGTGTTATAAATGTTGGCATGTGTGACAAATGTTGGCTTTTTAAATTTAGTTGTCTTGAAATGTAATCTTCAAAGAATTTAATGCTAGCAGGAGAGAAGCTCATTTCTTACACGTGAAACTAGTGGTCAACAGATGATCAAATTAAAACCAAAAAAAGCAGGGGAAAAAAAACCACAAGTCCTAACAGAATTGCTGAAATTGCTGAAAAAGTCTTGGAGCTTTTTGGACTTTTTTTTTTTTTTTTTAAACAACTGGGCTTTGGTTTATTTCTGGATAGGTGGTAGCTTCTTTCTTTGATGAAACTAAGCTTAAAATAGGAATTTTTTTTATCTCCCATCATGCATTTTAAAGTTTGCCTAAAGAAGTTGGCTTAGTGGAGAAATATCAATTAGTAAGAATCAAGTGCAGGAAAAAAGATTTGTTTTGACATTTTTTTAACTGGAAATTGTTTTAAAAGATCTCATTCTGTAAGATAAAAATGTGACTGTGTATTAGGAAACGTACAAAAAACCCAGAAGCTTGAGTTGAGGGGTTTGTTAGCTGGTGTCTTTTACTGAAAAGGCAATGTGATGCTCTTTGGGAGCGCAGAATCAGAGAGGTATTGGTACTTGAAGCTTTCTGAAGCTGGAACAAACACAGCTCTCTGACAAACCTCAGCCAGTGACGTTGTTCCAAGTAGTTCAAAAGAGTGGGATGGCTGCATAGCTTTAGAGAAACGCTTTTGATGGAGGTAAGGCTTAGGGATGTAGTGCTCTAAAAATAATACACAGATTGGAGCTTTGACTGCATGACAGACATCTCCTGTTGTCCTGAATTTACAAATACTTTTTTTATGCTTCAGTTAATCCTTTTGTGTGGATGATCATAATATAAAAAATAATTGTAAAGCTTGTGCTTTGTAGTTTGTCAGTATACAGAGCTGAGTAAGTAGAGTAGATTTAGAAGCTTATAGGGATACTACTACCATCTGAATTGAGACTAGCTGTGACAGTTGTTTGAAGAGTAACCCGTATAAATTCTTCTGAAATCAGCTTTTGCCTGCCATAAGCTGTACTTCCAGTGTTAGCTGTGAGTTTACTGAAGAAATCATGCACACACTAATTTGTCTTTCTATGATTCATTGTATCCCAGAAAGTGTTTTGCACATCCTGAGCTACTTATCTTTTATGAACTCTTTTATCATCCTCGATTTTACAACTGTGAGTAAAAGGAAGATGGGGATGCTTGTGCACATCAGGATTCTTCAGTTGTTATCCTGTGGGTATGCTGCGTATCAAAGTGGCTGTGCAGTGAGATGTACTATTTCTGATGGAAACCCCCTGGTCTAGTAGCTCTGACTGAAATCTATAATGAGAGTGTACCCTGAAAATTTTAAAGGTCAGATTGGGTCAGTGGCATAGCCAGGAATAAAGCCTAGATACAAGTACATTGGAAGGGGATAGATTTTGACACTGCTTTGTACTCCTACCTATATGTGAAGATTTATGTGAATTTTAATGAGATAAAGTATTTCTAGTTTTGGTTTGCATTGGTCTTATGCATTTTTGAAGGCGTACTTGTTGAAAGATTCTGTAATTCAAGAGGAGTACTGAAAGAAACGGTGCAATGCTGGCAGTGTGATAACATCACTAGTGTTTATTTTAACACTCCTACCCTGCACAGGCAGAAGCTATGCAAGCCAGATCAGAGATCACAGAAGTGGTGTGTTTGCTAATTGAGCATTTATTGGCCATATTACTGACGTTTCACTTAAACCTTGAGTTTGTGTATGTTAATAACAGAAAGGTGTTGAGTGGTAGAGCTGGAGAGTCACAGGCTTGTGTTACACTGGAACATGCCTCATCATAGAAGGCAGAATATAATGTTTGCAGGAGAGTGTGCTAGTGATCTCGGTAGAACTGCTAGCATAACTTGCTTGTAATGGGGCTCAGAATTTTATGTGGTGATTCTCCTCTTATGTAGTTACTTAAATCTCTTCAGAAAGCTGATACTAAAATGAGCACTGTGTCTGTATTTTACAGCAGGAAGAAATGATTTGGGCAGTGTTCATACAATCACAACTGTTGTACCAGGCATCTGATTTCAGAATGAAAAGTATGTTCCTAGATGCAGAATATCTTGTTTGGAAGTGCCTTTGCTCTGCAGTCAAGGTTGAGACAAAAGCTGCACTGGGACTCTTGGACTTCTAAAAATCAAATTTGAATATGCTTAGCTCATAGCCTGCTCAGGGTGAAGATGTATGCAAGCAGGAGCTCTGGTGTCTTAGGCAAAACAAGTGCTTGACTCAATCAATTATTGAATATTTACCTTCTAAAATTATTTGAAAACCAGTGAAGTGTTTTCATGCAGTATCTTGTAAAATTTATTTGCCCTAGAAACTTCAAATTTGCTTGTTGTGCAAGTGGTGTGCTAAAGTGGCATGTACCCCCTCACCAGGTTATTAAGGTTGGTGTCTAAGACGAATGAGATGTGCCTCACCTGAGCATTTAATTTCAACTTTTTCTGAAATGTCTTTCTATAACCTGTTATTAATTATTTTTCACTTTAATGTTCTTATCACTGTGAGTACTTTACAGAATACTTTTCGGGTTTTTCACCTTTCTCGTCTTTTATTTATTAATCTAGCTTTTGGCAAATTCTGTGCTTCTTTCAAGGGGAGGATGTGCAATGTCTTCTAGTTAACACTTGGAGGTGCTACAGCCCTCTGCTTGAAGAGGGTGTAATTTCTGTGCATGAAAACTTTTGGCTGAGAACAGAGTAACATAGGACTGCAGGTCTGAAAACGCCCTTGTAATTCTTGGTGAAAATACTGCGGTGGTATAATTGATCCTAAAGCTAGTGCAAAGAACTTTTGCTCGGGTCAGTAAAAATATTGGTATAAATGACTTTTACTGTCACTCCAATCCAGTTTAAGGTTCCAACAGTTCAGAGTTAGCCTAGGTGCTAAGGAACCTTCTTGGTTTGGCTGAGTTTTGGAATGGCAATCAAAAATTTGCTGAAATCCTTTTAAGGTAAGAAGTCTATTAAAAATACATTATAAAAAGTCTGGGAGTTAGGTAGTAGCAGCTTTACAATAATCTAGGGCATAATTCATGTTGCTAAATTTATGCTAAAATTCCAGTCCTTGGCACTACCTTGTGTTTGCGTTTACAGTGGGTTTTAATAATAGGGAGTTGGTGTAGAGCAGCTGTTGCTGATACTGAATCTGCTGTTGCCGTATTGTGCCCGTGTAGATAAGCTTATGAATTTTCAGCAATGAGGGAAGTCTTCGAAGATGTGTAAATTAGACATTACAGGCTCTAAAAGCCTTAAAGTTTAATCGCAATTTATGGCTGTTCTGTTGTTTTCCTGTAGTCTTTGTGGTCAGCATCAGATATTACTGTGTTTTTCTAGAATATGTTCTTTTCCCCAAATTTATGCATTAATGATCATAACTAGATTTTGACAATGCAGGGAGGTTCCCTTAAGCTGCAATCATCTAGGAACTGCCTGTTCCTTTGAGCACTTCCAAATGGACCTTTTGAGAGCTAGAGTTCATGACTTCTGCCCTGCTTTAAGTGCCTGAAATAGGGTACCTGGATACTCCTTTGAAGGGAGGAGTAAGGGGTATGTGTTTCAGTGTTACTTTGCAACATGCATCTAATGTAGGCTGTTGTCTTGGGGGCACTGTATCAAAAAATACACAATTAAGTGCTGTGAAGGTGACACAGCCTTTTGTAGGAAAGGATGAGAATAATATATTTGTAGCACTATAAGAAAGGTATGAAGAGGTTTTCCACTGTTAGTCCTTGGCCTTGATTTCTGTTGTTTAACTTAATACGACAGTGGACAGTCACGGATAAATGGTATGTTCTCCCTCTGTCTTCTTGGATTTTTATATCTGAGTATTCAGTAGCTCAAAGCTAACTGTCTTTTTCCCCTCTCAGAAAATTACTGGCATCTGTCCACAATCTCAAGATCAGGTCAGATCAGGGGGTGCAGAGGAATGCGTGGCTGAAGGTGGGATGCAGGACTACACCTTCAGGCAGTAAATCAGTTAAATCTGATAAAAGTATATGGTGCAACTGTAACCTTATTTTTCAGCCTTTGCATGCTAATGCATTTTAAATGCTGAAGGCTTGTATTTTAAACTGATGGTTGGAATCTTGAATATCCAAAGCCATGAAATTCAGTGTTATTAGAAGTATCTTTGTGTTGGGCTGCTCTGAGTAAGTGAAATAACTGTTTTTTTTGTGTAGCATTCCAGTTAGGAGACAGTTTGGAGAGCACTTCTTTTTTTTTTGGTAGAGTGGGCAAGATGATAAAAACCTAAATTAATTGCAAACCAGAATGGATTGGTAAAGATTTTGCAAAACTCGGATTTCTGTTGGTTTGTGTTTTTTAGCATGTGATTCAAGTTAGTGGATAGTAGCAGGAAATATGATGGTATCAGTGCCTTGCTGGCAGTGTCCTTGCTTAGCCTAGATCTGTAGATCTAGTTTTCAGCTTTTTTTCTCCCTTAAAAGGTCCATCATAATTTTGAAAACTATCTTAGTAATGCATGCTGCTCTTGTGTGGTAATAAATGGCTTCTGAATTAATGATGTGGGTTTTGTTTTGGTTTGTTTGGAGTTTTTTTAACCAGCATTAAGGAAGATTAATGGTTCTTCTTTGCATTTCCTCTTCACATGCAGAAATGAGTGTTGTGTCTGGGGAGGCTGTGCTAAAGCAGTCGGTGCATTGCAAATAGCTTTCTTCCTCTGACTAATTGAAATAATGTCGCTGTCCTAAAAGCTCGGTCTTCATTTTCGGAGAGATTTACTTTGTTCTGCGGGCCCTTTAAAATGCATGTCCCACTTGCTTAACTGTTCTGAGAGAAAGATTGATTCCGTGAAGTTGCTGGGGAGAAGGTGTCCTCCTTTTGCTGTTTTTCCTGTATTACCGGTGGCTGGAAGGCTGACTTGAGAGCCTGGTTGTGGATCTGCTGAGCATCTTGTTCTTACAGAGTCGTCTTTCTCTTGGACAGGCTAGTGATAGCAGTCACAGACCTGTAGGATTTTTGTTCACAGCAAAAGGTATTTTCCTACCTTCCTCATCCTTTCACAGCTTCCTTCATTTTTTACCAGGTTAATACAAAAGAAATTATTCTGTAATCAAGAAGGTAAGCTTCAGCCAACAAGCAGGTGCTTCTACCCCATTCGTAGGCCTGCTCTGCTGGTGCTCTGGTCCAAAACCCACCCGCCTTCTCTTACACAGGCCTATTCTGAACTGATTCTGTGAATGTTTTCAGTAGAGAAGTGTCATATGGCTGGGACAGTGACATCTTCATTTTCCCTTTTAGCTGTTGAGCATTGGTCCATCTGCACCTGTTGGTAATACAACCCTCAGAGGTGCAGAAAATGTCAGTGATCATCCTGGGTGGAGACACTTCCCTGTGCATTCAAGGAGGGCTTGTAATCGGTACAGTGGTGATAACTTCCTTATATTTTCCCTTTGCTTAAAATTACTTCTCAGATATTGGCTGCAAACTGTTTTGAACTGCTTTACTCTCCAGTGTCCAGAAATAGGTTTTGTTTGGGGAGAATTTAAAAAAACCTCTTGAATCGGAGGACAGATGTGTTTGAACTGACTGATTTTCAAGGTCCTTTCCAACCCAGATGATTCTGTGAATCTTGTGTGAGTGTCAGTGTTTTTTGTATTGAAGTCTTTGGAAAGGAAAAGCTTAGGTATTTTTTCTCTGGGACGATCAACAATGGCAAAACTGCTCTTAACCTTCAGATTTTGCTCAGTTTGGATTTGTCAGCTGTAACTTGTGTGATTGAGTTGTTTTACCAGTTGTTTACTTTCTACTTGATTTTTGTTTGTCAAAACAGTTATGTTTAGCTTCACTACCTCTCATAGTCTTCTGCAACCTCCTTCACAATTGCTTAAATAGTTTGAGCCAAATTAGAACTGGACTGTCTTTCCCATGAAACCTAATACTGCAATTTCAAAGCCACCCGCACTTTTGAATTTCACTGTGTTCCTTTTCAAAGGTCTAACAGCCATCAGTAGACCATAGCTAATTGCATAGCAATAAATGTACTGAACCATTCAGATAGGGGTGAGCAGACTTTCTGCTTCAGTAGAGAATCACAGTATGTGCCTGCCTTGTGAAGAGTAAAGATTTTCCACATACACGTCTTTGGGCTTGCAGCTTTTGGTTTTGTGCACATCAAGCTGAAAAATTCATGGTGTATTAGAGACAATAGCTTTTAAACTACACTAATGATGATATTAAAAGACTTGTGCTTAAATTTCTTAGTTCTTTGAGATTTAATAGCATCTGCTATTTTGAGTTGTACTTGGCAAAAATGGAACTACTGAAAACTTCTGTACGCATTTTAAGTCACTAACTTGGTTACATGCTCGGTACAATCTCTTTAAATATTTCTACACTGTTACATCATCTGAAGATATACCTTGTACCTGAGACAGTATATCTAGTGACTAAACTCCAGTACTATTTGGGCATTATATCTCTATGCTTCTGAGTTAGCATTAAAATACTACTTTTTTTGGCATGGAAAGGGAAGGATATACAGATGCAGAAGCTGCTGTGCTTTCACTGGACATACTGTGCAAGTTTACTGAATTCCAGGGGAATTCTGTTCTCTGTAAACACTTAGGTTTTCATGTTTGTCTTTCTGCATACAGAGAGATGCCTAACAGAGGTGCTATGCCATTTGGCAAAGTTTTTTTTTTTATTATGGGCTGTATTATTTATCAGCTTGTGGCTGAAGAAGCCTGTTGAATTAATATGCAGGATTCTAAAAGACAGAAGAAAGAGTAGTGGTGGTCCTTATCAGGTGATTAATTTGACTTCTCACAGAATGGCTGGTCTCAAGTGGCTTTGTACTCTGCCAGAGCTTGATGGCAACAGTTGAATTGATACATCCTGCCTGCTGCACTCTGTTGCAGTAGGGCTCAGGTTTTCCTGTCAGTACATGCATGCACACATACAAAATGAATCCTCAGTCCCCTCTCTTGCTTAGAGAGCTCTTGGGAGACATGAAGCATCATGTTTGAGTTGGGGAGTAAACAGAAGAATTTCAGAAAATAAGCAAATTGAATACTGGGCACAGATTATGTCAGAATAGTTTAAATCTGTGAGCTGTCAAACTGCTTTCTTCTAAAAGCTGCATTCATGCTCTTATAAAGCATGATTTGTTGTGTTAAAAGTATCAATATATTAAGTCAAGAAATGTATGCCTTTTGTGCTGAGTACTTTTTGTGACTGCAAGTGCTAAAGTAGTTATTAATGTGGTTGTGAAAATACACCTTGTGTTTTAAAATGCTGATTCACAGCCAGTGATAACTTTTCTACATTAAGGGACTTAATGTTGCTCTGTACAACGCACTGAAGATTTCCACTCCCCTTAGGGTAAGGAAAATAGGAAATAACATTTGTGCACATATATAACAGAGGTGGAATGAGCTACAGTAGGTTCTGTATAATTTTTGGTCTGGTATTTTTATGAACAACCAGGGAGTTGTCATAGCTGGAAGGAGAGACCAGAGGTACTAGAAATAAGAACATGTGAAATTCTCCATAAAATTATTGAAACCACTTTTCAGAAAAATGATTGGAAGTATTTGCATAACTAATTTTTCCAAGTGACATTTCATTCAGTCTCTTATATGTATGTCCTATACTTAGGATAAGACAAGTTTGATGGAAAACTTAGTACATGGTGGGGTAAGAATTTTAAGATGTAACTACAGGATGGAATGGGAATTTAATATGTGTGAGAATGCATATACTTTATTATAACCTGCGATGTGAGACTTTGTACCCTCTATGAGGCTATAAATGTTTTCATACTCTTATATTCAGTGCTTTAGTTTCGAGTAATTACATCTCTTCTGTTTGACTTGAGAGCTTCCATTTAGTTCAGAGGAAGGCTTGTTACCTCAAAGATAAGAGGAATTACTGAGGCGCAGTGGGACTGAGACAGACCTGGAACACCTTATTTGTCCATCTCTAGAATAGTATGTCAGATCCCACAAGTTCCTTGCCTGCTGTCTTCTGCTCTTTGGTGGTAAGAGACCTGGATTTAGAGTGGCTAGTGCCTTGCTGGTGTGGGTGGAGGAGGAGCAGTATGTTAAATCTTTACAATAAAAGCCCTATTTTGTGATTGACTGCAACCTGGAGAAGTAGTGTTCCCTCTATGTGTGTGTGTGTATATACATGAAACTGTTTCTAGAATTTAGTACTTGATTATGGTCTGTTGTGGCATGGATTCCTCCTTGGTGGAGGAATCTATGCTGCATATATTTTTCAGTAAAGGTGATATTCAGGCTTTCAAGATGAGTGCTAATTCAAATTCTAAACACTATAATGATCCCAGTTGTGTAAGCAAATCCTGACCTACTAACACTCTTATATTATGACTGACTGTTAAGGCTATGTTTCAGTTCTCAAAACTTAACGTCAGAAGGTTGCTGTATCCAGATTTCTTGTGTGTTTAAAGATCTGCTATAGACTTGTCTCCCCTTAGGAGGAGGGGGCAGCAGCCCTTTTTTCAGTGTGCATAGCACTGTTTGTGTGATTTCACATGAGGTCAGTACTTATCACCTGGCTGTCATGTAAAAAATGTTTGGCTTTAAAGTGGCAGGTGATTCTGATGTTCAAGTATTGTTGAAAACTCCACTAAAAACTCAATTTATGTATCATTTTGATAGACTTACTCGAAGTCTGCATGAAGACCTTTGCTGGCCTTTGAGCCTCCAGGCCTAATGGTTTGCTGTATGGATGTTATGTAGGATGTGAAGGGGCCATGCACTGTAAGCAACAAATGATGCTTTTCAGGTGCAAGTGTTTGTGTAGCTGTTGGGTGCTTTTCTATGGAAATAAATGCACTTCTACTGAGAAACTAAATGTTTCAGAACTGAAAGCACAAAACAAATCTCTATGGAGGTTGTAGCTAAAGCCAGCACCTGGTTTGCCGTTTGCCTCTACATTTTAATTGTTTTTTTCACAGGCATTTTGTTTAATATACTTGTTTTCTGATTCTCTTAAATGTGCTTGATGACCATACAGAATTTTCTCAGGTGTGATCTGTACAGGGAAATAAGGAGCCTTATTTTATCAACCTGTGGCTTTAGTTTTTGCTTGGTAATAATCATTACTAAAGATATCCTATTACTATATGACAAAGGATATAGTTGATTCAGATTCTTTTGAACTTGCAATTTGTGTCAGCTTCCACTTTGTGAGATGGTATCACCTTGATAACTGTTTTGCTGATACTGTTGTCTTTTGGAAGTAATAAATTTATAGTGTGGTTTCTGTTACTGATTTCTTAAAGTCCTCCAATAGTTTTGATAAATGAGTATCTATGAACTGTGCCTGTATATTTTTTAGGCACCTGATGGGAACAACTGAGAAAGGTTGAGGGAGACAGTGCTGAGGGAATTTAAAAATACTATTTTTAAATCAAGACTTTGACTTTTTTTAATAGGCTTCCTGTTTGGCGCGTCTTTTGTAAAGACAGTCTTTCATCGGCAGTGCAGTATGCTTCAAGTGATGCTTGTGCCCTGGCGAATGATGATGAAAATGTCAAGGAAAAGGTATGCTGAATAAATCATGTTAATTATCATGTCTTACTTGATATTAAATAAAAAATTTGATCATACACTTTGATTCATAGTCTTCTTGGCTAGGTTTAATGTACTCAGTTGTTCTGTGAGCCATAATGTTATCTTCCCAAGTTTGTTTACTTCAAATTTGTTACAGTTATGTGACAATATAGCTGGACAGTTTGTGTGTGTGTATGGGAACAAATAGTAAAGTTAGTAATGGTGGCTCAGTTTTTTATTGTGTACCAGATGCTAGAAGTCAGAGTCAGTATGTGGCTCTGTAGAGACCACAATGAGAGGTGATGGCCTGGATAAGTCTAGGCCACATTATGGCAGTTTATCTGTGTTGTGTTGAAAATTATTGTAATCCTAAATAGAAGATTTAACAGTAATTGTTTTATTAAGTCAGTATTTATCAACTGTTTTCCTCATGCTTAATACAAATTAACAAAGCTAAAATACGTATGTGAAGTCCTAATGATCAAGATTATGCTCTTTTCTTTCTTACTTAGCACTTCAGGTTAAATTGGGTGTAATGTAAAACCCTAATTAACTCATGAGTTTCTGCATATTGCAATTTCATAGTGAGTTTCCAAGCTGTGGAGTCATATCAGAAAGTCATGGTCACTTCATTTATTTATTTACACAGGTAAAGAATCAGCCCTATGATAAGCATGGGTAGTATTGATGTTACTGGTCTTCCCCTTTCCTCCATCAATCAGTAGCAGTACTAATCGGGGCCCTGCTAATCAGGGTCCTTATTCCAAGAAAGCTTTTATATGCCCCATCGAACCTGGAAAATATGTTGAAGCATTCTAGTTGACTCAAGTGGAGAGCTGCCTGACCAGAAAAAAAAAACTTCAAATATTGTAGGTTTCTTAACCATTTCAGCATCTAGGATAGCTGTGTTTTTTTTGCTGTGGCCAAATAGCATTCAGTCCTATTCTTCTGGCTGCCTGAAAAAGGTCCTGCTTCATTTTAATGGATGATGTAATAAAACTGGGAAGATAAGAAAGCATTGAGACTGGCAAGCCACTGGTGTATGTTTTCCTAATTTTTTGCAACATTGTTCCCTTTATTCTATTAACATGGCTGCATTGTTAAGTAGATTTCTGAACTTACACCCAAAGATGTGAAAGCTCATACCTTATGCTGTACTCTTTACTCATTAAAGAAAAAGATCTTGTGTGTACTGGAAATCTTAAGCGTGGGTCTGTTACTCCTAACTAGGCTGCTGGAGCTGTCCTGCTCAAAAGGAGCAGTCTTGCTTGACTAGTTTTCCTTAGATTAGTTGTTTATTTGAGGCATTGATGCTATTTAATCTTAGGAACTAGGATGTAAACTAATAATATGTGGGGAAAAATGTTTTTTAGGTGTTGTCTTTAAAAATTTGTCTGCTTAAATTTCTACTTCCTGCTATTCCAGTGTATGCTTTCACACTCTCAAATGGATGTGATCCTGTAATCTTGTATAGCACAGCACCCCATTTTGGATCCGGACATTAGCACTTCCAGTATTTGACCACAGGATTTTAGATAGCCCTTATAAAATGAGGGGTGTGAAATTTCTAACAGATTTCATGCTGTATTTTAAAGCATTGCTCACAAATAACTTGTGTATGTTGTAGTTGCAACTTTAACAAAAAAAAAAAAAAGTTGAAGGGCAAGTAAATTATTGTTAGTTCTACAGTGTGGTGGTTTTAAAACTTTTTTTCCCTCAAGTGTGTATTCTTTTTTACTTTGAATTCCCTGCACTTGATTATGAATCTTTAGTTGTAAAAGAGAAAGTTGCTTTAAAAGGTTACAGCAGACCTGTGAAATTATTCTAGTTCTGCTGATATGACTGCTATAACTGAAATGTGCCAGGTGTTATGTTTTTTTAAATGGTTTTGTTGCAAGTAATTTTAGGGTTTTGTTTTCCCTCCTGTTTTGGGCAGCAAGGAGATAAGGTGTATTTGTCAGTGTGGGAAGTCATAGAAGAATGATTAACTCTGTAGTGCACAAATGGAACGATTTAAGACAATGTTAAGATTGTCCTTCCTGTGAAGACTTAATGGAATTGTTTTAACTTGCTGTAGTCTTTGTACAGATGAGTTTTTAAACATATGTGGGCAGTGGCTCTGAAGATTTATGTAGTTTAACTTCTTGGTATTCTGGTGTTTGTAAAGGTAGTAGTATACAGTTTATACCAAAGGTAGCTCCTCTTACTAGAACAGGAGCCCTGTGTTAGTGCATACTTACTGTTGTTTTACCTATAATGCACTAGGGGGAAGAGGCTGGTCCCAGGCTGGAATCTGAGCATGCAGACTCAAGTATGTGGAGTTACTCCACAGAAGAGCTACTTGGTGACTTGACAAAATCTGACCAGGCAAGACTTTTATTTCATTCACTGTCTCCATACACTCTTCAAGGGCATCTTGGATTTCAGAGTCTTTCATTTTGGTTATCTAAATCTCATAGTAACCATCTGTTGCATTTCACTTGCACACAGGGATGTTGTCAGACTTATGTTTCAAGTGGCAGAGAAAACATGTGGACGAATGGATCTTGCATTTTCCACGTGTATAAGTAATAATAAGAGTAATACTTGTAGGTACTGACTAAAATCTTTCCAAGATAAATTTAATTTGATGTTATATAGATGTGGATGTCTATTTATGAAGAAAACTAAAAAAAAACCACCAAAAACCCTTCTCACTGAGGTCCTTTATATATCAGACTTGGTGATCATAGCAGTCTGTTTTATCTTTCTTCCATTAATATTTTTATATTATTATTGTAGACTATAGAAGAGTGTTGCAGCTATTGCAGAGTACACTGAATACCACCTAGGTTTATGAAGAAAGAAACTTTAATTCTTAACTGTTTTTCTGTCTGGTTATCAGGTTCATTGATGACAAATCTGAACTACTGAACTGTTAAAACTCTGTGCTAGATGTTATTGTATGAATGTGTTTCCTGTTCAAGTTTCAGAAAAATGTATGTTCATCTATAATGTCTTCACAGACTACAGAAATGGGTGAAGCAAGCCAGCCTGAAGTTGAGACTCCACCTTCAGTAGTTTTAAATGAAGCTTCGTCTAGCATAGTTGCAAGCACTGAAAACATTTCCAATTCACCTACCTCAGAAATACCTCCAATTGCACAGCCCGAGTAAGCTTTTCAAATTTTGTTTTGGTCTTTGAGAGAGTATTGCTTTGTCTGATGTTGTTAAGTATTACTTATTCAGGGTTTTTGGGGATAAGACTAGACTGCTGCACACGATTCTTTTGCTGTACTTTGGTTTATGGTGTTAATGCTTATGGAATATGTCATCATTTACTCAGTGTGAGGATTAAGAGTTGCTTACTTCCATGAATTATCATATTATTGCCATTATCAGATTCTAAGATGCTGCTTTGACAGAAGTCATGCAGTGTCTTTTATGTGCTAGATAATCTGTATTATAAAAGCCCTCAAGTCCTTATCATTAGGATTTCTGTCCTTTGCAAATGTGGTTTCACACCTGTGATAACCAACATCAAGGCTGCTTCAGTGATGGCCTCTGCTTTCAGTTAAGGAAGTAGCATTTTATTCCAGGATTTAAAACATAACAGTCTTAAGTTCAGATATTAAGAGACTTCTGATGAAATAACAAATTTTAGTATAAATACAACCAAGACAGTTTGTAATTCTGGTACTTAGTGTATTGCAGAGCTGCCTCGGTTGCAGGCAGTCTTCAAGACTGTCTGCTTAATTTTGTTTCCCTCTTTTGCGGAATTCTGTGGTATCAAATGTGACCTGTAGTATGGAAATTCATGTGTGTACATTTCTAGGTACTTACACAAAATTTTCCTGGGCTTTTTAATGTTTGCTAAGGGGAATATATTCTGAATGTCTGCTGAAAAAGGTCTGATGTTTTGATAGATAAAAATTTAACACGTTAAAAGTGAAGTAGACTTCTTTGGCATTTTGGGTTTGAGTGTCCAGTTTTTCTGGTTTACAAAATTTAGTGCCTTTACCGTAGAAAAGGTCTGGAAATCCTGTCTGCTGGCTGATCTTGCCTAGGCTTCTATGGCTAACTCTTTGTACTTCATAAGTGCCTTTAACTGCAAATCTCCAGAAAGAATTCTTCCTGAATTTGCAGGTTTTATAAATCAAAACTGGAATGTAACTTCAGTGTGTTTCTTTTTACAGCTTTTGTTGACTACTGTATTGATTGTGTAATGTGTTAAGTGCCACTGTTGTCAAGTCTGTGAAGGAGATTCAAGATGTTATTTTGAACATTCAGCTTGGTATCTTGTAATGGTTGCAAAGAGTCTTGCTGTCATAGTTGGGGAATACTAGAGTGATGAACTCTGAAGACTCAAACTATGACACAATGAAGATGGAAACGTGTTTTAGAGCACCTGATATATTAGTTAATGTTTGATGGTAGTGTTCTGTCACTAGTACCATTTACAGGAAGAAAGGGTAGAATGGGTATAGGAAAGATACATATTTATACATTATTTCAAACCAGTTTAGCTTTAAATAGTAATAGGTGGCCTCTTTTTGAACAGATTAACTCTGATGTCTAAAAAAGCTGTAGACCAAATCCATGGTTAAACAAGATCTTTAAAAACTCAGTTGCATTTGTTATCTTTAGAGAGCATTTTTTCCTCTTTTTAGGTGCTGATTCCCATCAGTGTAACAGAGTCCAGCTCCCTTAGGTGTTACTGGTCTGATATTCCAGCAGGACCTCTTAACTAAAATATTCTGGAAGTAATTTTATTCCAAACTATTTTTACTTTGTAATTAATCTTTAGGACAGCACTGATTGTAGCTCTTCTATTCAGACCTGATGTGGGGAAAAATTATCGAAAAATAATCTGATATCCTTTTCTGGCTGCAAGTAAAGACAGCTGCCATGCAAAGTAGTGCATTTAAAAATTAAGGGAAAGCTACTAACAAATGCAAATACATAAAGAAGAGGGAGCAGTGTAGGTTTTAAGCTTGTGCTACTCACCTTCTGCCAAAATTACTTGAGGCCAGTCAGGTACACCCTGATATCAGGGTATTTTTAGGTTCATACTTGTCTCATATTTTATTCAGTTGGTAATTATTCATGCTGTCATCTATCCACTGAGATCGAGAATATGTCGAACTTTTTAATTTTAAGTATAGTGGTCAACCTTTACTTCAGTTGTTAGTGTTACATGTAGAGCTAAACTGCGTGCTTCTCAGATGTGTACATTTTGGGGTGTTAAGAGAAATTACTCTCTAACTAATAAATTCTTGTATTCCCAGCATTATTTTGCTACATAGCTAGAAGTCTTGAATAGGTATGAGGTTTTTTTCTTTTATACTGTATGAAAGATACTGAAACTGGCTCCCTGGGTTTGTTGTAGCAGTGTCTCTTGATAATTGTAGCAGTCAGAGAGCCAAACAGATCAGCTTTTAAGTTGCTGATGTGCTGTTTGTGTTTTGGAAGCTCTATACCATGATATTGGATTAACCTAGTTTGCAGATGACATTGAAGAAAGCTTATGTTGAATAAAGCTTTTACTTAGATCTGGTTTATAACATAGATCAAAATGAAAGCATCCCTGTACTGGAGAAGAGAGGACAGTCACGGAAGTTATCAACTGAAAGTTATTACTTGTCCATCTTCTCTCTACACATTCCATCATTCCTAAAGAGCGTATAGGGACGCTTTCTTTTTAGGTTTTGCCTTAGGATTTGTCTGATGCAGTGTGTTCAGCTTTTCTGGAGAGGACATAAAGCAGTGGGCAGATGAGCTAGTTCAGGCTCTTGATGCAGCTTGGATAACAGTCTACTGGATTACCTCATCTTTATTACACCAGGAAAAAAAAAATTCTACTGGAAAGGAACTGTGACTGGCTCTACTATATATCATTATGCCACCCTTTTTCTCTAGTTTTAGCCAAGTTCTGTTCTGACTGCTGCCCATTGACTTGGGAATGTTAGGAGCTTTTAGTGATGGAACTCAGTCTTGTGTTTGATTCCTTTGTTGAAAGAGAAAATTGCTGGTAGTCAGGTAACTGTGTAGCTGTTTTTTGTTTGTAGTGATGATGGGGAAAAATTATCCATTACAGTGTTTGATAAGATGCTAGATGGAGTGTTGGGAGATGAGAAGCTAGCTTTGAGTTCTTTTGCTGGGACAAACAGGTTGAAAAAAGGAAATTCTATTCTTGCATGGTTATGGCTGAGAGTGCAGTTCCACAAGTATAGCATACTTCATTTCTCTTACTTTAGTTATTTCTGTGAGACTGTTGCTTTTTCAAAACTTGAAAATATCTTTAGTTATGTGGTTGATGAGCAGGGCTACTTGTATTATCAGAAGGGTAAAAAGCATGTTATTTCTTTCCCTTCAGTGCAATAGAAAATTCCCGTGCTGATATCCCTGTAGTCAGCTCTAGTGAAGCTGAGCAGTCAGAACCTGACTGTGATATTGGTGGGACACTTGAGGCTGACCCTCAGAGTGAGCCTTCCTCTTTTGTCAGTCCACCAGAGAGGTGAGTATTGAAGTAGGTTGTGAGTCTGAATAATTTGAAGGTAATTGTTCTTTTCTGTCTTGGCCTTGCAACAAATATTTGCATGTGCTTGCTTACCTATATAAATATGTGTGTGTGTTTAATATTGCATATGACTGAAAATGTCATCATTTTATAGGTACTAATACTCTTAAAACTTTTAGCCTTGCAGGTCAGCATATAGAGAACATATCTTCTTCACATGGCAAGGGAAAGAAGACAAAATCTGAGTTTGAATCGAAAGTTTCAGTAACTGAAAAGGGGGCAGATGAACAAAAATCTGCTCTGAATGCCTCAGAGAACTTAAAAAGGGAGGTAAGCAGTGCTGATAACCTAACAGAAGGCATTAGGCTCCTGTGTGTACTGAGTAGATATTACCATTGTTAAAGATGAGTAATATCTATCACTTTTCTGATTGCCACTGTATAAATGGACAGCCCTCACATTTCGAGCACTGTGTGCAGTGCTTACATTGCCATTTCAACAAGGGTATAATAAACTGGGAGAAAAGGGTGGCAAGGATGATCCATTGGCAGAGAACAGTTTTTTCTGAGCTCAGTCTATCTGGAGCAGAATCCAGAAGAAATGTTCTTCATGTAACATAGTTAAACTGGGATTTCCTGCAGGATGCTGTGGATACTGAATTTTTTTACATATATTTAAATGAGGAGAGGGGGAGCTGTTACATGGTCCTAAGTAAGCTTGTAGAAGAGAAGACTGAGGGTTGAATCTTGTCTGAGTCAGGAAGTTTCTGAGTAGCAAGCATATGGCTAGAAGTAAAGATAACAGTTGGAGGAGATACAAAATGTTTGTGTTTATTCTTTCCTAGGTATCTTATTTGGCCACTCTTAAAGTGTGATACTTAGCTAGACAGATCTTTTAGACTTAACTATATGACTGCTTTTATGTTCCTATTGTGATGCACTTCCTAAAGCTTAGACTTTTTTGACAGGTAAAGAATGACCAAGACCATGGCAATGCCATTTTTGATTGGTTTAGGATCATGTTTAAACTGTCACTTATCACTTGGATAACTCCCTTTTAAAACAAAAATTTTTTTCCCAAGATTATTTAGTAAAGCATGTCTCAAAATAATGACATGCAATCAGGAAGAGTCTTCTAAAGAACTTAGTACAAACAAATTGGTGTAAACCATTACTTAAAAAAACCCCTCAACCCAAGACTTTATTTAACCTAGTGCCTTAAAGACTGGAATTATGGCATTGGCCTGATGTCAGAGTTAAGCAAGAGTAAGATTTGGCATTGCTCACTCTGTCAGTTTTTTGACTTAATACTTACCACAGTTATATTCCAAGGAGGATCTTATATCCTGAACTTTCTTGGGAGAGTAATATACAGGGTTTTCTCTCATTTCTAAATATATGTGGGGATGTATTTTTGGGTATGCCACATCTAAAGTTCTGTTGCAGTGTAGTCATGTGAAGAATTCTGTTGTTGCTTCTCCAAATATGTGGGTTTGGCGCTCTTTTGAGGGCTTTCATCTATAGAACTGTATGTGAAATAGTTCTTGCTTTAAGTACAGAGAAAATGTCAATCTACAAATCAGTCATTCTGGAAACTACCTGTAAAATGTTATCTACAAAACTGCTACACTTGAAATGTCTAGCAAAAGTTTTTTTGCATGTCTGGTGGTGTGTTGGAAATATGCTTGTACAAAAGAGAAGATTTGAAATGGTACAGTATATGGTTAACTTAAAAGGATTTCTGATTTGTCGGTCAAGTCCAAAACATTATTTCTTTGGTCATTAAACACTAAATAAACCACTTCAAAATAATATCTCATTCTGCTCGTTTTTGAGGTGTTCAGAAACTCCAGGGGATCTCTGGAATTCTGTCATGACCAATATTCATATTTGAAGATTTCTGCTACAGGGAAACTTTTTTTCCTTAGGAGGAGGAAAAGCAAAACTCTTGAAGAAAAAGCAGGCTTTTTTTTTTATGAGACAGAATGCTTATATTTTACTTTAAATGTATTAGTTTAGCCACAAAAATTACCAGCATCTCGGTGAAAGAATCTGTAATTCTGGGGAGGAAAACATCACATGTTTCTTCTGGCTTGTGAGCTTATCTTGGCACTGAGTTTTTAACGTCAGTTCAAATTATGCATCTGCCATTGACTTGATGAGTGTGTGCTATTTTTTAAAAAAGCATTGAATTTAATCTTTGTTTTCATCGCTGATACTGAAAAATACAACTGGTGGCTTGTTATTTTGCAGAAAGACTATAAGAAAACAGGAGAAATTGACCCTACATCTGTGATAACTCCAAAGGACCCTGGAGACATTCCAACATTTGATGAATGGAAGAAGAAAGTCATGGAAGTAGAGAAAGAAAAGAGTAAGTTCAGGATTCATTGGTTTTGTCTAAACACAGGCCCTCTTCATTTTGTATCAGATTTGAGTAGTGAAGTGGTCTAAATTTGGATTGCAGCCTGGAACTTCCTTTTCCTTAGAATTATGTAATTATAAAAGCATTTATTATATAAAAGCAGTGAGCAGAAGTTCCCTGAAAGTGAAAATACTGTTTGTTCATGTGGTTTGTTATAGTAGCAATATTTTCTTGTTTCTAGGTCAGTCAATGCACCCTTCGGCTGTTGGTGGGCAGCATTCCACAAAAAAAGTCCAGAAAAATAGAAATAATTATGCCTCTGTGGAGTGTGGTGCCAAAATTTTGGCAGCAAATCCAGAGGCAAAGGTAAGCATCTACTGATTATTACTATGAAGTACTTCAGTTTACTCTTATGCAAGTAGTTGTACAAAGTACACTTGGTTAAAACTGAACATTGACTTCTGAAGTAATCTTTTATTTCTGTGTTTGGGTTTATTGTATTTTTTGACTTATAAAAAATGGGACATGAACTATGATCTGTTCCTTTTTTAAGAGGGATTGCTATAGTGAAGTTGATGGGTTTTGAATTCAAGTTGGAAGGGGGAGCAGAGTGTACTCAGTACAGAAATTGAACAACGAACAAAGCTGTATAACTTACCATAGTAAATAATCTGTGATTGCCCCAGAGTAGTATGGCATATCTCCTGTATATTATGTTGCTGAGAATGTTGTGAAACTTGGTATTAGTCTACATAACTAATATCAAACTTATTTTTGGAGAGAGGGGAAAAACCCTTTTTGATGTGTTAATATCTACCATACAATTAAAAATACTCTTATTTTTATACAGAGCACTTCAGCTATTTTGATGGAAAACATGGACCTTTATATGCTAAATCCTTGCAGTACTAAAATCTGGTAGGTTACTGAGGTTTGCTTGTATGACGGTGGTTATAGTTTTCTATCATGATGGGACTGTGTATCTTGTGGGACTGACCTGACCTTGGTGTGTGTCTTCCTGAAATGTGTGTGTAAGGAACTTTGACAAATTTAATACTTAGGTGCTTTATTATGTACTCCATAGAACTGTGTGTGGTATTGAGAGAAGTAAGATTAAGGAGGTAACTTTATTCACTTTAGTATTTGCAGTTTTTGCATAAGTATAATCTTGCAGAAGAGAGAGCACTAAGTATTCAAGTAAAGATTTTGGTTTATTTCCCTAGCTGTCAAATCATTGTAGGAGAAATTATCAGAATTTATCACATACTAACTGGCATTCATTTCAGGTGTATTTGAAATGATGTTTGCTATACTTAGTTTTTAGTTCCGTGACTTCCTGCCTTTGAGTATAAAATGGATGAAGCTTTTGTAGGTGCTACCTAGAATTACAAAGCTAGATATGCAGCTAAATATCACTAGTGATTTTCAAGGGAGTGACAAGTGATGCCTCATTGTGCAGCCTTTTTGTAGTGTTCTCTTATACCCAGTGAAGGATGCAGTAACAAGGTAAAGGACTGAGGATTGTAATTACAGAAACAAAAGTGTGGTCTTATTTAATTTTTCCTTTTTTATTGTCAAGGTTTGTTATTGAGCTCTGTGAACCAGTCCAAGTGAAGCAGCTTGACATTGCAAATCATGAGTTATTCTCTTCTACTCCTAAAGACTTTCTGGTGTCTATTAGTGACAGGTATGTTATCAAAACCTACCCTTCTGAATGAAAAATGAGGTAATAATTCCTAAATGGATGGCTTCATAAAGCATGGTCTGTGTGTGACTTACGCAAAGTGTAATGCGTTGTGAAATTACATGGATTTTCTGTGTGTATGCTATCAGTTACTAGCATTTTTTTTCTCATGGAAAGCACAACTGTGAGGTTCTAGAATGCAAGGCTTGTTCTTCCCATGCTTCCTGTATTTTTTTCTTTGCTACCTTAAAAATGAAAAACTTGCTGAAAAGTAACAATGAAGCAGCAGAAATTATGCAGTAGCTAGGTAGTGGATGGCAGATTATAAAATGAATGTTCCTTAACAGAATCCACTGGGGTTGTGGGCTGTCTCCTCCCTTGTCATTCAGACCATTTTCTACATGGCTTAAGCTCCCTTCAATGCTGAACTCTGTCCAAAAAAACACAGATTACTTAAAAAGAACAAAGAAAAATAGTAGTTACACCACTGAGGAATTGGAAGTGGTAAGAATACTACTGGTTGGCCATATGGTGGCTTCTAATATCATGTTTTAGGCAATGTTGTGCCCCCACTGCTTTGTGGGAGTGAGCAGATTATTTGTATATGTGAAAGAGGAGACATTTCATGCAGTACATCAAAAACCCTCACTTTCTTTTTCAGCGCTTAAAGTGAATAGATTTTGATTTTCAACACTTTCCTAGTTCTAACTCTGCTCACAGTTTTTTGCTGCTTGCTTATAATATTTACAACCTATCACTTCTGTGTCATGTTCTTCAGTGTTCATCTGAGGTGGCTTTTTTAAGTTCCAGAAACTTTACTGTAGGCTGGCTGAATTTCATTAATTGGATCAAGTATACAGTTTCATTCTTTGAAGGCATGCATACTGTTTTAAGTACGTGGAGAGGCACTGCTGAGGTTTTGTGTTGGGACTAGCTTTATACTGCAACTCTTGTTTCCATAAAAAACACATTGTTGCTATCTTGCAACTGAAAAAAAAAAAAGGCATTTCTTCTGTGAAGAGGCATTTTGGGAGACTTCAGCAAATGTCTGTAAACAGTTCTTTGTATTTCATTAGTTGACTCCATTGTTTCATTTCTAGGTATCCAACAAACAAATGGATTAAATTAGGTACTTTCCATGCCAGAGATGAGAGAAATGTGCAAAGCTTTCCTCTGGACGAACAGATGTATGCAAAATATGTTAAGGTAACAACACTGCAAAAGCATCCATGCTTCTTGGGGATGGAAGGGCTTGTTGGGCTTGCCCTCTATAACAGAGCATCCAGAGAAATGTGTTATGAAAGCATGCTTTACCATTAATTGCACTAGTTTCATTAGTGGCCCTTGTGTGATTGGCCATGTATTAAACAATTGTCTCACAATCACAAGTATATGACCTTTCTCATAATAGTAAATGAGAGGATCTTGGGAAGCACCTATTGCCATGTGTCCCAAGTACATACTTGATACCTGAATTAAGAAAAATCAAGACAATATTCTGTTCTGTTTGATTTAACCAACAGTTTCCTAAATGTACGATTAGAAATACTGACCTATTTTTTTCTCTTGGCTGTACCTGCTTTTTATGTATGTACACACTCTCTGGAGCAGATGATTAGAATATGCCTTTTTCTTGATACTTTTGTGCTGTATTCTGCTATACAGTTTTAAGTGAAATTGAAAGAGTAAGCATTTGAATTCTCATCAGTAGACCTGAAGTGCAGTTTTGCAGTTACTCAATCATAACTGAGACTCATGCATATTATTTAGGTTTACTGCTATTGGAGCATTTGCCATGATCTCTCTGCCTTAAAATAACTTGTAGCAAGCTGTCTTTATTCAGGAGGCTCAAAGAGAATAAAACTCCATAAATAATGTGGTACTTGGATGGGGATAAAGGCTTTTGTGAAAATATTGGGATGTCGTGGAGGTTTAAATTCAGATGACATACAGACCTTTTAGGTTCTCTCCAGTGATGTGTTATCTTCCAGTTATGGTGCTGCCAAAAAAGAATAAATTGGTTTGTGTTGCCGAATTACGATTTGTGCTTTCATGAAGGAGTAGCTATGAATTATAGTTATCTAACTTCTCTACCCAGAAATTTTGCATGAGTCACAGGATAAAGATTTCATTTATTCTTAATTCTACTTTCTGTCTGAATTAATGCCTTAAGGTAGCTGGAATCTTGCTTGTCACTGAAGTTCTAGAATTGTATTAGATGCTTCAGCACTTACTCCCTTGGCAGATAGTGTTCTACCTTGAATAATGTAGCATGATAAAATGTTTAAAGAATTGTTCTTGTAATGTTTTTATATTATAGCACAAAGCATAAGCAAGTTCTAAGTGTGCCTAGTCTACAGAAGAAGAGTCAAAAAATTTTTTCAAAAAGCTTTTTCGTAAGCCACATTTTTGAAGTGGCTTTAATGAACTTGTATCAAAAATAATGGAACTTATTTTGTAAGAGTGCTTTTATGAGAATAGTTATTTTGATTTCACTTGCAGTTTATTACAGTCCTTCAGTGATAGTGTCCACATAGTGGTTTAATAAATGCATTCTGCACTGGCAAATTTAGATTAAATAACTATCAGTGTGTAGTCAAGTTCTCACTAGAAATACATTTGTAACCTTCAGTCATCTGTGTATCATCAGATGCTCTATATGATTTCTTCCAGTAGCATTTCTGTAAATTGAAGCATGTTATATTAAACTTGAAGTAGCAGCAGTACATAGAATGCATGCCATGAAGAGTTTTTTCCCTTTTGAGTCACTTTCTGTAATCTATGCTCTTTAAGTGGAAGAAAATACACTTTAACACACTTCAGTATTCTGTCTGCAGTCACGCTGCCTAGAAAAATTGAATAACTTACGTTCATTAATGAAACACTTGTTGCATGTTACCTTCTAGCTGCAAGGTACAAGGGCTAAATGACATCTTGCTACCTAAGACACATGAAGTAGTGTTGCAACTTTATCCTTCATAACTTGCCTTCTTAGATATTTGTAGTACTGAATTAAAACCAACAAAACTAGTTGCCTGTGGCATGTGTTCAGCCTTTGTACTGACATCTTTTTTTTTTTCTCTCCTTTCTCTCGCTTCAGATGTTCATCAAGTACATAAAGGTTAGCGACCTCTTCTTTTGGAATGATGAATGCATGGGGCTTGGGGTGTTCTCTACTGTAATACTGTAACTCAGCACTTTAATGCATGGCAAGAACAAATCTTTCAGTACTTTCTGTTATGGACAATCTACAAATCCCTTGAGTAAACAAAACTTGCAATTTCAAGATTGGATGTATATGTTAAATGAACTTGACACTGTGGATCTTTGGAGTTTTATTCTAAGAACCTTTTATTCTCTAGGTGGAGTTGATATCGCACTTTGGATCAGAACATTTTTGTCCTTTAAGTCTTATAAGGTAATATAATGTTTTGCTTTGTCTTTCTACTTCCTTGCAGTGAGGATTAGTCTGTGTTAGGCAACAAATTCTAGGTTTTGGATTAAGTTATTTGCAAATACAGTTAATTGACGTAGCTGCCTAACTTACCTGCTGTGTAGTGTGCTTCACATATGTTTAAAGAAGCTTTGAATCTTTTGATACTTCAGTATGTAAGGAATAGTTTATATTTTGGGGGGATGGGTTAGGAAACAGGAGTGTGAGCACCCTTAAGGAGGTCATGAGCATTTCAAGGCTGACTAAGCAAAACAAGGAACAGGTGGTGAACTAAAAAGAGCAGTTGTGGTGAGTGCTTTTGGGAAGCTGCTGTGTTGCATGGCACACCAGGTACATACAGCTAGTAATGCTTGGAGTATCTAAATCAGAATAATTGTGTGTGTAGTTCAGAGAATAATCAGTCTCTGTACTCTGTTAAAAAGCAATTTCAGTTCTCCTGTCAAAGCTACATCAGAATTTGAACCTGGGAACTCTAGTGTTATAAGCCAAACCATATTTTCAGTTGACAGGATTGCTTTAAATTGGATCGTTTTGATTTGATTTTGGCAGAGCAGGTCAAAGAGGATATGGTATGCAAAGTGAGGTAGTCATGAGTAGATACTCCTAAAGTTAGTCAAAGGTGAAGCTAAGAGGAGGTATAAGAGCTTGTGGAGAGCTTAAGACAAGGAAGTCTTGGTACGAGTTCAAGTTAAAAAGAAGGAGAAGTCTCTTTGGAATTACTAGAATTACAACCAGAATCTTGTTTTGGTGCAGCACTTGAAAGCATGCAGTGGACTTTGTGGATGCAAGTTAGAGAATAAGCATACCTGCAGTTTGGTCTTGGTTAACTGAAGGCAACTATTGCTTATGTATTTTATTTGCTATATAATATATAATGCTAATATTGTTTATCTAGTTATCTATTATGCTAAGCGATTACATGACTAATAGACTAATATTAAATTTTTATGTTAAAACTTTGTTCATAGGGTATTTGGTACTAGCATGGTTGAAGAGTATGAGGAAATAGCTGATTCTCAGTATCAGTCTGAACGACAAGAACTCTTCGATGAAGATGATGGTAAGCAAATAATTCCTGCATTTTTAGACATTCAGATATGTCTTGTGCTAGTCTGGTGGCTTGTCGTTTCCTGCATATGATAAATGATTTGACTGCTAGATTTAGTCTTATTGACAGTATTTCCTCATTTCTGGGCTTATCCAACAATCCTTTTAAGTTTAAAACAATGCATTGTAACTGTTTGGAGGGTTACTTTGAAATGCTAGTAATGTCTTAATTTCACTTGGCAGGCTAGGCAATAATAGCTTCACATGCTGACAGTTGTAAAGGATAATTAAAATAATCAAAGCAGCTCACATACAACAGCTTTATTCTTAGTGTCTGTAGCACATTTCCTGAGATTATATGATCAATGCTGCAAGCAATTGGGAAGGTGCTTATTTTGGCTTGTAGACATTGTGTTCAAATAAAGAAAAATATGATCACACCTACCTCCAGCCCTCATGAGGAGGAGGGGAAAAAAACCCTATACGAAGCTCTGAGCTGTTTGCTTCATCTGTCATGAATTTGGGGGAAACAAGCTTGAAACCTGAATGTCTTTGGGTTTCTCATTGCTTGGAGCTTGATATTTCAGTATGTGATATCTGACCTTTTAAATTTATTTCTGTGGTTTTATTTTCACACTGTCAAACTGACATAGCTGAATGATATGTTAAATCTTTAGGTTTATTTTCTTTGTCCATGACATGTTTAATTTTGATAGTCATAAGTGTTCTTCTTTATACATAGATTATCTGTTGGATTACAATACAGGAGAAGAAAAATCTTCAAAAAATCTCCTTGGTTCTGCTACAAGTGAGTATGATTTATGAGAAAAGTTATTGCTGTGCTGAAACACCATGAATTAATCGGAAGGGGAATGACACTTTGTCATGGAACAGCTACGACTTTTATATTTTTATGCTGAAACAATTTATTGTGATTACTATTTAATTGCATAGGAATAAATAGTAACAATTTGAAGTTGGGGTATGGTTCTTAAAGTGTTCTTAAACAGAACTTTTCAGTTCTAAGGATCTCTATTTTTTTGGAAACTTTGCTTTCTGTACTTAAGGATCCTGAGCACTTAATATGAATGTTACGTAGGGCTGTAAATAACCAGTACTAAAGTGCTGTTCTACTGCTGTAGAACCTTAATTATTCAGAACTTGGAAGTCTATACTTAATTAAGGTGCCTTATTTATAGGAGGCAATATAAAGATTTACTTTGTACAGCTTGAAAGGAAGGGATGGAGAACACCATTTGAGAAGGCTTTATGTAAATATTGTAGCTTCTGTGTTCTTAAAAGCTGTGTATTTTTTGAGAGAACTAGTGGTTCTTGACTGTTTCTTGTCCCTTTTCCATTGGAAAGCCTCTAAGTGTGGGATTGGTTTGGCTAAGAATACTTAAATGCTTAGTTTTAGTGGTATTCTTAAGTGCTGAATTATTTAGGATAGTATCAGTTGCCACACAACTTCTAAAGAGCTCTTATGCTGTACCACTCTTTCTTCTGTCCCAGTTAGTAAAGATTTGTTACTGTAGTGTAGATTTGTACTCAAAATGAATGCTGTGTGAGCTCAGGCTTTCCTTACATCCTGTAGTGGATCAGAGCTGCAGAGTTCTTTGCTACTATTTTCTAGAGCGTAGTTGTCACAGAAAGGTCATGGCTAGGAATATTGCACAACTTAGTGCAGTTTTCAAAGGAGAAAATAGATAGTGGAAAAGGCAATTTATTTCTAAATGTTAGCCTCTCACAGACAAGGGAAGGTGGTGTATTCTTCCCTGACACTGTTTTATCTCTTACCTGTGACTTTCAGAGTTCCTATCTTTCAAGCTCTCTTGAGTTGTGTTTGTGTGTTCTCTCTGCACATGCAGTATTGCAAGTTTGGAAAATGCAGTGACTTTTTTTACAGATATTTTTCAGAGTACTAAAGTTAAGATTAAAAGGTTTGAAACACCTATTACTGATAGTGTTCTAGACAGCTGAGCACTGAAACATTGCAGTGATTATTTAGTTCTGGCTAGTAGATCTTGTTACTGAGACCTTTCATCTCTGGTAGGGTAGTCACAGTTCCTTTTTTTGGAAGGAATACTGAGTTTGTGGGTGTTTGGTTTGGAGTGGTTTTTTTATGTTCATGCTCAGACAAATGTGGTGGACTTCCATTTTGTGTCATTTGTCTTAGACTGATACACGGTGAGGAAGAGGGTCCTCTGAGGAGGAGATAGTGGGCTTCTCAGACATTTGATCTCAGAAGTATTTTGCAGTCTTCTGCTAGTCTAACCTGTGAGGGTAGTTCACTGTTCTTCCTCTTGCCATTCTCTGACTGGCAGGCTTCTATACCACCTCTTAATTCTCCCTCTTTTTCTGTTTGTTCATCAGTAATAAAGAACCATTCATACTTCAAGTTTAGCATCTTTTGTTTATCATGACTTTTGAAAGAATACAGCCCCAGATGAACAATGAAATTCAGGAGTGTAGTTTGTGATGTATTTTGGTGGAGAGGTAGAACCAAGGTTCTGAACAGAGCTTCCTGGAGTCTAAGAAATTTGTCATTACTAAAATGCCTCTCTAACTTTATGAACTTATCCATGTGACATACAGTACAGATGTATGTTGCTGGGTGGGGGAGAAATGGGCAAAATTAGGTCAACTTTTGCATGTTTACAATAAGGGACTCTTTCCCAACTTCTAAATAAGCCTGGCAATGATGTTTGCTTTCAATATCAAGACTAAAGAATTAGCTGTATCTAATATATGTGCTGATATAGAGCAGACCCTCTTTGTATTTACTTCTGTGATTTTTTTTCTTTTTTCTTTTTTTTTTTTTTTTTTTTTCTTAAAAAAGATACCTATCTCTAAGACAGATCTGTGGATATTTGTGATAGTTTTCTGTGTCTGTCTTTCTGTCATCCTGTGTTCAAAGGCAGAATTCTGTCTTGCTCATTTAGCAAATAACATTTATTAACTCACTACTTCAGTGCCCTTATGACAGACAATCCAACCTGTCTTTATCAGAACTCCTTTTAAGCTCTAAATTTCTGGCTTGGGACCTCCCTGAGTGTTCAGACACTCAGATCATCTGTAAATTCCATGCCTAAATACATTCTGTCTGTCTTACTGTTCCTTTGTTTTGGTGGACTAATGATCAGTGAGTACTTCTGGTGTTAGAAGGTCTATCTGGTAAGGGTTAAATACAGGTTTTCAAATATAGGTTTCTAGCTTATAAACTTATCCTTTAAAAGCAACAGATGCATTCAGTGTAATAGAATGAATGGATTTTTTAATGTCCTTATGCTGTATTTTGTTTCAAACAAGTGTTACAAAACAGCAGATTGCTCAGTAGTGCTAATCTCTGGGCTCTCTGAATAAGTCCTCTCTGAGTAGTTGTTTTGTTTTCTAGATGCTATCCTAAGTATGGTGAATATTGCTGCTAACATGCTTAGAGCCAAAACTGAAGAGTCGTCTGAAGCTGAAGGTAATTTTTTAAATGAAAACCATTCTGGGAAGTTTTAACTTCTTTGTTATTTTGTTTAATTCTTTGAGGGGTTGGTTGATCTATGTTTAAATTATTTTTTCCACCTTTTATGGCATATCTCATTAGTACCATAAAATTCTTATCCTACTGACTGCAAAGTATAACCAAGATGCTTAATTTGCTGAGAAGGGATACAAAGATAACACAGGTGTTCACCTGCATTTGGAGATCTTTATGCTCTGTATTGCCCAGCTTCAGTTGTAAAGTCTAACTTCCTGCTTCTTTCTGGAAATATTTTGAGACTGTCTGTAACAATGTGTGCATAAACTGTCAGTAGCACTTAATTCAAATAATTCTGACATCTGCAGTTAATAATTAAGAAAACCCAAACCACCTCCAAGACACAAAAATTCATTGAAAACAAACACGGTTCTTGCATTTTTATGTACACATTTTCCTCTTTCCTGCAGCGGGGAACAAAAGTGTGTCTGAAAATGCCACTGTCACCCCTGCAATTTCAACAGCTGCACCAAGACTGCCTGAACCAACTCCTGTTCCTTCACCAGAGTAAGTGATAGGTGTTGGGTGGTTTTTTTTTTTTCAGTGTGTTCCTGGCAGAGACTAACATGCACCAGTCTGGAATCTTTAATAGCAGAATGCTTAGATATAGCATGCTGCCTTAAAAAAGTAAAAAGGCAAGTGTTTGGTGAAATCTGTACCATGGTAATGTACTACTCAGGGGAATTTATTGCTGTAGTTACTGTTTATAGATATTTCCATTATGATATGTTTTGTTTTGACACTTGACTAAATGTCAAAATGTATCACTTTCTCAACTGTTTATATTAGTTTGTTTAGAAGTAGGAGGAGTGTTATTCTTGGATATTGTTCCAGGTTTTGCAGGTTTCCTGCAAGGAAGACAAAATCAGAATGTAAGTTGTACTGCTGAAACTTCAGCTAAATTGTAATGACAAAAATTCTGCTTTAGAAGCTTTTTTTTTTTGCTAAGCTTTCCTTGATGAAAATACATATGCAGAGATATGGAATTAGGTTGGGAGGAGTTGTACATTGATATTCTAAGGGGTTTTTTTAGTTGACTACAATTGTGTAGAATTGATTTGGCGCCTTAAAGCTGAGACTGTAGCTCTTCAATGTTAAGACCTGACTTGTGCTGTGTTTAGTGGTTTTAAGGTTTCCTAGTGCTCTGATTGTTGAGAGTGAGGAAGGTCAGTGTGAAGGCTGTGATTCTTGCATTTGAAGATTGCAGCAGAAGAGTAAGATGCCTGCTATGTAAGAATTTGGTGATATTTGAACTAGTGACTTTTTTTTCTGAGGTGAGGAAAGGGGCAATATCTGATTGAGAAGGTTTGATGTTTCAGAAGCAAGGGTTTGAAATAATTTGCTTTCAAATCAGGATAGAAGACACCAGAGGAAATACTAACAGAATTTCTGACTATCCAAACTGGCCTTTGGTTACTGGCATAAGCTTCACTAATTTTCTAAAAGATTCTACTTTTGCAGTCTTCCAGATCAGGCATGTAAAACTGTTGAAGTAACATCCTATCTTTAACTCTTTCATTGTAGACTTGTTACTACAGATGTGCCACAGATAGATAAAGAGCAAGTAATTATGGATTTGACAAAAGAAAGTCCTATTGTTCAGCTAGTACAAGAGTATGAAGAAGATACAAGCCAGTCGACAGTAACCTTGCTGCCCAGTGATGATCAGGACGAAGAAGCATCAGCATGGTTTGAACTTGAGACAGAAAAGTACTGCTATGACATGGCAACAGTATGTTGTATTTCCACCTTTTCAGAATACCTGTTTAAATGGTGTTCAGTTGCGGTAGCTATGCGTCGGCAGCATAGTAAAACAGAAAGTAAACAAGGGCAAGATTACTCTGCTGATGTACAGCAGCCACAGGCGGTTCTGACTGAATCTATACATACGTCGATAGATGAGCCTCTGCCCGAGCAATTAGACAGCAAAGTTGAGAGACCATCTGGATCTGCTGTTGCATTTGACTTCAGCAGTGTGGTCCATGAGGAGATCAGTAATGAGACCACGGATTCGATTGAACTGGAACCAAGCCATCCTCAAACTGTGTCTCAATCCCTCCTCTTAGAAGTTACTTCTGAAATTAAGCAATTGCCAACAACAGACACGGCAATGGAGCCTGCAAAAGAAGATGCAGGCCAGGTAGCATCAAGGGTGACTCCCCAGATAGGTATAGCTGAGATCAGTGCAGAAACAGAAAAGGTTGAGAGCTCTATTGTAGAAGAAAACCCTGTAGCTTCTGAGACCAGTGTGGCCGCTGAGATAAAGGAGATCAGCACAAGAGAGATTACTGCTACTCCAGTGATTTCAAAGCCTACAGAGACTGTTCTGCAGCCTGAATATACAGTGGGCATGTTAGCTAGTGACTCTGGAGAAGGAAAGGAAAGCACTCCAGAAGTGCAGAAACCTGTTTTGCCTCCTGTTGAGTCTTCTGTACCTGCTGAAACAAAAGAGGAGGATCAGACAAGTGAAGAAGCTTTAATGGCGATTCCAGTCTCTGGGGGACTGCAGAGAACAGCTACAGACTTTTATGCTGAATTGCAGAATTCAACAGATCTAGGCTATGCTAATGGAAATCTTGTTCATGGATCTAATCAAAAGGAGTCCGTCTTCATGCGTCTTAATAATCGTATAAAAGCCCTAGAAGTAAACATGTCTCTCAGCAGCCGTTATTTAGAAGAACTTAGTCAGAGGTAAGTCAGGAAGACCGATAAGAGTCTGACATATATAAACATGATTTTAGCTAATTATACAAAGGAGCATACACATATGGAAAGTAGTAGAGTGGAAATGGAGTATAATGTAAATCACAGTATAAAGCTTTATGGGAAACTGAGAAAAGTACCTCATCTGAGGTAGCAACCAGAGATCTAAATGTCTGTGTGTGGCAGGGGTTCCCTTTCTGTATTTTGGATACTATCACATTTATTTTCTTTTGACGAGTATTGCTGCGGGTCTTCTAAAAGGATAAAGCATTGCCAGGTTGTAAGCACTAATCCTGTCCATAATCCTTTCAACAAAAGGGAATGTCCTCCTGTTGCTATTAAACTGAATGACACAGATCTGCAGTGCTGCCTTTACAGAATTAATTGTTTCCACTTAAACTACCATGTTACCTGTAATAGCTCTTGTTGAAGAAGGGAGCATGGAGAGTCAACCAAGAACTTTCTGTGAGGGATGTATATATATTAGTGTTTATCTGTGGTGCTCCTTAGCCACAAGAGAATCAGGAAATGTTCCATTTCAGAACTGGTACCAAGGAAGGGGCTCTTCATTATATATACTGTTGTGTTGTCTGGCTTGGCAGTCAGCGTTTGCAGAGAATTCTCCATAGTGAATTCCAGTAAATTGGTGATAAGCTCTAAGCTGTTGAAATAGATTTATTTGACTTTAACCTTAGAAAAAAACCACAGAAAACCTAGGAAGAGTTTTGCTTTGTGTGAAATTAAAAGGGACTACCACTTAATGTTTAAATAAAACTTCGAGCAAGGAGAAGTTTTGGGCTGGCATAGTTGTAATTTCTGAAGATGACTAGTGCTGAGTAGTTTTATGAACTAGCATTTCAGACTTACATGCTCTCTGTTTTAGGTACCGAAAGCAAATGGAAGAAATGCAGAAGGCTTTCAATAAAACAATAATAAAGCTTCAGAACACCTCAAGAATAGCAGAAGAACAGGTACGGTTTGTTGGAGTACTTAACTCTCCTAATTAGGAAAACACTTTTAAGAAAGCTGCAAGGTGCAAAATTTTCAGTTGAAGATTTTTATTAGCTGGTCATCTGCCTTTTAAAAGCATCTGTTTCATGCTTCCCAATTTTTATTGTATAATAAAAATTTTAGCTAAATTCCCAGTCATTTTAGAATAAAGCCATTTCCAGTTCTGTTTCCTGATTTTTGTATCTGAAGAAAAAAGATCTGTTGTCAGCTGGTAATGATTACAACTCTTAAATGTTTTTGTCAATGAAAAAGTTAACCAGGTTATTTCCAACCCTTGTTTCTTGATTGTAGTTGCCCTCAAAACCATTTTTTTTAAACTTGGTTTGTTTTTCATCTCCAATTTATAGATAGACAATTGTTCCGCTGCTGAAGAGACCTAGCCTTTAGGAAGGGAGAGGGATACAGTAACAGCTTATGCCAGGCTTGCATTTGAAAGTGTAGTGCGTGAAACAAAAGTTTTAGTTCATTTTTTAAAATGGGATATAAGGAATTGGGAGCTGAAGGAGGTTTTCCATGCTCTGCCATTCTAGCTTTCCTGAGCAGCTGTGAAATACAGTGCTACCTGCAGTGCCAAATAATCACTGAAGCAACTGTGCATGTGGCCTAGCAGACAATCCCAAACTGTCAGAAATTTAATTTCTGAAGTGCAGTCCAGGCCTGTAGTTCGCTTATCCCTCAACAGTGAAGAAAATCACAACTTCCGTGAGATCATATGCGTGCTCTTTTCTGCTTTTTTTGAACAGTATCAAATGTTGGTCACTCTGAGCTGCTCCTCTTGGTTCACCTCCATGATATTCTGCTCACCTTTTCTTAAATTTGCATAGTCTTAAGAATCCTGTTAGAACTCTCTGGGAAGGAGATAATACCTGTAAAGGACTTGTTCTGGCTGACCTGAGCTCCTGTCATTTAGTGGCTGGCTCCCTGATCCCAGAACAAAATCCATGTCAGCCCTTAGACTTTGGCTCTGCCTGGTCACCCGCCTGTGTATTTTGTAACATGACAGTATTCAGTTTCCAGATAGTCATTGCATGGAGCTGGCTATTTAGTCTGCCTACTGTAATGAAATGCATTTGGCATAATGTTACAAACTATTATTTGATAAGTAAAAATGTTGATGTGTCTGTTATGAAAGTTCTGTTGAAAACAATGCCGAATAGATCATGTGGCTGTAAATGCCTGACTCTGCGAGATAGAACACGAACTTGGTATGTGTGAGGGTGGGAAATAGTGGGAACGTGACAACTGAATAGCCTGGCCGTGGTTCTCTTTAATACAGGATCAGCGGCAAACAGAAGCAATCCAGCAGTTACAAGCACAGCTCACCAACATGACGCAGCTAGTCTCTAATCTGTCAACAACTGTGGCGGAATTAAAACGTGAGGTAATTATAATTCAGCAATATGGCATGAGAACTCAAAGCAGATGCATAAACATATCTCAAGGTGAAGAGGCCTAGAGTCCTTAAATGGAGCTTTTAATTTGAGAAGTTGTCTGTAGCGTTGCTTTCAGTCTACTTTAGCAGTTGGGTAAGATAGGGGAGGAAAGTTTAAGTAGCTTGAAGTGTTTTGTGCACAGCAAGATTGGTAATAATTTCTACTACAACCCTACTAGCCCCATGATTGTAGTCTGAGCTAATGATAAAGATAAAACTTAGTTAGAATAACTTAATACCTCAGCCTTCCTGTAGTGCACTGTAATTGATACTGTTCTGTGAAATGATTCTTAATGAAATTAGAAGACTAACCGCTGACTTTGAAATGGCAATAATAGGATTTGTTATATGTATAGAATGTTTGATGTGTGTCAGAGGGAATGGTAAAGTTCATGCTTCAGGAACTTTTCTGGCACTTGGCTGTGTTGTATAGCCAGTTGTGTAACAAAGCCATGCAATACAACTTCAGTAAAATGGGATGGTTTGCAGTGACCAGCACTTACATTGTCCACTTAAATATTAACAGACTCTTGCCATAGGAGGTTTAGTGTGCAAGAGTGTACTGGCCACTGCTAGAACTGAGCTGTAATAACAGATGAGTATGTGGAGGGTTACACTCCTAGCTACTGAATGGGAGGCTCACATGGATAAGACACCCTTCTCCTTTCCCCTCTGGCTGTTGTGATCTCTTGAGATTAGGGGAGTCTTGGCAATAATGTTAGGAACATAGTCTCTCAAATATTTGTTCTTCAGCTTGGAATTTTAAGCAGTACCATAAACATGACCTTTTTTGTGTGTGCATGTTGCCAAAGACATCTCTTGAGTTGTTTTCTAACAGTTAGTGAGACTCCTTTGACTGGCTGGCTAAGTTCCTGTTCACGAGTGCTGTGCTTTTAACCTGATTTTAACGGCAGTGATCATAAGGTGATCATTAGATGAGTATCCTGGAATTTGAACACATGGCTTTCCCTGAACTCGGCTCTGGTTGCCTGAGTCTATTAGTCTGAGACATTTGCTTGTTACAAAATGGGAAGTGATGTTCTTTGTCTTCCTAAAGTCTTTATATGACTTCTAAGATCTCTTAGTGTGTTTAAGATTTTTTTAATAGGAAAACGATGCAATTCATTTTTTAAAACATTATCTGCAAAATACCCTTGTACTTCAGCTTCCATATAATTCTAGTAAGCTTCATCTGTCAGTCTTAAACGAACACACTCCAAAAATTCCTTCTGCTAGGTTGTGAAATGCAAGGGTATTCAGAAAGGTGAAACCCACTGAATCAGGTGAATATAATGGTATTTATTATGTGAAGTACTGCAACATCAGCTGATGAAAAGCATCATATAAAACTGAGGTAATATTACATCCATGTCAACTGTAAAACAGAAGTTACTTTTAGTACACTTTCTTACAGAAAGTATATTACTTTCAGATAGGTTTAAATACTCTTTGCAAGGGGCAGCTACTTCTTTAAGTTATGGTAGTACCATAGTCGGTGACATCATGTGCTGTCTTACCAGCTAGTGGTTTTCGGCCTTCAGTCCTTGAAGGCTGCATCAAACCTCTGAAAAAAAATCGTCAAATTTGAACAAGTGTTTAGCGAGATTGAAATGACTTGAGAGCATGTCAGTTGTGTTCTTTTAAAGATTTTAATGTTTAAAACACAATAGTATCATTAAATTATTCTTTGTCTTTAACTACTGTATCAAATCCTTCCAGGTTTCTGATCGGCAGACCTACCTTGTGATTTCTCTCCTTCTCTGTGTCATTCTGGGCTTGGTGCTTTGTGTGCAGCGGTGCAGAAACACTTCTGAGTTCTGTGAAGATTACCTCTCTAAAATTCCGAAAAGTAATCACTACCCTAGCCCCAAAAGGTAATGTATGTGTATTTGTAACTTAATTGTTCTTGCAGATTTTATTGATGCTTTCTTAAATCTGCTGGGACTGACACGTGCTTTAATTCTGAGTCTTCTTTCTGCAAACTCAAAATTGATAGCAAAGAGCCCTTACTTCTTTTTAGTAACTCTCTGGTAGCAGCCCCAAAATGCTCCTAGATTTAACATGCTTGATAGCTTGTTGCAAATATAGTCCTGTATCTGTTTGCCTGACTTTCTTGGGCACCTCAGCGAATAATTTTGTCCTTCTGTCAAAGATATTTCTTAATAAAAAATGTGTATGACACAGTCTTGAGAAAAATGTGTGTAAAAAAGCTTTGTGGATTTTGTTTCCTAGGTGCTTTTCCTCCTATGATGATATGAATTTGAAAAGAAGAACTTCTCTTCCACTAGTCAGATCACAGTCTTTTCAGCTAGCTGGTAAAGAAGGTATCCATATGTTGTACATCTAGTCTCTAGTGTTTACTCAGTGCTATACAATGTGTCTGTTACTACAAGTGTATGAAAACAGAATTGCAGGTTAATGTCAATGTACACTGGATTGTAGTAGTTCACCTATATGTTCTGGAGGACAAGGTGGTTCATGACAGGTTACCAGACACTCACAGAGCTGTGCCAAATTATGCTAAAACATTAAATGTAGTCTTTGCTATCATTTATACTCTACAGATGTCATCTTGAGGTTAGTAGCTATCCAGGCAGGTATTCAGGTCTACAAAGCTACGAAGCTTGCCAACAGTGGGTGCTTGATTTTTTTTAATGCTGGATGTGGGAAGTCTGAATGCCCTACTTCTGAGAAGTCCTGATAGCTTGTCTAAAACTTGGCAGATATTGTAGGATCCAAATTTATCAACTTTAGTAAGGAAAATTAGACTATTTATCTTGGCTTGGGTAAGAGGAATGATCTCGTCGTTTCAATATTCATGTTACACTCAGGACAACTGAATTTTGATTTCTTAGGCCATCATCATCTTGCAAAATCAAATGTGTTGCAGATTATACTAACTACCAAGTATATAGCTGACACTGCTTTTTCGGGTCCAGCAAACTTGCTTCATGAGCTTCTGTACTGTGAATAAAACAGCATGAAAACTTGAGTTCAATTTGGAACATGTTGCAATAGACACTAGCTAAGGCATAGACTATTTTTTTTTTTTTGCAAAACCATGCTTTTTCTGAATTCTCTCCTCCTTTGGCTTGGAAGAATGATCCACAAAGCCCTGATGGAGGAATGCCAGACTGGTTTCATGTCAGTCTGAACAGCTGTGTCCTTGATAGGTGCACACATTTCTAGTATCCTGTCATGGGCAGGTTGCACACCAAACACTATTAGGTTAGTAACAGTTTGTTTGCATAGAAGTTCACTTTTGCTAGCTATTGTTCCTTTTCCCCAAAGGATGTTCTCTGTACCTGTCCTATGGCCTAAGCTACCAGGAGGTGAAGTGTTGTCAGGTATATATCACTGACAGCTGCCACGGCAGTGTAGGGAATTTCTCTGTGTGTTGACTTTACTTTCAGCATTCATGTTTTGTGCTTCCATTAACTAACAATGGGAGCAAAAATGTGTGTGTGATAAGTGGAATAGTTTTGTCATGCTGTTAGTTCTTTAGAATTGTGTTGCTCTAGAGCTGGCAGCGTCAGGACTGCTAAATTTACATTCCCTTTCTTACAGTGGATCCAGAGGACCTGTACATTGTAGAACCCCTGAAGTTTTCCCCAGAGAAGAAGGTACAGTGTTGTGGGGAGGGGAGGGTGGGCTGGGCTGAGGAGTTTCTGCCAGCAGGTGGTGCAAGTCTCAGCTGGCTCTTAGGCTTGGTTTTTACACTATGCTTGCCTTCCAGAACCTAACTGTTTCTCTTTCCATTTGTGGTTTCAGAAAAAGCGTTGTAAATACAAAAGTGAAAAAATAGAGACTACTAAGCCAGCAACAGAGCTTCTTCATCCAATAGCCAATGGGGAAATTAAAGGAAGGAAGCCGTTTACGAACCAGAGGGACTTCTCTAACATTGGGGAAGTTTATCACTCTTCGTACAAGGGTCCTCCATCTGAAGGAAGCTCCGAAACATCATCACAGTCTGAGGAGTCCTATTTTTGTGGCATTTCAGCATGTACGAGTCTGTGCAATGGACAGACCCAAAAGACAAAAACTGAGAAGAGGGCTATAAAACGAAGACGGTCTAAAGCTTCAGACCAAGGGAAGCTCATAAAAACTCTAATACAGACTAAGTCAGGGTCAATGCCAAGCCTGCATGACATAATCAAAGGAAACAAAGATATAACAGTGGGAACACTTGGTGTCACGGCAGTTTCTGGACACATCTAAAACTAGCTGAACTTCTCAAACAGGAGAGTGTTTGTTCATTTGAGAACAGTCTGTGGTATTCTGTGGGAGGATAGTGGGAGACGAAGAGCTCAACTAATTGGAAAGTATTCAGAAATTTGGTTTCTGCCTTTTTAAATAGATGGGATTGTGTCAATCTTGGCTATAAGCTGCAGCTTTACAAGGCTGATAATTTCCTATGAGAACAGCTTGGGGGGAGGGAGGGCCGGGTTCATTTTATAAAGGTTTTTTTTCACAGTTCCTGGGGCAGAGATTTTTTGAAACCCAGTTTGTTGGGTGAAATAGGGATAAAAGCCTATTCCTCTTCCTTTAACTTTGTTCCTATTTCTTGCACCTTCCCATATTTATGTGCCTTTTGTCTATTTATAATGCCACTGGAAGAGGGGAGATACAATTGTTTGTCATTTGATTTATTTTGTAATTTCTCTAGCTTTTTTTGAAGATGCAACACTACAGTGCTGTAAAGGGACATGAGTTGGCCTTCAGCTGGACTCAGAAATGTGGACTGGATACTGTAAAAATACTAACAGATGGACTTGCCTGACTAGATTCTGGTTTTGCAAACTCAGTTGAGGAAAATATCTCAGTAGGGATGGCAATCCTGTTTATTTCCACCTTCAGTTGCAAATTAGAATGGTAGTCTGATGTACTAAACAAATGACACTGGCTCTTTAGGATTTCCTCTGTACAATGGGATCTTAGGCTGATGAATGCATTTGTTACCTCAATTGCCTGCTCTAGTTCTCTGATGGAAGTGAATGGGCAGCACTTTCTGTTTCTGTGCTGAGAGGTCAGGAAAAAGCTCAGCTGAAGAACGAGGGTGGACCTGCTGCAGCTGGGGTCTTCTCCCAGCCAGTTCTGGATGCGTTGAGTTTACAAAGCCTTGAAGTCTGACCAGTCAGGCTGGTTCAAAGTGGGTATTTCCATAATGTTTGCTTTTGTATTGGCTAACAAATGTGCAGTGTTTGTATGGTTGGTATTTTCATATCCAAGAGTTTTTTATTTTGACTGTGATTGTATATTTGGATACTATAGGATGTGTGATTGCTAAATTGTTGAGTGTGCTTCTGAGTGAGTGGAACAAAAGGTTATTCCTTTTGACAGGTGTTACAGGTTCATGTTGTAAAAAATAAGTTAACTTATTGAGCACTTTTAGTGGTACCCTTTTTAACAGATCTAATGCCTTTCCTGGGTATTGTATGTAATGTGACTTATTTAAAGCCTTTGGTTTTTTTGCTGCTTTCTTGTTAGTTTATGAATACTTTATGGTGTTGTACTTTTGGAGTTGATCTGCACAATTAGCCAGTCAGAGCACATGAACCAGACATGTTGAGTGTGAATTCAGAAGGGTTTCAAACCTAGATCAGGAAAATACATACCACCTGAGTGCAGCATACAATGTTGTGGAGCAAGAGTATGTAACTACAGAGCTGTAGTGCCATTAGAAACTGTGAATTTCCAAATAAATCTGAACACTTTGTCTTTAAATGAGTGGAATTTTCCTTTGAAAATGAAACTTGTGGCTTAAATTCCCTGAGAAGGATTAGTCTTTAAATTTCAGTCCAAGACTAAGGTTCTTTGGGCCATAATAAGGAGTTCATAAACTTACTTGTCAGCCTAGATGTTTGTCTATTTAAAAAAAAAAAAAAAAAAAAAAAAGGGGGGGCTTTGCCCGAAAGTTCAGGAATGGTGGCCATGTAAAACTGCTAGAAGTTTCTAGTGGGTGTCAGTTCACATCTTGACCTGAGGGGATCCTTAGAGGCTGTAGCTTTTTGTCAGTGACTGCATGAAATTACCTCTTGGTACTCAGAGCTAAGGTTTGTGAAGGATGTCAAAGGCCATTAAAATAAAATGGTAGTTATTTATCACTTCAAACCGGAATTTTCTGCTTGAAGTTTGCCCCTTAGTAAATTAATTCTAGCAAGCATAGCAGCACTGCATGCAGCCAAATACCAAATTCACTAGCCATCCAGCATGTGCTTCTCTTTGTCAAATCAGACCTTCCCAGCACTAATTTCTTGCTTGAGTGTCTCAAGACTCCATCATAGCACTGTGATTTAAAAAGCAATTGAATGTGGGGTTTGCTGAGCATGTGGGGTTTTGTGGTGTGGGTGAGGTCTTTTATTTACTGGCCTTCCTCTGGATACATCACTTGTAAGAAGCATGCTTTCCTTTACTGCCCTGGCACTCACCAAGCTGCTGTTCTCGTTAGTAAGAATCAGCTGAAGCTGCATGTGACTGAATTCTTGACAGAGCTAATCTTCACTATCTGGCTAAAAACCAAAGCCTAACACACCTAGAATATGCTGATAGGTGTAGAATGAGGCCAAAGGAGGTGTGATGCAGTGTGCAGGCAACAAATGTGTCTCTAAGAGGGGGGTTTGTTTTTCCTTTGTTCTAGCTGGCCTGTAAGCATTGGATGAAAGCAAATTTGGGAATAACGCATATCCTAAAGGGACAGAGCAGAGCTCTGCGGTGAGAATATGACTTGAGGCCTCATGGCTTCCAGTTCACACAGGAGATGTGGCAGATGCCCAGAGCAGTAGATTACACAGGGCCAGAAACTTCTCACTCAGGCTCCCATGTTTCAGGACTGTTTTGAGAATGCCTCACAGCATTTCCCCTTCTGAAAGTGTACCCCCAAATTAATGTAAAGAATAAATGACGTCATGGGCTGTCTGGGTTCACTTTCCTGAAAGCCACTTAGTGTTCCTAAGAAATGCTGCCTCTGGGCTCTGAGTCAACCAGAGCTTGTGTGAATTCAGCTGGTGTGATGGGGAGCAAAGGCATTGCACATGATGTGGACTCCTCTAGTATTCTAAATATCTGGTGAACAGAAACTTGGGTCATATAGTGAAAAATATCAGCCTAGATGTTCTTTTGTGCTGGGTCAGCAGGGATGGCTGCTGGCAGTAGTGACTCCTGTGAAAAAAGCTCATCTATTGTAGGGTCACTGCTGGAGCAGGTCAGCCAGTCAAGGAGTGGCTTTCATATTCTCCTGAGTTTGTTGCTAACCATTTCAGCCATGTCTCAGTCTGAACTTTCTGATCAAAGCACAGGTTATGCTTCAGCCGTGGAGAAATCTGGCATCTGAAGGAACCTATGGAGATGATTGTGCTACTGCAGACTTGAGGGCGTTTATTCTGGCAGTAGACTGGAGTTTGAACCACAGCTTCCTCCTGCTGTTGCCTTGCTGCTTTTCATTATTTGTAACCACTTTTCTTTTTGTTTTTTAAAGAAAGACTTAATGTCAAGTTCTTATTGCTTAATGTTTTCCTTTCATGTGGGCACCTGAGTCATTTTTTACTTCCAGTTTTATTAATGTCACACTGACTCTAGCTTTCAGAATTTGATTCTTTGGTGAAATCAAGTCCCTCTTAAATCTGTCATAAACTTTACATAGAGATAATAGTTTCTAAAGAAGACAGCTTATAAATCTTGGCAAGTTCCTGTGGTGATGTGGATACTTAAAGGGAGGGCCTAGTCCCTCTTGTGATATTGTATGATAAGGTAGGACAGTTGTTGGTGTGAAATGCCAAGAAGTCAGTATGTGTATGCAGGCTGCACATTTGAGGTCCTTGGGCAGGTCTTTAGCCGAAGGTCAAAAAATAGGCAAGCAGCATGAAGGTTTCCCTGGGAGGATGGATAGTCACAAACAGGTGCGTTGAAGTGAATTGCTTCCCATGTTTGTCAAAATAAGGTATTTAGGTTACATATGTTAAGCATCAGAGTGGAAATCCAGTATTTTTAAAATATGCAAACTCAGCTGTGTGGTATTGGTAATATAGAACTCAAGTGTAAGTTGTCTTTGTGTGGCTTCTGCCTTTCCCAAGTGACATGAAACAAGATGGAACAGCTTAGCATGTTTCGCTTAGGTACAAACATGTTCCGCTTCATTTGGAACAATTAAAGTGTAGAGCCCTTACCACAAAGTGCTGTGGGTAGGCTATCGAGCAGTGTGTGTCTCATCTGGAAACGCTGAGTGTCACACAGCATCAGGTGCTGGTGAAGGCATCACAGGGGTTTGTAACAGCTCAAGAAGAATTAGGGTTCCCAGAACTTGCTCAGATAAAATGCGTTAGCTTTGGAAAAGATAGTGAAACTCATGAATCTTAGGTATCCCTTCTCTAATTTGAGTAGTAATCTTAAAAGAAGCTTTGCTGTTGTCTTGTATTGGACACATGGTCTGGGAGCTGCAGCTTGTCTTGCTTGTGCTGCTTTTCACTAGAGTCACTAATTAAGTCACAGATTAGAGGTATGGCTTTTGGTAGAGAATAGAGATAGTTAACTCCACACTTTGTGGACCTAGAAACGGAAAAGAAATGTTTGCCATCTTGAGCTTGTTTCTTCATTTTAGATGTGGTAGCTAGAGCCTACATCCAGCTGCTGGGTCCTCTCTGAACTCACAGCAAACAAGAATCCTTGATTTATTTTTTTTCCCCAGAAAAATTACTTGAAGCAGATAATTAGTATCTTCTATTAGTCATAATTTGGCACAGTTACTGCTGAAATGTTAAGCTTGTGTACGTGACTTTTAAGCTACCTGTAGCTCAAAGTTAAATCCCAGGAAAGTCAGCTGAAGGTGCCTTGGGGGTTTGGGAAGTCGGCTGACGTGCGTCACTGGTGTCAGGGTACCTGTGTAGCAAGATGGGCACATCTGCTGTTGGGCTCTCTGTATGCTGAACTGCTGCTGGAGGGCCTAAATTTGCTCAGTGACACAGATCTGAGGGGTGATCCTGGTGGAACTCAGTAAGGATTTCAGGGGAAGGTGGTGGTGGTGGGTTTTTGTTTGGTTTTGGTTTGTTGGGGGTTTTTTATGGGCTGAGAACAGCAGCTCCCAAGAGGGAATAAAATTGTCAAATTACGGACAAGGCCACACTGGCCAGCAGAGCTAGCTGGCATTTTCCAGGGCTGGCTTTGTGCTGGCAGCCTGGGGTAGGGCACAGATCCTGCTGAGGGGCTGTAAATGCAGTTTTCAACTGTCCCTGGGGAGGATGGGAAATCAACATCTGCATTCACTGTGGTCTTCCTCACAACCTCTGAGTGGCCACAACAGCTTGTTCCATTTTCTCCCATGAGTGAGCTATTGTATGTTATGAAATTACCTGCTTCTCTCTTTCTTGGGTGTTTGAGCAATAGGTCCCACTACCTTATAACCACTATACCTCATTTCCTTGCTCGTATTACAGACACAAAAGAAATAAAATCTCACTCTGCTGCTTTCAATTCTTTGGCTTTTTCTCAGCTGCTTTGGCTCCTTCCTTGCTTGGATTCTTTTCTGCCTCGGGTCAGAGCCCTGCACCAATTCTGCTGAACACAGGGCTGCTGCCTGCTTGTTGGGATCATGGTGAAGGAGAGAACAGCACCATGCTCACTGGAAGAGGACCATATTAAGCACTGCAATACCAGGCCTGAGCTGTTAGAAATAGATTTTGAAACCTGCTCTTTGAATGTGAATATGTGAATGTCTCCCTTGTGAGCTGTTGGCACCAAGGCATGGCTTTGCATGTGCCACAAATGCCTCTAGCACAGAGAGCAGTTGTTGAGGAAATGGAAAGCATCACCCCTGTCTGGGAAACCAAACTGTTAAAAAAGATGTAGTAGAGAAATGATACTAAGATGTCAGTGCTAACTGCAAAGGCTGACTGAGTTCTGGTATCTTCCATGCCCCTCAAAGGCTTCAGAGGATGGAGATCCTGTTGTCTTTGGAGGCAGTTCCATTCCAATGTTCAGTCAAAAATTCATGTCTCTTTTTTTGCACAAACTCTTTCAGTTTGGGCTCCAGGTTAGTGCCTTCCTGGGAAGGTTTTTGTCTGTGAGATTCAAGAGCTCTCTGCTGCTGTAAATAAATTGTCCTTCATACAAGGTTTTTACATGCTCTGTCCCTCCCTGCCAATTTGCTCTTAAATGGACCAAGTTGAATGGCTTTAGCAGTTACTGCAGCTTCTTCCTGAGCCCCTCTGAAGTTGAACGTAAACTTGCAATGAGGGTTCTGGTACTGTCTGTAGCTGCCTGGTGCTATATGTGAACTCATACCTATGGGAGCCTGTGGGCTTTCCCTGCTGGAAGCTCGTGTCCAGCTGGGTAGCTTCTCCCTGTTTGAGACTGTTTTCTTTCTAAGATGTTATTTTCTATCTAAAGAGTTTGATCTGCAGTCTTTGTTTCTAGACTTGTTTTCTTCTGATTAAATTCTGTCCTTATGGTTACTTAGGATCTCTTAACCAGTTATTTTAGTTTTCACATATTACTGGTGTAACGTTTTGGTTAGTTTTCTCCAGATCTGTGGTAAAGGTGTTGAAATACCGCTGTGTTGAGGACAATCCTGTTGGAAAATCAGAAGCCTTGTCCTGGATGGTGCTCTCAGTTACTCTTTCCACTGTACCCATCAGTGAGTGTTAACGGGTACCATCTCTTCTGCCAGCTGTGGCTGATCCTTACTGGGTTTGCAGTAGTTGCCTCTCCTGGCTCTGATGTCATGGTTAAGCCTGGGACCACAAAAGGTTGCCAAGGATGTTAATATCTCGGATTAATATTTTGAATCCTGTTTTTTAATGCGAATGATTCTCAACTTCTTCATTTGTTCTTGGGTGTAATTTATGCAGCCCTGTGGGCTTTCAATAGTTGCCTTTTAGCATTTCCACTGGTCATTAATGTAATAGGAAATATTTGTTAATCACTTTCAGACAGACATGTATCTGACTCTGTCCAGAGTCTGATGTGAGCCTCTCCAACGCAGTGGTTCACACTTGTGGGGTTTTTTTTAGACTTTATTTTCTATCAAGTATTACATATGGATCATTGTTCAAATTCTGCTTCCTTTGGTGTATTTTAAGCAGGTCATCCTTTTGTCCTTAAATCTGTTAATACATACTTTTAGCTACTGGCTGATTCTCTTTGCTGTCAACATAAACTTTAGCATACTAGTATGTACAGGTAATACAGTACACTCTTTTGAGGTGAAGTAGCATTCTGAGCAAATCCTCTTTTTCTAACTGTCTTGTCTTTTGTCAGTTTTGGCAAAGGGGCTGGATTCTCTGCTAAAGGGCATGGAAGGTGTTTTCATTTGAAAATACTCCCTCCTGTTCAAATGACCCAATAAGGCTGGTGAAAACAGAGTGTGCATCTTGCAGACTGGGTGAAGAGGGGGGTAGGAAGGCAGATAGACACAGGTAGCATCCCTTTTGCCCTTATGTCCACCTTTCCTGCCCAGCTGTCCTTGCCCTGTATTTTAGGAGAGCTTAGCCTTGTCTGATTTCTAGCTTTAGGCCTTATAGCAAAATAGATTCATGTGACTTGAGTGTCTACCTACAGCTAATAGTCCTACTATTACTTTAAGCCCTGTTAATATTGGGTGTTGCTTGAGCAATAGGAAGCCACCAGAACACAGAGCCTGCAGGCATCATGATGTGCTACAGATGCAGATGCTTGCCACGGTCTTCCAGAATGTATCTCTGAAGGTGGTGACAGGGGAAACAGCATGACAGCAGGACCAGCACAGTAAAGTATGCTAGGAAGGGAGAGATCTCAGAGCATGCTGTGCACCAAAGATGATCCTTTGATGGTAAAATAGCCCCATCTTTGGCTTGCTACAACATGTGATATTAACAGGCTCTTGATCTGAGCATCCAGAAGAGAAGATGCAGCAGATGTGGCTGAAATGGCTTTCATTGGTTTCATCGTCTCTGTTCTCACCCACCCATAAAAAAACACATCTTTGTGAAAATAGGAAGCAGTGGGTGAGAAATAAGTACGCTTCTGACATTTAAGGGAGACTGTTACAGTGCCTGCAATCCCACCAAGATAAGCTGGCTGCATTAAACAGTGTCAGAAAAAACTTGAGAGTGGATCTTCTCGAGGCAAAGCTATGTATGCGATGACTTTTGACACGCTTGTCAGCAATGCCTTCAACTTTGAGGAAGTCCTGAGCTTGCTTCAGTCCCTGTTCCCTGAGCTGTCACTGGAACTGTCAGTGCTAGGTTGACGGTTGGACTAGATAATCTTCAAGGTCCTTTCCAACCTAGATGATTCTGTGATTTTTGTGATTCTGTGATTAATGCCCATTCAATTGCTCCAAGAGATGGGTGCTCCCTGTCACTCATACCTGGGTTGCAAACAGCCACTGGTGTGCTGTGCTTATGGCTCAGAGCAAGGGAGCACAGGCACTGACTGCTGAGCAAGGGGCCTGGGTGGTGGCAAGTCCCCCAGACACGGCTCAGGTGCCCGTGGTGGCAGCAGCAGCAGGGCTGGGGTGCTGCACGGGTGGGATGGTGGGGAGTGTGCTGGCAGATGTCCTGCTGCCTCTCTTTGTTCCCTGTGCCTTGGAGGCATCTCTCTCTCCATGCCCAGCGCTGGTTAGCAGGCTGGAGTTCAGCACGTGGCACAGGAGGTGCGGAGCTGAGCCCAGCCTGTTGTGTGACCCTCTTCTAGTGTTTGTAGGAGTGGATGAGGACCTGTCATTGGGCTGGCCGGGGAGTGTTGTTCTGGGACGCAGAGAGGAGGACTGAGTGAGGGTAGGCGTGACCAGGCTTTGAACTGCTGGAGCTGGATGTTGCTTTTGCATTTTGTATATCAGAAACCTAGAAGTACAAGGAAGAGCCAGATGGGTTGCTGAAACCTCTCATGTTGCAGATCACTGCTGCAGCAAACAGCTGTGGTGAACATCTTCAAAAAGCAGTGGGGTGTCTAGTGGTGCAGGCAAGGCTTTGAGGACATGTCTGACTTACTGGTGTGGTTGGAGGCAAAGCTGAGCCCTTGCTCTGTTCTCAGACCCTAGTTTTGATGTTTGAGATCAAAGCCTGCATGTTGGGATTGCTTCCTTCAGCCACAGAGGAGACAAGTCTCCAGTTCTTGTATTAAACATGTCCTCCTTTAAATACTATCCCATACAAATATACGCTTCAATGTAGGTCTGTAAAATGAAAGAGTAAACTACTGTTTATAACCACTTGTGTGCACCTGTAAATCTGTGGGGAAAATATCATTGCCACCACTTACAAATCTGTGGTCAATGAGGAATGGAAATTGAGAAATTGGAAATAGAGGAATGAAAATGTCCCTGTCTCTCCTCATTAGGATTTTGTAATGAGCTCTTATAAGTGCTGGTCTTTGCAGCATGGCTTGAGTTCTGGATCCTTTCTTGGAAGGCAAGAGAAATTCTCCCAAGATGAGTAGCACAGTGTCTACCCCAGGCTTTAATTGCAAGTTACTCAGCCACGTTAGGTCCTGCTGCAGTGCTTAGCATTGACCTGAAGAGATAATACAGTAAACCCTTCCCTGTCGAAGGTGGCTTCAGGTTAGAAAAGGACTGTGGGATTGCAGATAGTATTTGCAAGGGTAAGATGAGCAGCAGAAGCTGCCAGAAGAGCCTTGCTTGTGCCCCAAGGCACTCGTTTCCCACATTAGAGCATGTGGTTGCTTCAGCCTGGCCAGCGCCCCGCAGTGGTTTGGTGGTGTGGGTGAAGGCAGCCCACTGAGCTGCCTCTAACTGGACTGTTAATGTGGGGGTAGCTCCGCTGAGGATGCGGCACTGGCAATCCTCTCAGTTAAGTTGGTTTTTAGCACAGTGGGATGGTGTCTGTGACCAGTGTTCTGTTACGTTGTGCCCTGTAAAGCAGCCAAAGAAAAGGTGGGATGCGCCACAGACAGTGGTAAGTGATTTGTCCTGTGTGAAATGAATCAACTCCCCAGCACCTACAGCTGCACTTGGGATCAAATCTTCATCCTTCTGCTGAGAGGAGTCATCCTCAGCTCTGCCTCTCTCCTCTTCTGCAGGATGCCTGATGTTGTGTCATTCCTTTTGCTCTGCTTGTGGTCAAGGACACCACAGTGGAAAAGCAGCTGCCTCTGCCAGAGCGGGCTGCTGGAAGGGGTGGTTGGCTAGTGGGTGCGCACTGGGCTGATTACTCAGCCCCCACCTGGCAGTGCAGCCCTTGTGTGCACCCCACAAGCACTTTGCTGCTGAGGGCACCTGCTTCCCGACTCTGGCTGCATAATGTGGTTTTGTGTGAGCAGAGTGTGATTCTGGGCTGGTCCTGCAGCCTCGGTGTGGGAGGAGCAGGAGACTGCCCTGAACTTGCAGCGGAGGGCGAGGGCGGAAACTCTTTGGGGTTTGCTGTTGATGCTTGAGGCTTTCAGAGAGTTGCAGCATCTGAGCTGGGTGTTCGCTGCTGGAGTTATGCAGGCGTATAAAGGCAGAGCTGGGTCTTCCCCCAGGGCTCAGTCTGGGACAGCCCCAGCAGTTTTTGGCTGCCATATGGAAGATCACGCCAAGCATGTCCAGCCCATCCCACTCCCAGCCATGCAGCAGAACTTAAACTATGTGTACCCCCAGATCTTCTGGGTGGATGGCTGTGCCAATGCAAGTACTTCCTGCCCCCCGGCATCCCCCGTTGCTCCTTTCCCACCACCAGTACCTGACCGGAGGAGAAAGCCAAGGGACAAGAGGGAAAGGAGGAGCGTCGGCTTCCTGGTGATCTCCTTGCTGATCCTGCTGGCCCTCACTGGAGTGGGGCTGAGCATGTTTCAGATTTTCCACCTGGAGAAAGAACTGGCTGAACTCAGAGAGGTGAGGTCTGGCTGGCTGGTCACAGAGGCTCTGGGGAAACATGAAAAGAGAAAAACTTAATTTTGGGTTTGAGATGCTCAGGTGGTGCAAAACTCCCAAGGGGCAGGCTGGTGGAATTTAAGTCTGCCATGTCAGTGTAAGTAGAGTTCCTTATTACTGTGGGGGATTGCTCCTAATTGATGACTGATATACCTTGATGTCTTTGTGTTTGGGTGCTGCATGGTCTCTCCCCCTGTATATTTCTTACCACTTTGCAGCTCCCCATGAGCACCTGGAATTAGCCACTGTCAAAGACAGTCTTTGACTGCTTTAGATGATGCTCTTATGCTCTCACTCTACTAAGACAGCTTGTCACTCTTCTCTTTTGACAGTCTGCCAGCACTGAACACATCCCTCCAGCTTTGGAGAAACTCATAGGTGAGTTGATGTACACAGAGGAGAAACCCCTCTGTGTTAGCATGTGTGAATGCTCCTGTTGAACTCTTCCCTCTTCTCACTGGGGGCAAAGGCAGGGTCACAGCTCGATCTCTGAAAGGGCTGACTTCATTTGCTTGGTTGGAAAAAGAACTTTATCTCTAGGATAGAGTCCTGCACCCTGCCTGCTGGAGTGCTTAGAGGTGTCAGCCACAGGTTCCTGGGGCAGTGTGTCTCTACCTTAGGGCTTCCTAGGCCTTCTGGGGCAACAGTATCAGGGGTACTCTGCCGTAAAAGTGAGTTTCTGGCTGTCCTAACATGTAACAACAGCACAAACGGAAGGGGCAGAATGGAGAAGAGAACTGCTTTCTTTGGGGGTGGGGGATTCACACCTACCCTTGAGAGTGCGACTTATTTTTTTTCCTAAATTTTTTTGGTACAAAGTCTCACTGCAGCCGAAGATAGTTGAGAAGACCCTGATTATGTGTCATTGGTTTTTTTTTCTTTTAGAAATGTCATTTCAATGGAACTAAAACTTTCAACAAGGATCTACCAATTTTCCTAAATTTCATTAGGAAAGTACCAAAGAATTTAAATCTGAATGGAACAAATTAAAAATCATGTTTTGAACTTCCAAACTATTATTTTACTTTTACATTCCATATTCATATTATCAGTGAGGATATACCTTATAAAGATGGCCAAGTCGGAAAGAAATTTTCAGCTCTCTTGACAATTCTTGCTGTATCTGAAAAGATTGTTTTGCCCTGAGGATTTTGGTTAGTAGGAAAGCTAATGTGTTTTCAAGTTTGTTCTGATCCTAAATGAAAGCAAACTTGAAAATAACAAAACTCTCTAGAAAGGGCAGTCCTGGTTTCCATCAAGTCCCATATCAATAAATTCTATAGCTTAGGGGAAGGAGGGGCTCTCATTTTAACTGGATGCTCAGTGCTCTGATCATAGGCTATTTTAGTGATAGCTGAACATAAGTCATAAATAGTAACCCTGAATTTCTTGAGGGGCATGGATAAATAAATAAAGCCAGGGAAAATAATGTAAAGGAGAAGGGGGAGAGGAGAGGAAAATTTAACTGGCTTAACAAAATGCTACTTCTAAAATATGAGAACATGATACTTGAAAGTAGATCCTGATAAGGGAAGGATGGAGTGGGATGGGTTCCAAATACTGAGTCACTGAAACTGGCCCATCTCTCCAAGGGGAATCGAGCCCTCCGGGGAAGGCAGAATTTCCTAGCTGTCTCTGCTTCTCTGAGGACAAGGTCTGTCTGATGGTTTGCAGGATGTCTCAAGTGTCTTCTCTGATCTAGTTGTGAGGAGGGTGGGTATGCAACACACAGAAATGCAGTGCCATGGGTGCATCTGTCCTTGGCAGTGCTGTGCTGAAGGGTGGCAATAGAGCAGGCTTATGTATGACAGGACATGAGCAGTCAGCTTGGCATCCGCCAGAGATGCTGTGCAAAGGGGCAGTATTGTCCCTCTCCTCACCAGCTGAGCCATTTTAAGATGAAGGCTCTCCTTGCTCTTTCCCCCTGCTTTTGATCACATCTAGATCCTTTGCTGTGACTCATCCTTTTTAACTCCTTCTCTTGCTCTGCAGTGTTTGCCCAGCACTGCTCTGCCTTGCTGCGACAAGCTGTGGTGCTTATATGCCCTCTGCTGCTTTAATTCTGCCCTGTTTCAGCTTTGTGGTTGGCTCCCTTCTGCTCTCTGGGTTGGCTTCTTCGTGGAGCATGTGGCTAATGTCTTCCCTATTTTTGTGCAGGGCAGAAGGAGCAGTCAGTGAAAAAGGAAGTGACAAAGGCAGCACACTTAACAGGTATGTGCTGAGGGGTCAGCAAGAGCAAGATGTGGGAGCAGGGGGCTAGGGTGAGGGTGGGTGGCATGGCTGTAGTTGTGAGGACCCCACCTCACACAGGCTTTCCTATTTTTCCCTTGGTAATACATGTGCTCTGACAGTGGAAAGTTACTCCACACCTAAAGTCTCTTTCCCTCATTTAGGCTTTAAAGTGAGGGCTCTTTTTTGGCTTGGTTTTTGGTTTTCATCTGGGGTGTGCAGAGAGAAGTCTGTCACAAGTGACTGGCATTGATTGAGGTGAAGGTGAGAGCTCCCACCAGCACGAGGTGGGGGCAGACTTTCCATGCTGCAGACAAGGGCTTGGAGAACATTTGACTTGTTGTGACATGGGGTATGACTTAAGGAAAAAAACACACAACTGCTTGTACTTACCAAAATTTTCTCTTGCTTTGGACTCCAGGGAACCCAGCCCAGCGGGACCTCCCTCTGGATTGGGAACCCATCTCTGGTCACGCCTTCACTGATGGCATTCAGTACCGTGATCAGGGCCTCATCATCAATGAAACTGGCCTGTACTTTGTGTACTCCAACGTGCTCTTTCGGGGCAGCATCTGCAGCAGCCAGGTATTGACTCATGTTGTCTACAAGAAAAACCCAGCTTCACCAGGCAGCCACATCCTGATGGAGGATAAAGGCATCAACTACTGTACAAGTCAGAAAACATGGGCCCGGAAAAGCTACCTAGGCGCTTTATTCAAGCTCAGGGAGATGGACAGTTTGCATGTTAACGTCTCCAAAATTGCTCTGGTTAATTTTGAGGAATCCAAGACATTCTTTGGCTTATTTAAGCTTTGAATGGGGCTGTTGGAGCATGGCTGATAGCCCCCACCGCCACACTAGGACACGTGAGGGGTGAGTGCTGCCTGAGTGGTAGTGGCCAAGCCAGGGTCTCACACATCTAAGCTCACCAGGAAACTATATTTTGGTCTTCTGCATGATGCCTTCAGCATCTTTTTGCTCAAGAAACTGGTAAAGGCTTGAAAGTGGACCTCTGGGAAACACCAGGGCTCTATGGCATCAGCCTGAAGAGAATTTTACATTTTTCCCCTCTGAAAAGAAACCAACAAACTCAAAATGTGCTGAAGACCTTGCTGAAACTCACTACTTGCTACCTGAGAAGATGCTGGTGCCAGGAGCCCTGCATGGTGTCATGGCCCTAGTGAGCTCTGGCCAGCGGGCATGTGGGGATAGCTGGCGAGTGTCAAGTAGGCCACTGAAGCCAGGGCTGTGGGTGCCTGTGCCGTGCCACACTGCAGGCAGTGGTGTGGGAATGAGTAGTATGGAGGCCTCAGCTGCCTCCCCCGAGCCATGGCTGGCCACCCTGCCCAGGCATTTGGCACTGACTGTTGTACAACAGGCACCTGCCTGTTAGCTGGCTCATTATATGTGATATGTTCATTTTATGTTAAGTTATCAACTGTTCCTATCCCAGAAAATGTCCCCCAACCCATTTTATTTAACTCACTCTGCCCTGCAAGGAATGTGCCAGAAGCAGCCCTGCCATGAGGAGGGTCCCAACCCTGGAGATAAACCATGACTGCACTGTGGTGGTGGGGCTGGTGGGGAAGGCCATATGCTCTGCTGACAGGACCTAAACAACACAGCAGTGCCTGAGATGAAAGCAGCATCTCCAACCTCCTTCCTGCCCTTTTGACACATTAGGGTCCCCTATGGAGACCTGATTCTGCAACCCCCTGCACAGTGCTGGCCACCATCAGTGGCATGGCTTTGGCTGGCCCCCTTGTCACAGGTTGTTTTCTCCCGAGCAAAACACAGATGGTAAATAAAGGTATATTTTTCTAGTAAGTGGCACTGTCCTCTCTTCATTTGGGACAGCAGGCTTCTGCAATGGCCAAAGTCCTGAAGGCCTGCGTGATCAGGGGCCAGCACCCTGCTCCTTCTCCAGCAGCATGGCAGAAAACCGGGAGCCTGACTTCACTTCCCTGCCATGGAGCTTTGGGTCTCCAGCATCAAAACATCAGGATCTGGGGACCAGGGAGTGGGCAGCACAGAGCAGGCAGCCCAAGCCCAGTTTGGCCATCAGAAGGGGAGTTATCTTAAAACACAGACTTGAGCTCTAGTAGAGCCAGATGCTTGTTGCTGAGCAGAAGTGCTGCCATCCCCAAAGGCACCATGTTCCTCTATGTGCTCTCTGTCTCCAGCAGCACTTCCCCTGTGACAGTCTGAAGGGCAAGGAAAGGAAGTGGTGCTTTGTTAAAAAAGTCTCTATTTGCTCACTCTGGTGTCCTGGTCCATGGAGCTCTTCCCTTCCATGGGTTAATCCTGGGGCTGTCTGCCACGTTGTCACCCCGCAGTACATGAAAGCTGTAGTTCACCATCTTTGTATGTGGTCCCATCTTCTTACAGCTCTGATGCTGGTCACAGTGAACAGTGGCTCTTCGGCCTGCAGCGTTTATTTCCTTTTCCACAGTGCTGCTCTCGGTTTGGTGGTGGTGCTGTGGCTTGATCCAGGGAAATCTATTTCTTTAAAACTTAGAAGTAGACTGGTTACTGGTGTGGCCAGTATGAAGTGAACACTTCATCTTTCTGGTCATACAGCTGTTGCTGCACTCAGATATTTCCACTGCATTTCTCAGGATGGAAAATGCCTTGAAAAGTCAAAGTTTAGGGACCTTTCTGCTTGCTTGATGCTTTCTCTCGCTGTCCTCACCCCTTTCTAGTACCAGATGGGCAAACCACATTGTGCAGAGATGGTGGTGAGTGATCCAGACCCTGCTGGGAAAGGCTGGAAGTTACTGTCCTCTTTTGATTGTTGTTTGTGCTGTGTTGCTTTTCTAGTGACCAAACATCCAAGTGGAGATCGTGCATCTGTGTGTACACATGCCTGCAAGCTCGCAGCTATTTCTGTAGCAAAACTAGCTGAGCACATTGCATATTTCCTTTCTTTAGTGGTGAGCAGCTTGGAGAGAGACAGGGCATTCAGTGCCCGGAGGAAACTTGTGCTGAGATTACACTCTCTGCTACTATTGTATTGGTGAAGGTCTGGAAAGCTCCCAAAGGTTTCAATAACTCAGCACACAGTTCTAGATTCTCATCTAGAATGTGAATGTAGTCAGCTCTGGGGGAGGGTGCAGCAGTTGCTATTGCTGCACATCAGGAGGGGGCAAGGATCTGGTAGTTATCTTATCTGAAGTGCTAAAGGCAATACAAACCTGCATGTTTTGGAGACAGTGGCACAGTGGAGTGGACAATCATGTTATAAATAATACTAAGTTCTCCAGAGGTGGATAGAGTTGGCTTATCTGTGCAGAATAAAGCTAGGTGCTGCTAGGGTTGCTCCTGAGTCAGAGTGGCTGTGATTGTGTTGAGTCAGTGGCATGGCTGCCAGTAAAACACGTGTTTCTGCATTGTGATCCCTTCCTCAAATATTGCTCTAAACTGCCTAGAGCAAATCCGCTACTTAGCTTGTGGGCTCTGACTAAAGATTCAAAGTAAGGTCATGACAGGCTTATACGTTTGCAAACCACATAGAGTTAATTAATAAACTGCTTGTGCCACAGTGGCCTTAATAAAGTCATCTGTTTAGCTAATGAGCTGTTCCTTTAGTGAAATACTTGCTTATTGTTATCATTAAATACTTCATGAATATTTAATGCTGACATTAATAGCTCTTGCACTATATTTAAAATTGCTTAATAAAAATATTCAAATTATTGAAATTTATTTTGAAATTATTAAATATTTTGTTTCCTCCTCAGCAAGGGAAGGGTGTCTGTATGAGAGAGGATATCCCAGGTCCTTTAGCAGTGATGGCCATTGTGATGTTTGGGTTTTTTCTGTCTTGAATAAAATAACTCTTCCCTGCAGGTCATCTTTCTGGACTGCAGTGGTCTGAGCTGACCTCTCCTGATGGAGCAGTCTGGGCCATGTGTGGAGGTACCACAGGGTTTGGACACCATTTAACAGGGCTCCAGAGAGACTTTCCTCTGCAGAGAAAATGGCTGACAAGAAGTGACAAGCCCAGATAACCCCCTGACAAGAGGTCTCTGATCTGCTCCCAGTGCCTGGGAGCATCCTGGCATTCACATCCTTTCTTTCTAGGCACCGGTGTGCTTTCCTACATGATGCAGCCTGAGGCACCTGGCCAGCGCTGAGCCAAGAGGCACGTTGCAGGCATGCAGACAGCTCCTGGGGTCAGCTGAACCCTTTCCAGGAAATGTCTGTGTGTGCAGCTGGCCAAATCAGCCAAATGACATAGAAACATTTGTGTTGCTATGTGGCTAAGCACAGCGAGCTGCTTGATAGAGATATGGCCCTTTCTGTGGTTGATGTGTATCAGATGCTGCATCCTATTTACCTGCCCTGGTGGAGGAAAGCGGGGGGAGCATGCTAGTGTCTTAAAAACCTTGGGTAGGCCCCATATGTACAGTGACCAAGGTGGCAGAAAGGACTGTATTATAGAAAGGATTATATGGATAGGGTCATTGCTGCTTCCACAGCAAAAGCACAGTGGAAACCAAGGGATGCCCAGTGAGCTATGAGAGAGAGTATAAGCAGAGTGTGAGGCAGGATAAGCAATGAGGAGGGCTGGTGTGTGATGGGTACTGCTGCACAGTGGGTGCTGTTTCTCACAGATCAGTTGAGATGGGCAGTGGTGTGGTGGACAAACAGCCCTGCAGAGAGACCCTGGTCAGAGAGGGAGGAATATCCCCTGGATAGCTTTGGCTAGCTTCCCTCTACTGCATACTGTGTCCATGTGTCCTGACTCTTTAACAGTCTGTGATCACTTGTGACAGGGAGGAAGGTGACTGGTGCACAACAAAAGCCTGAAGGGTACCAGTAATGCAAAAGCAGAAGGACCAGTTGCTGATCTCCAGCTGATCCCCAGCACGTGCTGAGGCATCAGAGTGTCAGAGGCAAGAAATGGAGGCACAGCATAGACCAGCTCTCGGCAGGCTTGCTCAGATACACATCTTGGCTCAGAAACCTCACAGCTTAGTTGTTGTAGTTAGCTGGAACTGTCACTGTTGAGATGTGTTATATGTGACTGTTTCCGTAGCCATCCCAGGAAGAAGAGAGATCATGAGTAAGAATGGAAAAATTGATATGTCTGAAGCCACCCAAATCCTGTGAGTTTAGAGACAAACCTTCTATTTGATCTGACAAGTTTCGTTGTTGCTTTGGTTGTTTTTTTGGAAGTTGGATTTTTTTTGTCTTTTTTTATTTTGCTTATTCATTTACCTGAAGCCAGCCTTGAGCTTTCTAAACTTCTGGTACAATGTCTTGTGGGGTTACTTCTTCCAGCCCATGGAGCTGTAAAGACTGTCAATTTTTTACCAAGTGTGGAAGGAGCATTTTCTAGTGATTAGAGAGGGGAGAAAAAGAGAATGGAGGGAAACTTAATTATTGCTATTATTTTTCTAGTACTCTAACATGTGGCCATATTACATCATGGCTACAAAAGTGTAATTCTAGGCATGACTAAGTGAGGTTTAACGCAAAAGAGAGGATAAGGTGAGTAAAGAGAGAAATTTTGATGCAAGGTGAGGCAAGTTGCATGTGATTTCTTGTTGATTTTAGTTAAAAAGAAAAGCTTGACAACTTGTTGCTGATTAATCTCTTGGGGTAACATGGGGAGTCAAATGTTCTGTTCCCCGCAGAAGCTCTGACATAGGAGATGTGAGATTGCAGGCTGTGGTGCAGGAGACTGCTGGCAGAGTCTGCAATGGTGTCTTCTGCTAGACAGAGGTGAGAAGAGATGCTGAGTTCCCTTGCCCCCTACCTGTGGTGTGACCAGAAATGCTGCTTTAGGATCCTACCAGTAGGCACTGGTCTGGCCAGTTTCCCCTGCCAGGACACCGGCAGTCATGTGAACAGGCACATAGGCTTTCTGTTGTGAAGACTTGTGGGTTTTTTTAAAAATAAGCTGTTCTCTGGGTAACAAAGAGACAAAAAGCTCTAGGTGGAATACAAGCCCCAATGTGCATTCCTCTACCTTACCATTGTCTCATTGTAAGACCATTGTCTCACCATTCCTCAGCATGCTCTGTATGACTTGCTCCTCTCTATGGAGAGCCAACTTCTTTCCCCCACTTACAAACCATGAGACAGATTTTACATTTCTCTTTCCCATATTTTACAACAAGTTTCTTTTAATAACAGTTGAAAAAGTCTCCTTGCCCAGTTTCCTTTTATTATTAGGGATTCCTCTGGTTCCCCTTTGTCAGGTCATTCAAAATCCTGTTGGTCAGCTAATTCCCTGAGACATTCAGCTTGGAAATCTGCATGGGCCCGGGGAGTAGCTGGCTGCCTGAGCTATCTGAATGACTATCAAAACTGGACTGTGTGCTCTCCTGAGCCCTGTGCTGGGCACATGCATTTCTCTTGGCATTGCTAGTGAGGTTTATGTCAAACAGAGGCAAAGAATTTCAGAAAAAGGCATTTGGAGAGGGAGATTGCCTCTCCTAATTGAAACAGTCTAGAGGCTAGCTATTCATGCTGGAGGTGTGCTGAACAAGAAATTCTTTAAGCAGGGTGCAGTCTGTTTATGGCTGATGCGACTCAGCTATCATGAGGTCAACCAAAAAACTGGTACAAGCTGCCCAATCTCAGCACAGGCTCTGAAGGACATGCTGACAGAGTGGCTCGCTACCATTCTCTTTCTCTGTGCTCCCTGCTAAGGTTTCTGCATGGAGAATGGGTATCCAAGATTTGACTTTTATTGAAGTCCTGAAAGAGAAATCCAATACATGGAAGATCAGAAATGCCCTAGCAATTAAGAGGATGTGATTTGCTCTGATTCCCTGCTTGGTTTCAACTGGGAAGGGCTGGGAGAAATTCAGTGTATTCAGTAGACAAATCCCATTGCTGCACTTGGTTTGAGTGAGGGTGGGTTGGCAGGCTAGTTTCTAAATAAGCAGCAGAAGTGGGCTGTTGCAGTCTTTGTAATGTTCCTTGCTCTGAAACTGGTACTGCATGTCCTAGCTATCGAGCAGGCCTGCCAGGCTGCGTGCGGCTGTGCGTGTGCCCTGCTTTGCTGCTCAGAACCTATTTAAGGCTTGGACGTGTCAGGGAGTTCTTGTACAGGCTTAGCCAGCTACTGTGCATTAGTAGAGCTGCAGCCACAGCAAACACAATATTCTTGTCGGAGCCTTTGAAGTTTGGGGGTGCAGGGGCATTTCTGCCTCCTGCTTGCAGCTGTGCTTGCTTGTTTGAGCTGCCAAGGGCTGGAGCGAGGATCTTTGAGAGAGCTCCTCTGCTGTCCTGGCCTGCGAGTGCAGCAAGGGGAGGGAATGATGATTTTGAAGGTTTGCTCAAAACTCCCCACTCTCATCCTGTGGAGACCCAGCTTGCTGGGCTGGAAGATGTGACTCAGGCTAGGCTGTTGAAGTAGAGAAGAGGGATGGTAATCTCTTGATCCAGCTCGAACCACCCTGAGGTACTTTTTCCCTGCCCTTGACGTGTTTGGGTTTTTTTTTGTCATTGTCTGCACAGAGCGGGGAATACAGTGGCAAGACATGGTGTGATCCATCTGTCAATCTATGCATCCACGTAGTCGTTGTATCTATGCCCTCCCAGCCACAGAATAAAGATGTTTCAGACCTGGCAGGATTGTCTGTGCAATGCTACAAGAGAAGTACCAGGGCTGTGTGCTGTGCCTTGAGATGTGTGACTTTCATTTTGATGTTAATGTGACTTGTTGCTCTGAGTGGTCCCCACTTCCAGAGTGCACGTAGGATGGAAAAGATAGAGATGGTTCCCCAGCCTGGGATAAAAGGCCGGAGGAGCCTATCCTCTGTGCATCCCCCAATGTGTATCAGTGCAGTGAAGACCAGTGTCATTGAGTCTGCTTAGGATGCCAAGGAAAATCATGCTGCAGAACTCCACTTCCTCTGGTGCTAGGGGCAGGTTATAGCAGAAGCCTTCTGTGGGTCTTGTAATTTCTACTTTGTTAGCTCATCAGACAGGCTGAGGGGAGAAACACAAAGCATGAGAGAACCTGAAAATTAGTTTGGGACCTTGAAATGAGGGCCAGGCTCAAGCCTGTCCTGGCAGGGAACACAGCACCAACAGAACCTATCCCTGCTGGCACCAGGCTCTTCACCAAGGGCTGGTGGTGTCTACAGGTGTCACTGGGTACTGGGAGCTTCTGCATTCATGTGCCAATTCCTCTCTTCTGCGGGACCCTGGCTTGAAATGTCTAGCCATCATTTCAGCAAGAATTGTCTCTGTTTTGTCTTCATGCAGACATGTTAAACAAAAGTCCAGCTCTGTTCCTTGGAGGAAGCTGGAAGATACACTGAGGGGATGAAGTAGGAGAACATGGGGACATGGGAGCAGATTTCAAGGCTGCCATGCTCAAGAGTGGTGTTTGGGACTGTTGGGGCTGAATGCATAGCATACCAACAGCTGTACAGTCACTGAATTCTTTGAAAACAAATCTTAAATTTAGGAGTTGGTGGCAGCCCTCTCATTTCTCTGTTTCAGATCATTGCCTGTAAACCATGCTTAGTATCTAACTTTACAGGACACTGGAGAAAGCTTACTAATTTCTCCACAGTGCTCATATTAGGGTTATGACCAGCATCAAAAGTGCATAAGGAAGTGGTGACAGTAAGGACCCTCTCCCCTCTGCCAGCCCACAGTCAGGTTGAATCAGCACGCTGAGCCCTCTGAAGAGAGAGAATAAGGCTATATGAATGAGGGACATGGCTTAAAGAAACTAACGTTTATAGTCTTAAATCATTGACTCTCCGGGAGCCTCACTTAGACAGTAAGTGTTGCTTCTTTGTACAGCCTTCTTGGGAAGTTTAACCTCTTCCTTGTGACTGAATTGCTCTCCTTCTTGTGAGTGTTTTCTAGTGATTTGTACCTTCTACAAGTCTGCTGCTGAACACTTTGCTTTTGCTCTTAGGGTGTGAAAACCTCTTGCAGAACATCAAATTGTCTGTTAGCAGTATGCTTCACATAATTTTTTTAAAATTTAGTCTTTCTTTAACTGCTTTCACTCTTCTCATTCTTTACTTCTAATTTCCGCTGTGAAAAAAAGAAAATAGAAAAAAAGATGCTGTCCCTCATAGCCCCACTTCTTAAAAGTGCTATTTCCTGTGGTCTTGAAGAGCACGTTGAACCCAGAAATGTGAACCTGAAATACCTTTGCACCCTCTTGCTGAGTGTAAAAGGGACCACGTAGGCAGTGAAGCTCCACGTTGACTTCCAGTAAACCCCCAGCCTTGTGTGGAGCTGCTGAGTCAGCAGGGTCATGTGTCTGTCAGGGCTCCCTCCCTCCTCCATGCCACTGCGTGGGGTCGTGGTCTCCAAAGGCTCTGTCAGCACTCCACGTGTGTTTCTGCGGAGATGCATCCCTGTGTGCTGAACAGGGCCAGCGAGTTACCTCTCGGAGGGGAGCAGGGCTGAGCCATGTGTAAAGTACTCAGACTCTCACCTGGAATATATTATAGAAATGGCACATTTAAAACTTGCTAGATGAATACTCTACATACCTCTGCTTGAAATTTAAATAGTACTTAGTAGTTGAGTTGTGATGGGTTGACTCTGACCACCAGATCAACAGCTGCACTCTCATTTCTCTTCCTCAAGTGGAGGAGGGAGAAAATAAGCTGGAAAAGCTCATGGCTGAGATAAAGACAGGGAGATCATTTGCCCATTACTGTCATGGGTAAAACAGAAACAATTTGGGGAAATTACTGATTGAAAGAAACTTGGATAGTGAGAAACAAACCCAGCACTTTCCCCCCCTATCCTTTTATCCTGGGCTCATCACCTTCATTCCCAGCTCCTCTATCTGTGCCCCCAAAGTGGTACAGGAGGATGGGGAATGGGGGGCTGGGATCAGTCCATAGCAGGTCCTCTCTGCTGCTCCTTCCTCCTCACATTTTTCCCCTGCCAGAGCATGGGTTCTTCCATGGGCTGCAGTCTTACCCCACTCCTGTGTGGCCTCCCTGGGGCTGCAGGGGATCTCTGCTCCTGCGCCTGGAGGTCTTCCCCCTTTCCTCCTCCTCTGGTCCTGCGTGTCACAGGGCTATTTCTCACATTTTTTCCCCCCTCACTGCCAGGCAGCATTTTCCCCTTTCTCAAACACTCTTTCACAGAGGCACCACCAGCTTTGCCCAGGAGCCTAGCTGTGGGTCTGTTACTGAGGCAGCTGGAATGGCTGTGCCTGGTGCAGGGCAGCCTTGAACTCTCCTCACAGACACCTGCTGCCGGTACCTGGGCACAGTTACCCGATGCCCTGCTTTGGGTAATACCAGAGAGGCTCAGGAAGCAGCAGCACAACTCTGGGAAGTTGTTAGTAAGAAGAAAGTTATTAACATGCAGCCATGTAATGTGGTCAAGCTCTGGACCCTTCTCTGTGTCTGCACCTTTAAGCATGACAGAGCAAAGCTCATGTCTGGTGTGGGAGGGCAGGCAGCACACGGAAGGATCTGGAAATGGCTGCAGAGGCAAAGCGTCGTGGTTACGCAGGTACAGCAAAAGACTTGTGAGAAGATGGCTGTGGCTGAAATGACCAGCTGCTGTCTGCATGGGAAGATAGAGCGTAATTATTAATTAGTAAGTATGATATAGGTCCATAGACAAATATCTGCCGCCCCGTTACCTGAGCCGCTG
>NW_020799109.1:27942299-27956773 GCF_003259725.1 Athene cunicularia | reverse complement strand
CCCCCCCTTAAATGGATCAAGTCCAAACATAACCCAAATTGCAGCCAGCCATGGAGCAGATGGATAAAACTGTCAGCAATTTAGGACACTTGAAGTGTTTTGGGTTTACATTTGGAAGAAAATGGAATATAATCATATAACCATGATGTAATACGTTTATTTCCACTGTTAACTAGTTCACTAATAGCAAGCTTAAAACCAGAAGGCCTGGAGGACTTGTGCAGTGAACTTCTATCAGTTTTGTATTTCTGACTGGAGTTACCTGAGCCGCTGGAGTGAGGCTGAATCAAGTCTTTGTGTGCATGTTGAGGATGGGCCAGTAGTCTGATGTCTGTTAAAAATGAAATTGCTGGTGTGAACACAGAACTAGTAGCTGGAAAGCCTGAACAGAAACTAACACCACCTTTTAGTAAGAGACAATTCAGAGCAAGGATGGAGAATAAAATAGAAGTAAAAAAGGTTTCCCCACAGTGTTACCCAGGGCTACTTGGTCCTTGCAGTTGGGACCTTGCTTCCAGCCACCAGTGAGGTCTCCGTCACGCCAAGGTTTGCCCTTCTGCCATGGGCTGACACACAGCTCCCCCTGGGACTCCTTTCCCTGCCCTCCCCACAAAGCCTAGGGGCCTTTTCCCTGAGGATGGAATAGGTTCCCACCTGACCTCTTCTTAAAAGCAGATAAGAAATGGTGAACACACAAAGTTCCTCACATGAAGTTTTATGATGAATTTGAGGAGTGGGTCTAGAGTGTTAGAAGTCTAGCAGTGGAGAGCAGCCAGTAAGCAGTAGGTGAGGCCCATCCCTCCCAAGGACACAGGGGCTTCAGACCTCCTGTCTCCCTGACAAGAGTGAGGCAGAGACATCAAGCATGTGGCAGTGAGTAAATAACTCTGGGGTGTCTTAGTCTCATGCCCCAGAGCAGTGTCAAGCACCCGTGGTAGAGGGCCACACCTGCCCACTGTGTGCACTTGCTCAGTGTGATAGCCAAAACGGCTGCAGCAGTTGTGTGAGGTGCTGAGTGGGAAGACAGCTGTAGTCAATTGGGATGCTGCTTCCTGCTAGAAAGTACATTTCCTAGCTATTGCATAGGGTCTTGTTGCTCCTTTTTTTAGCTTGGTGTCTTGGGAATGCCCTGTCACACACCCTGAGACCAAGCTCTTTCACATCAGAGACATGCAGGTGTTTGAGACTGTGGGTATAAAAGCACAAGAGGACAGTTCACTTGTGCTTTTCTTACTACTGGGACTTCATCACAGCCAGTTTCCCAGTTTATAATTTCAAAATTAGAAAACTTTGGAATCAGGAGTAGTTACTCCTTTTTCACTTAGAGCAATATAGGTTTAGTGCCCTGGCAGTATTTTCCCACACAGCCTTTGCTCACAGCTGAAATATGTAGCTGTGGTTTGCACTCTGTATTGTGTTGTTCTTTGCTCTTTATTTCTGGTTGCATTTTTTTGGATGTCTTTCCAGGTGACACATGATGATTTATATGTTTGTCAGCATTTAGTGCACTTTGATGTATGGTGGCATCATGGTGTGTGTGTGTGCACCCAGACACATCCGCAAGTGTTACTGAGGTCTTCTCAGCAATCTGTGATGACTCACATTCTTTATGCAATCCTTTTTTCTGTTTTTCCTTCACCATTGTTGATTCTTGCATGACCTTAAGTCTAGGATGTACTTTAAAATAAAGTTCCCTCCAAGAGAAATACATACTTTATATTAAGACATTGGAATAAGTAGCTGGCAATGATAAGGACAAGGGGAATGTGCTCTTGGAGACAGCAATGTCTGTGGTAAGCAAAAAAAAAAGCTTAAATGGTGAACGTTGGCAGGTGCAGTCAAATGTGCACGTGTGGGTGAAAATGTGGTCCAAAATGGAACTATTTTCTATCTACCACTGTGCTTAAAGATGATACAATATCTCTAGAGGCAGCTTCTCTCCATGCAGCTTGCATGGTGTATGGCTCTGTGCCCAGGCAGAGGGGGGGTACATGACTGGTGGTGGGAGGGGGAGAAAATGATGGGGTGAGAAGCCATTTTTTCTTCAGAAGTCTAGGGTAATGGCTGGTGAAGCTGAAAGGCACAGGACAGGCTACAAACAGCAGCATGGAACAGCTACTTGTGCCTGGGAGAGTCTCCTGCTAGTGCACTCCAGACCCCTTGTGCTGGGATGGGAAACACATGCAAAGAGCTACAACTGCCCCCAAAGAAGCACTGCTGATGAAGAAACAGGAGGCAGAGTAGCTAATATGTGTTGTTTGTTCCACCCAGAGATGGCTGTGTGTTGGAGGGAGGGAAGAGCTGCTCTGTAAAAATACTTCGGATACCGTAAGCAAGGTTGTATCACCTTTTGCCTCAGCACTTCGCTTGATGAACACTGCAGCGGCTGTGTTTGCAAGATTATAGGACCTGGCAGAGAAGTGACTGGAGCAAGCAGCCAGCAGATGTGGCCACGCAAGGGCTGGGGAGTGGGAAATGCCCTGAACTCCTTGTCTGGAGGCAGGAGCTGGGTAAGGGTGGACATGGGGGCTGACAACACAGAAGGGAGCAATGTCTATTGGGGCCTTTCAAACTCTGCTTGGATGAGCAGGGAGTGCATCCTTTCACTTCATAAGGAAATCAGATTCACAGATGTAATCTCTTTTGTCTCAGAGCCTAGTATTTTGGGGTCACTAGTCTGAATTGACTCTTGTGTGCAGTTTATGAGTGAGGGCACGGTTAGAGGGACATTTTCAGCTGAAGGGGAGCAGAGAGGAGGAAAGGTGGGGCCACGCTAAACCAGCAGTAAAGGAGGAAGCTGAAAAAATGAACAGGGACCAGAGGCTTGGGGATCAAGATTTAGACAGCTGTTGGCAGGAGTCTCCATGCTGAATGAAGTCACAGGTCTTCCAGTCACGTGAAAAAGTTCTTTGGTGGCACAAAGAAAGCTGAACGACAGGTCCCAGCTGTAGCTAGGGCAGGTCCAGGCTCCAGTCCCATGGCACACATACCACTAATGCTCAGATAAGCCAGTGTCCCTGTCCTGCCTTCATTCCTTGGCTCTGGCATGAGTGCTGCCAGGAGGACTCGTGGTTTGCGATGTTAGCACCTCACCTGCCAGGTCAGTGTGGCATTGTCAGGGTAGTGTGATACTTCCAAAACAGCCTAGAGACAGCAAGGCCCACAGGTGATTCATAAATATTTGCATTCTGCAAATGACTCTTCTGCTGGGACGGGTGAATCACATCTGGTGGTGGTGAGGGCTTGGGGGGAGACAAGGCCTTTCTTTCCATGATGGGTGGTGGAGTCTTCACTGACCCACATGCTCTGGCAGCATGACCTGGGCTGAGCTGAGGACCTTTTGGAAAATCCTTCCTCCCCACTGTTGAGCAAGGTGCCTGTCTGATTCTGCATCAGTGCCCATTCCCTGTGACCATGTGAATGCTTGGGATAGTGCTGAGGGTGTGCAGCAGTGCCACCAGGCACCCATGGCCTGGGGTCCCCACAGGCTGCTGCAGGCTGGCATATTGCTGCTCTGGAGAGGTCCTATGTCTCCCACAGGACCACGGTGACCGCCTATGCTGCTCTCCCTGCTGGGTGTGAGGTGATGCTCAAATATTTCCATGATGCTTGGGGGAGGGGGGGCAGGAAGCGCTCATGATCTAAACTGTGAGGAGACTCTTCCCTGAGATTGCTGGTTTTAGGCTTGGGTGGGTTGTGGGTCACTGGGGGCCTGAGCAGGGATATAGCACTTAGTGGCCGGCTGGCTTGCCATGGGTTTGTCTTAATCCCAGCAGTGAGGCTTGTCCTGAAGCTGGGAGACAGGGGTGATGACCTGTGGCTACAGGATGAGGACTTTGCCTGAGTGTACATTCTCTGCAAAATTTGCAGCCTCCCCTAGAGAGCCCTAAGCTTAGGAGGAGACATCCTGTGAAGAGATTCTGGTTTCATGGGGGCCAGGGACTCAGGGACTGGGAACTACAGAGTGGGCTGATGCATGCCAGCACCCTGCCCTGTTTGTTAGTTAGGCCTGGCACAGGAGGCTGGATAGGGGCTCTCCAGAGAGCCCTTCCCGCCTTCTGATTGATGCCAGGTCCTGGCTCAGCCTCAGGCTGGAATTGTCCTTCATCTGTGCGGTGTCTCTGCACTTGGGGTGATGCTCTCACACAAGGAAACTCTCCTCCAGCAGCTAGGGAGGAGGAGGAGATGTGTAGAAGGGGCTGAGCATCTCCCAATTCCAGACACCTTTGGGGTGATGGGCTTGTTCCACCCACAGGTGCTTGTGGCAGACTGTCCCCCATGACACCTCTCTGCCACCTGGAAGAGAGTGTAACAGTAGCCATCATGATAAACAGCTTGGGGCTTATTGGAACAGCAAATACAAACAAAGTGTTTCCTCTTTATTTTGTGTAAACACAGCTACAGGAAGTCGAGCTACCTTGGGCAGGAAGCAGAGGTTACTGAGGACAGGGAAACACAGCCAGAGGGGTTTTGCATGCTTCTGGCAGCAGTCTTGATCCACTGCTGCTCCAAAGAATTATCACCATCTTAATTTTCTGATGAGATCTCAGGACCCTCAAAGTGCTTTGGTGAGGGGGAGCAGGGGCGTCAGCCTGAGAGAGAGTCTGCTTTGCTGTGCGTCCTGCGCCTCCCAGCCGTGGCTGGATGAGTACTCTCAGGAGACACTGCAGGGAAGGAGCTGAGATCAGGACAGCTTACAAACTGCTGTGATTAAATATATAGAGGCCTTGAAGAATGGGACAGGGAGGCTTAAAGAGCACAATTTAAATGGACACCCTGCTTTACAAATGTAAATTTGGAGACTTCTTAATATGTGACTTCTGGGTGTAGATACCAAATATAACCATCTCAAAGTCGGTTTTGGCAAAACCATACCTGGATTGCTTTGAGAAGGTTAAGTGGGAAGCTGATTTCAGAGTAATCTTAGAAGTAAAATCCTCAGGAGACTCAAAAGTAGATTAAGATCCAAACAAGCATCTGACTGACTCCAAAGAATTCAGAGGTGGCTATTGCCAGTATTGTTTACTAAGACTATTCACTAGCTAGACACAATACTGTTACTTCCAGCTGTAGCCCTGCCGAATTTTAGACAAATTAGGTAGTATTAAATTCCTTTGTGACTGGAGCTTTCCCAGTTCTTTTGAAGAATTGCCACATGGGTCTCTTAAGGCCAGTGTGGGCTGACTGTGACATGCAGTATAGCAGATTGAAAATTTTAGGTTACCTCATCAGCAAAGCACTCAGTATCGATATGAAAGCAAAGGGCCTGAGCACACAAAACAGGCATCCTATGATAAATCTTCACTGGACATAGTTTGCAGTCTTCTATTACTCTTCCTCTGCCTTTAGCAAACTGTTTAACTGAGATATCTTTACCAAGAGATGGGTCACTGTTGTCTTTATAGCTAAGCATGCAAAAAAATAGTCCTGAAAAAGTCAAGCATTTGTAACAAAACTGCCATAGGCTTGGAAAACACTGTATTCTTTATGTAAGTAGGACTTTGATAAGTGGAAAGAAGTGGGAGAAGAAATCAACTCCATCAGGAACAAGTTGTTATTCAGTAATTTCTGATCGGGTTTAGGAGCTTGTATGTAAGTCTGAAAGAGCTGTGTGAGAAAATGTGTGCTAACTTTGAATCCTTGGAAAAGAATTAAATTCCAGTCTGGGAACATACCAGTGACCTGTGACAGTAGGTGTAACAGAAGCCAAAGAGCCAACATCACATAAGAAATTCAATTCTGGATCATAACTACGCTTCTTGGGGAAAAATATAGAAAGCTTTTTCCCTTACTGGAGAAAGGCCTGAGATTCACTGGTGAAAAACTGTCCTAATCTGTGAAACCAGGTGAAAAATAAACCACCTGGTTTGCACAGGGAGGGGTGATTAACCTGAAGAATTCTGATTTGAGGCATCCTCACACCAGTGTGGAGAACAAGGTTCAGCCAAAAGTTAATTGCCCTACTTAGGCAAATTACTTAAAGTAAAGGTGTGGGGGTTGCAGTTCAGTCCTGCTGTGCTGGCTGGCAGGCAAGGCCACTGTGTGCTCTTCTACCTTCATGCTTTAAAGTCTGCAGCTTAATGTTCTTATCTAGGCATTGCTACTGACTTAGATTTTGCTGCGTGTGTTTGAAAGTGGTCTGGCTTTGTGCAAATTAATCTCTGGTAGCTGAGAAAGTGCCTCAGAATGAGGAGCTTGGGTTCTTAGTAATTCATTGAGTATCTGTTACTGGATAGTGCTGCAGAGCGGACAGAGGCTGGGGGACCTTCAGTCTGACCCGAGAGCTGGTGCAGTGCTGTGTGGTTATTGCATCCTCAGTGTAACTGCTCAGAAACATGTCTCCGGAGGCTCTTTGGGACAGCTGGTGATACAGAGGCTGGACAAACTCTGAAGGCTGCAAAATCCTATTTTACGATGACTGTTCTGGTTCCCTCCTATGTCACTGATACCTGGACTGCAGAGGCATTTGTGCCCCTTGGCTCCTAAAATCAAGTCTTGTCTATACTGTCTAGTTGCAAAAGTGGTGAAAGCTGTCCCTCTGTGACCTTGGCTAACATACTGCTCCATATCACCCTATTTACAGGCCTTTGAAGTCTTTGGGACTGCAATCACAAAAATATTCTTTTGTGGTCATAAACCAAAATGTGAACCTTAAATCCTGCATGTGTTTTTCACATAAGAAAATGCAGTTAAAGGAGAGAGAGTGAGACTCAGCTAACCAGCAGTTGCACAGGGATCAAAAAGTGTTTACAAGAAAGGAAACCACCTGTGAAATCTTGATAATTTTTACCTGACCGGATCTGTGCTTCTGAGCACTGGCTCTCCCTCAGGTTGTTGCCTGACACATAAGGACTGAAGTGACTAAACAGGCACGTGTGTGGCTGCACCTCAAGTGGAACGTATCCAACTCTCCTGCTATAAACTGTCTGGTGTGGACTGGGATACGCTGGACTGGAGCGGAGCAACCGCAGACACTGCATGGAGCTGACTGGGGACGCTGCTGTGCGAGGTAAGGGGGGAGAGTGACTTGCAGAGTGTTATGGCGTGGAGGGGGTCCTGCCCCTGGGCTGGGTTGGGGTCTATGAGCAGTGTCAGGTGACATGTCTAGGCAGTTAGTCTCAAACTCTCTCAGGCACTGTTTGATCAGAATCAGCATAGTACAAATGCTTCCCCTCTGAAAGCTGATCTGGTGAGATAAGGTACTATCAGTAGGTATTTCCATTAGACATAAAATAACCCCTTTTCCACCACCACCACATTGGTTCCATGCCCTAGTGGAGGGAGAGCAGCTCTACCCACTCAGCCCTCCTGCTGTCTCTGAAGACCAGTGCTGACCCAAGGTCTAGAAGCAAGGGAACTATTTGCTCTAACTCAGGACTTCTCTGTACTCTGGTAGCCTGCATAGAAAATGGAGCAGCAGCAGGCTTGAGAAGAAATGTGTATATACTGCTGCTCCAGAGTTAGCTGGCAGCAGCCCCTTTATAAAGGAGTCTTTTAATTCACTCTGCGCCTTGTCTTCTTTCCCAGTTACGCTTCTAGCCGCCTCTTCTCTGCAGTGGGGCTGGAAAATGGCAAAGAAATAGTGTGTGTGTGTGTGTGTGTGTATATTGATTAGCTGCACTGGGGGATTGAAATGCAAAACCACCTCCATCTCTTATTTTCATTTTGTTTGTAAGTATTATGTACTCACCCCTGGCTTGTTTGAGTGTCAAAGGCTGAGCACCTTCCTGCAGGGAAAGAACAAAGCTGTTCACCACGTGAGACTCTCCTGCTGTAGTACCAATGTAAACTCTGCTTGCCCAGGGTTGTTGAGTGAGGCTGGAAGGTAGGAGTTGTCCTTCTGTAAGTCCCTGGGAAGGTTTTTGAAAGGTTTTGAGTGAGGAAGGTTCATAACTCCTTCCTTGCAGTGCTCCTCCCTTCATCCTTCCTGTAATGCCTCAAGTTCTCATCCATGCTGAAGTGATTTACGCCACTTCTGAGATGTGGCAATCAAAGTTTTGTCTCAGAGTTTTTGTTTTTCATGTATTAATTGAGAGAAATACCATCTCTTTTCAAAGTCATTTCATCCTGCTTTAAACTCCCTGCTTGGGCAAACTCATTTTAACTGCCCAGGCTTATTTATTTGGCCTTTTGCCAAGGGATACATGTTTCTCACCAAGCCTGGGACAACATGGTGTTTCTTATTGCCCAGCTAACAGAAGACTGTGCATTTAAGAATTTGTTTGAAAACCACATTAGTGACTTCCTTTCCCATGTTGGCTGGTAAAGGGAGTTGATTAGTCAAGTCCTTTGCAAAATCATCCCCAAAGATACAAGGTCTTTGTTCTAGCTGGAACTCTGTTATTAGGACAAGAATATTCTTGTGATGCTTGTTCCTCCAAGGTTTTACACCATGTTTCTGAGTTTTACTGTGTTTATTTGTAGAAAGGTCATTCTGTGAGGGTTGCTCCTGGTCAAAATGCTGCCACTCAGCCTGGGCAGTGGATATGCAGAGAAGTGAGCGTGGCTAGTGCACTGGAGCATGGCCCTTATCGAGTTTTTCTACCATGCATATGGTTTTGTTCTAGGTGGTTTAAGAGGTGCATTGCTACCTTGGGTAGAGATTTGTGCTTATCAATTGCAGCTACTGGGGTGTCCTAGGAAGGGTTTTTTTCTCTTCCCAAATGATTAGTCTCCAGCAGCCACAGAGTGAGGAGGGGATGATGAGGAAGCCCTTGTCCATGGGTATGTGGAGGAGCAAGTGGAAAAGCTGTGACTGAAATAAGTTTTCTTTCTTCATGTAGGAACTGCACCTTAGGCCTGGGTGCCACTCAGCAGTGAGCAAAGCTGTGCCCTGGGAGGGCAAGGGTGCGGAGAAGGGCTGTACCAGCAAACATGAGCCATTTCCTGGGGCTGTCTCTCATCCTGCCATCCAAAGGGGCATGTGTCAGGTGGGGCCAGTCCCTCTGCTGTTGGTCCTGCTGGTTGAGCGAGGGCTGACATCGAGTCTGAGGGAATGGATGTCACCCTCCCAGCAAGCAGGTGGCTGGTCTGGGTAGCATTGCCTGCCTGTCCAGAGCTTGCTGTGCCCAAAGTGTCACCTGGCATAAGAAACTTTCCCAATTCATCCTGCCCTGAGTTGAAGGCTGCAAAGAGGGGAAGTCTGGTATAAGGTGAAGTGCCTGGAAGAACATATGGAAGGGGCTGCTGGGTGGTGGATGGAGAGAAAGGGCAGTAAGTATCTGTGGAGGCAGAGCAGAAATGCTTGATGGCAGGGCAGCATGGAATGGAGCTGACCAAAAAGCCCCAAACTCTGGGACATAGGCATTTATTGGCCCTGGCACAGAGGAGGGGAGGGGTGCGAGTGGCTTTGCATGCTGATGTGATGAATGTTATACATACCCAAATAGGTAGGAAAAATACTATTCTGGTGGTGATCACATGCATCTGCATTGTTTTTACCCTGCCCACGCGTTTCAGCTGCTCCAATAGGTACATGAAGAAACCACCCTCCCACTGCTGAGTGACTCAGACTGTCACCCCTCCAGGAAACCAAGAGATAATCTCATTACTGTTGATAACAGCAGCTCCTCCATAGCTTCACAGGTGATGGGACACCTCTCAAATGCTGCTTGCAGCAGCTCCAGGGGCATCCCCACCTACTCAAATTCAAATGTGCTCTGGAGATCAAAGAGCCGAGGTCCTCAGCTGCAGCTTTGCACGGAGCAGGCAGGGACTCCTCCCCGGGGGTGGCTTTTCCCTTTCCTGCTTTGCACTAGGCTGCCCTTTGAGGCTGCTTGCTTTTCTGTCCTGTACTCTAACCCTTTTCTCTGCGGCAGCTGTGCGTGGCGTACTGTCACACGTGGGATGGAGTCATGGTGTTCTGTGCAGAAACAAGCAAGGATGCCCTAGGAAGAACCTGATGGGGGAAATCCAGACCAGGGTGGGAGGAGCAGGGCCTCCAGGGACAACGGGAAGGCTGTGTCTCTTCATTTTGGGATTATATTTGCTTTCAATATAAACTTCAGACAAAAACTTCAAAAACCCAACAGTTTGTGGGCACAGTCTAGCGTATACACTGCTGCCAGCGTGGTCCTGATACACTGCAACTCTCTCTTGCTTGTTCTCTGTGAGATTTCTGCTTTGTTTGGCAAAACAGTGGGTGTTCAGGTTTTTTTTTGTCCCTCCTGGATACCTAGATGGCGATCCATGGCTTTTTGATTGTAAACTGTCCAAACCCTTACTGGTGTGAACCCTCAGTCACTCCCATCTGCTCCCCCCACACCCTGTGGAACTGACTCTGAAATAGTCTTATTGTAAGACTGAGTTTGCTATCTTCAGTGTATGCTGGGGGTGAAGACAGGCTATCCTCATTGAAAAATGGAGGGGTAGAAATACAAATAAAGGCTGAAACTGCCTGTTTTGGGTGCTGCAAAGCAGGGTGATATGTATATTACTTCTAAGCAAGATCTGTTGATATTCAGCATTCAGTCTGTTCAGACACCTAGCTCCGTGCAAATTCAGCACCGCCTCTGCATCCCACGAGAGGATGGCTGCCAGAAGTCACAGTGGTGGTGGTGGGGCCTGGGTGACAAGGTTGAGCACATTAATGCCCATGCCCTAGGTGTGCCCTGCAGGACACGGCTTTCTCAGCTAGCAGTTTTCCTATGAGATGAGTATTACAAAGTGTATTGGGGACTTTTTGTGCATGCTGGGTCACATAGGGAAATACAAACTCCTTAAAGCTGCCAGGCTACAGGCCCATGCTCTGGTCCTCTGAGAAAATCCTTGCAGGACGATGATCTGTAGGGGATGTCTTTGGACATGTTGCTCTGGAGGGGATCTGCTTGCTGAAATCTCCTGTTATAGGTAGAACACTGGATTTCCTGTCACCACTCAGTGCTTTTTGTTTTGGATATGACAAGTTTGGTGTTGGCAAGACACTGCTTTGTGACATCTGCCTCTGTTGTTTTTTCTTGTGTGGAGAGGCACAGATGTTTTACCAGATGTGCATCATACAGATTGTGTACTCACTTCTCTTGCCATAAGGACTGACCTCTCAAAAATAGCTGGAGCACTTGAGTGATCTCTAAGTATTTGGTTTGTGGCATGGGCTCCCTAAATGACCTTATTTCATTGGCAACTCTTTGGGATGTGCTGATTCTTTATGTGTGTGTAGTGTCCAACACGGGGACGCCTTGGTTTTACTTTGACAATGCAGATAAATGCTGGCACTGCTGGAGTTTGAGCACAGACCGCTAGATGTCTGTATAAATCAGGGTTTGACAAGCAGCGGTCCCGGCTGTGGTTTAGGAGTTTATGGGCTTATAAACAGCAGAGACAGAGCACGGATTCATAAATTTCAGTCTCATACAGAGAGCACAGAAGGGTGGCAGCAAAGGATGGGGTCAGAGGCAGGTCCTGCAGCAGAGTGCGGTGGTGCATGGCCAGGAGGGGGCTTGCAGGAGCCCGAGGCCAGGTTACTCACAACGCACTCTGGTGAGACATGCTCTGACCTTGCGGTCAGAGCTTCCAGCAAGAGGCCCCGGAATTCCAGTGAAATCTGTTCGTTGCCAAGAAAATTTGTTTTGTTTAATGGCAAAAGAGACACATTTGCCTGCAGGAATCCTGCCAATTGGAGTCAGTGTCAAGCCTGAGTTGCACAGGTCAGTGTCTGTTGTGTAAGAGGTTGGTACATTTGTGCTTCCACTGGGACGAAGATGCTTTCTCAACTTGCAGTTTCTTTATGAGATGCACATTAAGCTGTGTATCAAGGACCTTTCAAGTATGCTGGGCCACAGAAGGGAAATACAAGCTCTTTAAAGCTCCAGGTTCAGGTAGCTCTCTCCACACCATCCCAGCAGCTGTGTGTCTCTTGAGCACAGTGACTGTTTCGAGCAAGGGCTCACAAGTCTCTTTTGAAAGAGAGGTCAAAGTGATGAGAAGGAGCCCTGTGTCCTCTTCCCTTACTTGTGGTGGAGCAACATGTGTCACTGCTCCTCTAATCTTCAGATGTTGCTTGAACCTGTGTCCCACCCCAGAGAGCTGCATTTCCCTGCCAAAGCAGTTTGCTTTGAGTTACTTCTGCAAGATGGGGTGCTTGCCAGTACCAGAGAGCAGCTGCCTGCCTGCCTGCTGGGGAGGTAGAGGAGGACAAGAAAAGAGGAAGAGGCTCTCCTAGTGCTTGTCCTCTCGCACATTTCCCCTATAACCACTAGAGGGCAGGGAGGGTCTGTGAAATAGCAGGATGGCCGCAGGCAGTGCTCAGTGCTCAGCTGTCCCTGGGGTGGGATCCTGCACCTGAGGAAGGATCCTGCTCCCCCCTTCCTGAAGGGGTCCTAGGACAGGCTGGGCTCGCTGCAGCCTGGCCTGGTGCAGGAGCAGTCCCTCGTTCCCCAAATCCCATCCCCTCCTGCTCTGTTCCCCTGCCACCTCCCTGTATTTACATAGACTCTTCCTACTCTGCTCCACTCTGTTTTATTCCGTGTTCTAGCTCCACCAGCCCAGGATGGAGCATCATCTTAGCCTGTCCGGGATACTCAGCCATGCCATAGAGGTTTCAGGAGACTGCTCGGAGGGATGAGTGGTCTCCCTGCAGGGTGACTCTGGTGCTTTGCATCTTCGACACATGGGGAATCAGAGGGCTCAGTGGCTGAGCTTGAGTGCAGGCCCCTGAACTGCAAAGTGCATGAGGACTGTTCAAAGCAGAAATTACTGTAATGTGGTAATGGAGGAGTAGCTCACCCCCCTCGTGCTGGCTGTGTGGAGAAGTGATAGGAAGTGGCAACATGCACAGGGACTGTGTCCCCTTACAATGGATCATGGGTTAGCCCAATGCAAGGGGCACCCATGGCTGGGGTGGGTAACTGCCCTGTGAACCACCCACAGCTGTGCCTGAGCCTGCCCGTGCGACCTCGGAGCTCTGGGAGCATAACACGGTAAAGAGGAATGTACAGCTACGGGAAGACAGTTACAGCATGATGTGCTCCTTGTACTGTGTCACACCAGACGTGTATGAAATCCGAGCAGAGGGATTTCATAACGATGTGGTTGGAGGCTCTCTATGACTGGGAGCGTGACCTGGTCAGAGCTGTGGGTGTTTCTGCAGTTCCCAGGAATGTGGATGTACTCTCTGAAAAGGAATATCAGACCCACGCTCTACTCCTCGCTGCACCAGCTGGCAGAGCCCAGGGTAAAGCAGCCAGTAGCAGAGAGGGCTGCAGCTGGAAGATGAGCAAGAGGAAGCTGGGGTCCTGCACAGGGGCGTTGGAGCCATAGCACAGGGTGTAAATGAGGAAGGGGAGTCACAGGACAAAGCTGGCCCTGTCTCCTGCCCTTATCTTTAAAAGAACATTTGTTTTTGGCTTTTCTTGAAGGAAGCTTGAGCTTTCAGGAAGATCCTGCCTACAAATATCTGTGCCCAATTAGGGTATTGCTCAATGGTGTTTATTCCAGGGCCAGCCTTTACAAAGTATGGAGCACACCATGGGTCTCTTGGGGATCCTGTCTATCCTTTTTTTTTATTTTTTTTTTTCTTTAATTCCAGTTAGCAAGGCAATCTATTGAAATTAGTTTATGCAGATAGTCTCCAAATTGATTAAATCATTATATCAGATAAGCTTTGATGTACCCTTTGAGGAAACCCAAGAATTCACACTTCAGGGAAGACACCACTGCTTGCTCCTGAGTGCTCTTTGCTATTGCACCTATTTTTGAATCCAGCAGATACATTCGCCATCTGGGAGGGAGACTCTATTTCTTTCTTATGAAGGAAATATGAACACTTGCATTTCTGACATAGCTGGGAACAGAGCATGGAGCCCTGTGAAGGCAGTGCTAGGGCTCAGCTGGTTACCTGGCAGCTGGGCTGTGTTAAACCAGGAGTTTGCTTGCCCTGCCAACAGTGTGGATACATGTATCCTCTGGCAGCCTGGTCAATAAAGCTTTTTTGATAACTTCAAAGCTCTATGGGTTGCTGTATTCCAGGCTGAGTAGTAGTAGGGCAGGCCTTTAATTCTCTAAACCCTGGATTTATTCCCAGACCAAACAGATGTACTATTAACACTGAGCTGTCTGGAAGTACAAGTTCACCTTCTGTAACCAAAACTAAGAGCAATAAAAATGGCACCTTCTGCTACAGCCTCCTAACTGGCTAGAGGCAGGAATATGTTGCAGCTGGGTGCAGAGTAAGTGTGTGAGCAGGAGATGGGAGAAGTTGCTTCTCAGAGGAATGGAAGCCTCCAGCCAGTGCTCGATGCAGCCTATGGAAAGGCATAAACTAAGGCTTGCTCAACTCTGAATCTCTGTGCAAAATATGGAATGTCACAGAGTATCACAAAAGCAATGAGAGTCTGCAGTATGGCTGCCTTTTCTGGGAGCTGCCATTCTGAGACCTCCTCAGAGCAGCAGAGATGGAAAACTGCTTCAGTTTTGTAGATGCTCTGGGACAGGATGCCCTCTTCCACTACTGAAATTGGGGGGGGAAGAGCCAAGAA
>NW_020799109.1:27904311-27942249 GCF_003259725.1 Athene cunicularia | reverse complement strand
GGGGGGGGGAATCAGTAGGCTGTTTGATGGGCAGAACAGGGTTTGTTTCTTGCTGAGCAGAACTGTGACAATTCCAGTGTTCAGAAGCATCTGACCCTTTGCCAAGTGCCACCTCCTCTTTCAGATTTGCATCTGTCCTTACTTTTTAGCTTTATTCTTTGCAGAAATGTCTGTATTCAACATTACCCGCTGTTTTATTCCAGTTGACTCAGCTGGATGTACTTCCAGCTTGTGAAGGAGACAAAGCCAGTAGGAGAATACATAACATGGAGAGGAAATGGGGGGCAGCTAAGAGCACAGCGAAGAGCCAAGAAGGGGAAACAAGTATGCAGTGCCCTGCCAGAGACGTATTTTCTTATTCCCATATGAGGAGACTTTTTTCAGTAACTGCTGAATAAGCAAGATAGTGCCAAGGTAATTGGGGCCACATTTGACAACAACAGTCTGTGGTCATTGATCTGTGTTGCAGTTACTCCTTGCAGCTGTGGCTTCTACTTGGTTTCAGTTTTCTGACTGATTTCCTGTATTTGGATTGGGGGTCCCATCTCAGCACACACCCTATTTTATGACATTTGTTCTAATCTTTTGGCTTCTGTCTCCATAGTAGAGTGCTATGCAGTTGCCTTTGGCCTGTTTCTCCCCAACAAGCAGCATTCATGTTGCAGCCAGGTGGGACTTGTCATTCCTAAGGCCTGGCCTCATCACTGCCACAGTGACATCTTGTTGGAGATGTTGGGAGAGGACTTGAGGAGATCACCCAGGCTCACAATGACTTTCTGTAAACAGTCTTGTTCTGCCATATATTAGTGAGGTGATGTCCATGTGGAGAAGATGATGACAATGGAAAATACTTCTTGGAGGGTTAAGGTGACATCAGAGTAGTGAGAGCTGGAGGTGGGAGAATTTACACCTACCAGTTGATCTTGAGGCCTTCCCAACTATGTTAACAGATGTTGTGTGACAAGTCCCTAAGCCTGGAGTAACACCCAGCCCTGACAAGATTTGTTTCCTACCACTGAAGTTTTGGGGTTGGAACCAGCTATGAGTGTGAAAATCTTTACAGTGCTAATAAGATGAGCCAAAACCTCCAACACCCAGTGTCCCACACTGAGTGGCTCTGACATTCTTGAAACATGATGCTGAACAAGTCTGGATGTGCTCCTATCTGAAGGCAACTGCTTATTTGGCTTACAGCTTTCTATTGACAAGCTTGGAAACTTACTCCTCATCCCAGAAAAGTCTTGCTCTAAGGGAGAACCAGATAAAATTCCCTGTGAGCCACACATTGTAGTAATTTCTTTGCCAGTCTGATGAATTCACTCTTGCTGTTCAGAGAGTTCTTTCAGTTGCCTAAAAATGCTTTGATTCCTCTGATTGCAGGATTCCTCTGAGCATCCTTTTTTCAAGCAGAAAAGAGCAGTAGCTTCTCCCACCATATGAGCCAGTTGACTGGCTCTGATGTGGTTTGTGGTTACATATAGCATTGCTCATGTGGCCCTTCTGTGCTTTTGATTTTCTGAATCACCAGAGTGCACTTTCACAAGTAAGTGTGAGCCTTGCTCAGGAGGTGTGTGTAAATACCATGGAAAGGCACTGAGAGGGTCAGCTTCTTCCAACCTGACCTGCAGGGTCCCTGTGCCTAGTGGAGGTGTGGGTGTGCAGTCTCCAGGTCTGCTGCAGCAGGCACTGTGGAGCCCTGCACAGCTATGCAGCCCCAGGAGACACTTCAACTGGCACAGTCCTTGCGCTGAGCTGCTGTGGACTCCAGCCACCCACCAGTATGGGATGAAGTTTCCCAGGGTTAGATGGTATCCAGTGGGTAGTGAGAAGTTATCAGAGGCTCCAGTCTCATTCCTCACTTGCCAAATTATCACCTCTCTGTTGACAATTTGATGCAGTGCTTGAATCTTGAAAGATTCAGAGAGTCCTGGTGTTGATCTGCTGCAGTGTGGGGGCTTTGAAGACATTTGTTCTACTGGTGCCCATGCTTTGTGTCTGAAGCAAATAAAAGGCAGGCACCAGTGCCCAAAGATGACAAATCAGCCATGACATGTTGATGGCAGAGGTCAGGCATGATGCTGCCATTGGAATGTGGTGTTGAGTTGGTGTATTTTCTGCTAAAAGATGGCAAAGCAAATGACAGAAAGTAAACTTTGCAGGAGAGTTGGTTTCTCTAAATTGCAGGTCAGGTACAGATCTGTGTCAGAGACTGAGTCCAGTGGGTGCTAGTACAGTTTGGAGCTACCATGCTGTTGCTGGTCCAAATCCTGTTATCTCTCCCAGGCACAGGATGTCCTGTTATATTGGGCTGTACCAGAGCTAGACACCACAAGGAACTGAGTTCAGTGCATCTGCAGAGAAGTATAATGAATCACACAGGCCCAGGATTGGCATCTCTCTTGACTTGCAGATGGTAATGAAAAATGTGGTGCAACTGTTGAACCAAAATGCTGTTTAAGGAAGATACCTAAGAACTGGTGCACAACAGGGTACTCCTAGCACACTTACAGTAACTTGCAGGTTGTCTGAATCTCTCTGGTGCATGCCCACCCCCATAACTGCATCTTCACCTCTGATTGAATGCTGCTGAGCTTATGGCAGTAAGTTAGCAAGCTGGCTAAACCACAAAGAAGAGTCTTCAACAAGGTCTGACCCCATTAATCATATTCAGCAAAGCAAAAATCACCCCCCCCTCTTCTGCTGAAACATTTCATAGCACATTGGTAATGGTACTAGAGGTGCGGGACGTTTGAGCGGTAGTGGGAGGGTGATAGGAAAGAGGGTGCCCTAGAGAGAAGGTGATTGCAGGTCTGCTCCAAAATGGCACCTAAGGAAACAAAAACTCCTCAGTGAGAGGCACAAGCAGAGGGAATTGTGCATCTGGAGCTGGGAAATAGAAACTGGTGGTTGAAGTCACTCAGAACTGAGATGCAATCTGAGAAGAGCTTTCTTATGGAGACAGGAATACAATTAAAGCTCTTGTTAGAAAGGTGAATGTTTTACTATGTAAAGATGCTGAGATATTTTCCATAAAACCTTTTGCCTTGGCATTTTTCTCAATTCCTAGGTGCTACTTCTGTCCCAAATGATGTGAGACAGTATTGTCCCTTGGAGAGGAGCGTAATGCTAGCAATAAACCCAGCTTCTGATCCTACCCTGACAGATGCAAAACAAACCAGAGGATACTGCAAGCATCATTACAAGAGTCTCTTTAGTTCAATGGCTCTTCTGCAAAGGAAGTGATGTTTTCTTCCTGCCATTGAGTTTATCATCCTCTCTTGTCTCCTTTAAAGAAGAAAAAAAATCAAATCTGTACTAAGTAAACTATCCAAATCTTTGTAGCGTATCCAGGATGGACTCCAGATGGGTGCTACTGTTCATGCTGAGGTTTTTCTGCAGTGTTTTCTTATGTCACTCATTTTGGGTAAGTCAAGTACTTGTGAGGCCCTTAAAAATAGAAATTTCAAGATTGTGTTTGTGTTCTTGCCATATAGATAGGTGCCCTACACACCTACTGGGAGATTTGATTTGGAAGTGCAGAGACTTGGCATGCTTATAGATCACATCTTGGGTCTGAGTCTTCTGGGACACAGGCCTGAATGATATTCAGATCTGCCTGTCGACAGGGCCTGGCACGTTTCCTTTAATCGTGTTGTGCAACGATGCGTTTAACTTCCAATATCAAAGAGTGGCAGTGCTGTGCAGCTCTCTGAGAAAGGTCACCGAAAGCCAAAGCAGTTTCACAAAAAACACAGATGAAAAGTTGAGTCAGATTCACTGAAACGAACAAAACTCTTCTCTTTTTCTTTTAGAATTACCTGTTTTTTGTGAAACTTGCTGGTTTTTAGATGACCTTTATCTTTTACTCAGTTGCAAGAGACTTTGTTTTGCAGGCACGTGGGGAAGGACTTTAATATAGACAGAGTTCGTATCTTGTGCTTGGTGCTGCAGGGTGGATTGAGGTTTCCTGTGGCAGTCCCGTCACCAGTGGCTCCCCTTGCCAGCCTCTGCTGTTGCTAGTGCCACTAAGAGGCTTACAGCTGGCAGTGATAGGTGATGCTTCCATCTAGCATCTGTCTCTGGCAGCCTGGCAATATTCCTGCCTGCCAGAGTTGCCTTGGACTGTGCTAAACAGTATCTGGGTATCATATCCAGAATCCTTCCCTTCATTCATCATATGTGATTGGATGCCATCAGGCCAAAGTTTTTCCTGCCTGCCACTGACAAATAAAGATCCTAGAAGACGATAAAAGGGCTGTGACCTCTGTATGAATGGCAGTGTCCCAGGCTGTACATCAGCCTGGCCTGAATTTAGAGGATTTTGCTGACATCTCTGGCATCCAGCTACAGTGCCAGGCAGATGTGCTGTTAGTGTGGCTCCTGCATTCTTTTCTTGTAGTACAGTTTATCTTTTCTGTGTGTGACCAAGTAGGTAAAATAGGTGCTCGATATCTGATCGAGGTGTGAAGAAGGCGCCAGTGTAGAATAGTGAGCAATATGAGGTTGTGATGCCTTAGATATTTTTGGGGAGGGCTGATATTTGAGGTAAGAGGTCACAGTCTCAGGTGACTTTAGGATGCTATTAATAGTCTGTCAAGCATAATGTCTTAGTTTGAAACCAGCAGCTGTTGGCTGTGGTGGTTGATGGCCTCTATGTGAGTTGGTGGTTCCCACAGACACCACTGAAACTGGTACTCTTGCCTTGCCACTGCCATCTCAAGAGAGAAGCTGGGAAGCCCTACATGACTTAAGTTTGTAATAAAGAAAGAAACTTCTTCAGGGTGGAGTGTCCTGGCCATCAAAGAGAAGATGCCCCAGTGCTGCTGTAGGGGCCCTTGGTTTTGCCCAGACTGTGATTTTTAAAGAAAAGTGAATTTAAGTACTAGTTGCAGAGCAGGCTGTCCATAGTCTTATTTCTTGCTTCAAAGTGATTGGGAGGCCTCTCCTTTTAATGTTTTGAGGGCTGGTGATGACTGGAAATTGGCAAGTTTCTCAGCTGCTTATCCTAGCCCAAGTGGCTTGTGCCTGTGGGGTTTGCTTGATCTTTGACTGCAGCAGTAGCCTAGAGCCCTTGAAACATTATTAGGACTCCAAGCCCAAATGGTCTTTGTGTGCTATAACCATTCCCATCCCTAGAGAGAGACTCTGCCTTTGTACCCCTCCAATGAAAAGTGGGTGGGAGTCACTGTGCCTCACCATAGCCATGTAAAAGAAAGGGGGCTTGTCTAAAGCATGTGGGTCACTTCACCATCAATGAAGATTCAAAATCCCTCAGGGATAGTTCCAGCATCGCCAGCTTAAGCATAGCCTAATCGATATGCATGGTGTGATTGGGTGGATCTAGTCTAAATGCATGTAAACATCCATCTTAGCTTTCTGTAGCTTTGGAACCACAGGGAAAGCTGGGAGGAAAAAGCTGATCTTAAAAATGTGAATTTGGGAGCCTCTGGTAATGTTTTCAGAAGCCTGTAAACAAGGTACAGCCTAAATTTACAAGTAAATCCAAAGAGTATCTTTAAAGATGTACCTTCTGTCTCATTTGCAGTTACAGGAACAGCATCTGCACTCCTACATCACTTTGAAGGTCAATGGGGCCTGAGTCCTAGGTATCTGGAATGCTTATTCAGAGATATCTTTAGCTGCACATTGTTTGTCATGTCTTTCCCATTTGTCAAGACAGAGAAGTCATTCTTGGGGCACATTCGTATTGTAAGAATATGACTAGTCCTTTCAATGAGTTGACTAGATGATCAGATGAGGGACCGCGTGTTTGTAAACAAAGAAGAAAATTGCCTGTATTTAAAGCTGTGATTAAAAGCTTTGTGCATCAAACTGGGGTAGAACCTGCGGATTAACCCTCAGGACTAAGCTATGCAGTTGGTTTAAGGTCCCTTTAGGTGAAGTGGCTGCATTTGCTAATCAGTATGAAATGTATGTGTGTCTGCTGGCCCTCCTTGATCATGGGTGAACTGCATCTGACTGCAGGCCTGTGATGCACTCTCCCCACTGATGCATAAACATGCTTGTGCCTCTGATGATTTGCAAAGACTTAGAGGTTTGTTGGTCAGAGAGTAACACTTCAAGTCTTCCCTGAGGTGGTTTCAGCCCATTAGGAATCAGTTAGAGCTGACTGGAAATAAGCAATTCCTTAAATGCAAATGAGCATCTAGTGCATATCCAGCTTAAGCAGTTGAAGTTCACAATTTAAATTTCTCTAGCATAACTTGCTTTGCCCCTTCACCCAGATGGACATCATTCAATAAATAAGTCCACAGAAAATTATTAGAATCCTTATTAGAAAAGATAGGGATTGCTAAAGGATGCATTAGAAGTTACTTTACTGGGAGACAACCAGCAGTACCAAAACAAGAGATAGTGGGATGGCTGGAGATGAGGAGTATTCCTTAGGGCTCAACCTTAGTTACTATTTTCACTAATTCTCCTGGATCGAAAACCTGGTGCTGGTTAACAAAATGTGCTTTGGATAGACGTGAGGAAGCAACTTCACCCTGGGGAAGGGCCAGAATATCATACCAGGAATGCTGAGACCAGGGTAGTAGAAATGGGCTGAAACTCAGCTGTACAATGTGCAAGGATGCTCAGTGACTAATAACAAAAAACTGTTCTTAAGCAGGGGACTCATCAGTTAGAAAATACTGAGAAGGAGATAGATGTCTGTGTACTGGCTGATCACAAGATGACTACAAACCATCAATACGATATTCTTGTGAAAAAGGCAAATTTAGTGTGAGGAACCACCAGGTGAGTTGTGATGGGCCCTAGTCCCATGTGGCACAGTTATGAAGAATGACAATGTAGATGTCCAAGGATGCTGGGCATTTATTACACAAGATCATGTTGAAAGGAAGCCTACAAGGAGGCAAAGCAAAATGAGAGGATTGAATATTTGGAGGGGACAGGAACCTAAACTGAAGGATAGTGCTGTCAGAAGAAGAAAACTATGAGAAGTAATGATGAACGTATCTGGACTGCAAAAGTTATGAGGTTTTCTAGCCATCAAGGTCTAGAATATCCTCCTCCTAGAAATAGAAGTGTCTAGAAATCTAGCCTTTCTGTAAAATAACATGCTATAGGGGATGAAATGACAGGCCCATAAAAGCAAAGGATTGGCTTTGATGGTCCATAAGCCTTCATCCAGTTTAGTGCTCCCAGACAAGCTGTTGGTTCAACTGCCTCAACTTTTGCAGATAGTTTATGAGCACAAAGTTAATCAGTGGAAGCCAGTTTGCTGAAAATGTATAGAAGCAGGCATTTGTAACAGGTTTCACTACAGAGTTTTGCAGAGATTTAAAGTAAGCTTTTCCAAGTGGCGTGTTCGCAAGCCCCAGGTTTGCTGAGGCAAGATAAGCTAAGATAGATCAAGGGAACACTGATTTCAGGAAAGTGGCCCAGCACACTTCCACACTGATTTAAGTACACAGTTTGAAGGCTTGTTACTAGATGACAGAGCTTTGATTTCCCTGTATTGGTAAGGCCTATGATGAAGAAAGCAAGGGATGCTCAAAGAATTCTTGCCCAGGTGGGGTAATTAAAAACTAGAGAGAGATTTGGAAAGCAAAGGTGGTGCTTGACAATACATGTGTGCTTGGAGTGGTGTGTAGCTGCTGCAGCCTTTCTCTGGACTGATGTTCCTGCAGCCATGCTCCAAGACAAAGCCTGTATCCTTGTGTGGTAGCGTTTTGGTAGCAGGGCAGAGGCTACAGGGGTAGCTTCTCCTATGAGAAGCTTCTGGAAGCTCCCCTGGCTCCAAGGGGGACCTGCCCCTGGCCAAGAATGAGCCAGTTAGTGATGGTGGCTGTGTCTCTGCAATGATGTATTTAAGAAGGGGAACCTACAGTGGAGGAGCGAGGGAAGTACCTCTGCAAACACTGAGGTCAGTGAAAGAAAGGAGTGGGGGGTGCACTGGAGCAGAAACCCCCCTGCAGCCTGTGGTGAGGGGGCAGGCTGTGCCCCTGCACCCGTGGAGGTCACCAGTGGAGCAGATGCACCTGCAGCCCGTGGAGGGCCCCACACCAGAGCAGGGGCTGCACCCAAAGAAGGCCGGGACTCTGAGGGAAGCCCATGCTGGGGCAGTCCATCACTGGGAGGACTGCAGCCCATGGGAAGGACCCACTCTGGAGCAGTTCATGAAGAGCTGCTGCCCTGTGGAAAGGTCTCACATCAGTGAAGTTCATGGAGGACTGTCTCCCCTTAGAGGGACCCCACACTGGAGCAGGGGAAGAGTGTGAGGAGTTCTCCCCCTGAGGATGAAGGAGGAGCAGAGACAATGGGTGATGAATGGACCGCAACCCCCATCCCCTGTGCTGCTGTGGGGAAAGAGGTATTGAAATCAGGAGCAAAGCAGAACTCAGAAAGAAAGGATGGGTGGAGGGAAGGTGTTTTAAAGATGTTCTTGTATTTCTCACTGTTCTACTCCATTTAATTAGTAAATTAGTGGTCATGGTGTTCAAATTACATTGATGTTCTCTCCCCTCCAAGTTGAGTCTGTCTTTTGCTTGTGACCATAATTGGTGAGTCGTCCCTCCCTATCCTTGTATCGATCCCTGAGCCTTGTATTTTATTTTCTCCTCCCCATCACACTGGGGGGAGGAGCGAGCAAGCAGTTGGTAGTTCTCAGTTGCCCTCTGGGCTTAAACCACACCACCTTGTCACCATCATCACTTTTGCATGAAAAAGATGCCTGCTGATTTGTCAGTACAGACTTAAGATACTTTTTAATCAATATTTTATCAAGTTAGCTTGTACTGCTAACTCCTATTTAACAGTTGTTTCACTTCTGTATTTTCATGGTGGTGTAATTTAAATAGGAAGAGTCATGTCTGCTGGAGGAAAAAGCCTTTTTTCCTTAGTCCAAAGGGACTTGACTGGTTTTGTTTGGGTCAGCTTAGGAGTATGAAAAATCAGCAGGCAGCTCTAGGAAAATTAAATTCAACAGTGCTGTGTGATGCATGATGTGCTGTAGTACCATGCAGGGCCTGGGAATGTAATTTCGTCCCACTGCTGTGCTCCAGCAGGCTGAGCTGAGCAGGATGCTGTGGGGGACAGAGGCGGTGCAGCTCACCCACCTGCGGCCAGGGCACCTGATCTGCTCACCTATACATCAAATCCAGGAGTCTGCTCACTCTCACCTAAAAGCCTCGGTGCCTCTATGGTCTGCTTCCCTAAATTTTGAGCAGAAGTGGGGGCTGTGTTGGGTCAGAGGATGGCCTGAAGCAGATGACTCTGGTAGAGCGTAAGAACAGAGTGAGCATGTGGTACATCTCTGCAGCTCCCTCTGTGATCCACTTTCTATACCTCTTTGCAGCTTTTACAGTAGGCTTTGAACCTTTGTTATGTTCTATGCTGGCCCAGCCCCAACCAAGTGAAGCATGTTCCCATGAAGGGAGTATCTTTTCTTACCCATTTAGTACCTGTTACACTATTGATCTGAGGGGGTCTCTAGTTAATGTTTTTTAGTCCAGGAGATTGCTCAGTTTGTGCAGCACTCAAAACTTCCACTGATGGTTGGAGGGGTTCAGAGTCAGAGACCTGAGTGCTTTTCCAGCAAACCAGGTACCAGCAATGCAGTGCCAGATCACTGCTGCTTCCTGCAGCAACATCAGGAGCCCTCAGATAGGAGCATCTGGTTCCCATCAGCACCCAACTTCTGCCAGGAGCCCATCTACCATGCCTGGTCCCACAAATGGATACCAAAGGCTTAAAGCCATCTCCACTAAGGCTCCTGATATTGCTGAATCTGTTGCAGTTTAGAGCGAATGAGAACTGTTGGGGAATTTTCTATTAAAAACATCTCTAGTAATGTGGAGTTAGAGAGAAGCACTGTTCACTCCTGCTTGTGGATATTAAGATTGCAGCCTAACATACTTGTTTCAAAGTACTAGCTAATGTCTAGCAGGCTGTCCCTTAGCAAACCCAGCATTATTTTGATCATCAGCTTCCCCTGTATTTCCTGCTTGTTCTGAGAATTGCTCTGAACTCCCTGGTAGCAGCTCATTCTCACATTGCTGCTTCCTGCTGAGTTTATTTTCTATGGATGCCTTTTCCAGCTCCATGTAGTTCCACTGTGGCCACTCTTTAGAAACAGTATGGAGCTCAGATCAGAGAGCCGGGGAGTTCTAACGAGGCAGGATTGATATCCCCACCTTTCTGTTTCCTGGGAGTGGTTTGGGCTGTGAAAGACAGCTGGGGCAGCTGGAAACCAAACTGGGAGCCTCCCAGCAGCAATCCAGGGCTGATTTCCTTGGTTTGCTTCCTTCCACACACATGTACCACCAGGCAAAACAAATGGGAAGACTCTGGAGCAGACTGGGAGTAGTTAATCTGTGTCCTTTTAACTGAGGTGCAAAGCAATGGGTATCTAGACCTGGCTTCTCTGTGTTGAAGTGGTATTGTTTGAAGAGGCTGAAAACTACTGTTTTGAACATCTGTTGGAAGGAAATGAGTTAGTTTTGTATTTTAGTAACAGGGGATATTTCTTGCCTGGAGCCATATAGGCATGTGTCAGTGGCTAAGTGGTGGATAGGTCACACTGAAATTATCTTTTAAAGAGAAATCCCCATTTGGAGAAGTTAAACTTTGTGGGCTTTATTCTTTTCCTACTTGCATCCTCCTTTCTGAGATTGTAACTTTCTTTAGTTCATTGGAATTAATCTAGACCACCTCAATGTGAGTAAAATCAGGAGGAAGTCTTGTATTTTTAAATGCAGCTATGCACATGTAGCAACTGTCAAATATCAAGCTTACTCCTAAAGCCACTGGTTTTAAAAGAACCACTTGAAAGTTTAGGATTTCATTTTGACTCATGCTGCTTTTCTTTTTATGGGAACATCACTAAGAATCTCTTTCTTGTTACAGTTTTGAGCCAACAGGAGCTGGGATAACCCCTTTGATGAAGCAGTGTGTTTGAATTTCATAGGAACTTAAATAGACTCCAAGATGAGATAGTTAATAGTGTATGTGTGTGTTTTTGACTCAGGAGAATGTTTATAAACCAAAGTAAATTTTAGACCTTCTGTTTTCCCCATCCAGAAACTGAAATGATCTGACATATTAAAAAGACTGACTTTCCAATAAGAATTTGTATGTTGTTAAAGTTTGTCTGAAAATTGAGTGCGGGAAAGTTGTTGGGTCAGAAAAGTTTGATTCTTCTACAGTAAAGTCTAAACAGGTCAGACTTCCTTTAACAAAAGAGTATGCGTTGCTCAGGGGTTTCACTTATTTAGTAAAGCAGGGGATATTTTTATCACTGCCAGTCAAACAGCAACAAACTACAGATAAACTGGCAACAAAACATGATAAACTTACGGTATGAAACCAAGGCTCAGCTCAAACAGCACCACTAACAATTTCCTTGTGACTCGATATTAATGATGTGCCCTAGCTTATTAGAAACAAAGAAAATGAAGTTGGTACTTTAATATTAAATCAAGAAACATACTGAAACTTAGACTTTATCAGAAATAATTAAACAGTCATCTTTATTTACTGTAAGTCTCTTTTCTGCCAAAAAAAAGACTACTTGGACTTTGCATATATATGTGGAGGGTAGATGGGTATTTATCTGGAAATTATAACTGCAGACTTCAACTGGGTAATTCTGATTAAGGAGGTAGTTTGGGCCAGCAATACCAAGGGTTTTGACAAGATGAGTCCGTGACTAACTGCAGCACTTTCAGGGGTTGCCACCAGAACCTCTCACAGCTCTCTCAGCTTGAACTGGCACTGGAAGTAATTTTAACTTATATCCTGTGCTGAGAAGTGTAGCACTTGGGTGCCTCTGTGTCTGCTCCTGGGAGAAGAGCAATGCCTTCACCTGCCCCATAGTCTTGCTCTGTGCGTGATAGCTGGCCCTTGCTACTTGTGCTTGGGTGAACTCTGCAGGGATGCTTATCTTCAGCATTGTACAAAGAAGCTGCAAGTCTCACAGGAGAGAAAGCTGGCTTGGGAGCTCATCAAATCCAACACAAATGTAATACCCTCTTCATATCTCAAATTCCTAGGAGACATGTTTTACAACTTACCTTCCTATTAACAGTTATATGAGAGTGAATTTGGAGAAAAATGGATGAGAAATGTCTGTAGGATCTACATGTGACAGTTCATGCCAATCAATGCATTGCCACTTTGTAACAGGTTTTGTGTCACTGTCTGCTCGGAAACTTTTTGCCTAAATTGACAGCCCTGGTAGATAGAGTAATCTCTTTGTCCCTAAGGGAACGACAGGATGAGGTGCCATCACTGCCTTCCTTGCCAGCCTGCAGGCCTGACTGAGGGGAAGTTTTCCATGGCGTTTAGGAAGGCTGCACTTAGCACAGGCTAAGTAAGGACCTACTCAGGTGACAGACCAGTGTGGTAGAAAAGCTGCACTCAAATGGCACTGACCCCAGGGGCACAGCACCAGGAGAAAGGCTGTGCAAGAAGGGCAGAGAAAGCAGCAGGGTCTTGTTGCTTAACATACTGCCTGCCTCTTCGCCTGCACCAGTCTGCGGCTGGCTGTGCTGTGCTGTCTGGCAGGGCTGAGAGCTCGTGCTTGGATGTGGTAAGGTAGGGTGACACAGACAGTCTGTGACAGTCCCTGGGCACAGGGAGCTTGTTTGGTCTTCACTTCTGGCAGGTTTTCCCATCACTGATCAGTCTGCAGACAAGGCACAAGGGCATCTTGGTCCCTGTATACTGTGCAGACCCTTGGTTTCCCAACCATGGCCAGCAGCAAAAGGCACCGCGGTGGATGGGATGATGGAGGAGTGGCATCTTCCTGCATGTCTGTGCCTGGGACAGAGATTACTTAGCTGGAGTGAAGCAGCTCACGGCATGTGAGAGTCAAACTTGGTCTCTATGCAAAGGTACCAAAACGGTCACGGAGCTGCCAGCATCTGAGCTGTCCTATCCCTGAGAAGGGGGTTTGGGTCTAAGCAAAGACATCCATACTACTGCCCAGGTGTTGACATCAGGCCTGCCTGGGGTAGTACTGACACGGAAGCTCTCGCTGGCTTGGGGCCATAGTCAGCTTCCCCTACACTCACCAGTCTTGCAGTCAAGATGTCTCTGTCCTTATAGACCAAAACCAGTCATAAGCCTTAGCACACACCCTGGACTCGTGTCCAAAACCAGTGTGGAGACTGCATATGCTTATTTTGAATTAGTCATTCCAGAGTGTACACTGATATTTGTTTTCCCTTCCCCAAGAACCACGGGTGGTTTTAACAGATTTAATCTGGCTCCTGGGCTTGGGCTGCAGGAATAACTGCTGACAGAGCCCGTTTGCTCCTCAGTTCTTTGTGGTCCCATTCACAATATCGCTGGCACTTCTTCTTCCACTGTGGTTCAAAGCTCCCTGAGTGGTGACACTGGACCACTGGCAATGGGATCCAGTGCTCCCTTTGTGGCACTGAGAACAGAGCACTGGAAGAAGGGGTCTGCTGGTGCCAGGAAGGAATGACTCTGGAGATGTGCCTGGGCTGTGATCAGCCTGGGCTTGCAATGGGTAAGATGTGCAGACTGACGTTCAAACTGATGGTGGCAAAGCGGTGAACAGAAAATAGCCTGTGGCAGTTGTGGAAGGGAAAGAGGATCTAGTCTCTCTCCGCATGCATGTGAAGGCCTTTATTTGACTTCTTGCCCAAGAAATACATGATTTGCAATCCCTGCTAGTTAGTTCCTGCAATTCATCAATTATTGGTTAGTGAGGCCATGAAGTGCATGTCAAATGGTAGGGAAAGCTTGACTCAGGTTTCCCAGACTGTGGGAAATATCATGAGGAAGACTTCCTTTCTAGAAGTTGTTCCTGACAGATGCACTACTTACGTATGCAGCCTCTGAGGGATGTGAGACCTGGCAGCTCTGCTGGGCAGTGAGTCCGGGTGCTATTTCAATTTTAACTATATTTTTGTCATTTAAATGTATCATCTGTCTATGCAGATGTATCTTTATCTAGATGTATTAATTTTTTGGTAAACGTTAGAAGGCTGCTCATGTCCTATGCAGACACAGACCCATGGCCTTCTCCGTGCCCCTGGCAGAAGGGAAGATTTGCCGGTGCAGCTCCGGTGAGAGCTGGGGCTCTGGTTCATCCGTCCTCATCCTCTCAAGCTGGGCTCAAGGCACAGCCTGGGCACGTCCCAGCCACCTGCTGGGGGAGCTCTGGGGCAGATCTTCCATCCCACAGCAGAGCTGCGGCTGCCTCCCCCAGTTGCCCTGCTGCTGGCTCCTCCTGCAAACTGCTGAGCAGAAAATGGCACTAAAGCTGCAGTGATCCTTCTGGCAGTGCTCGAAGGGTTTCCAGCACACTGTTCTCCAGTTATTTGTTTTTTGTGTGTGTATAACTGTTATTGCAGAGCGGTCGGACACAATCTTCACATCCCAAGTGTGTGCTCTGTGTAGACAGGCTCTTGCCCTCTCAGTGTGTGGTTAGGGTAGTCACAAGCTGTCCCTGGTGGTGTGGTTCAGCATATATTGGCCTTAGACTCTTCAAGCGGTCAGAGCTCAATGTCCTATGTAGCCAGAGCAAATATTTCCTGCAGTGATCTGTTCTGTTTCAGGCAGCAGAGATGCTGGGGTTCCTGTTGTGATTGTGTTCAATTATGCTGCCATTCCCCAAGGTGATTTAGAGCTGTGTGCAATCAGGCAGAACTGAGCCAAAAGCAATGCAAGTAATCACAAGTGAAACACTGATGGCTTTTGCACATAAGTCACCTTTTTAAAAAATCAGCTCCAAATTTTGATCTATGGCAAGATAAGCCAACTTACTTTCAAAGTGGACAGTTCCATTTTGGCTTCTGGTTTATTGCCTTTGGTAAAAGATTTATGACTTGACTTCTTTCTACAACATATCCAGCTTCCTCTGTACAACTGCAATCTTCTTGGTTTCCTGTTAACACTAAAAATAGCTGTGATAATTATATTTCTGTCCCTCTGGGATTTTCTGACTAATTCCTGAAACAATATGATTAGAACGTAATGTCCGATTAGAATTGGACTGTATTATGTGGAAGAGAAAACATGTATGAGTGAAATCTATAGCATTTCCCCCAGCATCAGGAAAGGGCATGCTGCTGCTGTTGTTGTTGTTGTTAGGACTCAGATGTTGCATTCACTTCCAATACGCAATTCCCTAGACAAGCCAAGGTGTTTTGTTGTTGTGTTTTTAATTTTCCAGTACACTTCAGATATGTTCTCCTGCAGCAGTGCTGTGCTGCTTATCAGGACTCTGGACTTGCCGGCGGCTCTCCAGACAAAATGTACCTGAACTCTGCTGCTTGTCCATCCTGCTACCCTGTGTTGCTGACGTTGGTGATGGGAAAAATATATGCCTGGGCTCTGGCACATTACAGAGAGCTCTGCACCTTGCTATTTTTATCTGCTGGAATTTCTTCCTAGTGCTTCATATGAGAATTTGTTTTCCTCCTGTGGCATCTCTGTGCAGAAATCCTTTTCACCTGCTGTTCTACGTGGGTGAGGAAACCCCTGGGTCTCTTAGGTTGCCACTTTTCATTTGCAGCCCAAACAATGCAGAGACCTTGGGAGGATGAGCAGCACATCCAAAATCTCCATGCAGAGAAGCAGACCACAACAGGGCTGTGAGATTTGTCCGATCCCTAGCCGCTATCATGTTCAACAAGGGATGTACACTGCTGATAGTGATCCCCACCCCGTGCCACCAAGCTGCCAGTCTTTGACCACTAAAAGTCAGTTGCAAATTTGCTTGGAGCATGAGTGAGCCTGTCAGTCTTTTGATGATGGCTATGCAGTCAGTATTTACTAGTGTGACTTAGCTGTGAGCAGGAAGGATCACAAGTGAGCCAGATATAATCACTGCTTTTCCGGGAGTGGGGATCCCCAACTGCACAGGAGCCAGTAATGGATACTCACAGTTGGCATCCCAGTACAAGTAGGAGGATGTACTCTCTGCCTAGGATTCTGCTCCCTGTCTTACTGCAGGTCTTCCTTAATAGCAGAGGTTCACAAACACCAGCAGGGGAGTGACTGGAAAAGTGCAGGATGTTGGAGTGCTAAGGGGATCTAGCTGGGGCAAGGTGACCTTGTTTCTCCTAGAGATGTTGCAATGAGTAGGATATCTATATTATTTCCATTCTTGGGGGTGTAAGTCTTTCCTTCCAGACGTGGCTCAAGCAGCAGTGTACCTGCTGTCAGACCACTGGCAATGGAAGACTGGATTCAGTAATTGGGAACAGTTGGAAGATGGTGGCATGTATCTTGGGCCAGCCATTTTCTGTCATGGTTTTTGGATGCTGTGAGGATCTCCGATTCCTGATCCTGGTTACTAAACTTTTCAGTCCTCATGTGCCTAATGTTTTCAGGTGGAGTAACCTCCAGAGGGTAATACTTAAAATCCTGAGAGTCTGGCTAGAAGGACCACAGGGTAGCATGCCCCTGGTGAACAAAAGAAACTATTTACCAGGCGCATACTTGCAATTTAGGGAGAGATGGGAGTATTTTTCAGTTAAGTCTGCACTGTGGTTAGGATTGTAACTGGGTTTATTCATTAGCTGTTGATGCTAATGACTTCTCTTTAGGATTTCTGAAAGTATGAATGAAAAGGAATTTGATAACAGTGCAATTATTAAATTATTTAATGAGGGGTTTGACTATTTATGGTTCTATCACTACTGTTGTTATCTGTTAGCATACCTGTGGGTTTTTTTCTAGCAAAGCACTTCGTCTGGGAAAAGAATAACAAAAATTCCCAAATACTTGCAAAGCAAAGACAGTTGAATCAGCCTACTGATAGACAGGGTGCAAGAGTATCTTACAAGTTTGTGTGACTGGATAAGAATATGGCAAATAAAATTTGTTAACAATTACTGCAAAGCAATGTGTGTGGGAAATAGCTTGATCTACGGGTCTATATTGACATTGCAAACAGCTCTTGCCTCTCTGGAAGGCTGCTGGATCATTGTAGGTGGCTGGCTGAAAACCCCTCACCCCATCTCTTAGTGGGAGTAGGAAAGGCAAACAAACGGATTTCAGAGCAAAGTGAAACAAACTCATATTGCACCCACATCTGCAATGCTGGTGGCACTTCTGGCCGGTTTACCTGAGAAGCTTTACAGTAGAGCTATAGAAGATATGAGATGGGCAGCTAGGATGATGAGCTTTCATCTGCAAGGTGACTATGCAAAGGTTTTTTGTTTAGAAAGAGGCAGTTGTGAGGAGTTGTGCTGGAGACTGGCACATTTGTCAACACAGAAGTGAAATATGTTTCACTCATGATTGCTCATAGTACAAGTGCAGGGGCATACAGTGAAATTATTCAGCAGCAGGTAAGCCAAAGGAAGTAGTGTTTTCATAGCACATAATCCAATGGATTGCTACAGGATATTTTAGAAGCCAGAAATACACCTGGTCATAGGGATTAGATACATTTGTGGAAAGTAGGTCCATGGCTGACTGTTAAAGACCTCAGCTCAGGAAGTCAGTAAATTTTGCTTGCTGGAAGGTGTAAAGTGGGGTCCCATACAATGCACACACCTTCTTATATAATTCCCAAATAATCCACTTTTTACCACTATCAGAAAGAGGATATTGGGCTAGATGGAATAGCTGTCCTGGATGAAGACCACTGCAAGTGTGTTTATGTAAAAATTGAGAGCACAATGTTGGACAGTGATCTTTTATGGACAGCTTTGAGGGGAAATCTTGGTTTCTTGAGAGAAGGTGTTTAACCACCATGTACTGCTACCTCCTTTCCTCTGCAGGTGCTTTGTATTGTACTCCAGGAAATACTAGGAAAGGTTACACAAGTGTTACCTATAAAAGTTGATGAAAAATCAAGATAAGAGTCTTGCATGTGCATTAACAGACTGATGCCTCCAGGGAAAAAAGATAAGGTCTCCCAACCCCATCCCACTTCATGGCATCAAGCATGGAGCATGAATAGTGATATCTAGAAGCAGAGAATCTTGGAGAAGAATAACTCAGTAGAGCTGAGCACCTTTTAGAATAAACCACAAGACCTTTTTTAACAGCTACTGCCTGTTAGTAGGCATTACCTGCTAATCAGCCTGCAACTTTCTTAATGTCTGAGATTTTGCAGAGATTTGTCTCAGAGAGAATCCCCTTGTAATGCTCAACTGTTTTTCTGTTCTTTGTCTTCATGCTTGGATTGCACAGTGTATGTGGGCAGAATGAGGCAAAGAGGAAGGAAAGAAAAGAAGCCTCACAAAGTTTTTGTGGTTTCACCCACAAGTGAAGCCAGATTTCCCCTATTTGCATGCTGTCCTCCTCTCTCTGGGATAATAGCTGCCCTTCTCAGCAAGAGATGGTAGGTATTCCATGGTCCTGTGAGCTTTCCCCTCACTCCTGTGCTGTGAATTTGCCTCTGCTCTTGTACGAATAGGGTTAGTATGCTGTTAATTTTTTATATATTTATGGCCTATGGAGAGTGTAGTCTTTTTGTTGTGTGAGGTTCTGAAGAAAGGGTTGAAGATCTGTCAGGAATACATGATTAAACTGGGGATCTCATTGCTTCAGTATGTTATGTAGAGCATTAATACATTAAGAAATGGATCTGACACATGGAGGTTGAGTTCTTAACCCAATGAATACTGATGTAACTTCCTGTTAGGAAAACCCTAAACAACACTTTACTGCTTGAGCTCAGAAGATACACAGAAGGATGACTCATACATGTATCCTAATCCTGATATGCCTTCTAAAGCACTCGGTGTTTCTTACTGCTAGAGGCAGACTTCTCAACTACCTTTTGCTGTCTCATCTTGTGCAGCTGTTCTTATGCACATGTATATACAGTGGTTAACAGTGGTGTATAGCTGTTTGCAAATATACTTTATCGTCCCTTTGTGATGGCCAAGACAAGGGTGTAGATTCTCACTGCAGTAAAGCAGGTGTGCAGGGAGGCATACTTACATCTGCCATCCCTAGCTGTGGTTTTGCATGCCAAGGTGGGGTGCTTCACTCAGTCCTGCACTTCAGAGCAATGCATTTGATGTTTGACTCCACTGCCCTATTTGAAGGTAGCTTCTGGGAGTTCTTCACCCTCAGAGTGGATTCCTGTCACTTGGACTACTCAGACCAAAGCAAAAGCAGGATGCTGGTGTGTTCTGTCACACACAAATTACAGCATCTCTGGCTCTCACAGGGCTGGATGAGCAGCATAGAGAGTCAAGGACGCTACATGCAAGATGAAAAGTTACACGCCAAACTGAAGTCTGTAAATTACAAAGTCTAGGAAGTACAGTTTTGAAGGACATCTGTTTAGATTTTAATGATCAGTGTTTGCTACCTCCAAAGTGGGTGGAGGGTGGTGTGTGGTCTTATATCCTCTCTAGAGTATTGTGTGACTTTGCTAGTAGAGGATCTCTTGCCTCATGGATGTGTGTAAGAGCTTTGAATGTGGCTGATGGTGTGGCTTCCATATATCTACTTGTTGCCTTAAAAATAATTTTTGTAGTGATATTGAAGAGTAGGATCCAGTCCTGGCTTGTTCATCTCACCTGTCTGCTGAAATCAGAAATCCTTTCCAGTTTCCCCACACATTGCAATTGCATGCAATATTCGCATTTGCGATGTAAATTTGCACTATGAAGCACAAATTGGGCTTCTATTTTAACATCTTTCCTCTTCAGTTTGCTGGCCAGCATTTCCACCTAACCAGCTATGCCTGTAGTTTTCAAGTTACAAGTAATAAAGTTGCTCTCTAAGTACCTAGAGCCATGCTGATTTACTCTATAGAGAATCTGACCTTCCATTAGTGGGTTTCTGATGACTTGACCCTGTACTTGAGTGTTGGTCTGCCCCCACTCTTGCAATGTAGAAAGTATCTGACTCATTCTTTTGTGATGACTTTTACTTCCCACCCCCACTGTAAAAATGCTACCTGCTTGAGTTTGTAGGGGTGAATTAAGGAATCAAGAGCTAGGAAACCTTTGTTCTGCCCACCACTGTACTAAAGGACATGGGTTACACCTCTTAGCTACAGCTTTCTGAGAGTATCACATCTGTCCACTTTATATGCCTGCGAGTACTTATTTATGTGAGTTGGCTACTGGCACCAGCTCAGCTTTTTGTAAAATCAGTGATGTCTTCTGACATTCCTCTCACATACCAGCAGATAATTTTCTGTGCAACTGTTTAATGACTGAAGTGTCCCTCATTCTGTTAAGCTTGGCTTTAGAGAAGTAAGAGCATTATCACTGCTTTCTTCTGACCATTGTGTAAATTCATGTTCAGAATGTCTTTTAGAAGTAGTACATGTAAGCATCAGTGGTCTAAAGCAGGCAGTGCAAGTTGGCACAGTCTATATCCGGGAACAAACAAATGGCATTAGACCAGAGGGGAAAAATTGAGAAAGCATGGGAGAAGCTGAGTGAGTCTGGTTCTTCATCCTTTTTGCTCTCATGTGACTCAAGGACGTGTCCTTTGGAGTCAATGAAGCAGCATTATTGTTATGAGAGAAGGATCTCTAGTATGGAAGAAATTAGATTAGAATGGCCTTGAAGCTTTTATGCAGTGAACATACTAGCCAAGCCCTCATTGATGTCTGATCAGTATGTCCACACACCCCAGGAGCAACTTACTAGTACACAGTATTAAAGCTGCTTCTAAACTTGACTCCTCAGATGTTTTTTTATCTCTGAGAGAAGAGTAGCGTGGCTGGGAGCACAAGACTGTCATTCTAGAGCTGCCAGCCAAAACTTGTGCATTTCTGCATGTTGTTGCCTTGTGGCCTGATTCTTCTTTAGCTTTAAATTTTTGCAGTTTTAGTTTCAATTTCAGAAACGTTGCTTCTTTCTTACTGGAGAAGGAGCTCAGTTATTTCTCTCAGTTTTTATCAACGTTGCTAGAACAAGTATTTATGAAGATCTATTCATGCAAATGCAGTTATTGTTCTTCGAGAGTCATTCCAATCTTTCACACCTCCTCTTTTCTGCTGTTGCTAACTGGCAGTCTCATGTTGATTCTGTGACAGATTTAACCTCTTGGCTTTTCATTCAGTCCTCTCCTGGCCTTGAGGTTTGAAGCTTTGGTCTGCTGTGTTGCACCTAGCCAAGTATCCTTTGCTTCCAGGCATGTGATCTGACAGCTGTGTGACACTGCCTTGTCATTGTTGTGCTTGCTCTGGTCCTTCCTTAGAGCTATGCTGTTGTTTGTATTCCAGGGAAATTAAAGTTAACTGTGTGAAGTTGTGGCAACATCTAAAATGTCCTGTGGTGGAACATAAAACCTACCTTCTATGTTCCTATCCTTTTATTAAATATAGGAGGTGAAAAGAAACAGGGTTTTCTGCTTTTATGATGTGTCAACCTTCCACTGCTGAGGTGTGATACCTATCAGCACTTGCAGTGTGTTTCTCTGCTACATGAATTTCTGGTGAAGTATTTCAGAACAGTCTGCATAAGCAGAGCTTTTGAAAAGTAGGAATTATTTTCTTTGGCATTTTTGAATTTCAAAGAAGTTTTGTCACAGAAAGGTGCAGTCCTTTTGCAAGGCAGATGAGATAACACAGCTCACATGTGGGGGTGGGGGGGAAACACACTGCGATCTCTTAGGCACAGATCACCTCTGCTGTGTTCCTCCGTGCAAGGTACATCAATGCTTTCTGTTGATAAACATATCCAGGACAGGCCTTGGATTGCTAAAATGTACATTCCCAGAGGGTGGCCCAGGTGGTGTCTCTTCCTGCTTGTTGGAGAATGCAGTCTTTCATAGAACAGAGGTATGATTTGTGCTGTAGAAAGAGAAGGTACTGGAGAGGCTGCATTGGAAAAAAAAAAATAATAAAAAAAAATCAGTCTACTCTCCTCCCAAGGAAAATGTGTTTAAAGATACTGTTTTAGTCCCGCACTGGGAATAAACAATCTTGGAGCTATTTGTAGAAGAGGGCTATCAACATTTACTTGAAAATCACCTTGTTACTTGCCTTGGCCTCAAGCAAAATGTCACCATGTTGTGATATCCCAGCTGGAGCCTTTTCTCTTAATTTTCTTAAGCATGCTCCAAGGGATGCAGTGTATGGGAATTTGCATTTGGGAGAAATTCCTGTAAGGTCTCACACTGGTGCTACTGGAGAGGAGGCTATGATGCACTGTGGCAGCATTGGTCTGCTTATACAAATGAACAAGTAAAGCACTTGGATAATAGCTGCAGTGTTTCATCAAGGCTTTTTAAATTAATGTATCTGAATAGTAGATTGACTTAGAAAAGAAGTGCTTCAAGAAACCGACATTTTTCTTTCTTGGAGAACCTAACCAGAAATATGGCACTTCAACTTTCTAGAAAGAAAAATTATGAGGAAAAAAAAAAATCTGAATTTTCCTAGAGAAAATTGAGCATTTCACATTTTTTTTGGGAAATATTTTCCCCAAGGGACCATTTCCCGGGCTCTTAAGCCTTCATTACCAGGAGGAGATGGAAGGGAAAGCCTGTGAGAGAGATACTTGCATAGAATGATATTGCCCATTCCCTTGGATCCTGGCAGAAACATTGGGTGGCTGAAAGCCTCTATATAAACCATCCTTACATCATCTGGATGGTCAACACTGACTGTGGTTAACAAATGGTAGGGAAACACAAAACTTTTGACTGCCTTCAGGTGGAAGGAATCTGCTGCTTGGGAAGCCTCTGAGCATGAAGAGGAGGATTGGGGCTGTCTGCAGGTGCATTGACAGAACAGCTCATCACTTATGCTAATTTTGCCTTGGGATGGTTAGAGCTAAAGTTTTAGGAAGTCAGCCCATCTAAGTAGGAAGATGGTGTGCCTACCAGCCCTAGGGACTTATTGATAAGTTGAAATAATTCTTTTTTTTTTTTTCCAGTGACTCGAAATTTAGATCCTGTTGCAAGCGAGGAGCTCATGGAGCTAGAGGTCCAGTTTATGGCAAATTCCTTTCCCTGCTGCAATAATCCCTGAGAACCATGTGCATTTTATACTTCTATCTGCTCAGTCCAGCTTGTTGTACTGAAGTAGTAGATCTTAGTTTCCAGTGAAGAATTAAACCAGCCACAGTGTAAGAATTCTCTCATGTCTTCTCAACTCAACAAACTTACAAAAGAGTGCAGCAGAGCATGCAGCAAAGAACTTTGTAGTGGCTTTGGACCATGCCTTGGTGTCACTGTCCCCTGCCTTCAAACCCATCTAAATTCATCATTAATTCCAAGCTTGCAGGAAATTGTCATGTTTTGCTAGTTCTCTGATACTATAACAGGGTAACTTGCCTGAGCAGTTGAAAAGGCACCATTTTTTTTTTACTCTCTTCAAAACACTCTGGTGTCCATCGGCAAGGGCAGTTCAAGGTAAGCTCAGTTTTGTATTACATTGGATGATAGTCAATGAGAATGAGATTGCTGAAGTATTTAGAATTTATGCCTTGCTTAATCTCATCCTGAACAGCAAGTACATGTCTTCTAGGAAACCGTGGACTAAAAACATCATGGTGGTAACAAGAAAGGAATGATCCTTTGGGAAGTAACTGTGTCTCCTCTTCAGAGGAGCACTGACATCCTCAGGCTGTGTCAGAGACCTTGTCCGGCAACTCACACACCCGAGGTTACCATGTGGCAGGTTGTTGTATGGGGGAGGAAGAGATGGAGGGAAACCCCCTCTCCCTGTGGTGTGACTTGGCATTATTTCCACGGTTGTATGAACTGTGCCTGAGAACAATGACAGAGTAATATGCTGCTGAGTAATATGCAGAGTGCCACTTGAGTTTCTAGAGCCAGTAGTCAAGGACCATGGCTGGGACTGCACTACACGTATTTGTCTGAGCTCACCAGGGGACTTGGAGACTGGAATTTCCCCTTGTGCACATTGCTCAGAGGGTGAGATTGCCCTGGCAGGTTTAAAGCAAGAGCCACTCCACCTCATGTTAGCACAGGCACTTCCTGCAAGGCCAGCCCTGGTGTTGTGGGTGTGCAGAATGCATTTAGGCTGTGAAACAGGCGGCACTGAGATAAAAAATTATGCTGGAGGTATTTACTTGAGCCCTCTGTGGTATAACTGCAGATTTACTCAGCTGCACAGGTGCCCTTCCCATCAGTGCCTTTGTTGTAAAAGACCCACATGTGGACGTTGAAAATGTGTGATGATGTCGTTGGATCATGACACCGCAGACTGTTAGGATACAGGCACTTGAAAACTAAGCTTTCCCTTTCTCCTTGCATTTGAATACCTCAGCAGCAAGGTAAAGTGGCACAGCACATCCTGAAAGGAAGTGGAAAAGTTGCATAGTGTTCTCTCAACTTGGTGCTGGGTCCTTTCAAAGTCATCCAGCCTCCCAGTGCTTAAGCTTACAGCTCCCTGGGCCAGAAGTCCAGGGCACAGAGAGAGCAGAGTTGTCCTTGAAGAGGATATGTAGCTATAAGATTGCTAATAAAAAAGAGTTTTCCACTCTAATAAATGGAATCAAATCAGGAAAACAAAGAGCTTTATTTTTTTAATAATCCAACAGGATTGCAACTAGTGTTTTGTAACTTTTGCTGCTGCTCATTGACTTCTCAACAAGCTTTTGATCAAAATCTGTTTCTGTCTCTGAACTTGCTGAATTCAACGTGCCAAAATAATTAAAGGACATCTCTGTAGAAGTGAGTCTTGGTTTGCTAGAAGATGGTTTTGTTACGCATAAACTATTACAGTTTTGGGTCAGAGTTATTTTTCATAAAGTTCCATTTGCTTCAGTGGGTTTCAATCAGCACAAATGTGGTTTCACTTCTTCATTATCAATGATATATGTTTTCTGCCTTTGGAATGATAATTAAAATCACAGAACACTCTTTAAGCAATGAAAACTACCCTGGGTGATCAGTGAAAGGGTGGCTAAGTAGACCCTCAGGGGTATCAGTGGTCAATCCCCAGGTCACCAGGGCAACTGGTGCTCTTGGACCCTCAAAAGGTGGGGAATCAGTAGTAGTAGCTTTGTAGATATCCTCTTGTCTGAGCAATAAAGTCCTCTGCTTGCTCAGATACAATCTACCAAGGCAAAGTGCTGTCATTTTTATTTTCTTAATCAGAGTGAGCAGAACTACCTGCCTTCTTTTTTTTTGTGGTGCTCTGATGTCTGTGCATCAGTCTGAAGGCAAAGAAGACTGTAAGACTTAATCAGGACTTTGGAATGTATTTTGAAGTTAGTAACAATGGAAAATAAACAGTATGATTATCTCTAACATCTGCTTTCCATACTGGGTTGGTCTTGGGTAGCTGAGTATCCCACCACTTCTGAGAAGATAGTGTTGCTATAAGTTAGAGGACAAGAAAAAAATCACCTTTTCTCTGTGGCAGCCGATTACTGAATTTTACAAATTCTGAGCAAATTCCCTGACTCAGATATCAAGGTAGGACTATTCATCTTTGTCAGCTTCTGTGAAGGCAGCATGAAGGAGCAAGTGGTCTACTATGCAGGGAAATTGCTTCAAGTTTAAGAGGCATCCACTATCACTTGTTGGGGGTCTATTCACCATAAATATAGGAACATTTTTTTCCCCAATGGTTTGACTTCTTGGAAAGTGGTAGAGGTGCAGCTGGTTCCTTTTTCTTAATGTTAGTAACAGCTGAGGTCTCAGCTGGAAAACCCTGTCTTCAGTTGTTTAAAAGTTGGACCACATCAACTACCTGAGCTGAAATGTAATACTGTGAGTTGTCTTGCAACAAAACTTTTCCAGGAAACTGGGACCCAACAATCTAGTGATGTCTGGGCCTAGCTGAATTTTGTGTATAGCAAGCGCCAAAGTCTTAAGGCTAAAAGGAGAGCTGTGGGAGGGGATCCAGAGGGGTCCTGAAGTCTTGAATTATAACAGGGTTGTTTCAGATTGTGTTGCTCTGAGACCAGCTCAGTCTGTTTGGTGTGACCTATCCATTTTGTCATGCCCTCTTGGGAGGGAGCTACCTGCAGCCTAGTTCTTGTGCCTGCCAGTGCTGGTTGTCAGTATTGTTCCCAGAAAAGTATGTTTTGGCTTTTTTTGGACAAACCGTCTGCATCAGTGGTGTACCATCTGGTCTGTCCGCCTCCAGTCTGTCCTGTTCCTTCCCTGCTATTATGTCTATCTGCAACTCACAGGGTCATGACTGTGCTGTTGTATAGGGACAATTATAGAAAATCCTTTGAAGAGTAATTGCCCCTTTTTAGTGGAAGTTTTAAATAGTGTGCATTAATAAGACTAGGCTTGTATGTTAAACAATGGAGAGGAAAGAAATGCCAACTAACACTCAGTAAATGATCATTTGGCTGTCCTTTGTGTGATGACACATTGATGTGTAGGGGAAGAGACTATTTTTAGGAGTAGTTGAAAATTATATCATGAGTGCACAAAAGGAAGCCAAACCAAAGTGGCAAACACAAATTTATCTCAAGCATGTCCTAAATCTCGCATCATTAATAATAATTTTTTCCATGGGGCTTTATTTTTGTTGTATACTTCATAAAGGGAACTAACAACTTTTTCCATAGTCTTATTTTTATGAAAAGATAAGCTTGTAGAGAAACCTGTTCTATTTGTGAGAACAGTTCCTCTGCGTTGTGCTATTTTATCCAGTTAAAAGCAGTGGATATTCTCAATATGCATCATGGTTCTGGAAGGAGCCTTTCCTGATCTGACCTCAAAAGAAAAAAAAGCTTTTAGGAACTGAGTCGAACACAATGTCCAACAGTCTTCCCACACCTACTTTCAGATTTTCACATAACCTCTGTGCTTCCCTCTATCCAGCAGCACAGGCTTCCTCCAAGAGATGGGGAGCTTTTCATCTTGGACCAGTGCTCAGTCTGTGCTGCCTGTATCTCTGAACAGCACCGCAACTTTAATAAGCAATGGTGACTTTGTGGAAGTTCCCTCTTTCCAATTTAGTCATGTCAAGCAATCTCATTTCCCTGCTGAGGTTGGATTGTTCTGGGGTTGCCACTTTCTCCAGCTTTCCCGTGATGCCTACATTTGGTCAGCTCAGATCTGTGGTACAATGTGCAAAAAATCACAATTGCTGAAGAAAGGTTTGTACTGAAACCTTCAGCAAACACTTGCAGGGGAGGGTAGGGTTCAGGAGCCTCCTCAGTCTGTCTTGTTCCCCTCACAACAGGAAATGCTTTGGTAGATAGAAAATGCATCAAGTTGTTAGCAGTGACCTGGGAGAGCTACCACTTCGCAGTTGTGCTCCCTGGCACCTGAGCCCTGACAAGCCACCTGTTTCATACTCCCACGAGTAAGCTCTGTCCAAAGCACTACTCCCTAAATTTCTAAATTCAGTGGATCACTTCTGTGGATGACCTGGTGCTTCCCTCAAAGGCAGTTGCTGTGGGCAGTTTTAAGGAGGCAAGATCAGTGTCCCTCATGTAATTCTGCTTGTGGTTGGATCTTCCCTGGTGCACAGTTTACAGCTACTTACAGCCAGGTCATATCTTGCTGCACTAATTGCTGTCTCCTGGCAGTCTGGTTTTGTGCTCATCTCCATTTGCTAATACATTCCAGCTGCAAATTCAGCCACATTTGAATATACCTGGTCGAGTGGAAGGTGTCCCTGCCCATGCAGGGGGGTTGGAACTAGATGATCTTTAAGGTCCCTTCCAGCCCAAACCATTCTATGATGTGATTCTATGGTACATCAAAAAAATCAGCTGCTGCTGTGAAAAGCTTTTTCTGTTTGACTGCCTTGGCAGACCAGAGGCAAATTCTCCATTCACAAGGGCAACATAGAAAATAAACTCAGTGAGAAGACTCTATTCTGGCATTTATACACATTTTACACTTTTTCCCCCTTAAGTCACAGTCCGTTTCTACTTGGAGAGCAACAAGCTCTGTCTAGAGGCTGTACATTCAGGGGAAGTGTGTAGGAATGTCCTGTCACTTCAGAAATGAAGGTTCCCTAATTCTGCATGCTTTAAGGGAAGAATTTCTAAATTGTTTTACAAGTTAGCCTGGATAATTTCATGGAGCAGATGAACTATTCCCTACTGTGCTTTAAAACTGAGATCAGCCTCACTCACAAACTCTGGGGATGAAATTCAAAAACTCCAACAGCCACAACAGCCATGCAATTTCCTTTGGTCCAGGACTGATGAGCATTTTTTTAAGTTCAGAAATAATGATTATGATCACTGCTCACTATAGTCAGTTGTGAATAATGCTGCTTGTCATAACAACTCAGCTAAAACATTTTGGCTGTTATGTATGTGTAAAGTTTTGCAGAACCTATGTTGCAATTGGTTTTGATACTAGGCAATTTTGGCAATGCCATCTCCTAAATATGTTGTATTCTAAATATAAAACTAAACTTATGGTAATGGCTTTCTTATGACAAGGTTCCAGGTGTGAGGGAGTTTTAAGAAAGCAGAAATCAATTAAATACTTTGGATGAAATAAGAAACATTTTTCATGGAATTGAGCTTTCTTCTACATCTAAAAAAATTTTTGGCTTCATGTTGGTCTTTGGTCAGCAAACAAACACAAAACAATTCTTTATTCCTTTCTAGCCTGCCCAACAGAAACTTTCCAAATAGGTGAGAATGAGCTAGCCCCATCACATGTTGGGTTAGGATGTCTCATGCCTGTTTTAGGGATATGGCCTCCCATATTGCTTGTAACCATTTTTTGTCTTGTAGTTCATTGCTAAATAGTGCAATATTCTGACACTTTTTTTTTTTTTTTTTACTCACCTACTTTTGATGTAGTTTCTATGATTTGTTAGTGGAAATGTTTCTTTCACATTTTATGTAGGGGCACTGCCTCTCAGCAAATACTTGGAGTACTAGCTCTAAGGAGGAGAATTCATTCTGCAATGAGCTCAGTGAGCCTCCAAATTCACATTGATGGAGGGAAAGTCAGAAGAGAAGTGGTGATGTGCAGCAAATATTAGGAGGCCTCAGGTATCACCCTCCTTTATGGCTTTATGCTGTTTTGATGCCTGGTTTGGATAGAGAGAATTACAGCAGGTGTGGGGAAAAAAACAAAACAAAACACAACAATTGAAAATAATCCAGAATGGATTTGTTTAGTGAAGCTCCAAAGGCTTCACTAAAGGTCTCATCCAAAGGTCTTAGTAGGATGAACTTTTCATAATTCTTCCAGCCTTTTCCAAATGCAGACTTTTAACATTTATCATTCTTTCAAAACATAATTAAAGACCAAAGGTATAACAAAAAGGTGCGTTTTTTTGCAGAAGAAATTAGACAAGTTTTGTCTGGAGTTAAGAGACATTGTTTTATCAGAGAGCAGTTAGTCATGGAGTCAGATAACATAGAAATGAGCTGACTGTTGTCATTTTAAGACTTTAAACAAAAGAGTATAATTTTCTAGAGGAAAAGCTTTGATTAAACCAAAAACCTAGAGCTTAATTAACCTAAATTAAAATAATATAATTTAAGGTCTTTGAATTCAGTCATCTGACTGTAAATTTAAAAAATTCTTCTAATAACATAACAGAATTACGCAACCTTATTTCCCAGCCTTAATGGTTTGGCAGCATCATATACAGTAACCTGTCAATTCCCAAACCGACTGTGTTTTGGCCTTTTGTCCTTTTGGGTATGTTTCAGATGCTACTCATTCAGCATGGTATCAGAGCTGTTATTACTTGTTTGAATTCCTCACCATGTTGCCTTTAAGCACTGTGGTTTGCATTTGACAAGGGCCACGCTGGCAGGCTCTGTTGTGAACATGATCTACAGTCATTCTGAAAACTCTGTACTTTCTCCTCTCTCAAGCAAGAAGACAATTCTTCACATTCTTGTTTGAAGCTCAGTATGGAGTAACTCTTCTGTTATTTGTCGTGAGTGGACTATATATTGTCTTGTGTTTTGGTGAACTGACTTATGGGTGACTTTCAAGATGAAGCCACAGAAAACAGGCCACTCAGAAATTGGCAGGTTTCCTTGTGATTTAGAAATCCATGTGTGGGAGATAGGACAGTTGTAGCAATTTGAAGTACAAGCATTTTTTTCACAGATCACCTACTGTGGGTAGCCTGCCAAGCCCAGTGTGGACAAATACATCTGGTGGAGGGTTAATCTGGCTGAGTACTCAATGTTTACATTTCAGCATTCCCTGCCTTTACCACAGTATTTGTTTTTTTTCTTGGATCAGCACAGGGCTTTCCCAGGAAATACTACCAGAACTGGTGAAACATTAACAGAAATATTAACAGAAGTAGTTCTACAGTTTTCAGCAGTAGCCACAGCATTTGTCTTTAATATGGCCTTATGAAGTGGTTTAAACCCAGAGGGCAACTGAACAACTAGCACCACTAGCTGCTTGCTCACTCCTTCCCCCGTCCCTCTCCCCCTGTTCAATGGGGAAGAGAAAATGAAATAAAAGGCTCAGGCATCGAGACAAGGACAGGGAGGGATGACTCACCAATTGCTCGTGGTCATGGGCAAAAGACAGACTCAACTTGGGGAAGAGAAAAGAACATAAATTTAATTTGAACACCACCACCACCACTTAATTTACCGATCAAATTAGCACAGTGAGAAATACAAGAACATCTTACAAACACCTTCCCCAGGCTCAGCTTTGCTCCCGATTTCTCTAGCCCCTCCTCTGCAGTGGTGCAGGGGTACAGGGAATGGGGGTTGTGGACAGTTCATCACCCATTGTCTCTGCTGCTTTTTCTTCCTCAGAGGGAGGACTCCTCACACTCTTCCCCTGCTCCAACGTGGGGTCCCTCCCACGGGGGACAGTCCTCGCAGTGCTGAACAGCATGGGCTTCCCTCAGAGTCCCGGCCTTCTTTGGGTGCAGCCCCTGCTCTGGCGTGGGGCCCTCCGCAGGCTGCAGGTGCATCTGCTCCACTGGTGACCTCTGTGGGTGCAGGGGCACAGCCTGCCCCCTCACCACGGGCTGCAGGGGGGTTTCTGCTCCAGTGCACCCCCCACCCACCCCCCTCCTTTCTTTCACTGACCTCAGTGTTTGCAGAGGTATTTCCCACACAGCTCCTCCTCCTCCCAGGTTCCTCTTCCTAAATATGTTATCACAGAGGTGCAGCCACCATTGATAACTGGCTCAGCCTTGGCCAGAGGCGAGTCCAACTTGGAGCTGGGTGAGCTTCCAGAAGCTTCTTACAGGAGCCACCTTTGTTTCCCTCCCCCACTACCAAAACTCCACCACACCCAAACCTAACATACCATAGGAAAGAGATAATTTTAAAGTTTTGTATATGTTATACCACTCCATCAGGCACTTCCCTCTTATCCATGGTCAGTTTTTAATCTTTGCCCTTCTCTTAACTTATTGACTTATAACAGTGGCAAATTGCATACATGGTCAAGAGTGAACATGAGGGGTATATTGTAAGAGATGGTTCTTGTGGCTGAGCTGGCCAGCAGTTATGTGGTTGCCACAAATGGTAGGGAGTCTCTGTTGCCCTGTGCCACTAGGCTAACTTGGTTGCTTTGGTCCTGGCTTCGATCCAGCCAAGGGGAGAGCTTCTCATGTCCAAATTGTCCAGTCCTAATGCATTGAAGCAGATGTAGTTAGAGATCTTTTCTGTAGTGATCTCTCGACTAAACTGCGAACTCCTCAACTTGAACCACCACTTCCTTTTATATTTGTGTATTACTTTAACATCCCAGCCACATTTATGTGCATCCCTACTTATACGTTGGACTAGTGATTCTTTCAGTTTTAGCAGTCACGAATTTGACTCAGAATCTGTCACTGCTATCTACTAATGCAGATAGCAACAAATATGGTTTTTAATCCACCTGTTACCCAGACTAGTGTTAGCTGGTCTACATGGGGGAGGAGAGGAAGGAAGTGGGAGGGAGGGAGATTGAGGGGAGTTCGGATGTGAAGTAGTAATGTTTGACCTTTGTCATGGTAATTTTCCTTTTAATTGAATAGTTCATTTACCGAACTGCCCTTCATCTTTGTGGCTGTGTAAAATCCCTGTTCTATGCCCCCAGTGGTAATACTCACCCTTCATCTGCATCTGTGACATCAAGAGGTGCATTATGCTGCTCCAACAGCAGGAATTCTTTCCGCTGTGATGTGGGTTGTAGTGATTAAGCAGGGAAATCAGTGCAGCTGCACCAACTCTGCAGTATGGCATGTCTAGCTATGTAAAGAGTACCTTGGGTTTAGCAGCCTTTTACTGGCTCTGTCAGCAGTGACAAAACTAGCAACAAGGTTTTCAAAGTGCTGGAGTCACAGAGATATTTTTACTTTTCCCCCCCTTCACATTTAGTTGTAGTATAAGGAGGTGTAAGGCCCACCATCACCCACCCATTTATTTACAGACAAGCATGCTCATACTGTGCAGTCACTGTATGTGGCAGCTTGCTGTACCTGGTCACTGAACTCTCACCCACACCCTCATCTCACTTTGATGCAGATAGTGTCTGGTCCCTGAGGGAAATGCCTATACATCTTTGTGAACTGGGCTTTGCACCTTGTAGGAATCAAGCGGTGTGCGTGCAGTGCAGATGTCCATCACCAGGCAGTGGGAACATTCCCATCTCTGATCTGCAGGGACCTCTGTGGCCTGTGTGTTACAAGAGAGTATCAAGTCAAACCCACCAGCTGTGGATGAGGCAGTGTGCGCTCCTGCTGATGATCTTAGGCTGCTGGGCTTAAAACAAATGAAATTGTGCTTATTACTTTTTTTCCCTGTTGTTTTGTTAGTGGGTTTGGTCCAAGTGATGTATTTTTAGATTATTGGCTGGCAGATGCAAAGGAAATGGAAAATATTTTGGCAATTGTTTCACTGTGAGAGCAGGAGATGAACAGAACTGTATGGGTATCTGGACTGAATCAAGCACATGCTCCATCTACCCCAGGTTATCATCTTCATTGCTGGCCACCATAAATTGCCTAAGAGAAGAATGAAAGAAACTTTAAGGAAACTGTGGAGTTCCTCTTCAGGGAAATTTCCTTTTGTTGTTCTTAGCCTGAAGTTAAAGCTCATCTTGGAGAAGAAGGATCTAGATCTGTTGCAGAATTTCAGTTTTAAATCGTTAATATAGCAACCTTGATACAGCAACCTTGATATAGATGCTCATCCTGCAGTAAAATTTACATCATTCTTTTCACCCTGCCAAGACTTTTTCCTCTGTAGTGCCAGTGGCAGTGTGTCCACAGGGAACCCAGCTACTGGTAGACAGGAGCTGTGGACTTATGAGGAATACTGTGGGACTTTGGCCTGCCTTGTAAATCTGTGTCTAAGTGTTGCTATTTAGCTAGAAAACATCTTCCCTTGCAGAAGACACTGCTTTTTTTTATAGATGATGTTCATGTCTTACCTGAACTTTTTAAATTGCAGGTAATAGAGCAAAAATAACCCCCAAACCAAAAAACAATACAAAAAAACCCCTACCCTGAGTATCTAAAATAAATCAGTGATCAACATGAAGGGCTCTGGGAAGTTCTGTCTTGTCTTTTGAAAGCTGTGGCTGCCTCACTGCTCCACAATGAGGACTTCCTCACTGCACAGTCTTTAAGCAATCTAAGTGGAAATAAATGAACTGAAAGTTGGGGTCAAGTCTCAAAAGCAGAGGGCTTTTTGTCCTTACTAGACATTCAAGCTGAAATGACAGCTTCATTGTGTGAAATCTTGATTTTGTGAAGAGGCTGACATGTCATGAAAGAGCTCCAAGACTTAGTAAGATTTAGCCCTGTGCTGGATTAACCACATACATGCAGACCCTCACTGCCAGATGGATATCTTGACAGCTTGGATTTTCACTCACCACTTTATGTACTTCTCAAGACCCTGCTTCTCTGGCACCTCATGTATGATATTGCCACTGACACCCACACAAAATGGATTGTTCTGTACCTGTCGGGATGCTGACCAGGTTAGGTTCCTCTAACAGGGCCCAGATCAGAACTACCTGGCTGTTTGGTGATGGCACGCTTGCATGATTTTTCCTATAGTCTTCTCATGGGTAAAAGTCTCAAATCAGTTATCAGCCCACCTTGCCAGGCTCTTTCCAGTTAGAAAAAAATTTCAGGAACACAGCAATCACTCAGGAGTGCTAAGAAGTCAGCGCAGGTCAAGGCCAAGAAGGCTGCCTCCTCTCTGTTGCCAACTCTGCTGTGAGTTTCTCTATGTCCCCAGGCCTGACTTTCCACCCTGGTCAGGCAGAGGAAACTGCTTTGGATCAGGGAGTTGTTTGACATCTGTAAGGCAGGTTGAGAAGGGAGGGAGTGTGACCTAGGGAGTTCATGTCTGACAATGAAGATCTATAAGGTTTTGTGTTGGCAAAGTAACTAACGTATTCAACAACTCAGTATGGACCTTCTACTGAAACGGCCTGTGCAGTCACAGGGAACTTCCCTGGGACTTGCCACACAAGTGCTGGTACAGTCCTGCCTGCTGTGGATGCCTGTCTTCAATGTGTAATAAACTTCCCCAGATTGCACTGATGATGCAGCAGCAGCTTTTAAGCTGTTCTCCTTCAAGCATCTCAAAGTAAGGAAAACACCCAAAAAGAAGGTGATAGCTGCTGCAGCACTGACACCTGGGGACAACCTTCTGTTGATATTTTTGCAAAGCATGAATCAGGAAATTTGACCTTCCTCCCCTGCACACATTTCTCATGGTATATACTTCTGTGTGATCTCTGCTTCCTGTGACCCAGATAGGACTGTGGTACACTTACGTTTAATCAGCTGGACTTATTGTGAGTCAGGCTTCACTGGCAAAGATGAACAAAGTTTTATGGTGTTTAGCGCTGTCTGCTTGATGTAAGGTAGCTGGGGATCCAGCCTGTCGCTCCATGTGTTTTGGTTGGTTTGGTCTGGTTTTGTGTAGAAGTGTTGTAGGTTATCCCTACTCTTGCTATGTAGCTTGGCACTTCCTGAACTGGGGAACGCCAGGCTTGCCTTGGAGAAAGGTAGTGGGGTGAAGGCAGCACCAGAGTTGTAGGGAGTCTGCTCAGCAGAGAGATGGCAAGAGAAAAAGCAGAGAGAGCCTGCTAAATGCTGCAGCTAGAGCAAAGACAGATGAGTGTCTTAACTGGCATATGATATAGAAGAATTTTTTTTTTTTTTCAAGGTGAAGGGAAGAGCCAGGGAGCCAGGAGATAGGGTATGGGTGTTTGAGTTGGGTTAGAGAAGGGACTGTAGAGATAGATATGCCTGTTACTTGTGAGGGATGACAAGGGAGCAGTACAGAGAGACAACACTGCTGTAGAGGGCAAAACACAGAGCCCAGTGCAAGTCTGAAGACTGTTGCTTAAAACTGCTTTAGGCTACATGTCTCATCTCATTAAGAGAGTTGCCAAATTTGGTTATGGTTTGGAAAGGGAGTGGGAAAGGGGATGGTAGTGACTAGAAAGAAAACATAGAAGAAAAAGGCAGGAAGAGAGAAGTTCAATTCCACTGCATTTCTAGAAAGCCAGTTTGGTCTCTGAGTAGTACATCTTTCTGTTCTCTGTTTCTGGTAACTATAAACAGGTAGCAAACAGCAGGGAACATGGTGGCAGCCTAGTAAGATGAATATGAATGTTTTGCCCTATGCTTAACCTTACACAGCGTAGTCGCTGATGACACTGTGCCCCTTCCTAGAAGCAGAAGACTCTTTGGTGGTGAACCTGGGGCAAGAGGAAGTTACTGTGGAGTTGGACTGGGGAGACCACAGTGTGGGGCTGTGGTTTCTTCTGATATTTGCAAATTTGCCTGGAAAACAGGTTACACTGCACATATGCTTTGGAAGGCATAGCATTTTCCTCTTCAGGGGATGCGTGGAGTTCATTGAGGCACAGGGCATGCACACACATCTCTAGAAGAGGTGTAATGGTTATTTTCTGCCTCTTCCATGAGCGCCCATGCAGAGGATGCTGAGCCATTTATTTTCCTACCATTGAGTTAGGAAAGGGGACAGCTCCAGCACATTGAGGTGTTTGATGTGCCTCTGTCTAATCCATGAACTGTGGAAAGGGAAGAGTATGTTCCTAATTCATTCCTGTGACACTGCACCTGCCTGATGTTCCGGTTACTGCCTCAATGAAGTCCTGCTGACATTAGCAGGAGCTTTAGCATGCATGGCAAATCGTCACTGAAGTATTTTCACTGCTAAGCAACAGAATTTCATTTCTTCTCTGTACTTTTTATTCTGCTGAGGGATGAAAATAGCATATGGATTTTCTGTTCTTAATACTGGTATCATTTAGTGGCCTTAAAATTCAGATGGGATGAATCAGTAGCAAACAAGAGGAGGAATTCCTGTGGGGAAGGTGTAATGTAGGGAACATTTGGTAAAATTGTCTGGTTGGGTTCAGCAGAACACAAGATTGAGACATTATAATGATAATTTGGGGGCATATTCCTTATTACATTTGGCCATTAACACACCAGTTCAGCAAAACAGTTCAGTCTGTGTTTAACTGCAAATGTGCAAAAGTTCCCTTTGAATTTAGTAAGTGTTTCAGGCTTGTCCTACTAATGGTTGGTTCTCCCTGGCTCTGTGCTATTACCTAATCTTTATGGCAGTGATAGAGGAAGGGCATTTTAGACCTATCTGATGACAGCTGCCTAAGCGAGAACACTTGAAATGGAGCGCATTTCCAAACAGTGCATTAATGACTTTTGAAAATGCTGCTGAAGTATTTGTAGTAGCCAAGGGTAATTCCAAAGGAAATCCAAGAAAAAAATGATAAATCCCTTCCAGAGGGGTTGAGAGTTGGTGGTGCTTCAACCCTGCTAGATGGTTCATTTTGAAGGTGGATATGTTAACTACTGCATCTTAAAGCTGCATGGGCTATTGCCTGGTGACATGTAATTCAAATTGGCACAAACTGTTTTATAACCAGACCTTCCCTCCATCCCCTGAATACCAATATTCGTTTTTATTTTATGACCTGAGGAATGGTCATGATTTTATCTCTGATGAACCTGACAGCTCTCACACAGCCGCATGACTCCAAAGCAAAGTGGCTTCAGGTTTCAGGCAAGACTTCACAGTTACTGGTAGTACCAAGCTATCCTGTCCCATCTGGAGTGTTCTTGCTTTTGGTAGGTGCCTGGGACGATGACAGAGGAGATGGCTGTTCAGGTATGTGGCAGGAGAGGTGCATCACTCGTCCTCCCCTTCCTGTGTCAGATGATAAATGGCTGATCTTCCTTTCTCTTCCTTGAAAGCAAGGGAATGCTTTCAGCAGGTTACTTTAAGGGACAGCCCCACCTTTCTGCTGATGAGCTATTGATTGCATGCTGTCACATGTGGTTAATATGGTTTAGGAGAGAGAGTCCTCACATCCTTGCCACAGCTCTTCCTCCTCATATGCATTCTCAGAAAGAAGAAAAAGAAATAAAAATCCCCCTAACCTTGGAAACTCCCGTTACTGAACCTCTTTTTTCCCTCCCAGGACCTGTCCCAGTTCTGTGAACTAATGAAACTATCCACCTGAGAGTTGCACATCCCTTAGCCAGACTGCAGTGCTGCCTGAGGTTTGCAGAAGTGCTCTAAATGAGCAAATACTTATTTTTGAAATCAACCCCAAGACCATGAAAAAAACACCATTTTGTTGCCCTGTTAGACTTCTTGAAGAGGAGACGCTCTCTTAGTATGGAGAGCACAATGATATTGTCTCTTCACTTCCCTTATTGCTGCAGTTTTAGAGGTCACATGCCCTCTCTGAAACCTTGCTTTTGCTTGACACAAAAATTACTCCTGTGTAGCAGTTCTCCGAGATACATACTTAGCTTGACTCCTGCTTTTTTTACTCCAAGTTATTTCATCCTCCTACTTATCTCACGCTTCTTGGTCAGAATATGTGTTTCCTGTCATTTGTGTGGTAATATATTTGGGTCAAGAACTGGTATCTCTGTTGCTTGCTGGTTTTGTGCTGATACCTTGCTGCATTTCACCTGCTGCTCTCTCTTCCTATTGATTGACATTGGTGATGTGGAATCGATGACTAATCTGTGCCTTACTGCTGGTGGCAGCACTTATTGTTGCCCTTTTGCTAAAAGGAAAGATGAAAGTGATGCCTTTCATCTGTCACCCTTCTCTGCCTGTCTCTTAT
>NW_020799109.1:27815197-27904261 GCF_003259725.1 Athene cunicularia | reverse complement strand
GGGGGGGGGCGGGCAGAGAGCTGGCGGGAGGAGCTCTGTGCTTTGATGTGGATGTTCGAGGGTGCCAACAGGCAAAGCAGCAATGGGAGGCTTACTTGCAACTTACCAGGTTCTGAATAAAAGCAGGTTTATAACTACATTTTGTTGTTTAAAGTCCTCCTTCTGCCCAGACATGACTGTGTGATTAAAATCCCAGGGAATGTTCAGTATGTGCTCCTCGTCAAGTTTTCCCTGCCCTCCTTTCAGGTACAGCTTCCAGAGAGATGACAGTGCTTTCTTTTGTGTATCTGAGTCTCGCTGTTACTGGCTGTTCCCCACTCACACTCTTCCCCATCACGGAATTTATGCTCTGCCTCACATAGATGTTGTGGGGAGAAGGTGAAGCAATAAAGGCAAGCTTGACGTGCAGTGGTGATCATCAAGCCAGTGAACACTGACATGCAAAGAATATAGTGCCTTGCTCAAATAGGGTAGACCAGGCTGCTCTGTCAACCCCAAGGAGTTTCCCACTGTGGTATAGGGCAGTTTCAAAATTACTTAGAGCTGAGCTGTCACTGGAGTCGCAGTGAAGACCACGTTTTCTATTTTCTTCTAGTCCACCATTCATTTGGTTACATACTCTGGGTGTCTATGTTGTCCTAGGTCCCTTGATAAATGCTGATTTTGAAGAAGGGAGAAAAATGGCCACTGCCATTGAGTTTGGGAGAGTTTTGGTGAACCCTCGTGTGCACGTGCTTCCTCTCCCTACTGTCTCCTGTGCAGACCTGTTGGAAGGGGACAGCAAGGCTAGTGGGGTGGGTATGAGCTCACCCAGAGTATCTGCTGGTAACACCTCCTCTCTTCAAGTCAATGCAGTAAATAGGTTTAGTCCAGTTTATTTAGTAACTAAAGATGCATTTCAGGTGAGATGTGTTAATTGGATTGAATACTTGTAGGTCATGGTTTGAGAAAAACAGCTATTACCTTGGCAAAGCAAAACTCTCTAATAAGAAATAATGTCAGATCAGTCTGTCTTTACTGTTGGAGAAAGGACATCTTCTTTATTCTGAAATCCTCATATTTCAAAGTATACTGCTCCTCTGTGGGTCAGGCAGATACTTCTGCAATTAAATTCTAAATGCATATAGCAGTAAAAACTGAAATATCTTAATCCAAACCTTAATATAAAATAACAAATGTGGAGACAAAGTCTGGGGCAGAGTTTTAAATTCAGCTGTTCCTTCTTGGTTGTCAATGTAATTTTAAAGTTGGTAGTAGAGGATTAAAGCCTGAGCTAAGGAAAAAGTGGAGGCTTTAGTTCACACATCTTCCTTTATGCAAGTCCTTTTTCTTTGGAGAACTTCTGCATGCTATCTTTGGGTGCAAGCTTTAGCCCTAAGCACTGCAGAACAGAAGCTACTCTTAAAAGCACAAGATAAGAAGGAAAGTATTTTCGTAGACTTTAGGGCTCTCCTCTGGTGTCCCTGAAGAACAGTTGTTTTACACCCATTGGAAAAACAAGTGTCCAAATAAGAAAGGGCTGTTGACCTTGCAGTATCACCCTATGAAACTGGCCCTTTCTACAGCTGTAGCAGTGGCCTGAGGCAAAAAGCTTTTGGATCTGAATGCTTCAATTCTCAAGTGTAGTTTGGCCATATCAGGTTTTGAATTAACTTGGAGGCCAGTTCTAAATTGCTCCTAAAGGGATCTCATGTCATTGGGATAAAAGGAAACCACAGGATGTGTGGTACAGGATGATCTTATCTTGGAAAAGTAAAGGTAACAGCCTAAAAATATGTGTTAACAAACATTTACAAACTGGAATCAGTTTAATATGGTGGCCTACTAAAATAATTGAGCTGATGCACTGGAGTCAAACACTGAAAAATTGTCCAAGTCAGAGCATTAAGCCTGTTCTAAGATTAATGCTAATGGCCCATGCCCTACCATCTTCATGAATAACTACTGGAACAACCTGCAGATATGTTTCTAAAAGTAGAAGAGAGAAAATATATATAAACTTGGAGGGGAAAAAAAAAAAAGCAAGCCTTGAATTAGCCTGCAGGATACTGAATTCAACTGCAAAATTCAGTCAGTATGAAACTAGTCTTTCTGTAGGCACTTTTGTTCAGTGGCTATTTTAGCTTAAGGCACGAGCCATATTTTCAAACGTTTTAGCACAGTCGTATGTGCTGGTTCCAGGCTCTTGGAGGAAGGGAGGAATGTTCAAGATGATAGATCCATGGCTTGTTTATGGGGGAGAGTTGAGGTGGCATTTTATCTACCTGTCCTGATGCTGTGTGAACAAATTATGGTTAGATGGTCCTGCTCAGGACTCACATTCTGTCAGAAGGCCTGTTGAGTCTGTGTGGTGTCTTGGCCAGAGCTCTCAGGTCCTGTGGGGCAGAAATACTAAGCAGAGTAGAAGCTGGGATCATTGTCCAGAGGTGAAGGATTGGCAAATACTGCCCTGTTGGTGCCCTGGGCCAGGAAGAAAGCTTCCCTGGGGATGCCTGAAGGATGAGGGAGTGTGGGGCACTGGTTGTCTGAGGTATGCTGCTCACTTTGCTTTACAGGCAGATGGGACCAGAGGGACTGGTGTGACGTAGCCATTACATGTCAGGTCGGAGCTTAAATACAGAGTCTAATGACGGCTGAAACGTTACTGGGCTGACTCATATTGCCAAGAATATACTCTCATTTCTGCAGGCAACCCTGTACAAGGGTCAAGAAAATGCTGCTGCAATCTCACATTATCCCAGTGAAACCCAGTTTTAGACCCTGTACCTATTGTGTCACTTTTATCTCTCTGTTGACTGGATGTTGTCTTGTTGGAATAGGGATCATTGAATGGTGTTGGACAACAGAGGTTGCTGAAGGGATGTGAATGACCTTCTGTAAAGCATGTTTGACATGCCCTACTGCAAGGCTGAAAGCCCCTCATTTTCCTACCTTGGGCACCTGCCAAGGACTTGTACATCACAGTGTGGTTGTGTTGCGGGCACAGAGGGTGGATATGGACATATTAGCATTTGCAAGATACAGCTGCAAAATGTGGCCAAAAGAGCACAGTACAGCTTGCTTCTTACCAGTCACTAAGCCCTTCTCCTTGGGGATAGGCAGCACTTTGAGGAAGTCAACTGTGGCGAGTAAGTGCAAGAGGAGCACTATCTGTTGTCATAGAGCAAACGAGAATAAAAGGGGCAGAGTGAGGTATTACTATCTTCCTTATTTCAGTAAGGTGAAGGACAGTGGTCCTGACCACACTAGTTAGTGCTAACAATGACATTTTTTGAAGTAGACAGGCAATGAGCCCTGCAAGGAAGAGATGGTACGACTGGTAAAAACAAGGGCTGCAATTTTATGGCAGCTCTAACCCCCTTGTCTGTGGCTATAGGAAAAGCTGGGTGGGACTGCTGGGGAAGGAACCAGCTCATTAATCTCTGGACTCATTTGGCTGAAAGCACAGCTGGGGAGCCTGAGAAGGTCACAGCAGTGAGGCTTACTGCAGCTAATGACTGAGTTTCCCGGAAGAAAAGCCATGGCAAATGCCTTAATGTGAGGTTTTTTTAATGAAAAGCCAGGTATAAATGAGCGCATTTCCTCCATGGACTAAAGAGGATCTCCATGTTTCTCTCTGTGTACGGCCCACATGTCTAAGGCAGAAGTGGGAGACATGAGTTGGATACAGACGGGAAGTGTGGGGATGCCTGGGTGTGTGCCTTCAGGGAAGTTGACGAGCATGTCACGAATCTAGCCTGGCAGACAGCATTTCTCGGCAGAAGGATATTGCATCCTTGAAAACACAGTGTGTGGTCACCTCAAAACTCAACATTTCTGCTTTGAAAATTAAAGATGGGTACAGATGGGATTACCAGTACATTTGGAAGAAGAGGACTGACATAATAACCATTGCACAATCAGTTCCTGTGCTCTAATTTCACTATTCCTGTTTCTAGCCTCTCTGAAATAAGTTTTCACTGTTGAGATATACAGTTACCTGGACTTCATTTTCTTTTGATCAGGAGCCTTGTTTTCTCCTTCATAGAGACCTCCTGAAGCCTAGTTTTCACATCATTCCTCTATGAGAGGAGATGTTGCTCTGTAAAGCCAGTGTTAGGCCGTTACTGGACATACATCTCCATCCTTAGGTCAAGCCCTACCCCACTGTGCTGAGAAAAGGGATAACACCATGAGCATCTTTAAGGTGCTGGACTATCTAGAACATGTGGCAGAAGAGTGAGGCTGGTGGGTGTACTTGGCTTTTTGGTACAGCATAATGCCATCTCTGTGGATGAGGCCCTGGGGAGACTTCTCAGTCTCTGGGGCTTCAGCTTTCACTGTTGATGTGCATTCAGCCCTGGTGTTGGCCAAGTGCTAGCACAACATGAATGCAAGGCTTTTAAATAATGATAAGTTGTCTGCCAGTTGATATTTACCTATTTTTTTCCAGTTTGCTTCCAGTAAGTCTTTTTTCCCCAACGAATAGGTGATGCCAGCTGACAGATGATGTCCTCTGCAAGCCCCAGTGAAGGGCAGCATAGGAAGGGCCTGGCTGGAAAAGCCAAAGCAGTGTTACCTCTGGTCACATTGGTGTGGCTGTGCTGGGAATGCAGCAGGCAGCCCTTCAGAGGCCACCCCAGCTGCAAGCCAGATGCAGGGACAATCTAAAAGGATGGGACTGCTGTCTGATCCAACCCCTGAGGCTCAGTGAAGCACCGTGCGCCCCGGAATCCTCTGTACGTTGGCTGTAGATGTGGTCGGTACTTTCCCACTAGAGGGCAGTTTGATCATGCATGCATTTTCCTAGGTTGGTAATCTCATTCAACAGTCTTTAAAACCAACAGAATTTAAGATGAAAGCTATGGTCAGCATTTATTTATTTCAGAACCTACCAAGTGCCCATATGAATGCTACTTTTTTTTTTTTTTTTTTTTTTTATAAATCAGGTATTAAGGAACATTTTTTAAAGTGGGTCATGTATGTTTGGGAGCAAGCATGCAGCAGGTATGTCACAGTTGTATGGAAATGAGTAATTGTGACTGGGGCATATGTTCTGCGCTGAGAGCAGGCACACAGCTCCTGGATGGTAAAAGCAGAGAGGTAGTAGGTTTGTATCACGGAAGTTGAATGTAGCAGTCAGGTTTTTATTTTTTTAAATATATTTTGAAGCTTTACAAAGAAAACCAAAAGAATCCCTGAAGAATTCTCAATGGAAATGGCAAATGCTCCTTATTAGGACGTTAACAGTCCTGGAGGTTTTGTTTTGCAGATGAATAATGATGTACTAATAGGCGTTAATATTTCAGAAAGCCAAGTGGGTAAGAACCATGATTTCAGGCTCTTAACAATCTAGACCTGAGAGGCAGCCTGGGGAGCTTTCTGTACTGTGAGGCATGGTTGTGTTGGGTATATCAGACTCAGTTCTGATGATGATATTGTGAGAGGATGTGAGTTGAGTTTCTCAGCGAGTGAGAAACATGGGATCAGTCATGACCTTGTCCTGTAACTCAATAAGTCAAATTTGGTCATGTTCTAATGTGACATTTCTCTCAAATACTGAAGTTGGGCTTGTTTTCTTCTGCTACACCTCAGCTATCCATGCACAGCATGGAGGGAACGTGCTCCTCTACTCCCTCTAGGCACCTGGAAACATCCAGAGTTTTGTCTTCCTGAGATCTGAGCTGAGCTAATATTGTGAGGAATGAGAGACAGTGACTTTGCCAGGAAGCTTAGCAGACAACATTTCTTAGTTGTTTTTTGTCTAGTTATACTTGCTTAGGCCATTTGTCCCTGAGCCAGGCACAGTGTCTGGAAAGAGTGGCTGAAGGCATGCCTCATGTTTCCTTTTCTTTGAGGTTAGGAGTTTCTAGGGCTTCACAAAGCTGAGCTCTGGTTCAGGCACTGTGATAGTGATGGGTTTGTAAGTCTGCAGTGCCCTTTCCACTGCCTTGTGGGAAGTGGGCTCCCCAGCAGACAAGCTCAATGTTGATTACATTCTCTTCAGTGCCTGGCCTAGCTCTACTCCCTCACTTCATGTTTTGAGGAGACCATAGTGCGCTTTGGGTGTCAGATTCCTTCTCTGCCCTTGTGGAAGCTGCCTGCTCCCACCTGAAGCCAATAGCACTGGGTCACAGCACCAGGCCCATGCTCTAGAGGCAGGACAACTGCATAGCTAGGAGCACTGTACAAAGCAGTTATACAACCTGAGCAGGTAAAACAGAAATGCTTTTGTTTCCCCAATGGCTGCTGGGTACGTCAAACATAAAAGCTACACAGACTCACCTAGGGCACTCATGGCACAGATGAGAAGTTACCCTAGATGGACTCTGCAGATGGCTGCTCTTGCTAGACAGCCTGAAATGCTGTGCCCTTTCTTATCTGCCTGAATCTTGCTTGCTTGAACTCTGGCTGCGATGCTCCTTCTGTGTGTTGCCTGCCAGAGTTTCTGTGTGACTTGTCCCTCCAGGACAGTGGGAGCAAGTTTTCAGCTGTCTGGGGCATAAGCAGAATGGTTTCCTTGTGTAGGCTGTGTGGAGCTTAACCCATACAGTACTGAGTAAAGCCCTTGTCCTCAAATCATCTGACACGGCTAGACTCCATTTTCATCTATCCCTTCCTCAGTGCTACCCCCTCCTGGTAGTGTGGGTGTGATTCCTCCTCTGGTAACTCTGGAAGTCATAGGAGAGTAGAGACAATCAGCCTGGTGCTACAGGCTCTTGGAGAGTGTCCAAGCCACCTCCTTGACAGCTCTCATTGTCTTGTTCAAGGGAGATGTCTGAGGAAGCTGTCCCGTCTTGTGCAGAAAGACCACTGTCTCCATGAGGGAACGTAGCTCTGTCTTCATCCTTTCTATCCTTATGAATTTGATCTTGCCCAGTTGCGTAGGTTTCTGTGATGGTCTTAACACATTGTTTTGGGAAATCACGCCACTTGTTTGTTTTTCTGATTGACTTATTTTCTAAGACAAATTGTAGTATGTTTCCTGTCGTCCCCCCTCTGTCCACCTCCTCTCATCTGCCTCTCCTCTTTCTCAAGTTTCCCATGAGAAATTATATTGCTGTTAGGATCCTTGTTCTTCTTTGCTCTCTTGTTGTCCAAGAAATTTTCTCTGTGCAGGTCTCTGTCCACAGTCCTTTCTTTCTCTGAAGTGATAAAAGCTGCTCTGACCCAGGCCTAAGAGAAGCACTTTAGCAGCTTTCTGCCTTCTTCAACAATTAGGAACAAAGTCTGTGTTTTAAGTTTTCTGTGGGGTTTGAATGGAAATGTATGGGCATAATCATACTTAAATATGTTGTGGACCCCAAAACAATGGGATTTCCTTAATTTTTTTTTTTTTTCTTTTTCAACAATACATTTGGAAATGCTTATTTTGTTTTGAAGTCTGGTATTTTAGATTGTACTTACTTCACCCTGTTTTCTAGAGTTTTTCTGTATTGTGAGAGTATCTTTGATTCTAGCAGCTGGAACTTAAAATACGTATTTATTTCAGACAGTAAAATTTGTGATCAGCTTTCTAGAGTTGGTAACAGATTCTTCTCTAAAACAGATGTTAGAAATAAGCTTTAGACCCTTGCACCAATTTCTGTCCCAATTAGTGTAGTGGGGCAGGAACTGGCAGTATTAATGTAGTATTTTGTTCATGTTCTGCTCATATTCCCAGCCTATCATCACTAGCTGTCTTCCCAGGTGTTGTTCATCCTCTCCTTAGCCTTTGTGTTATCCATGGCAGGTGTTGGGTGTTTAGGACCTTGTGTTCTCCTTCTGTGTTTATTTCCTCAAATGTTACAGATGTCTAGGTAATGTTTTCTAATTGCTCTGGTCAACAGTGGTTTGCAATGATAATCTTTCTTGATTACTTGATTTCTGGGTCCTAACTCTATCTGTTTCTGCTAACAACCAGTCTTAAAGACAGTAGTAGAAAACAGACTGTTCAGTTAATTCTACTTGTCTATAGAGCACATGCTGATGCTGTCCATTTAAATGCAGCTCATGCTTTTGTTACTTGAAATTACTGCTGTTCATCTTGTCAGGGATAGGGGACAGTTGTGACCACATCCCTTTGATTCTTTAGGGCCACTACTGTGTTGTAAGGACTAGAAATTATTTTCTTGAGCAGAATGGTTTCTTTAGGTGTATCCTTAGTCTGTCCTGCATATGGATTACAGGCTGTCTCCAAAATAGAGCTGGAGACCACCAGTTAGGCCAACATTGGCAGAAGGAGCACTGTTGGATTGCACAAGCTGCTCTTCACCTCTGTGACCTTACTTCAGCCTTATTCTTATTCCAATATTTAGACTCTATTGCTAGTTGAGGCTTTTTATTCTGTTTCCTCAGAACCTGAAAATATCAAACTAAATCTCTTACACGGAACAGAATAATATCTGTTCTTTTTTTAACATATGAACAGGCAGAGGCACAGTGACTCATTCTGACTCAGCTGAGGTTTTTCAGAAGGGGTAAGGCAGAATCAGGGTTGAAACCTGTCGCACCTTCTCATTAGTTTGTGTGGAAGATCAGAGGACTATATTGACATGTTTTGAGAACTCTGTGTGAACCCCAGCATCCCAAAATGTTGAGGGTAGCCTCTAACTCCCTTCTTAGGCTGGCATGGTCTCCTACCTGACTGGTTTTCTGGACCAGGTAGGTGCAGTTAGCCATGTCACCTTGTGCTCCTGTGATAACTGGTGCAGTGTCTGTGTCCTAGCTGTATAATTTGGCTTTTGGTTGGAAGTAATTGTTTTGGACATCAGAAGGTGTTTGATTTTTCTCTACCCTTCTTGTACCCTTGTTGAGTTGTCCTTGCCAAAGTGATCTAGGACTTTGGCACCCACAGCCTCCAGGTTCTGGGAGAGTGACAGTGTTGGGACACATCTTCTCACATCACAGCTTGTTACTTCATGTCCTTGAACACTGCCACCATGGAAAATAACATGGATGGTGCAAGGGAAAGAGACTTTGTCTTCCAACAGAAGAAGTTCTGGGAGTAGCCTGGAAAGGTCTCAATCTCAGTGACTTCTAACTCCGTGAACTTTCCTAACAGCTGTATACAGGATATCACTTGATTCCGTTGTTACCCATCACACCTAAAAGTTTTTAACTAGATTGATACTATCCAATTATCCTCACTCAATGTTTTTCTTTTGAAAAGAGACCATTGCCAGTGGTATTTCCACTTAGCTGGAAGAAGTGAGGGAGTAAGGAAAGTAACTCATGACTAATTTCAATTGTTGGCTCTTCTATCACACATTCCTCTCTTATCTCTTGAGCACTAGGACTGAAGGGGGCTTCTCTGGGCTTAGAACTGAGAGTTTTGCAGTTTCCCCAGGACCAGGTGGATTGCCTGTGTCTGTTCTCCTGTGTGCCTCCAACCTACCTTTTGGCCAACAAAATAAAACACAGATGCTTCTTTCCTCCTGTTTTAGCTCCATGTTTGCAGCATCCTCATTCACTTGAATAGGGCAGTCTGGCAGGCCTGTTGGCTTTGATATTTGATTTGCCTGTAAATGCAAGCATTGCTTTAGCCAGTTGTATGTCCTGATAGGGATAAGCCATGTTCTCAGCTTGTGCTCATTAGCACAGTTTGAATTCACAGCTTTAAAGGTTAGAATCTAACACCTGCAATCATGTAAAAGTGCCTCCACTGATTTTCAGGCTCGGGCACATTTAGACACCAGATCTGTTACTTTGTCTGTAAGTGGTCTAGACACTAAGTTGTTACACAGAAGATGGACACAACTGCTCTTCTGCTGTCCCTTTAGTCCTAGATCATGCCCCTGACCAGAGCAAAGCCACTGGCAGGTGAGTGTTGGCCTTAAGACTCCATTAATTTCTTGAAGGAAAAATGAAACAGTAAAAATAAAAACTATTGACAGCCTTTAATGTTGTAGCCCAGTAATCCAGTCCCAACAGAACTTCAGGACTGTGTCCTAATGGCAAAAACCTGTCTGTGATTCACTGGAAGAGGACGACAAAGTTGCACAGTCAGGTGAATTGGCAGTGTGGAAGGTTTTGTCTGCTTCTGAGCCATCACAAGTAGCTACTCTTAAGCACAGGTCTGTCTAGACACGCAGTCATTTCACTTCTGCTATGACTGGAATAATACATCCCAGAACTGCTTCTAATAAAAATTACAGTCTTGAAGTAGTAAATATGTTAACCCCAGGATAGATTTCTCACAGTATTCCCAAAAGAAGGGTCAGAGAGGTTCAGATGGGTTCAGAGACACCATGCCTTGTTTGTTTTATGTCCACCACAATAACTTGCAAAATCAAAGAATAAGCTGAACAAAATTATGAATTTCCACATCAAGACAAAATTCTGAAGCGTTCTTGCTAGTTTGAAATGTGTCAGGAAAAGCAGTGCATTTAAAAATGTTGATATATTTTTGATGGTTTCCCAGATCAAAATAGTTTGGTTTGAAAAAGTAGTCCATTTTTTTTTCTACTTCACTATTAAGTACAATTTTTCCAAGAGCATATTAGCTCATGAGTGTTACAGCTCCTGGACACGCTGCTGCCATTTTAACCTTTGACACAATCTGTTTTGGGGGATTGTATGTCCAAGCTGGCTGACTCTCTAGACATTTTGGCTCCTGCAGCATTATACACAGCTTGGTTTAATTAGAAATTTGTTTAACATTACACGAAATACAGTCCTCCAAAGAGCCTAGTAAGTGTAACTTTTTCCAGGCTGTAAGTGAAGTATAGCTCCCCATTACCTGATATTGCCTGGAAATGAAAAAGCTGCAGCACAGTTCAACAAAGTGAAACATCCAGTTACAAATAAGTGACCTCATCAAAACTTTGCTTCATAATTTTCTTCACAGAATTGAATTTTAAAAAATAAAATAAAATTTAAAAGTACATTTGATTATGTGGAAACTTCAGTTCCTCTGTGAGAAGTGTATTGTCATTATGTCCTATCCAAACATAAAAAGGAACACATCTTTTCTCCTTGGAATGTGATGTGATGAGATGTGAAACTAAACAACAATTTTAAATGCTCAGTACAGCGCTGAATCACTACAACTAATGCATCACTTTCTGAATGTCATCTGCCACTTATCTGCTTTTCTGCATCTTTTTCTGTTCTTCTAATTGTATGGGCTGAAATTCTGACCCTACTCAAGTCAGTGCCAAAACTTTCACTGATTTGCTTTCAGAGAGGCATTTTACACATTCGCTGCTTTGGTAGTGGCAGGTATAATGAAATACATCTTAGCTGTCATGAAACTACTATACACTGCTTTTAAGTTCTCGTGTAACTCTAGTTTCAATCCTGTGTCTCACTGGTTCTGAGAGAGGAAGTCTAGCTGCCTAGGAAGTCCTAAAGATAAGTCTGGCACTCTTACCATATTTTATACTGTAAATTCAGAATATTCCTATTGAAGCTGTGTTAAAGAACCACATATCTCGGGGGGGGCTGTCCTAGTAATGGAAAAATTTCTGGTGTATTTTAGTGTTGCCAGTAGGTGCTCTGGAGAGTTTGCATTTAAGAATTGGCACGTGGCTATGCTGATTTGATTTCAGGATTGTCTGTGAAAGGACACCTCTCCTTTCCCTCTTTGTCCATTTATCACTGGCAGATGAATGTCATCAGATAAAATACTGTGGTGGGCAGAGTGAATCGGAAACTGGGGAGACTGGCCTGTTCTCCTGGGGCAAGAGGAGGCAGAGTACACAAAACTAGACATCACCCCTCACACTGCTCCCTACAACCTGCCCTAAAGTCAGACAGATTCTCACCTGCATAAACAAAGCTTAACCTGCTCACAGACCTGGGAGTGGGAACATGATATCTTCTCTGAAGAGAAGACCTAGTGAGATTTCTACTATTTTGCTCACATGTTTTACACACCTACAGTTTTCTGGCATCTGCCTCCCACACATAAGAAACATTCTTCTGTGGTTTGAGACTTTGCCCAAACCCCTGCAGCAGCAAAACTCAGTTTGCTTGTGCATCACTCTCACAGCAGCCCTTGGGACCTGTGCTGCAAGAAATGGAGTGAGGTGCTCCACCTTACTTTGAAGACTTCCTTTTGCCATTGAGTGACTTGTATTATTCCCTGTCTCCAAACCAGAAAGAATGTCTCCATATTGTGCAGAGAACACAAATAACAACGGCTTATCAGATGTTTTGGGCTCTTTAGACCTCAGGTGTAACCAAGATACAAAGTCTTGCTTTCAGAGGGTCCCAGGGTTACTACTGAATTTGTGGTAGCCTGCGTAACAGCCCAGCCCCTGCGGAGTGGGCAGCAAAGCACATTAGTTGTTAGCCTCACTTCTCAATTGTTCAGTTGCCTCCAAGTTTCTGTTGCTTAGGCAGACTGAACTGCTGCTTAAGAGTGAATAATTTTGCAAAACCCGTACCCTGAAAAATATTTCAGCTTCACTCACAGAAAATTAGCCTTTTGATGCTCTGTGCTCTCATGACTATTCAGCTCCTGGTGTCCATATCAACCTCTCTGCAGAGAGCCAAGTTCGCACCACGCACATCAATTGATATTCAGAATTGGGGATTCCTTTGACCTCACTCTCGTTGCTGTTGGGCCAATTTTCTCCAGTCTGAGTTTCAGTTTGGGTTATGCATTAATCTACAAATCTCTTTGACTGGAGCAGAAGGTTGCCTAGTATCTAATCATCAATTCACCGTTTCCAAAAGTTGCTTAAGTTGACTATTCTCACATGCAAGTTTTCAATTCGGCTTCCTAGTTTTTCTCCTGTCTCCCTCTCAAAGGCCAATGATAACCTTAGCACCATATTTTCTGATTTCAGATTTGCATATTCTTCAGCAGAAATTCAACTGGGAGCAGTGGTTTCTTTAGCTTCTTGTTGTGCACAAGATAAAGAAGCACCTAAGACTGCACAAATAACACCTTTACCTTTTCCTGCTCTGAGAAGTCTGACACTGCTCAATGTACTCTACCACTTTCTCTTCATCCTCCCAAAATTTTTGGGCCCACTCCTTCCCAGCTGGGGAAAGGGCACAATCACATTTTTGCACAGTTTATCCATGGCAATCCTGTTGACTATGCCAAATTTTTCTGTTGCATTAAAGGGTGAAGTAATTTGGCATAAAATAAACCCCATTGTGTTCCAGCTTATCCTCAGATGTCAGAGGGGCTGGGGGCACCTAGGTTTAGATTCTGAGTGACATCCAATTTGTCACTGTTAGTTTGGTTATGTTCAATTTATTGAACTATCACTATTACAGATGCACTAACAGCATCTTTTAGACTAGATGTCAGGAAGTATTTCTTTACAGAACAGGTTGTTAGGCATTGGAATGGGCTGCCCAGGGAGGTGGGTGGAGTCCCCATCCCTGGAGGTGTTTAAGAGTAGGGTTGACATAGCACTGAGGGATATGGTGTAGTTGGGAACTGTCAGTGCTAGGTTAACAGTTGGACTGGATGATCTTCAAGGTCCTTTCCAACCTAGTTGATTCTGCGATTCTGCGAACAGCGCACTGCACTTTCAGTGCACTACTCACACTTCATGGACTCACACAGCCAGACTTAGAGAGTTTGGCAGTGCCCAGTGGAGAAACTTTTACAGCTAGCTTAATGAATAGCATAGTTTATTAAGGCAACAGAAGTACGGGTTCTTATGGATTGTTGGTGATAAATATACTGTCTGCAAAAGCATGTGCAAATATTGAGATTATAAATAATATAGCGTGTGAAATTAAAAAGCAACTCTGTATACAGAGATTTCCAAGTTTTCCAAGCAAGCGTTCGGAATAGTTCGGATCTTACCCAAAGGCGTCCCTATGGGAGGGAGAAGAGAGACTCAGCCTATTGACTGATCCCATGAGTCAGAGGCAGTATCTTTCCTGACTTGTTCACAAAGATATCTTCCCCTAACATTCCTGCTTTCTCAGACCATTTTTATGCAATTCTTTATCTCCAAGAAGAAGCTCGAGTGACTCTAGTCATACATAACTTTATTATGGTTGGTGTAAGATTCCCATTTCACTTTAAAGGTATAGATTAACAAAAATTCAGAGCACAAACTCAGTGAAGGGTGGCCGCACTTTGGAGGCAGGTAGCCTTTGGGATGGAGGTGTGTTTTGGTATTATAATGAGATTATAATGAGCAAAGTTCACACAAAGGACAGCACTTTGTCAGAATATGACAGACTATTGGCCCAGTGTGGTAAATATGAAGCTTATCAGTACCATAGTATTATGAAGTTCCCATCTCTGCCGTGATTCATAGAGCCTGGCCACGGAGCCTTCACTCTGCTCCACCCTCCAAGCTATTTTGCAGGTAGTATCGTCCAGGGAACCACTGTGGAACAGATTCCTTGCATACCATAGCTTCTTCAGTGTTAAACTTTCCTTTAATTTGTGAACAATGCCATGCCTTTAATATAGGTTTGACTTCTAAGTCACCTCCAGTAATTATTCCAATAACAAGTATAGTGATCTTTCCAAGAGCTCTTGCTGTAATTTTCTGTGGTCTGTTGTGCTTACTCTTCTATGTCTCCTTGTTTTCACTATTTCAGATCTGATGGCCTTCCTGAAATGCAGACTACTGAACACCTTGAAAGTCCATGCTTTCTTCCCAGGTGAGATACCAGATGGTGTTAACTCTCCAGTAGGAACAATGAAAACTGGTGTTCAGATATCAGCTAGTTTTCAAAAACCCCATAGGCATTTGCTAGTGAAAGTTACTGTTTGCAGGAAAACAAGTTTTAATCTGTGTGTGTGTAATGAGAGACACCTCCCTTCTCTGGGAGGTAGATGGTTTTTTCTTGTCATAATGAAGTCATGAGGAAGTGAAAATTCAAGCTGAGTAAAGAACTGTGCTTAATAAAGGAAAAAGCAAATGTATTTACCAAATATGGAAAAATATGAAAATGTACAACATTGAGGAAGAAGGCTCTTCTACAAGCCCTCTAGCCACACAGCATCAAAGCAAATCCCCTGAGAGCAGATGATGAGGAATGCTTTTGGAAGAGAGCAGCATACGTGTTGTTTTACTTTCAACAATCTCTGATTTACAGTGGTTGCATCATGTTTATGGGTGTAATGTTTACAGATTTTAGGAGACTGCATTATGTTGTTCCATGTTTTTTCAAACCTGCGTCTATTTTTGGCCTTTGCTGTTTTCCATGGGAGCTTACGCATTCTGCATAGTAGTATGCAGTAAGGCAAATCTTTTTTGTTTTTTTTCTCATAAATTTGATCCCTGAGAATTGGCTGCCCCTAGATTTTGCACAATGAGAAATAAATCTTTTCTATTTACCACTTTTAGCTGTATGTCTCCTTACTGCCTGCTCCTCCTCTAGTAGTTTTCCAAACTGAAAAATCCTTCTTTGCCTAATCTCTGCTCAGCTTCTAAGCCTTTGCTTTTTCACCTTGTCCCTTTCTTTGTCTTTCTACCTCTAGTGTATCTTCCCTAAGATAACTCCTAATGATCTGTCATACCTCATGAGTGCTGAGTTTGTGTATTCAGAATGTTCTGCACAATGACATTGGGTTCTCCTTCCCAATTAATGTAGTAACTATTAACATGTGTGTATATTGGCAGGTTTTCTTCCCCAGCTGTATTACATAGCATTTACTGATTTTTAATTTCATCTGTTGGTTTCCTGTTCACTTACCCTGGACCAAAAGAGCCCTCTGTGACTCTTCATAGTCACCTTCAGATTTCACTATTGTGAATATTTGAGCAAACTTTATCATCTCACCTTTCGCCCTGAATTTCCATTATCTGTAATGTGAGTAGCACACATTTCATCTGTTGAAGTTAGAACAACAATATATCTGGAAACTGTTTGAAAATATAGGGGGAAAGAGACATTTTTAAACTTCAGCCCCTGATGTCTTATTTTGTTGCCAGTGTCTTTTTGGAACTGTCTACAACAAAATCCCAAACTAAGTTTTCAGTATGAATAGGTGTATCTCAAGCCTTCACAAATACCTCAGTTGTAAAGAGTCTTGAGAGTTTTTCTTATTTCTGAAACACACACAAATTCCTAGTATTAGTAGGTGACTAGCAATTGCTAGACTTTTTCCTGGTCTTTCATGTTTTGTTGGGAAATGTTGTGAAATGAGAATACTTTCCATTTAAATGCTTTTTTCAGTTAGTTGTCGGTCTGCCAAACTTATTCAGGCTAGCTGCAACTGCCCAGTTCATCTCCTCTTTGGAGCTTGCAGGTGGAGTTCCTTGCTGATCAGGTAGTTTTCCTCTATAGGTCCTGCACTGATCAGGGTTTTCTCTCTGCCCCTGGAGTTCCCATTTGAATTTGGGAGAGAAACCATGTAGTTTTCAGGAACACACGCTTTTGCAATTGTAGCAAAAATGAATCCAAAACCAACCAGATTATGAGGATCTGTCTGTGTCGTCTTAGCTGGAACATATTCCTGCTTGGCAGCCAAGTGATGTGAATGTGTTTGTGTCTGAAGTGAGTCTGTCTCTATGACTGGGCTCTGGGTTTGCAATGTTATTTCTCCTTTGCATCCAAGCAATATTACTGTTTACAGAACCAAGGGGCAAGAAGTTGCCTTGAACTCTCAATGCTGCCAGTTTCTAAGTAAAAAAGAGGAAAATCATAGAGGCAATTAGGATAAAATGAACATCAGAGGAGCAGTGTAATGATGTGGAAGAGCTGATGTGCCTGTGGGTCTGGGAGAGGGAGCTGGCATTGACATTGTCAGGCAGCAATGGGTTACACTATGGGGAGATGGGGGGGTCAGGGCTGTGTGGGAGCTGGGCAGGAGCAAGCCAGGAGTTAGAAGAAAGCTGGCTGGGAGGTGCAGCCTTTGGGATACACAAACAATGTAATGACAGCATTTTCTGATCTCTCTGTGACCCTCTTCTGCCTATGGCTGGCTCCTGAGCAGATGTTTTATTTGAACTGCCCAAGACAACCCACCTGCATTTTTCCTGAGTGGTGTTACCAATTAAGGATCCAAAAATAGTTGCGAGAAGCATAAATTAATCCCTTCTAGTGGTTCATATTGTATTTGTCAAAAATATACTTCCTTTGCACCTGCCTAGTGTAAACCTTGCAGAGAGAAATTAGTCTGGATTTCCATGTTTAGTCTGTCTTTAACTTCAGATCAAAGATGTGTAAGAGCTTCTTGGCTACTAGCTTCATTGTAAGATCTGGAGCCTGAGTTCCTGTCACAGCTCATGTTATCATTAGAAATAAGGACTCTGCCCTAGGAACTCAGTTTGACAATTTTTGTTTCTGAAGTGGAATAGGAGCTTGCTTGCTCTTCCAGTGGGGTCTTAAATATATACTTTTGTAGATCAAATTAACTGGGTCTATTCCATGTAAGAAGAGAAGGCTGAGTAAGGTCATAATGATGTTTGCACAAGCAAATAAGCACATGAAGGAAGGAAGATAAATTGTTCTCCAGATCCATGACCAAAAAGTCATGAGCTATTGTAGTTGAGGAACATTCAAATGTTGAATGGCAAGGCACTGTCATCAGTCATCCATGGCAGTTTCTGAATCTCCACTGACAGATTTTTCCCAGACGAGGCAAGTACAGCAGCTGTCAGAATTGAGTTGGGCACAGTGGAAGGTTCCAGGGCTCTCCCAGGCGAGCCCGCAGGAGATCCAGGCTATTGAAGTACACGTGGCTCATACACAGGGCATATGTTCTCATTAATAAATATTGCTCATAAAAATGCAGCTGCAGTTTCATCCCTTTCATTCTGTCAGAGTGCTGTTTCTGTACTGATCTCATTTCAAAAGGAAGTTCTGAGTTGTTTGACTTCTCTTATGCAAGAATTTCTCCTTTGTCACAAACCCCACTGTATTCTTCATGTCCTTGTATCTAAGTGCATGCCTATTTGAAACAGCGTGGTACTGTTTTCTTGCTATTTCAGCACAGAAAACAGACACTGTACCAACATAACCCATGCCCTCCAACTGCTGGGCTAAGCCAACACATGTGCACATATCCATTCACAGACTGTACTTGTGTTGGAAAATTTCCAAAGAAATTGAGCAGTGAAGCAGTGCAGGAGACAATAGCAAAAGATCCTGGTATGAATGAGGTTGAGAGCTAGCATGACCTTTGGTAGTGTATCCTGCTTTTCTTATCTCTTTGTATTGCAGTCAAATATTTCATCATGTTGGAAAAACGAGAGTGCAGAAGGGAAAGAGGTAATGAAATCATCCTACACATGGGAAGTTGTCATGGTTTGAACCTGGCCGGCAGCCAGACATCACGTGGCCACTTGCTCAACCTCCTCCCACCTGGGGGATGGTGGAGAAAAATTGGAGGGGTAAAGAGAAACTCATAGGCTGACATTAAAAACAGTTTAATAATTGTAATAAAACAATAACAAGAACAGAAAGTACAAACAGGTAATGCACAATGCGATTGCTCACCACCTGCTGACTGGTACCCAGCCGATTCCTGGCTAGCAGTTCCAAAATCCCAAGATCACGCAATTGCAATCCCAGCAGTGAGAGAGAAGCCCCTCCTTCTCAGCCGACCCTCCTCTATATACTGAGCATGACATTACATGATATGGAATATTTCATTAGCCAGTTTGGGTTGGGGAGCTGGCTGTGCTCCCTCCCAGCTTCTTGTACACCTGCACATGGGCAGGACATGGGGAGTTGGAGAGCCCTTGATCTCTTAGCAACGGCTGTAAACATCAGTGTATTATCAGCACTCTTCTCATATCAAATCCCATACTGAATCCAAAACACAGAACTATTCTAGGGACTAAGAAGAGAAGTTACCTCTATCCCAGCTGAAATCAGGATGGAAACAGAACTGTCACAAGCTAGGAGTGACCTGTAGGCGAGGTGTTCTGAAATACCAGAAATATTGCTCAGTCTCTTTTAAAGGAAAATAATTTCTTTGCAATACATGTGAAGCTGTGTATGGTGCTGCTTGTATATATAGACTACATGATGAAAGGAGCAGAAAAGCCCCTGTGTGTCTGTGAGTTCAGAATTCCTTCAGGGCTTTGGCAGCAGAGCCAAAAGAAATGTTTGAAAGACAACAAGAAAGGCCTACTTCCATCTTTACATCTAATAATCCATCAACTGCTGCAATCAAAACTGCAACACGAACCACAAGTATGGCCATGAATCACTGTGACTCTTGAGCAGATTTCTTGCTCTCAGTATTGCTCTTTTTAACACTTTTACCACGTAACAAATTATCCCAGAGTTCCGCTCATCAAATCCTTAACGTCTTCACGTTATGAGAATTGGGCAATGCATGTTAAACATGGCATAAATTTGGAGGCTTGCCCGTTGCTGAATTACCTGATTACAGGCTGAGCTTCAATGACTGATGATCTTTGAACATAACCACAATGCAGGCAATGCATCTCAACTCCAGGGATAAAGGACTTGGTGATTACCAGGGTTTTAATAGTATAGATGAGGCTGTATTTATTTGTCATACAACAATAATGACTATAATTTTGAATGTGGATCCAGTTTTCCCGGGGGATCACTGTTCAAATTCTGCCTTGGCATTTTAAGCAAGCTCTAGACCCTTGTGTGTGAACGGCATGTGGCTGAGACATGTTTTGGAGGTCACAAATGTGATGTATATATGCAGCCACTAACAGAGTAAGTACTAAGCTATTTGGGAATACCTCTGAGGAAGGTCTGTTCTTTACAGAGATATGGCTGAAGTGGTTCGACTGCCAAAAGTGTTAGTGAAAACAAGCTATCAGTGTGCACAGTTAAAGAAGCTAAGAGTGTGTGGTTTTTTTCCTGGTTTTATTTATATGACACTTTTTATTAGCCAGATAACATCCTGCTCTGCTAATCTCAAAGGTTCATTTGACATCTCTGATAAAAGAACTCCTTTTCAGCTTCAAACTTGCAATTTGGCAGTGAAATCAAATGAATGGGAGAGGTTTCCTGTGTACTGCTGCTCTCACAGGCTGCCATGCTTTCCAGACAGGCAACTGAGCAGTGTTTGGGGGGTCAGCACTGAAGGTCTGTGGGTGTTCTGGCATTTTTTGGCTTTTCAGTCTTCTTTCTATTAGATGACGTGCATACAGGATGGGAAGAAACTCTGCTGTATGAGACAGGGCAGGAAGCTATTAAGACAGCCTTATGACCTGGCTCTCAGCCTATTAAACTGTCTCTTGAGGACTCTCAGTCCCTAATGCTCTTTAGTATGAGGACAGGAGGGGGGGACTTTGGTGGAGTAGTGGGTGCTGGGGAGGGAAGCTGTTGCAAAGGGGAGAGAACTATTATCCAGACAGAACCAGATCAGCCAGGAAAAAAGGGACATTAGTTCTGCAGGAAGGACAGAGGGGATGGGCATGGCATAAAGCCCTCTCAGAACATTCCTGAGACCAAATGCACCACTCCCTCTCCACACCTGGCCCTTTATATGGCACTTTCGAGATCAGGGGCTCCATGGTCAGTTCTGCACTGTGTGATGGAACGTTTCCATCTACCGGTTTTGCATATGACATCATTTTTTTCTATATATTCCACTTGTAAGAGAGAAGAACACAGGTTCCCAGTCTTTTTCTCATCTTTTTATTATTCTTTCTGTCTCAGCCACCTCTTTTCAGGTGTAAACAGTCCCACTTCAGGTTCTAAGTCTTTCTATTAATTGGTTGTTCTAGTTGACTTTTTTGATTTCTCTCTATTTTAATAACAATGCTGCTGCTGACAGCATGCCCATGTCTTCAGTCTTTATAATAATGTCATTGCTTTCTAGTCTTCAGCATCCAATTCGTCATGGATCCTTCCTCCTTCTGACTTTTTGAGGGGGCTTGGGTATGGTCCATAGCTACAGGCAGATCTGAGCTCATCAGGAGAGGAAGGCTGTTTGTCCTGTCCTCATCGCAGCAGCATTCAGACAGGCAGAATCTCTGCCATAGGGAAGGATGAATGGGACATGAGGCAAAGCAGCAGGTTTCCCCAGGTATCCACTAGAAGAAATAAAGGCAGTGCTGTCCAAGTGCAATGTTCTCCTGCAGAGGTGCAGATCACCCTCCAGGTGACCCTCTCCCTAGACAGAAAGGAAAGCAGTGCCACTCTGTAGCATTTGATATGGTTTGCTATTTCTTTAAGAGTCTCCTAATTCTTTTTTACTTTACCATCAGTTCAACATGAGTATTTTTAGCAGCATGAGGTATCTTGAGAATTGTTAAGTCACAGAATCACAGAATCATCTAGGTTGGAAAGGACCTTGAAGATCATTGTCCTGGTTCAGCCAGGATAGAGTAAGGTTTTCCCAAGCAGAGAGAGAGGGGGAAGGGATCTCCAGCCGGGTTATTCATACCATGCTGACGTCAGGTCCGGGGGCGGAACCCTTTTCCTTGCTCCTTGGTGGGTATGGGAGGGAATTTGGCTTTCCGTAGACCAGCTAGCGGTATTTCTCTGTATATCGTTTGTCTTGTTCACTGTTATTGCTGTTTATTGTTGTTACCATTGATACGGTTGTTATTCAGATTGTTCTATCACTCTGTTGTATTAAATTTCTTGTTATTTTAGCCGGGGTCTGTGTCTAACTTCCAGCCCGACCGGCATGGGTGAGGGAGGGGCAACAGCCACGTGGTCCCTGATCCCAGCAACGATTAAAACTTGCACAGTCATCCAGTCCAACCATTAACCTAACACTGACAGTTCCCAACTATGCCATATCCCTCAGTGCTATGCCGACTCTACTCATCAACTCCAGGGATGGGGACTCCACCACCTCCCTGGGCAGCCCATTCCAACGTATAACAACCCCGTCTGTAAAGAAATGCTTCCTAATATCCAGTCTAAATATTCCCTGGTGCAACTTGAGGCCATTACCTCTTGTCCTATCATTACTTGGTTAAAGAGACTCATCTCCAGTTCTCTGCAACCTACTTTCAAGTAGTTGTAGACGGCGATGAGGTCTCCCCTCAGCCTTCAAGTCAAGTGTTCCTGTGCAGGAATGGGCTGCAGAGCACAAATCTCATTTCCAGCACTGGGCAAAACCCATTCATTTTTCTCAGTGTAATTGTACCAATTTCACAAGAAGTTGCAACATGCTCATTTTAAAATCAGGTATCCACTTTCAGATCCTGACACCTACCCAAACTATTGTACAGTACTTCTGCTGCTTACTTATCCTGCATAAATCCCCTTTCGGTACCACTTAGAGTTGCCTGTGTATGAAGGAGCACTGTTTGTAGCTTCTCCTATTTGACACTGACAGAAAGAACCTGTTTCAGTTTCTCTTCTGCCAGTAACAATAATTACATAATAGGGCCTCTTCAGGTTTCTATATACTTAAGTGTCTCAGTTTCTGTTTTCAGTTTGTTTCTGGGTTTGATGTATCTCACAAACTTTTGCAATGACTGCAGAAAGCACGGTGGCAGATATGAAGTGTCTGTTCTGGAATCCATCCATAAGTCTTAGAAATTTTCTTGGTTAGTTCTTTGCAGCTAATGTTAAGACCAGTGTGTCTTGGTCTTTAGCTGTCAGCATTATTTGTATTTTTTAAAAATTTATTTGAATGAGTCTTGGGACTTCTGGTTATAATCAGCTCTTTGCAACAGTTTGAGTGGGGATTTTTAAACATCCTGTATGACAAAATGTTGTCCAGCCAGAGGTGGCTAATTATGAAATGCAGAATCTTTTGGTATTAAAATGGATTGTTACAAGCCCCCAGCTTATGCTTGTATTATTCAAGTGTTTGTTGAGTACACGAGTCTTGGATGAAAAAGAACCAGATGGATCATCCATCACATTCCCCAATAAGTTGTTCTGGGAATTAATATTTTGCTCAAAAACACATCAACATCATGACTGCCACCAGCAGGCCCAGTAACTGGTGAGAAACCGACTGCAAATCTTTCCAGTTCCATCAGTGACCCCTTGACTAGGCCAGTGGTTTTCAATCTAAAAAGCTCATCTCAATACTTTCCTGTGGAATAACATTGCACTCCATATGGAACTGACATTTTTGTAAATGTCAAGTTTTAATATTTCATCAAAGGCCTTCTGCAGAGCTCCTCTGATAGAGCTTCCTACAGCTCTGCCTTTGTCAAAATGGAAGATATGCCTTAGCTGCAGCATTGCTTAACAGGGGACAGCTATGCTGCCAGAGACTCTCAGGAGTGCAAGTCATCACACCTTCCTTCAGACTTCTAGACAGTGGCTACCTCTAGGTTTCCTCTGTAGTCCATGAAGAAAGTAAGTAACCTCCAGAGGATTATTTCTCTCACCCTAAACTAGATGACTGGGTTTCAGAGATAACAGTTTTTGCTGGATACTTATCTCTCCTCATTGTTTAGTGAGAATTTAGATGGCCAGTTAGGCTGAGCAGCTATCACATATCAAATGCCAGGGGAGACTAATCCTGCCTTAAACGTTTTTGTGTTATTACCTGTGAATCGTGGAAATCATCACTTGAATGCCATCTCCTTTCCCTTGTGAAGGCCACTACTGACAGACATATGTGAAGGTGGTGTGTGGTTTAACACACTGATAAGCTGTTTTCTTTGGTGCTTGTAGATGGAGGGAGAACCGGCAACCTCACTCTGGGATTGCTGCTGGAACCAGGTTACAGTGCAGGTCTGAATTGCATCAGATAATCATCTATTAAATAACAGTCCTTCATAAGTGTGTCCAACTGGCTTTTGTCCCATCGTGAGGCAAGTGGTGGTAGAAAACTGTTGAAGTTAGCATGGAGGTGTTTTTTCTGTTTGTGGTAAGACTATGTCAGAGTGTGTGTGAGTGACTCATCCCATGTCTGCAATTCTACAAACATACACTTTCCAGAATGGGCATTCCTATTCTTGTGTGATAAGGAAGGAGGTCTGGCAGTGGGAAGTGGGACATGTGCTTCTGCTTTCTAGTGCTGCTTCTTCATATTTGTGCCTTGGCTGTTAAGCTGAGGTTGGTAGCAGCTCTGTGCTGCCACATTCAGAGGCCAGATCACGCACTCTGTGTACAAGTTTAGGCAGAAATGCAGGGGAATGGGGGGGATGTCGCCAGGGAGACCTGTGCTACCCCAAACTCTCAAGCAGCCAAGCACTGCTTGTGCTGTCTAAACTGGAAAGCTAAGATTTGTCCTAGGACTTTTGAGTCACAAATACTGGGTGTGGGAAGTGAGGAGATGGGGTTGATATGCCTAACCCGTCTGTCCGTCTATCTATCTATCTATCTATCTATCTATCTATCTATCTATCTATCTACTCTAGGTTCAAAAAGAGCCTGCTGCCACAGATGGCTGGTGGTTAGCAGTCATACCATCTTGATTCAAATTCATGAGTGAAGAGGATTGGTATTTAGAACTTCCATCACAGAGACTAAGCCAAGCCAACTGTGCAGAGCATCAGGTGTTTGACACCTGCCCATGATCATCTTAATACAGCTAGTAGCGTATTTATGTTCTATATTCCTTGTGTTGAAGCTTTATTTCTTTTCATTATTTACCTTTCATTGATTAAAAAAGACTTAAAGTCCTTGCATTGCTTAAGCTGAGGAGAGCCATGTTTAACCTCACATATGAGAAGTACAGTTCTCCCTTTGGGAGTGTAGCTGTCTCTGGCTGTGAGCATTGCATTAGAAATGCAGATGGTAGGAGCTGTCAGACAAGTGAATAGAAGGAAATCAGAAGGTTGAAGAAGTTGTCTTCATGTTTCCCATGTTTTTCCTCTGCCAAGGGAATTCTCTAGCATGTTGCAAGAGCATCAAGCCTCGGGGATATAGTTGGTGATGTCAACCTGAATCAATTCTCTAGGTTAACCTGCTGACTCAGACTCCCTTTGCCCTGATAGTTTTACTAGGACTGAAAAATAGTAGAAACCTGTAGTATCAGCTTGATGCACAGAATTCACAGGGAATGAGGGTCTTTTGCCTTTGCTTTTCACAAAGCACAGCTGCAATGACATTAGAGACATAGCTTGCTAGAGAAGGACTCTTACTTTCTAAAGGAATGTGGCCATTTCTAGCTTCTTTGTGCTACCTGCATCCATGTGCTCAGTTTTTCTTTCACCATCCTGGTCTGAATGGCAGCATTTATCTGTGGTTAGATCAGTGAATCTGGAGATGTCATTGTTGCCATTTGAATAAAGGAAGACAGGAGTACAAGAATAAGTTGGTGTTTCCATAGTGCTTTGAAAAACATTAGGTGGGGATCAAAAGGGATGGAAAGGAGGAAGCAAGTGAGATGTCAAGTGTGAATATGTGGAAGGGGGTAAGAAAAGGCAGGGAAGTAAGGCAGAAGCTGCAGTCCAAGGAAGATTTGCAGTGAAGGTCATAGGCAATACCAAAGTAGAGAAAATCATTCCAGGTCTGAGCTGATGGAGTCTGGTGTACACTGACACTATATTAATTCTTCTCTGAAAGCACTCCAGACTTCAGCTCCATTGCTGGGCCTTACTGTCTGGCCAAGACTAAAAACCAGGTATTATTAAGGAGGAATTTATGAGTAGCATTCAAGCTACAGTGATGCCAGAATGCCATGACTGGTGTTGGGATGCAGTACAGGTGTGAAGTGAACAAACATCCTGCACAGACCTGAGTCCTGATGGGTAGACAACTGGTATAGATCAGGAGACTGTCAAAGATGAGCAACTGAAATATGGACAGGCTGAGGGTGACATCAGAAATTACATATGTCCTTCCAAAGGACTGTAGTGGACCACAGATCTCTTGTGAGATGTGAAAGGTGGGTGTGCAAATTAGCAAGATGATTGAAGGAAATAGGGCAGACATCTTGCTCTTCATGGGGTGGAAAGATCTTGGGGCCTTGTGGTCTCTCTCTTTGACCTTCTTTGTAAGAGAGCTAACGAGAGGGATAGTTCATGAAGTTTCCTTCTTCAACCTTCCTAATTCCCAAAGTACAATGAGATAGTCTCAAAACTATTAGCTTCCTGCATTGTTTTCCTCTGAAACTGTTGCCAAAGTTCTTCACTTTGTGTGGGCATAATTGGAATGCTACAGACTAAATCTTCCCACCCAAGATCTTCCTTCTCAAAGAAAGGTCACTGTTTTTCACATCCCCTTTTTGCATTAGCCTTTAAGACAGGATAAAACATCCAGGGTTTTCTTTCCCAGAACAGAGGTACTTCTAATACTCTACTCGTGGTTTTCCAGACCTTCAAACTGTTACTGTGCAGCATTTTTCTGTATTTCCTACACTTGAACTCTAGAGAGTCCCATGATTTCTGAAACTATGTCAGCATGTGCCAGCAGACACCATCTGCATTGGCCTGCCATTAAATTGCTCATTTCCCTTGTCTCATTAAGGGTGCTGCTATAAGGCCTGGACTGCAATGCCCATGGAGCAGTGTGTACAAGACTGAATATATGGCAGCCACACAGAATCTGGGCTGATTAGCCTAAGATCTTTGATGCTCTCCACTGAGACCTATGATGTGAGTGAAAAAAATATGGAGGAAAACTTCCTGAGCTTGTAACTATAAAGTGAGTAGTTCATCAGGTTTTGGTCTTTCAGGTGAGGCAGTGAGTTGGGTAACCTGTGCACCAACCCCAGTAGAAGCAGGTTGAGTCCATTCTGCAGGACCACCAAGCACAGGGAGCTCAATGTGAGCTATGTGGGACCATAGGAGCACTCGCAGCCAGGAGCTGGGGCACTGTTTCCCACTGATGCTTCACGCAGTGCTGCCCTGCTGCCCATCAAGCGGCCAGACTCAAAACTCTTCCCTCAGGCCCACTTCTGTTTGTTCAGGTGGATGCTCCCTGTCTTGTTTTGTCTTTCCCCATAACCTGCCAGGTACATTTCCAACTTGTAGTGTTAGCATTGTGGCTGGAGGCTGAGATAATGTGTAAAGCATTAAAAATAAGCAGCTGCTTGTCTTGCAAAAGGGGTTTGTTATTTGGTGAGGTGCAGAGCAGCTGTGTTATGCACCCTGTGCACGGGAGATAGTTTTTGACATAGTACAGCCTAATTTTGCTCGGACTCTTCTGGAAGGAAGAGGCTGTGACACTAGTTTGGTTCTAGTGTTATACCAACCTGAGCAACATACAGGAGAGAAAAGTGCTTCATTGGTAGAAGTGACTGCTTTGTGGTTTATCATCATGCTTGCTAAAAAGACTAGGGCTGTGAAATTGTCTACTTTCTTTGCTAACTTTTAGTCAATTATTTTAGAATAATGTTAGGGAGGAATCACAAATTCAAGAAAAACACAAATGAGGGTAAAGAGGAGCCCTGATTTAAGAGAGAGAGATTAGTTTCAGCAAGGATCTATTAAGTCCTAACCTCAAACTGGTTTTGCATCCAGATATGCCTTTGGACTGTAGAATGGGATCCTCATTGTTTCTCTTAGATGCGTTGAAATGGAAATCAGACCTGTTCATTCAGAACTGATTGACACTGTTGTACACTTGATAGAAAGAGCGAGCTGTTTGTCTTTGTGAGAGCAGTGGCTTGCTGGTGCGGGAGAGCTGAGCACGCACACGACCAATGTGATCAAGCAATGCCCGTTTATTACAACTAAGAAAGCCCTTTTATAATGTTCTCCTGCACACGTGAGTAACATGCAGTACAAGTCCTCAAGATTGGACAGTTAACTTAGCCCGCGCTTTAAACCTTCTTATGATTGGATAAAACGTGCCTTGTGTAACTTCCTCTTCCATCCCAACCCCTTCCGGGGGTTGTTTGTCTCATCGAGTTTCTCCCCCCTCATTCAGGGTCACATCCTTATGGCATTCTTGCTTGGCTGAGGCTCTTATCAGTCTTGTTTTCACGCAGGATTGCTCACATGTCCATTCTCTTGCAGAAAATCCTCTAGAATCCCAACATGCTGGGAATAGCCATGGTGAGGTTAATATTGCCTTGGTCTAATAAAAAATTTAATCATAGATCTACTGCCCATGTAAATTGTGGAAAGGCCCTGGCTGCTGGGTATTACATGTGGATGGCAGGTGGAGAGGAATATTCTGACACAAATAGGAGATACTGTCAGTACAAAAGCAGGTTGTTTAGGATGGCGTACAGAAACGTCTGGCTGACCTTGAAACTGAAGTAATAGTATCTGACTGTAGAGATGGGGCATGGGATTTCAGCCAAAAACATGAAGCTTGAGCTTAATTTCCATGAAGTAAGAAATTACCATGAAGAGTGCTAATGGGTCTCCCTGGCTGAGCAAACACCCCCAAGCAAGGGCAAATCTAGAAACTACATGGAATGCAAAGATAGCATGACTATCATGTCCTGGACCCTAGTCATGGATAAAAAGTTGAAATGAAACACAGAAAGAAAACAAGTAGTGGAGAGAAAAATTTTCAGCCTCATAAATAGAAGGAGAACATCTGTGGAGGAACATGTAAGGTGAATGATGGAGTCTGTAGTGAAAATGTGAATGTGGTAAGGGAAATTCAGCATCTGGAGTGGAAGCAAAATTTAGGCTGACCAATACGAAAATATCATAGTCCTTGAGCAAACCTTTTCCTTAGCTATTTAAAGAATTGGAGCATGAAACTGTAGATGGGTTTGAGGAGATTTTTTAAATTAATCTGTAAATTTGGGAACAGGAGTGGCAGATACAGTTGTGTACCTTCAAAAATGGGGAAAAAAAACCACCCAGAAATTTACTTTTACTAATTTGCTGACAAAAGATCAAGTCTTGACATGCAAGAAGAAGGATGGCTGAAAGTGGAAAGGCAGTGGAAAGGGATAAAGATAAAATCTAAAACCTTCACACACACATCCCCTGCCAAGGTCAGTCATTTCAGAAGTGATTTAATTTATTTTGCTAGAAGATAACTAGCTTCTTAAAGAGGGTAACACCCCAGACATAATCAAGAGTCGAGTAAAACACTGATCCATAATCCCATAAGGACCTTCCCTTTCATGGTGTACATGATAAATGGAAATTACAAGACAAAGATGGATTAAGCTAAAGAGAGGTACCAGGTGTATTGAAGCTACGTCTGACCCTATTTAATATATTCCTTGGTTATGTAGATATTTGGCCATGAAATTTGCAGATGACACAGCTGGGATTAATATTATTACTTTGGAGGACTTTTTTCTTAAGGAAAATAATTAGATGGTCTTCTGAACTGATGACTGAAAGCAGTAACATGAACTGGACAGTTGCTTTTTAAGAGAAAAGGAGCAAGAACTTTTGCAATACCCCAGGAAGTTGTTCCTGAGAGAGGGTGGAGTGGGAGAGAGGATGGATTGTCAATGTGACTCAGTTGTAAGAAAGCCTTGTAAGGCTGTGGGATGCATCAGATTTTAAATTTCTAGCAGAGACAAAGGAGCATTAGTGTAATTTGTAGAATCTGTTTTTAAGATCCTATTTGGAATACTGGGTAAAGTTTTATCTCTGATGTTTAAAAGAAAATAAACAAACTGGAGAGGAGCATAAGGATTCCTAGAATGGCCAGGTCACCCTTCAGAGATTCATTCCTATGAAAAAGAGTAGAGAGTTTGTTGTTTATCTTAGCAGCCAGTAGATTTACAGAATATACCAAGTTTCTCTATAAACATAAAAAAAGGGAGACTACTTCAGTTTAAACTTAATTCTGAGTCCAAAACTAATTAATTATGACTCGATTAAGTTGAAAATTGACAAAAGCTTTGTAACCATTCTGAACAGCTTTCTGGATGATTTACGGGACTGCTTGCATATAGATTTAGAGGAGATTATCTGAGGGTAATCTTAGTATAAGGGGTGAAAATTTTAATGGTACAAATCCTTGGATTACCAGTAGTGTTAGGCATGGTAAAAAAGGGACAGAGAGCTGTTATTCTTCGGTAATATTAATATTTTGTTACTGCTCTGGGATTCTGTTTGTCATCTACTGAGGTCAGGAAGTTTTTGTTCCTTCCTGGTGCAAACTGAATTCCGCATCTGGGATTTTTGTCTTTCTATAAGTGTCAGATATGGGTGACATCTGGATACAAGAGACTGCATAAGGTGTGTTGGCTCTTTTGCTGATATCAGATGCTCTGGTGCTCGATGGTCTGCCTTACTCATGCACTTCTGACTTAGCAGATGGCCACATTTCAGAAGAGAAAGGTATTTTTTCCTCTGAGACTGGCAGTGACTGTGATGTGCACCATAGCCTTCTTTGCCACCAGCAGGGAGTTTCATCTGGTAAATTTCCTTCTATTGCCAAGCAAATAGAAAACATTTTTTGTTTCTAAACATCTCTTATGTGGTGACTTACAACTTCAGTAATACAAAGTATGAGGCCACACTTTTGGCTGATAGTAGGAATGGCTTGGATGAGTTTCTTGGAAACTCATCTTTCAGAAATGGTGGAAAAGAGGAGGACTTCAGTCTGTTAAAGATGTAATGCAACTTCATAGGAAGCACATTCATTTCCTGGCTTCATCACATGCAGTCTTTTCATTTGAAAGATTTCTTTCATTTGAAAGATTTCTTACTGTCTATTTCTTAACAAAGAGAGAACATCAGAAACAATGCTGAAATGCGCTGTATATTCCTACTTTGTAACTGTTCTATATACCCCTGTGCTAATGACTTATTTTACACAGCTAAAAAAAAATAAATTAAATTATACTCTGAGGAACTTTGTCACTATCTTAGAGATTTTTAGTTTGTACTCAGTGTTTCCCCAGATGCAGAAACTTGCTAACCCATTGAATACAGACCTCGGGAGAAAAACAGCATTTCAAGAGGAGGTCCTCAGCCTCACTTATTTAAGCAGATAATTAAGACCAGGATTGGATTATTGTCCTCATGTTTCATTGGACATACTTATGAAGTCTATTTCTATGTGCCTTTCTATGACTAATGGCCTTATTGCAGTATGTGAAATAGTTGGCACAGGTTATAAACAATCATAACAAATTGCGCAGGACTGTTGTGCAATAATGCAGACAAGCATGAACAGACACAGAAAATTCCAAGCCTTCTCTAGGCTTCAATTGAGACGTTACTAAAACTTTTAATATATATTTCTTCATTGTCTCATCCCCATTGGGATGCCCTGAAGTGTAAGAGAAGTCTGTTATAGATATAAAAAGGTAACCAAAAATGGAGAGAGCACGATTTCCCTGTGACTTGCATTATCTCATCATTCACATGAGGGAAAATACTCCTGTTCTGATTGGTGTACATTATGCTGACACTGGTGCATTAACCTTGACTGTCTGCTAGGTGCCCACCCTGCCATTCTCTCAGTCCCCCTCCTCAGCAGGACATGGGGAGAAAATAAGATCAAAGATCTCATGGGTCAAGATAAGCTCAGGGAGATCATTCACCAATTACTCTCACATGCAAACTAGACTTGGCCTAGGGAAGATTAATTTAATTTATTGCCAGTTAATAACAGAACAAGATAGTGATAAATAAAAACAAAATTTTAAAAATCTTACTCTTGCCCCCCTTTTTCCCATCCTCAGCTCCACTCCTGACTCTTCTGTGTTCTCCCCCTGAGGTGCACAGAGGGATGGGAAATGGGGTTGTGGTCAGTTCATAGCACTTCATCTCTGCTACTACTTCCTCTTATGCTATTCTCCTTCTCCAGCATGACCTCCCTCCCATGGGCTGCAGTGCTTCATGAACTTCTCCCATGTGAGTCCTTTCCATCGGCTGCAGCTCTTCCAGAACTGCTTGAGCATGGGTCCTTTTCAGAGGGTATAGTCCTTCAGGAACAGACTGCTTCAGCATGGGTGTCCCCCCAGGCCACAGCTCTTGCCAGAAAACCTTCTCCTGCGTGGGCTCCTCTCCATGGGCTGCAGGTCCTGCCAGGAGCCTCCTCTGGCATGGGCTCTCCCTGGGCTGCAGCTTCCTTCATGGCCCATCTACCTGCTCTGGTGTGGGGTCCTCCATGGGCTGCAGGCTGACAACCCACTTCACCATGGCCTTCACCACAGACTGCAGGGGAATCTGGTGCCTGTAGCACCTCCTGCCCTCCTTCTTCACTGACCTTGGTGTCTTCAGGGCTCCTTCTCTCATATTTTTCTCACTCCTCTCTCTCACAGCTGCTGCACAGAATTTTTTTTAACTCTTTCTTATGTACCTTTTCACAGAGGCACCACCAGCATCGCTGATGAGCTCAGCTTTGGCCAGTGATGGGTCTGTTTAGGAGATGGCTGAAATGGCTCTGTCCAACATGGGGGCAGGTCCTGATTTCACAGACAGCTTCACCCCTGAAGCCCACCCTCCTACCAGAAGGACCCTCTAAGACCTACCATAATGCCTCCACCAAGGAGACATTAAGTTTAGGCTGCCTTAGGCAGTGAAAAAGTCCAAATATGGGCTGCTGTTACAGTTTTGAACTACACAAAAGTTTCTGGGATCTGTTATGGAATATGCTGCAGCTGTAAGAGATTACTACCCACTCTAAAAGATAATGCACATTTTTAACACTTATTTCTAAAGTCTGGCATACTAATGAGCTAAGTGTCCTTAGGAAGGTCCTTAACAAACCCTGTCACAACTGCCTAAGCTTTCCCTTCTCTAATGGGGGAAAAAAGTCTCTTCCCTATTCCCATCCTGAGGATATGCCCAAGTCTGCTACCTTTTCTCTCCTACAAGCTATTCCTGCTGCTCTCTTTCCCTGCACCTCTTCCTTCTGTTCTAGTGTACCCTGAATCACATGCAGAAATGCTTACTGATTTCTGCTACAGAATCAGATGGTCCCAATGAGCAAAGCAACCTTTGCTGGGAGGACTCCAGCGATGGCAGGTCGGAATGAGCTTGATGAAGGTATGATGACAATGAAAGAGAATTGAGTCTGGCTCCCAGACACATTAGCTCTGCTGGATAGGTCACTGAGAGTAGGCCTATGTGAGTGCCACACATTTGCTCCTTGGTGGTCTCCAGGTGACCAGTGCACTGTACCCTGCCTTGTAAGAAAGGCTAGGGATGGTGCTGGGCTGGAAAGGGGCAGAAATATAAATGTTTGCAACCAGGTACAGAGACACAACCAGTATATCCCTCAGCAACCTTTGATGGCAGAGAGGACATTTCCCTACATTGCCCTGAAAGCTTTCTAAATGAGGCTGTTGGGTGAGGACTTGGTCCTACACATTAAAAACACTGGGGTTTTCTCATCTATATCTTCTGTCTTGAAAAGAGTTGTCTAGACCAGCTAGAAAGAGGATTTTTCACACCATCTGGCTGATGGTCCCTAGTAAAGTATTCTCTGTGTGTGAGGCCAGCAGTACTGGGAAGAAAGCTTTGAGCCACACACGGGGGACAGACAGATGCCATAAACTCATGGAGTAAGTTTCTTGCTGATGCAGAAACCAGCTCTTGGCTTGTGGGAATCTCAGTTGTAGGGATGGAAAAAAACATTATTTTTTCACTGGAATCTGCCACGCCTCCTTGAGGATACCTTTGTTACTAGCCTAAATGACATTTTAGGATAACGCATTGCCAAAATTTCAAACCACCATGCCTAAAACTAATTAAAATCTTATCTAAGTATATTTAAACTTTAACATTGTTAATTTGTATTTGGTGAATTTGAGCCATAAAAGACAAGGTGGAACAGTGAATTTGGTCATGTCTGCTTGATGTTGTTGCAGAGCTACTAGCCTTTTTAAAATATAACAAAACCAAACAAATGTTCTGAAAAGGCTTAAAAGTACAAGGTGATTTCCAATAATCTTCAGGTGTTTTCACAGTTTGTTTTTTGTATTCCATAACTTTTATATGACATCCTGCAATCACAATCTTAGTCATTACATTGTGGGATGTGAAGTATTTGTGACATTTTTATACTAAATTAACCTAAGACCTTAGTTTTAAACATAGAAAGCTTTCCATGTTTGGAGTGCAGTATGTTTTTCTCTTTCAGTCCTGTTTGTGTCTCTCACCACCTCTTGTTACACTGTTTCAATGTTGTTATCTATTTTGGTCATAGACTTTCATAAGCCAAAGGAGTTGATCATTTGTGAAGTTTTGGTGGCCACTGATCCACATGTGTAGTTTCAGAGAAGCTATATGATAGTGAAAGGAGGAACGTTAACAAATCCTGTCTCAACAGAATCTGAAAGGGGATCCACACAGGGTATCTTGCTGAAGTTGCTAATTTTTGTGTGTGCCCTATGCACTAAATCGCTTCTCAGAACAAGAAGTTGGACATAAATGAAATGTAGCCAGCTGAAAGGATACCTGTGCTAACTTTCATGCAAATGGTGGTCTGCAAGCAAAAAGCCTTCCTGCAGGAGTAACTCCTCCTGGCTTGCACACCCTTTCCACTGTGGATGAGAACCTGCAGGGAAATCCCTATTGTCACTGATGATCATGCTTCAAAAGTTATCCCTTTTGATGTTGCGGTACTGTGTGATTTATAGCCATCATGTGTTTGCGTAGTACATCCACACTTAGTTGTTTCAAATTGCCGTGGTCTTTGTTTATTGAGAAAAAAGAACATTAAACCCCAACTTGTCCTAAAGAATTATCAGTGAAAATTTTTTTTCCAAGTTTCTCCATCTGTGGCAGCATTTTTTGAAATTATCCCTGTGGGGCTGGTCCAGAGTAGAAGGGAGGTGAAATTTTAGCATCTGGCAGAGCAAATGGTTTGAGGAGGAAGGATTCTGCTTGATGACAGGTATTTTTGGACTAGAGGAAGCCTATGTCAAAAGGACAGATTCCATTTAAACTGCAAGTGAAACAGGCAGCTACCACTTCACATCCAGGAAAGTGTCATCAGTGAGCCTTTCAAACCAAAAAGCAGAGGAAAATTTGTAGGAAGCAAAGCACACAAGTTTCAAGACGACACAGCAACTACTGATGAAGCCATGCAAGTTCTGTGTCTGTGAGGAAAGGGTGGAGGATGGCAACAGTCTAACAGGAAAATAAACACAGATAGGAACAAATTCTGTTTAAATGAGGCACCAAGAAGAAAATTAAAAGTGGTGCAACTGTTTCTAGGCTAGGTGTGGTCATACTATGCATATCAGAATCATGATGGACAAATGATAGTTGTATTTCTGTTAACACCATGACAAAAAGTAGAGACAGAGTGAGATCTTCTGCTGAGGTAGAAGTGAGGTAGATCTATAATAAAGAATATGTATTTTATATTTCTTTAAAATACTTATAAAGTCAATTTAGAGTCAAACCAGGTGAATGAGCTAGTGATTTCAGCAGTACTGCAGAACCCCATGGATGAAAATTTCAGGCCCAGATAGGAAAAGTATAGTCTAAGGTCTGTGTTAATGAGTGCCCACCAGGATAACAATATTGCCTGTGATATACCAAGGGAGGTCACAGAGGCCGCAAGGGCAGGAAATGCAGTAGTAATGAGGGACTTCTACCACCTCTGCCTTTTCCCCACACCCACAGATTGGGCAATTGCCACATCAACACGTGACATACATAAGAAATTTTGAAATGCAATTAGTGGTGGCTTCCTGAAAGAGCTAGCAAGGAAGCCTGTAAAAGGCAGTGGAGTCCCTTCCTTTCTCCCTGTGTATAAGACATGGTCCTCAAAGCTGTAATCACTCTGTGCCAGCGATTGCATTGCACTCTCAGCATCCCTGCAGGAGCCATCGAAGTTGAAAGAAAACAGTCCACACTCACAAATGCAGTTAGCTTCAAAAATGGAAACTATATAAGAATGAGGAAGCCTGTCAGAAAAACAGTGATAAAAGATATAGTAAGAGAGTTAATCTTCCCAGAAAGAATAGGTTTACACCCCATATTGGAGACTCTGAGCCAGCATATATCGCCCATCCACAGCCAAGGAGGAGCTGAAGGAAGTAGCTGGCTGAATGGCCAGGCAAGGGTGGTACTGGCAGCCATAAAGGTATTCTTCAAAATCTTAGATCAAATGAGGAAAATGGACAGGTTCTTGAACTCTGGCAGGTTACTTGTAAAATACAAGGCTGCTCAAAAAAATATGAAGAACAATCATGTCCTTTTTTAAGCACTTTCTAGAGCCTGCCAGGTGGGTATGGGCTGCTCAGTACCAGAGAAGCACCCGCAGGATGTAAAGTCACAGTGGAAAAGCTAAGCAAAATTCATGTGGCTTTGCGCTTGATGTAGGAGGAACTGGCACATTTCCTTAGCTCGTGTGCATCACAACATCTGTTTAGTGGAAAGGTGATGGGACAAAGCTTAAGCAGCTGCTGTTGATCATTGGTGGCTCCATAGAGATTTTTGCTGCCCCAGTACTGGTCTGAGAGCCAGAAAAACCTGTAGCAGAACCACTTTGTAACCTTTGACGAATTATTTGTGCCCTACTGGGCCTTCCTTGCTTCCTATAAAATTGAGGTAACCGCTTTCTCTTACAAGTCCTCCATCAGTTACTTGGGACTCCAGTACTGCAGCAGTCATGCCTGTGCCACACACTCTAGGGACAGAAGTGGTTGTGTGCGTGCCCTCCCTGCCCACACCTCCACACCCTGGCCTGCTGGAACAGAGAGCAGTGCTGAATGAGAAACTTCTGTGAGCCAATATCTAAATGTGATATTGAGGTGTTGTGGGTCTGTTTCTTTGAGTAGCTTATTTTTCTAAATATCTGAGATGCTTTGAGCCTGATTTCTCAGGGGCTGTGATCACAGACATCCACCTGATGGTTGGGAGATCAGCTCTTCTGAGAAATGAAGAGAGGCAGGGATAGGGGTTTATTGGGCGTGGCATTGTGTTGGGGGGTTGGAGTGGTTTTAAGCATTTTGACTTAAAATTTAGTCTAAATTTAGATGCCTGAATATAAGGAGTTTAGCAGAAGGTAGGCTCTAAGACCGGGTCTTTACTTGGTATGTGAATTAATCTCTGTATTTAGAGCTAAACACAGCACAAGTATGGCTGTTTTAGAAAGAGATCTCCTTAAACACAGCTAACAGTGCAGACCTGCAAATAATCCAAACACAATACCTGGAAGCACTGGACAGCATGTGGGGCTACACAGGAACTAGGATGCTGGTGAAACAGCATTCCTTAGCGGACTTATGGTAGCTCACAGGAGATAACAGATGTGTGGTCAACGAGAAATATGCATAAAAAGAAATTCTTGGACATGGTAATTAAATTTGGAAAATAAAATATCCTTCCTGCTCAATATGGGAGATAAATCTGAGACTTGATTCTTCCTCTTATTTATAAATGCTGAGTAAGCAGGTCTTTGTGCACAACAGGAGTCTTTGTAAAATATGTCAGACTAATATTAATACTATCTATGCTGCAAAAGAACTGAAAAGTAAGATTAGGAATTGCCACTGTTCATACATCAAAAGCAAAGCAGAAATCTCTGTTAAATACTTCAGATTGCACCTGTGTTTTTAAATTGCTGTAAAGATTGATCGGTTGAGCATTCATGAAGCAGGCAATGCAGCCTTAGAGTTGCCTTTGCAGCTTTGGTTTGGTTCCCTGCGTACAGAAATCCAGGCAAGCTTTTATTCACTGATTGTATTCTTGCTCCATGTTTGCATGCTCTGGGACTTTGCCTTCTTTAGGCCAAAGATGATGTCGTTAATTAATTTATTTGTTTGTTTATTTTTGTTAGTGTGTGAAATGACCTTTTCATCTAACTGCAGCTATGGATCCTTGTAGAAATCTAAAAATCAGAGTCCAGCATCTCAGGTCAGAGAAAGAGGAATGTACAATTAGCAGCCACTTTTAAAACATTTGGGTTTTGTTATTTGCTTAACATCACACAAATACGCTGTTGGCAGAAGGAGGAACAAAAGTAAAAGGATCAAATCATCCTTAAGTCATCTATCTGTGAGGCTACTGTCTGTCAGCTTGCAGTCTTTTCTGCGCTCCATGTCCCAATTTCTGTAGCAAATACAACAGAGCTTAGACAGACTAGATCTTCCTTTCTTGCAGGATCAGATCCACCCCTAATGGATGTATTTGTGCAGAAAATGAGACCTCCTGCTGTGAGAATGTATTATGGCATATCTTGGTGCACACGCACACAAATAACTAGAATTGTAATTAGCATTTGCAAAGCGGTTTACATTCTGATATTTCTTAAACTTTGAATACTTGAGCTGATTGACTTGAAAATACTGTCCTTTACAACGTTTTCTTTGTGACCCTCTGTTAACGGTGAAGGAAGAGAGGTAAAACAGGACTCAGGTCCTGAAGCATTAATTAAATAGAAAAAAGGTGTCAAATCCCAAAGTGGACCCCTGAAACTCTTTTTATGCAGTCTCTTGGAGTGCAGGGAGGGAGAGTTCACCTGAGCCAGTCTCCAAACTGGAGGTGCCCCAAGATTTGCCTGGTTTTGTGCCCAGTCTGGACAGCACTCAGCACAATGCTGCTGTGCTGCTCCCTGGCAGTCCCAGGGCAGAGGAGGACCTGCCTTCTGGGTGCCAGTTTCTCTAGGGGGCTTTATCCTGTAAATATTTTCAGGATCTTAATAGAAGAAAAATTTGGCCAAGTGAAGAGACAGCAGCTAACTCTGCCTGCAGTAAAAGACATCAGCAGCCCTCTTCTGCTATCACCTCTGCTCTGGAGAGGACACAGAGTCACCACAATAACCCATGGCAAAAACTGAACGGGAAAGCCCCAGGAAGGCACATCTCCAGTTCAGTGTTTTTTCCTCATCTGTGGGAGCTTTTGTTGCCAATGCAGAACAGCCACAGGCATTCAGAAGAAATTATTGTTTGCTTTAAATTATTTTCCTAGGAAAAAGTATGAGGTAGCCTTACAGAATCCCCCGTTTATGTGCTTTGCTGATATAGGCGAGCCGCATGGGAACAGACCCAGATATATACTTAAGTAGGAGGAAAAAGTGGGAAACTTGACTTCTTATTCCAAACACACAGGCCCAGCAGACTGTGCACAAAGGGACATAATGTTAACACATAATAGAGATGAAAAGGAGACCTGAGCACTGCTCTGAAGAGATAAATCATCTGAACGTCTTTATCACAAGGGATTTCGGTCTTCTTAAAGCAGCTTGAAATTCCCACTCTGCCAGTTTTGGGTGCCAGAGCAGGTGGCAGGAAAATCATGCTCTGTGGAAGATGTGGCCTTTGTTGCTTAGTATTATCCAAAAGGGATTTATGGCTAGGCCAGATGCAGGTATCACATCTCCTGCATATTCCTGGCTGCCCTGGTTCAGCTAGGATAGGGTTAAGTTTCCCCAGCATGTGGGGAGGGAGCTCTAGCCAGGTTATTCAATAACATGCGGATGTCAGGTCCAGGCGCCCAAGCCCAGGAAGAGCAGCAACAGCTTTTTTTCTTGGTCACTCCCCTTTGCTGCTCTATCCTTGTTGTATATCTTAGTATATTTCTTATCCTGTTCATTGTTATTACTGTTTATTGGCATTGTTATTGCTATTGTTGTTCGGTTTATAATTTGTTACACTGTTATATTAAATTTTTCCTTACCTCAACCCCCCCGGTTTGTATCTCACTCCCTGCCCTGTCTGGTCCGTGGGTGGAGGAGGGACAACGGCGGCGTGGTCTCGGGTCCCAGCAGGGCCTAAACCAGCACACTGGCTACTCCTGGAAATTGGACATCCATGTTCTTTGCACATCCCCATATTTTTCTCCATCTCCAAACAAGCAAGATAAAGAATCATGTTACCCAGATCTTTGAGGGGAAGGTGGACAGAGGGTGAAAAGCCATCATCATAATGTTAAAGTCCTGGTTCAGAAATCAAGGTAGATGTACTATAATCCCAGATCTGTCCCAGGCTCATCTGATCTCATGATATGGTGATTTAGGCAATAGCAATAACAACAACAATAAACAGTAATAACAGTAAACAGGACAAAAGATATACAGAGATATACCGCAAGAGACACAGCAGTCCTGTTGCACATGCTCTCAGGGACAAAAGCAACAAAGAAACGGTTCCTGTGCTGCCACCTGACCTGACTTCAGCATAGTATTGAATAACCCGTCTGGAGCTCCCTTCCCACTGCTGGGGGAACTTAACCCTATCCTAGCTGAACCAGGACATAATCTACCCCTTTATTCTATACCAACCATCTGCGTCATTTCCAGCTGCCATTTAGCAGTTAGCAGTAACAAAACAACAATTAACAAGAGCACAATATAATTCACGGTGTGTTCTCACCCCAAATCAAGTCCCCCTGTGGTACGCATCGGACCTCTCCATCATCCTGTATCAACCACCAGATGCACCCAGGTCCTTGAGGCAAAGCAATCCCATGGATGGGTTTGCTTTGGCCTGATGAAGGACTACCCCAGACCATTTTCCCCAACACATTCCTCATGTGCACCACAGGGACTTTATCCCCATCTATGACACGTGGAAGTTTTGACTGAGCTGGGCCAGCTTGATTGGCAGATACTCTTGTGTTGACTAACCAGGTGGCCTTTGCTAGATGCAAGTCTTTGAAGGTCCCGCCTCCCAGTGCTTTCAATGTGGTTTTTAACAGTCCATTGTAGCGCTCAGTCTTCCCAGAGGCTGGTGCATGGTAGGGGATATGGTAGACCCACTCGATGCCGTGTTCTTCTGCCCAAGCGTTTATGAGGTTGTTGTCTGACTCAGTTCTCTCTGGGGTGCCATGTCGCCACAGGAGTTGGGTTTCAAGGCCCAGGATGGTGTTCTGGGCAGTGGTGTGGGGCACTGGGTAAGTATCCAGATATCCAGTGGTTACTTCCACCATTGTGAGCACGTGGCGCTTCCTTTGGCGGGTCTGTGGCAGTGTGATGTAGTTGATCTGCCAGGCCTCTCCATATCTGTATTTTAGCCATCGCTCTCCATTCCGCTGGGACTTCACCCACTTGTCTTGTTTGATTGCAGCACACGTCTCACATCCGTGGATGATCTCTGCGATGGTGTCAATGGTGAGGTCCACCCCTCGATCTCGAGCCCACCTGTATTGTGTATCTCTACCTCGGTGGCCCGAGGTCTCATAGGCCCACGGGGCTATGAACAGTTCACCTTTGCGCTGCCAGTCCAAGTCCACCTGAGCCACTCTAATCTTAGCAGCTTGGTCTGCCTGGTGGTTGTGTCGATGTTCATCAGTGGCCCGACTCTTGGGTACATGGGCATCCACATGGCACACCTTCACAATGAGGTTTTCCACATGGGCTGCAATGTCCTGCCATACTTCAGCAGCCCAGATGGTTTTACCCTTACGTTGCCAGTTGCTCTGTTTCCATTGTTGCAACCATTTCCACAGGGCATTCGCCACCATCCACGAGTCAGTGTAGAGATAGAGCCTCGGCCACTTTTCCCACTCTGCAATATCCAAAGCAAGCTGAACAGCTTTCACCTCTACGAACTGGCTCGATTCACCCTGTCCCTCAGCAGCTTCAGTGACCCGTTGTGTGGGACTCCATACAGCAGCCTTCCATCATCAATGTTTTCCCACAATGCGACAAGACCCATCAGTGAAGAGGGCATATCGCTTCTCCTCATCCGGCAGCCCGTTATATGGTGGGGCCTCCTTAGCACGTGTCACCTCCTGTTCTGGTGACATCCCGGAATCTTTGCTCTCTGGCCAGTTCATAATCACCTCTAGTATCCCTGAGTGGCTGGGGTTCCCTATTCGAGCCCGTTGTGTTATCAACACAACCCATTTACTCCATGTGGCATCTGTTGCATGATGCGTGGACGAGGCCTTTCCTTTGAACATCCACCCCAGCACCAGCAGTCGGGGTGCCAGGAGGAGCTGTGTTTCAGTGCCGACCACTTCTGAGGCAGCCCAAACTCCTTTGTACGCTGCCAGTATCTCCTTCTCAGTTGGTGTGTCATTAGCTTCAGAGCCTTTGTATCCCCGGCTCCAAAAGCCCAGAGGTCGGCCTCGGGTCTCCCCAGGTGCTCTCTGCCAGAGGCTCCAGGTAGGGCCATTCTCCCCGGCTGCGGTGTAGAGCATGTTCTTAACCTCCTGCCCTTCCCAGACTGGCCCGAGGGCTACTGCTTGGGCAATCTCTTGCTTAATTTGTCCAAAGGATTGTTGTTGCTCAGGGCCCCATTCAAAACCGTTCTTCTTACGGGTTAGATGGTAGAGAGGGCTCACAATCAGGCTGTAGGTCGGGATGTGCATCCTCCAGAACCCCACAGCACCCAGGAAAGGCTGAGTCTCTTTTTTAGTGGTTGGTGGGGCCACGGCTGTTATCTTGTTTATTACCTCTATTGGGATGTGGTGATTCCCATCTTGCCATTTTATCCCTAGGAATTGAATTTCCCTTGCAGGCCCCTTAACTTTCTTTTGCTTAATGGCAAAGCTGGCCTTCAGGAGGATTTCAATTATCTTCTTCCCTTTTTCAAAGACCTCCTTGGCTGTGTCCCCCCATACAATGATGTCATCAATGTACTGCAGGTGTTCTGGAGCCCCACCTTTCTCCAGTGCAGTATGGACCAGTCTGTGGCAAATGGTGGAGCTGTGGTTCCACCCCTGGGGCAATCGATTCCAGGTGTACTGGAGGCCTCTCCAAGTGAACGCAAACTGTGGCCTGCACTCTGGTGCTATTGGAATGAAGAAGAACGCGTTAGCAATGTCAATCGTGGCGTACCACTTGGCTGCCTTCGACTCCAGTTCATACTGGAGCTCCAGCACGTCGGGCACTGCAGCACTCATTGCTGGCGTTTCATTCAGGCCACGGTAGTCCACAGTTAGCCTCCATTCGCCATTAGGCTTTCTCACTGGCCATATAGGGCTGTTGAAGGGTGAATGAGTTTTGCTGATCACTTTCTGGCTTTCTAGTTGACGGATCAGCTGATGGATGGGGACTGGGGAATCTCGGTTGGTGCGGTACTGCCTCCGGTGCACCGTCCTGGTAGCAATTGGCACTCGCTGCTCCTCAACCTTAAGCCGCCCCACCACTGAGGGATCCTCTGAGAGGCCGGGTAAGGTGGACAACTGTTCATCCTCCTCCAGGGCAGCTACACCAAAAGCCCACCGGTACCCTTTTGAGTCTTTGAAGTACCCTCTCCTGAGATAGTCTATGCCCAGGATGCACGGGGCATCTGGGCCAGTCACAATGGGGTGCTTATGCCAGTCCTTCCCAGTCAGGCTCACTTCAGCTTCCAGTAGGGTCAGCTGTTGGGATCCCCCTGTCACTCCGGAGATGCAGATGGATTCAACCCCACAGTAGCTCGATGGCATCAGGGTGCACTGTGCGCCAGTGTCCACCAAAGCCTTGTACTTCTGTGGGTCTGACGTGCCAGGCCATCGGATCCACACTGTCCACTAAATCCGATTATCCCTTTCCTCCACCTGGCTGGAGGCAGGGACCCTCTAATCCTGCTCATCATCACTCACTTCTTGTAAGAATGATTTACTGGTCCCCTCAAGAGGGTCAGACATAACGTTGGCCATTCTATTCTGTCCGGGGGATTTCCGACTGGACACTGGAGCTGCGCTCTTCTTGGATTACTCCCCTTTCATGACGGTCTTCCCTTTCAGCTGCTCTACTTGTGCAGCTAGGGCGGCAGTGGGCTATCCATCCCACTTCCTCATGTTTTCTCCATGGTCTCAGAGGAAAAACCACAGGGTGCCCCATGGTGTGTACCTTCTACTGTCCTTCTCCTGGGTGGAGAAGCGTCTACTTCTAGTGGCTGAGACATCAGCCCGTGCAGGTGGAATGTAAGACATGTCCTCTTTCATTTCCTGGAGCTTCTGAGACAGCTCCTTTACAGCTGAAACCTAGGAATGCTGAAGATGAAGGGAGATTTCCCTCATATTGACAGAGCTTGCCAACCACTCCATCCACTGTTAGAGTGTGGGTGTCTGTCCACCGGGACGCTATTGCCAATGCTTTCGAGTGTGCTTCTGGTGCGCTCTTCAGGAACTTTTGCAATGTCAAGTGTTGCCGGGTCCATGGGTGACCACTCATCATTCAGATCACCATGAATCATATCAAACACAGCCAGTTCCCTGAGATTCTGGATGCCTTTCTCCATGTTGGTCCACTTGCTTAACTGACATAGGATAACATCCTTGTAGGAGTGCCTCTCCCTTACACTGAGCAGGAGTCGCTTCCAAAGGCTGAGGGTTTGAGCCTGTTTCCCTATTTCCCTATCAATGCCAGCATCCTTGGCCAAAGATCCCAGCTGCTTGGCCTCTGTCCCCTCCATTTCAAAAGCACTGGCTCCATTGTCCCAGCATCGGAGCAGCCAGGTGCAAATCTGCTCGCCTCCCAGGCGGCCGAAATCTCTCCGCATGTCTCGCAGCTCAGTCGGGGATAGAGATCGGACGATCACCTCTGGCCCTTCTTCCTGTTCCCGTGCTGGGCCTGGCTCATCCCCATCCCCCACTTTGCAAGCTAACTTTCTGGTATATTTGGTTTTCTGTATCAGAGCAACTGATGCCAGCACTGGCTGTCTCTCTGGCTCAGCTGCCGTGCTGATGGAGGCAGCTGATACTGACTCTGCCTGTTCCCCTGGCCCAGCTGCTGTACCAGTAAGTTCACTTTCAGATCCTGCAGCCCTTTCTCCCCATTGAGGGCAGTGAGTAGTATTAAGGAGGACATGATAGGCATGGGCAAGTCCCCAGAACACTGTTGTGAGTTGTGTCTCCTGGGATCTGTTAAATTGGCAACACACCTTTTCTAAGCATTCCACCAGTTTATCAGGACTCTGCACTTGTTCGGGAGAGAAATTCCAAAACATTGGGGGTGACCACTGACTCAGGTACTTGCCCATCTTTTCCTGCCACTCACTATTATCTGACCTCGGGGCAGGTTTCCGGGCACTGCTATTGTTAGAAAAGTGCCGCCTGGCCCAAAACAAGATCTGGCAGACACCCAGAAAGCATTGTGCCGCAAACATACCGACCTGGATGATCCAAGGATAGTTAAAACTCTCAAAAAACGAGAGGATCTCTTCCTCTGGCTCACCCATAGATGGGGTGAGACCCCTAACAAAAGCCCAGGCAGCAAACAGGTACCGGCCTGCCCCCACAAACAGCGATACAAAGGCATTATAAGCAGTCAGTAGCTGGTATAACAAAACAAGTCCCTTTATACATTTTCCACCAACAACAAACACCAGCACTAGGAACACACAGTGGATTTAAGGATTAATCCAGCCCCACCATGCAAGCAAGTGGGCCAGCATTGCAAATATTTCTTATCAAACAATACAAATGAAAACAGAAAAATTGCACCTAACAGATTTCTCTAACACTCTGGTCAGCGTCTGTCCTTTTCTGATCCTTATCTCAACCCAATCGAGCCCCACGTTGGGCGCCAAAAAGGGTGTGCTGGTTTAGGCCCTGCCAAGACCCAAGACCATGCTGCCGTTGTCCCTCTCCCACCCTCGGACCAGACAGGGCAGGGAGTGAGATACAAACCCCGGAGTTGAGATAAGGAAAAATTTAATACAACAGTGTAACAAATAATAAACCCAACAACAGCAATAGCAATAACAACAACAATAAACAGTAATAACAGTAAACAGGACAAAGGATATACAGAGATATACCGCAAGAGACACAGCAGTCTTGTTGCACATGCTCTCAGGGACAAAAGCAACAAAGAACGGTTCCCGTGCTGCCGCACCGGACCTGACTTCAGCATGGTATTGAATAACCCGTCTGGAGCTCCCTTCCCACTGCTGGGGAAACTTAACCCTATCCTAGCTGAACCAGGACACATGGTAATCACTTAACCACTTTATGCTTTGTTTCTCTACTAGTTGGAATGTGAATTCCCATTTTCTGTACTTGGAGCAGTTCAGCTTGCGAGCAATTTGGAGCAGGGAGTTCATGTTTATGCAGTGCCATGTGCTGTAGGCCCCTTCAATTAAATTGCACTAATAAACAGCTAATGGTAAAGTAACCAAGTGACTTCATGTGTACTATGCAAGAGAAAGGCTGCACACAAAGCAGGCTCCCTCCAGGCACATCAGGAACTGCCCCACCAGTGCCATAAGTAGCCAAGTGAGCAGGTAGTCCTAACTGAGTGAGACCTCAACTACCTGCTCACCCAACAGGTAAAACTAAGATGAAGTATGCAGATAAATTCAAGTAATAGAATAGTAATTTTCTGAGCACTCTTTGAAGAAATGTCTCCTGGGTCTCAGTTCTGATCTTATGTTAATAGCATCTGTCTGAGTTCATCCAGACAGAGCCAGCACCGCTCCATTGTCCTGTGTTTTGGGGTGCATGCAAGGCTGCAGGACTCCAATAGGATTGCAGGAAATAACATCAAAGTAATCTGAACCACATTTTTACTTAGTTTATTTGCTCAGCTAATTAACAGGAACAATTAAACTATTCTTTAATAGTTAATAGTAAAAAATTATTCAAATGTTTGTCCTCAGAGGCATACTTAAAACCTTGCTCATATTAAAGTTCTCCACATCCACTGTCAACACAAAGCTTAGGATAATAATTGCTAAAGGCAAGACGGTGTCCTCAGCCCCCACATATTAAAAGGCCAGATAATTAAGCAGGAGATGTTGCTGTATTGGTTTTATGTCCTTGGTCTCCTCCACTTATGGAAGAGTTATGATAAACAGTTAAAGATAAACTGTTTATTTGAATTTCCCCACCAAATAATAAAACTGGGCTTGTGTTTTCAAAGCCAAGGCTGTTGTGCAACCATCTGAATTTCAGCACATAAATGAAAATAATATTTTTAAAATAGACTAGGGAAAATGTGGGTGCTCTCCAGAAAGAAATGGGAGACTTGGTTACCCAGGATATAGGGACAGCTGAGGTACTCAATGACTTTTTTGCCTTAGTCTTCTCTGACAAGGACTCCATCCACACCACCCAAGACACAAAGGGCAAAGGCAGGGACTGGGAGAAGGAAGAACCACCCACTGTAAGAGAAGATCAGGTTTGAGACCATCTAAGGAACTTGAAGGTGCACAGGTCCGTGGGACCTGATGAGATGCATCTGTGGGTCCTGAGGGAACTAGTATGAAGTGGCTAAGCCACTCCATCACATTTGAGAAGTCGTGGCAGTCTGGTGAATTCCTGCTGACTGGAAAAGGGGAAACACAACCTCCTTTTTTAAAAAGGGGAAAAAAGGAAGACCTGGGAAACTACAGACCAGTCAGTCTCACCTCTGTGCCTGGCAAGATCATGGAGCAGTTGTGGTCAACTGGTCCATGTCTAAGTGGAGATCAGTGATGAGTGGCATTCCTCAGGAGCTGGTTTTGGGATTGGCACTGTTTAACATCTTTGTTGGCGACATGGACAGTGGGATTGAGGCACTCTCAGCAAGTTCACCAATGACACCAAGCTGTGTGGTGTGGTCAACATGCTGGAGGGAAGGGATGTTATCCAGAGAGACCTGGACAGGCTGGAGAGGTGGGTCCATGTGAACCTTGTGAAGTTCAACAAGGCCAAGTGCAAGGTCCTGCACATGGGTTGGGGCAATCCCAAGAATAAATACAGGCTGGACGAGGAGTGGTTGAGACCAGACCTGTGGAGAAGAACTTGGGAGTAGTAGTGGATGGAAAACTGACTATGAGCCAGCAATGTCTGCTTGCAGCCCAAAAAGGCAACGGTATTCTGGGCTGCATCAGGAGGACTGTGGCCATCAGGTTGAGAGAGGTGTTTCTCCTCCTCTACTCTGCTCTTATGAGACCCCACCAGTGTCCAGCTCTGGGGCCCCAAATATCAGAAGGACACAAACCTGCTTGAGTGGGTCCAGAGGAGACCACGAGGATGATCAGGGGCTGGAGCACTTCCCCTGTGAGGACAGGCTGAGAGAGTTGAGGTTGTTTAGCCTAGAGAGAAGGCTCTGGGGAGACCTTATAGCAGCTTTCCAGTACTTGAAGGGGGCTACAGGAGAGAAGGGAAGGGACTCTATCAGGGGGTGTAGGGATGGGATGAGGGATAAGGTTTTAAACTGAAAGAGGGTAGATTTATATTAGATATGAGGCAGAAATTCTTTCCTGTGAGGGTGGTGAGACACTGGCACAGGTTGCCCAGAGAAGCTGTGGCTGCCCCCTCCCTGGCAGTGTCCAAGGCCAGGTTGGACCGGGCTTTGGGCAACCTGGGCTAGTGGAAGGTGTCCCTGCCCATGGCAGGGGCGTTAGGACTGGATGAGCTTTAAGATCCCTTCCAACCCCAACCATTCTATGATTCTCTGATAAAAAGTATACATATAAGCATGTTGACAGCTGGGAAAATATTTCCTTATATCTTTTCATTAACAGTGAAAGCAAGTTTTTGCTTATACTGCTGGTAAGTGATTTTATAAGCCAGCCTGGTATATTCTGATTCCTTGATATCATCTCTTTCCTTCTCAGTAGCCCAGCTGTGTGTCAGGGTTGAGGTCTGTACCTGGCTAGCTCCAGCCCAGCAGGGTTTGCATATCCTAATATTTGGAACCTGGAAGTCTTGAAAACATGTGGCACCTGGTAGCATTTTCATGTCCATAATAAACAAAATCTATAGTGATTTGGATCAAATTCTGCTGTAGGCATGCTCCCTAGGGTAGTCTTTTTTTGGTGCTTTGTCAAAGTGGTTTTATTGTCTCTGCTGATCTTATGTTGGTATTGGCCCATCTTGGAGGTAGATGCTCCATCCAAAAGAGGGAATAAGCAGGACTGAGTTTATTTCAAGGCTCCTCTAATGGCTTGTACCTCTGTTGTCTGATGTAACAGCTTCATCTAAGCACATTCTTTGTGGAACACCCAAAATGAGGGATGAGAATCAAAGCAAGGTTTCTTACCCATGAATGTTGGTCGGGTCCTTCCAGAGAGGATGCAAGCCTTTTTACGGTGATCTCCTGGGTACCTCCCACCACTGCCAGGCAATATCACAGCATCCCATATACAGCACTGAGGTCCAGCAGGTAGGAGAGAAACAAGATCCAGTAGCAGGAAAAGCTCATTACAGAGGGGTTTCGGTTCTTAGCCCCAGTCTGATTTCTGGCTTAGATTCTTGTCTAGACAATTCTCTGCAGTGAAAGGAAAGTGAAGCTGGCTGTTAGCTGGCTTCTCTGGATCCATCTCTGGTGTGTCCATCAGTAAACTGAGCAGTTGTTCTGGTGGCTCTGGGACAAAGGAGAGTAACACAGAGCAGCTCCATGGCATGGGATTGAGACATTGTTAAGGTAGATAGGACACATATTAATGTATGAATACAAAGGGAATATAAGTATGGGAGAATATGATTGTGAGCAGCAGGGCTGAAACAGAGTGACTGCAGGTCATTTGAAGTCTTCCCAGCCACACAGAGCTTCTCTAGAGGGGCAAGATGACAATTCCTTGCAGGGTTTTTGCTGCAGATACAGAGCAACAAAATTAATTAATTCTGAAATTGAAGTGAACATTGCTATTATATTAATGTTCATCAGTCTTCAGAATGTAATGCAGGATTCACAGAGCATTATGTTTAGCAATAGACAGATAATTTCCTGCTCCAACTGATAGGTGATCCAGTGCATGCTTCCTAAATGTTGCAAAGATTTCATCTATTTTGTCTGCCATTGTCTTGAGAGGTTATTCTGACCTATATAGTATGAAAATAGTTATTTTCACTTCAGTCTACCATACAGTTTTGCCTGAACAGCAAAAGAAAATCCCATACCAAAAACCAAAACAGAAGAGTTCATCATAAAGCATGTGGCTGAATAATAGATTTGGGTAAATGTTGTTCTAGACCACCAAATGTTTGCTCTTGTGATGGGTTTCTTTATGGCCTATGTGAAGACTAAGTTACTATAAATTGTCATCTTTCCCATATAAAGAGGAACGTTAGATCAATAGCCACATATGCTAAGAATAAAGACTATAAAACTGTCAAACTTACAGAAAAGATTTCAGCACCAGTTATGTGAAAAAGCTACTTGAGGTTAACTCTTTATGGTCAGGAAGATTCTGAGATCGGGCTGTTTCTCTGCATGCACCTGTGTATCCTCTGTACCCACACTAACCCCTCGACCTATTTTTCACAGCTAATATCAGCTAAATAGGAAAGGGGAATTACTACAGTTTTGATATGGATCGGCTGACTAGTACAAGATAGATCAGAGAGCGGTTGAACCCCACCACATGAGACAGTGCAAGATCCAAATTCTGGAAAAACTTCCTTCTCTCAGAGCTGTATCTGTTTCAACAGTAGATAATCGAAGCACAAAATCCAGATTTATAGAATTATATTTATATTTATTTATATTTCATCTCACTGCTTATTAAGCTGTGTGACTGTATCCATCCAGTGAGGGCTGTAAATACTGGCAATACATAGGAAGTACATTTTGAGTTACTATCCCTTCTTCTGAAAAGCAAATATTGAAAGAAAGAGGAGATCCAAGCTGCAGTTGCCATAGTCCATAGCTTTCCCCATGCTCAAAGGGGAAAGGATTCAGCCATCTCTAGTTCCTTGTCATGTACTATGAGATTTTCCAGATTTTTCTTTAAAAGAGTTGTGCCAAACAAGACTTACTGTTACAAAATCATCTCCGCTTTCCATGCCCACTAGTTTTCCTGTAGTCCCTTTTCAGAAAAGGACTCAGACACATACCTAAATTTCAACTGTGCGGTTTATGCAGATGCTTAAATGAAAGGTTAGCTCATCAGCTGCTGTGAGCTGCGTTTCTGCTTATGGCCCTGATCTGGCTAATGAAGGAAGAAAGAAAAGCTGCAAAGATGAGTTGCATTAGAGACCAGCAGAAAAGCAGTGTTTGAAGAGCTGCCCTGTACCTGCTCTGACTCTTCCTCAAATTAAAGACTTCAGTACCCAAAGAAACCTGCCTAACTTTATAAATAAGGATTGTGGAGGCCTGTCAGTGTTCACTGGTGTATGGTTTGCTTCCTTGTCCATTCAAAAGCCTTTTGTTGACTTACAGCTCAGAGGCTGCTCAGGTGTTTGGTCTCTCTCATATCAGAGAGTACCTGTCCCTGTTTCACTTCACTTATCATGGGTGTAGACTTGCTGTATGTGAAGGGAATGTCTAGGAGGGAGGGTCCCTCTCTTTCCTATGGGAAGATATATTGGATACTCTTGATATTGGAGAGAAATTTTGCCTTTAAAGGCAAATGACCCTTCAGGAGAAGGGCTTTACATACAATTAACTTCATCTGAAAACATTTTTAAAATTTGAACCTGTTGGTCATCAAAAGCCAGTGATATTAATCATCCTGGCTTTGAGCTGCAAGCTCAGGGATCAGCTTTAGATATGGAATTTGAAAGCTCTTCCTAGCATTCAGCTCTGGCTGTACAGTTCTGACTCGCATTTGGAGGAATTTCACACAAATTCCAGTCATGAAAATGAAACAAGACCTTCTCTATAAGTTCATGGACTGCTGAGATGAGCACAAAAATGCCCCAAATTGGAACTTCTTGTATTCCTCCCCACCATGTCATTCAACACTTCTTCCATGCATCTTAAAAATTTGTAGAGGTTTTCCTAAGTTAAATCTCATAACACGGTCCACAGGGCATAACACTTAAGCAAACTATGGCTTGCTGGCAATGCCATGATGGTTGCCACACAGCTCTGATTGTTAGTAATTTTTTTTCATATAAGGTTTACTTGATCTTCCATTATTGCTAGCCTCAAATATTAAAAAATTTTGACTCAGACCTCAAGTATTGTGAAAACAGTTGTAAAATCTGAAGATTAACAGAATTAAAATGCTTAATTTCTGTTATCTTGGAACTTTCTGATACCTTCAGTTTCTTTTTATTTTTTCACTTTTCCTCCAAAACCTCTCAGGAAAAGATAAGCCCTTTAACTGAAACCTGCATTTCTGGTATCTGGTGCTGTGGGAAAGCCATGGGCAATGCTCATGATTAAAGTTTTGTGGCACTGTTTGAGGAGAGGTGGCCATGAGCTGTCAGCATTGCAGGAGAGTTAAGATGAGGGAGGGAAAGGAGCAGTGGAAGCAAAAGCCTTGTACATAGAGAACAGGGCATCAACCAGTCAGACTTAATTTCAGGTTGGAAATGTTTGAAGGGCTTGAGATGACCCAGAGCCTTCCAGTAGGAAAGACGAGTGCCAGGGAATCCACAAGGGTGGAGCTAGCAAGAAGTGAGCTTGGGACTGTAGGGATGAAACAGCACCCAGCTCTCATCTCTTATGCTATTGTCACCTCTTATGGTATTGACCCAGAGGGCAATTGAGCACCATGCAGCTGCTTGCTCACACTTTCTCCCGCATGGGACGGGGAGGAGAAAATAAAATACAAGTCTCAGGGATCGATACAAGGACAGGGAGGGATGACTCACACGTTATGGTTATGGGCAAAAAACAGACTCAACTTGGGGGAGAGAGAACGTCAATGTAATTTGAACACCACCACCACTAATTTATTAAGTAAATGGAGTAGAACAGTGAGAAATACAAGAACACCTTTAAAAATACCTTCCCTCCACTCCTCCCTTCTTCCTGGGCTCAGATTTGCTCCCGATTTCTCTACCTCCTACCCCACAGCAGTGCAGGGGCCAGGGGATGGGGGTTGCAGTCCATTCATCACCCGTTGTCTCTGCTCCTCCTTCATCCTCAGGGGGAGAACTCCTCACACTCTTCCCCTGCTCCAGTGTGGGGTCCCTCTCAGGGGAGACAGTCCTCCATGAACTTCTCTGATGTGAGACCTTTCCACAGGGCAGCAGCTCTTCATGAACTGCTCCAGAGTGGGTCCTTCCCATGGGCTGCAGTCCTCCCAGTGATGGACTGCCCCAGCATGGGCTTCCCTCAGAGTCCCGGCCTTCTTTGGGTGCAGCCCCTGCTCTGGCGTGGGGCCCTCCGCGGGCTGCAGGTGCATCTGCTCCACTGGTGGCCTCTGTGGGTGCAGGGGTACAGCCTGCCCCCTCACCACGGGCTGCAGGGGGGTTTCTGCTCTGGCACATCTCCCCCTCCTCCTCCTTTCTTCAGTTGACCTCAGTGTTTGCAGAGGTATCTCCCTCACTCTTCGTCCTCCTCTCAGGTTCCCCTTAAATACCACAGAGGTGCAGCCACCATCACTAACTGGCTTGGCCTTGGCCAAAGTCAAGTCCAACTTGGAGCTGGGGGAGCTCCGAGAAGCTTCTCACAGGGGCCACCTCTGTAGCCCCTCCCCCACTACCATAACCCCACCACACACAAACCCAACACAGCTATCATGTAACAAAATATTTTGTGATTTTATACCAGGAGTGAGTCATACCCCTGTGACTTCCCTTTAGTGGCTCTTCTGTGAATTGTTTACTTTGCAAAGATACATGTTGCTTCCAAATCCTTTCTACTTCTTCAGAGGTTTGCCAGAGGGGTAAGCAGGGTGCTGGCCCATATCAGCAAATGTCTTCTGTAGCAGCATGGCCATGCCATGAGGCAGTTTCTCCAACAGCACTCAGTGGCTGAGCCCTTGTGCTGTTTGTCACAAAGTCCAAAAGCAAGTGTGCTTTCTGTGTTGTGTGTAAAGCCTATGCTAGCAGTACCCAGTGACTGCTCTGAGGGCACTGAGATCTGAGGTCCTGTTGGGATCTTTTTGTTTTGGGATGGCATGAAATCGGAATTTCTTTTCCACAGAATAATGTTGTATGTCAAAGGAAAAAAATGCTGTTCTGTTCTTTCATCAAAATGAGATGAAAGGTGGGATTTGCCAAACTTATTCTAGGAGGGCTATTCAGGACAAAATCTTCTTTCAAAAGACCTTAAGCAAAAATGGGTTTCTGCTTCTCAGCTTGCCAAAGGGATCCATAGCACAGGCAGGTGTCCAACAAGACCAAAGGAAGCAGTGGATGAGCATTGTGGTGGCCAGCCTGTTAATGCCACTGTCTCTGCACCACAGTCACATTTCTGGCATTTGGAAGATTTTTTGTCCACTTCTGGGATATTGTGAATGTATTATATTATTTTCTTCAAAAGAATAAATTAATAATTGAGACTTGAATCTAGATGAGGCACTTTCTGGGTTTATTTCCTGAGTGCTCCTGGTTAATACATTCCCCTGAGTCCCATGATCAATTCTCATCTCTTCTTGTCTGGACTTCTGATGACCCTGAGGAGATACCATCATCTTGCTGTGCTTTCTTCCCTATCTCTAAAGTGCTGATAATACTTTCTTCCCCTCTAAGATATATTTTGCTTATTAGGCTAAAATCTGTGATGACACAGGCTGTCTTTTTCTACGTGTGGAAGTGAAGTGCCCAGCGTGTGGATGACTGAAATCAGGTCTCTAAGAGCACACAGAAACCTGGATGTGGATGGGGTGTGATTCCTCCCAAGGCATCTGCTAGTGTCACTTCACATGGTGGGGCAGCCTTTAGTGTGCCTGGGAGCTGAAGCTGGGCATGATGCAAACCCTTCCCTAACTTGGGAGAAGAGAGCAGGAAACCAGAGTGCTGCACCTCAGCTGGGGTGTGTGACTTGTCACCAGAAGCCTGGTGCCTAAAGCCTTTTGGATTGCACCATTAAATCTCCACCCAGTTGGGAAACAAGAAGGGTAAGACCACCACAAGACTGTCTCACCAAGACGATTTATGGGAAATATGACTGTAAAAGCAGTTGTTGCTGCAGGGATAGGAATACCAGAAATACTTCTCTACTGGTTTTCTTGGCAGACTGTTTTCAGCAGTTTTGAACTTCCCATACAGTCACCTTTAGAGCTGAAATTGCCAGTGCCTGCTTTTTGTGCCAGGCTGAATCTTTGCCCTGGAAAATTTCCATTGGCACAGTTCATTCTTGCCCAGGTTATGTTGTCCAGAGGAAAGGCTTTTTAGAGCACTCTACTTAGGTAGCCATCCTCCAACTAGGACCAAAGTGCTTATTAGCTCCAACCTCCTAAGCTGTGTTACCTCATTGGGCTGATTTGCAGAAGTCTTGAGCACTGGAAGTTACAATCAAAATTAATGATAGTTCTGCTTATACAATAGAAGCTACTCTGAAAAATCAGGTCTTTAGGTAAGCTTGCTTCAAGCAACGTAAATTGAAGGTTGTCATTTACCTTTCCTCTATGACTGGTCTCCCTGTTTGTGAAGAGAGGACAGCATCATCCACTCATTTCACTGATCGGAAAACTTACCTTATTTTTGAGACGCATGCAGTTGGCACTATGCAATGTGTAATTCATCTTCAGAACAGGGTTCTGGATGACAGAAGTGGGGACAAAAAAACCCTTAATGCACAGCACATACCAGTATGAGCAGAGAGTGTGTGGGAGCTGTGCTGAGGCAGGTTTTCAGGCATTACTGCTGCATGTTGTGTCACTGACCTGTCCTCAGAAAGGCAATGATGGCTCTGGACATAGGATGCTCTCAACACATCAGCAACTTAGGCGGAAACCACTGCATCTTTGGGCAATTCAAATCTGGGACTGCTTTGCCCCAAGGTCTGCTGGCTGCTCCATGTGACTGGCCAGGCTCAGCAGTGACTTTCAGAGCAGCCTGAGAAGCCCCTGTAATGGTGTTCTAAACAATGTGTGTCTGTGCAACATCATCAGAAGTGTCTTCGTGCCTACTTAGAGGAAAGGCCATGCTGGTTTTGATGTGCTTTGTGGCACTTTTTGCCTGGAAGTCTGAATTAAATTTTCAAATCATGCTGGAAAAATAATAGGCAACCTCTATTGACTATGGACAGTGTAGTGTACCAAAATGTGGTGATGATAGGTGGCTTGTGGCTGTTTGTTGAACAGAAAAACTGCTGAATATATTGTGGTTACTTGTATTCAAGTATTATTTTTTTTTTTAAATCTGATTATTCCTTTTACAGGTCCACATTTTGGCTAATTTCTAAAAACATAGAACTTGTACTTCAAGGACCATTTACATCTCTTGTCCTGTGGGGGGCTGTGCAGTGTGCTAAGCTTCTGGGAAAGCAGAAACTCCCCAAGTCCCGTAAATTAAAAAAAAAGATTTTTTTAAAAGCGCGTTTTTTTCCTGGTTAAAGGCACATGACTAGCTATTTATAGAGTCGATCTCATGATGCATTCACTCTCCTTTAAATCACGCTTCTTGTAGATTAGAAAGCACATATAATTAAAAGGCATCATGGCACAGAGAAATATACTACTTTTTCATAACCCCACATCTCAGTGAAAACTCTCTCCAAGTGGCAAGTGATCATTTCAAAAATGTAAAAAAAAAAAAAAAAAAATGTAGATGACTTTTTGACACTGCATTTATTTGATAATTCTGTGTAATAGTTTTCAGAGAGGCAGGATTTCCAACCCAACGCATTTGAGGAACTTTGTCTTTTAGGTCTGCTATGCATTTCCAGATCCCAGGGGCAAGGCAAGGAGACACATTTACATTTTCAAGGAATTTGAACAGTTTGGTCACTGGCAGGTTGAAGAGAAAGGGCTGGAGCACTCTTACTATTTCTTGACATTCATGATACTGGCCCCATTAAATGTCAGTAGCACTGTGTGAAGAGCTTTATAGGCATGTCATGGGCAAAGCCTGACTCGAGAGAAAGACAGATTTTCCTATTTATTTCAGAATAGAAAGGCAAGGCAGGGATGGGAGGCCCCACAGCTTGCATAAGAAGCCATGGGAAGCACTGTTGTTACCATCCATCACTGCTGCTCTGAGTGACCTTCTGGTGGGCATGTTGAAAACATCCCATGGAGCAAGGAGGACTCCAGGCAGTTTCACTTTAGTGGCCTTTCCACGTGTGTCTTCTGCTTCCACTCCTGCTTTGGGTGCCTGGGTCTTGGAGCCAGATCTTTAGGCCAGGGTGTTGCAGGATCTGGGATTTTGCTGGTCTGACATGTGGAACAAGGAGCCCTTCATCCCCAGTAGACCCTTTTGGCCTTGTTTTGTGTCTCAGAATGTGACTGGGGAGTGTAGTGCTGTGTGTCTTCACACAGCAGCTTCTGCCAAATGCTGAACCCTTTTTGCTTGTCTCTCCTGCCTGTTACTTTTCCTGCATGCATCAAGGCTTAATGTCCTCTGGTGTGCAGGCTGCCCTAGGTACAGACATCCCCCCTCTTCCCCATCCCCATGGGGCTGGGCTGCATGCAGCTCCCCTGTGAGCTGGGAAGAGGAGCAAGTATTGCACTGCTCCAGGACTGTGCAACTCAATCCTACTCTGTGCTGATACCGCCAACCCCTCAGAGCAGAAGACGCAGAGTGAAAGTAGATGAAGGGTAGAGAAATGAGTCAGTCAGTTATCTTCCTGGTTTTTATCAAAGTGAGATACACTTGCAGTTTGTAAGATTTTTTTAATTTTAAACTAAAGGAACAAAGCAAAGGAAGAACAAGAGTAACATTTTAATTGGTAACATCTTGTATGAAACAAAACACAAGACTGCAGATGTCTCTGCAAAAAGTTGACTCTTGGTTCTGTAGAGTTACAATACATAGAAAATAAAATTATAAGAGCAAATAGCACCCCTAACTGCCCCAACCCACCCCAACTCACTATTTATTTCCAGCCAGCTTCTCAGTTGCTCTGTTTTCCCATGAAAATCCATCCGCAAGGCTGTGACATGCTCTGAGGACTGGTAGAGGAGTTTTCACCCATGAAGGTCCAAGTGGCAGGAAAGCAAAGCACAGAGCCCCTGGAAGAGACTGCCCAGGCAAGGGAGAGGAACCATGCCATAGGGCAGCTGGGCTGTTGTGCAGCTGCAGCAGCCTGATTTTCCAAGAGCACTTTCCCTTTGCTGAGGTCTTGAGACCTTCCTGTGATCTGCAGGTGCTTCAGTGCTCATCCCAGGAAGCACCGCAGATAGCCAAGGCCTTGAAGCAAGCAGCATCTCAGTACCTGCTGTTTCCCCAAGCAGGTGAAGGGTGTTCTGCTCTGCTGGTAGCTCATGTTTCCCACCTCCATGATGCAGTACTGCCACAGCTTATGCTTTGTGCTGGATAACAAAGCTGTGCCTGTAGGGGGGAAGTGGTAGGGATGGATGCTCAACCCTTCCCCATTTCACATCAGGTCTGTGTCTACTCTGCCTTGCCCTGCTTGTAACACCCACTACACAGAAGAGTAAAAAATGCGGTGAACAGTTCTCCAGCACTCAATCCTCTGCCTTGCAGTCTGTGCCCACTCTTCTCATATGCATCTTTCTATCATTATGTCTTCTCCACAATCTCTACTTACATACAGCAACTTTCATTGCGTTTCCATGATACTCAGCCAGCAGCAACGGATCCTTTATGGCAGCTGGATGGAAAGCAGCTGCATGGGCTGGATCCGCAAGCTTACTGTGGTGCGTGTGTCTGGACCATTGCAGGGAGCTGATATGAATTCACAAAGTTGCAGCACTGTTTGTTCTTGACTGGAAAGGTCCTTGTGCTCTGAACTGCCCATGAAGGTGAAGCTTCCTTGGGGAAGCTCCTACATGGTGTTTACCTTGCTAGTGGCAAGGCTGTGGATGGGGCTGAGAAGTTTTCCTTTCATCACAGACTGTTTCTGAACTATTTTGTCCCTCTGCTCTAGACATGTCATTTCACGGGCAGGTTGTGCAGGAAGGATATAGAATACCTTAGCTTTACATAGCACCTTTTGTTAGAAGAGACCCAAGGTACTGACATGTACCCAGCTCTAAAATGCAACCTGCTGCACAGCAGAGCTCCTCCCGAGCTCAGAACAGACTGAATATAGTGACTTGTTTTTCCAGGATCTCAGAGTCAACCCCGTAATGCATCAAGAACTTTTCCTCTCAGAAGCATATTTCTCTTATACTTCATGATGATCCGGTATCATCAATTATTGCCACAGTTTGCTATTCACTTTGTTTTACACCTTACTCTGTCACTGCAGGATACCAGCCTGCTATGGCATGTACTCCAGCAAGCTGAATTTCATACAAAGAGAAATTACAGACTCTTCATCCATGCCCTAAGGTTTCCTGGAGGGAATAAGGGAGGAGCTGGCTCATAGCAGAATCCTGCTATATTTTATACAGGCCCCAATAAGTCTGATTCCCTGACACAATATAGTCAAGATGAAAATTCCCCTGACAGTACAGCTTATCTCCCTTCTGCAGGAAAAAGGGTCTCCCAAAATTTAATGTGCCCTTTCCATCTCCTATATTTGATCCCACAACCTTGTTGAGGAGGATGGATGGCTCTTTGTACAACATCACTGTAAAAGACTTGTTCATATTTTGTTTGCGGTTGACCTGAGCATAGATGAAGTAGTTGCCACTCTGCTCGATTATGAGGTACTGGTCATGGTCCTTCTGCACAAATCCATCGCAGTGCTGTAAGTTCCACTCCCAGCTCATGGCATCTTGGAAGTTTGATGTAGAAGGCTCTTTGACTGAGGAAAACATAGAAAAAATGGGTATGAAGATTAATTATGTTTAAGGACAACCTTGTTCTGTACCTGAGCATTTGTGACTCATGTCACAATGAGCCTGTTCCCCGTTGGTACATCTCACTCTCCATTACCTTTCTGACTTTTAAAAATTAATAATAATAATAATAATAATAATAATAATAATAATAATAATAATAATAATAATAATAATAATAATATATTGTTGTTGTTATTATTGTTGGGTTTCCTCAGAAGTGCTAGGAAGGGTTCTCAATCTGACAAGAGAGGCTGTGTAGGACCCCCATGGCCATGGGTGTCTTGGAGGGCCTCCCTGCCAGGACAGGTTAGCTGCTGAATGCACCCTGGAGATGGGGAAGCTTCAAGGCTGAGGGCTGGGTCTGAGCTGGGGTCTAATAAGAAAAATTAATGGGTAGAACTTCAGCCAGATCTGAAGATGATGAGGGTGGTTACCTCTGCTCACGGGCTGCTGGGGCTATAGTTCTTCACAAGAGCTGAGCCTGCAGAATCTTCCCAGATCTCCCCACTCTCTCTCTGCACTGGATGAACACCTGCTGTCAGCATTAAAGCTAACAATGGGTGGCAGCTGTCATAGCCCTTGCTGTGCGCACAGACAGGCTGGGTAAGGAGGCAGCAATGCACAGCAGTGTTAGACTGTGCATGCCGTGAGTGCATGTCTGCCTGCGGTACGTAATGCAGTGGGGTCTCAAGGCAGAATGGATCAAATACCATTTAACAGTTACACCCAGCTCAGGCCACAGTGCTGGTAGGTACCTTCCGTGTCTACCTCGGGGCATTCCTGGCTGGTTAGGGTCTTACACAGTTAGCAGTCATTAGCTGAAGTCTTATCCATGCAGAAGTTTTTAATTGATTTAATGAAATCTCTCTCAGCTGGTATATGGGGCATTAGTTTAGGACTTCCCTAGGCTGAGCTTAGGGAACTGATGAGTAACACTTAGCAGCAATAAATCTGACCTTTGTGATGCTATTTTACTGGCCACTTTCAGAGAGGTGCACTTCTGGCAGAGAGAGGGAGTTGCTGGCTGACAGCCCTGGGTGCAGAGCTGGGGAGCTCTATTTGCTGTGGCCACAGTGCCTCATGGGCTCTGTATTTCTGTGGTCAGAACTTACATCTGTCCTCAGAGCAGTTGTAACCAGGTATGAGGGCCGTGAGACAGTCATCTTTGTTACAGCACAATCTGACAAAACAGAAAGCACGTCTAGCATCTCCATACTTACAAGATCCATGTGCCCAGCACAACTCTGGTGTCTGTGGAAAGAAGCAGTGCTTGGTCAGTGTTTTCTGCTGCAGTGTTTTCCATCTATCAGTGAACTCAACAGGGAAGCATTATCACTACAAGAGCACAAAAGCATTCTCCCAGGAAGGGAAATAACCTTTTTATCCATAATTACAAACAAATGGAAGCAATGATTTGTTATGAGAAAACATCTGTTTCCCAGCAAAGTTTGAAATGTTTAGAAGAGATGAGCAATTTTCATATACATTTTGGTGCTATTTTCACAAAATAAAAAAGGCAACCATCAGTAGTGTCTAGAAGGAGATCTACGCTCCTCTTGGTGGCAGGACTTTCACGTCATCCCTGGACTTGGCTCTCATGGACTGTCACATGTGATGTCTCTGTGGACAAGGACGACTTAAAGCCAGTACATACACATGGGGAGCTGCACAGCGTTGTGCTAATTCACCCTCACAAAACCACGAACCTTTCCCCCGTGCATCATAGTTTGAAATCATTTAGTGCTGATTCGGTGCATGGCAGAACCATGCAGTAGCTGTGAACCACAACTCACACATGCCGCTTTTCCGTGCTCTGAGAGCCATGAAGGCGTGCAGTCACCTCTTTTTTGGAGTCACTCTTGGGCTTTGTAGCCCCTATGCAAGGAGGAAGAAGGAAACATGGAGGGCTGAAGAGATGCCCTCAAGGTCACACCTGATAAGCAGAACAGGGAGAACAGCTTCTGACTTTTAAACCTACTTCTCTTTAACTGCTACACCATGCTTAGCTCAGGGTGACAGGCACAGTGCTTTCTGATCCACTAGTTAGGGTAGTTTTTCAGTGCTCTTTCAGCCAAGGGAAGGAGGTGGCTCTGTGGGTGACTAAGTAGTAAACTGTCAGCGGCAAGAGATTTCAGTCTATTCCTGTGACTCATAGCTCAGTGTTTGCTTATGGAGGTCATGCTCTTCCTACACAGCAGCTATGTTCTCTCTCTGGCCAAAGACCATAAAAAGCAGGCTTGGGATCAGCTTATAGACACAGGGACCCAACTCTGTCTCACATCTTAATAAATGCAAGCTCTGAAATGCTCAAAATAGCTATTGAAGCACAACCTCATCTGTTCCTTAGGAAGTTGCTGTCCTGAGTGCTGGGGAGGTTGTCGGCTCCCTTGTAGAGGAAGGCTTTTATTACCCGGTCCCACTTTCTCCAATTAATATGAATCAACAGGACTGAAGGCAGTTCCTTCACTTACTAAAGTAACTGTCTGCAGTATGAAAAAAAAAGGGGGAGAAGTGGAATATGCATGAAATGCTGCGTGCATCCATGTGCTCACTGCCACTGGAAGGGGTGCAGTTGTGACTGCAGGTCACAGAGCTGCTGCTTCTCAGCTCCCAAATAGATGAGGAAGCCTGTGAGAGTGGGGTTAAAAGTACCAAAGCAGTTTAAAAAATATTTTTATATATTGTTTGCTAAATGATAATGCTGTAAGGTGCAGAGTGGGCTCCTCTCTTGTGGGAATTTAGCAGTTTTTATATTTTACAAGAACAATCAGTACCTTTTAGGATCAGTCCTCAGAGGAGTTCCTGGTATCATTGTGCCACAAGAAGCTGGCAGACTGTGAGAACGAGCCATCCTGCCTCTTAACAGAAGGGGACTTTTTCCTTGTCCTCTTCCCCCTCAGAACTGGAACTGGAGGGAGCTACATCACAGCAGGGTATGTAAACCAGCCTCCTAAACTAGTACTTGAATCCTTCAGAAGACTGAGGCACAGTTTGGAAACCAGAAAATAAACCCCTGACCTTCAGCAAATTAGTCACTTGGATGACCCTTGTATTTCTGTTCATTACCATACATACAGACGCAGAAAATAGCCCATTAAAATCAGCTGATAAAATGCAGAAGACAACTTGACTCAGTAACTGTTACTTGGGATATATCATATTAGTACTTGGTAAAATCAAGAGTGAGAAGGCTTCATGCCTCATCCTCTCCTGTCCTTACAAAGCATCATGAGTTGATATCACATTAGGACAGCGTATGTTATTGGCACAGGAGAGGAAACAGAAGAGAAATAAAAATGGATTTTTTTTAAAAAGCTTATAGAAATGAAAGCAAAATGCCGAAGAGATTTCCCCAAGGAATTGATGGAAATATTATCAGCTGAAATCTTAGAAATGAAAAGTGTTAGCTGTCTCCAAAAGAGAAAGAATGACTAGATTAGTTAGTTGATAGCAGTTAGTTGATAGCATTAACACAACATTGTTAATCATTAGGAATAATATGTGTGTTGTATACTCCAGAGTTAGGAATTTTGCTTAGCCCTTACCTGCTTATGATGGAGCAAACAGAAGACTATAGAAACCAGGGCTGAAATCATAATCAAAACAAATATTAAGGTATAAAAAGCCACTTGACAGCATGAGAATTTCCTTTGCTGTGGAATATTTCCATTCTCCAGCAGGTTTGGTGATTCCATGAGGCTTATTCTCAAGACAGCTAGAGGTGAGGATGCAACAGCACCACAGCTGAGAAAGTCTCTGCCACAGTTCCTGAGGTCCTTATTGCCGCAGAGGAGCATAGACACGATTATATGCTGAAGATTTTCCCCATGCTAATAAAGCAAAGAGGAGGAGCCATGGTGTGTTTCATCACTAGTCCGGGCTCAGAGTCAATGAGTTAACAGTTCCTCATGAAACCAAGGCAGAGAACTTTCATTTGGCTCCTGGCCTGAAATGACTGAAATGAAACTCCGGCAACTGGCTACAAGGGCTCTGAAAAGTGCCTTGGACTTTCCTGCAAGGAGTCAAGTTTACAAACTTTTCAGCCAATGTAAAGTGAAGGGATGAGGTGGCGAGCACAGGAACATTCCAATGGCTGTGCTCGATCTGCTTCTGTCTCCAGAGGTACCAGTGTTTCTTACGGCTGAGAAGTTGGCACCAGATTAAACCTGTTTCTGATTGTGACAGTGCAGATCGGAGCACTGATGACGGAAGGGCATTTTTGAAGTTCCTTGCGGACATGATTCATGCAGTAAAAGTGAAACTACACACACTTAAAAATATGACTACAAGCAAGCACTGCTGTGGAGCTGCAAGTGTAGCCTTAGCGGTAGATGGAAACAGTTGCATGCAACCACCAGCTTGACTTCCACACATTTGAGGAGAAGGAGGGAGAATAGGAAAAGAGTTGGGATTTTATAAATAGCTTTCAATCTGCAGTTTGAAATGAGCTGGCTGATTTTCAAAATCTTCCTAAAATATTTTTTAGTTCTGCCCTTTTTATTTTTTTCTTGCCTAGTTTTTGAATTCCTTACTATGAAGACAAAATTATAAGTTGGGCGTTGTGTGGGGAAGGCAAGAAAAAGAAAAAGGAAAGAAAAAGCAGCTAGACATGAGAAGTAAAAAAACCAAAGGAAAACTAAGCAACACCTAAGAGAAATACAACTTTAACTGTCAACCTTTAAAGTAGTTTCTATTTTTACATTCTGCACATTCTTCTGAATTTTCTTTCAATATGAATAAGCGTTCTTCATTGGTGTTCGTTTAAAAAAGACATTCTGACACACAAAGATGTCACTTAGAGATCTCTGCCAGCTCTGCTGCACTCCTTTGCTAGGGATGACATGCATGGAAAATGTCCTTTCTACACTTTAGTCTTGTTTCTGCTCTTCCCCTTCCCCTTCCCAGCCTGCACAAGAAGATTAAGCTCTTCCACCTGCACAGAACCAAAGTTAAGTATCTATGTGTGGCAGAGGGGTGGAATGGACACAGAAATTTGGAAGGTGCACAAGAACAAAACTGAAAACCTGAACTGTTGTGTTAATACTCTGCTTTGTCTTCTGAATTCTCACTTAGCAGTATAGTCAGTGCTTAGCACGCATTAAATTCAGGGTGAGGCAGAGGGAAAGCTGCTTGTGCTGCCTCCATAAAACTGCTGAGCTGAGCTGCTGGGAAGCTCCCATCTGTGCTGCTGCCAGTCTGGGAGGACACGCCATGGCCAGTCCAAAGCCACCCCACCACTGTCCTGGCTTTTTGCAGTCAAACCTGGAGCTTCTTAGAGGAAAGGTGGAAGGGAATTATTCAGAATGAAACCAAATATGGGAGGGCAGTGATGGAGGCAGCAGTGAGCTGCCTGCTTGGGGCTTGCCCCTGGCAGGTTTGTTTGTCCCTCAGGGCACACTTTGGGGCAGGTTCAGGGCAAGCTGTGGGAAAGAAAAGCCCCAGACAGCCTCAGTGCAACTTTCCTGTGCCCCCCCTCAGCTCATACAGGTTTTCTTGCCTGCCTTAGTTGTGACTCCACATGATTAATGTCAAGGAGACAAGGTACTTTCCACCAACTCCTTCCTAAAAATGGCAATTAAGGACGGGGCCAGTGTGTGGAGACCTATTAACCTCTATGACATATGCCTGCCTCTACACTCTGCCCTGGAGTGACAGTAGGGAAAAAGAAATTACTGTCCCTGCACCAGCCCCTTTCCTCTTTCCCTTAAATAATTGGTTTATTTAAGCCATGTGTGCAAGAAATGATCCAGCTGTTCCTCTGAGCTGGACCAAACCTTGCAGTCACCTTGAAATGGAGCAACACCTGTATGAGGAATACATACCATCTGCCACAAACAGGGATTGCTTATGGACAGAGAGTCTGCATCTCCCTGAGCACTCCCGTAGGCTTATTTAGAAGTCCCATTTTGACCCCAAAATAGCATTGGCCTGTGGCTCCAGTCCCACAGCCCCAGTTGCTAAGCTTGCGAGCTGTTAAACTCCTGGATTTGATCACAAAAAAAGACCTAAGCAATCCTCATTCTAAAGCATGCAACTGAGACTTCCTGTGGCATCCCATATAGCGCAGAGGCAGCAAAAGGTCTAAAAAGAAGTATATTTAAAAAAAAAAAAGAAGAAAAAACAAACTAAAACAAAACAGAAAATATCACAAGGGGAAAAGAACATCTACACAACAGCAATTTCATCAACTTTTTGGTTTCTTAACCCACAAAAAAACCACTTTTTTTGAAACAAAAAATTATCATTGCTACCACAAATAGAGCTCAGGGGCAGAAAATGTCAGTGCCGGTACTCCAAATTTGCCAGTTATTTAGATGAATACAGGGTTAAAATGGGACAGAACATACAGGGGAGTGATTGTACAGGATCAATAAGGGCTGGAGTTGAATACTTCCAGCCTTCAAACAGGGATTTCATTTGGTGGAGGTGAAGTCCAGCTAGTGTTATATTTTATATTAATTATATCATATTATGTTAAGCACAGATACAGTAGCTTGTGTGACTCACTGTTAAGTGACAGCACTGAAGGACTGTGGCCAGGGACTGTAAATCTGCCTTTTCATCATGTTATCTGTAAATATACTGCCTGGTGCATGGCAGAGGGAGATCCATGCCAGGATCCCAGTGATGCCTCAAGCAATGGGCAGGGCTGGAGGAGCCCTGGCAGGAGTCAGCTAGTGACAGCATTTCAGTCTGCAGTTCCCCGAGCCTCAGCCAGGCTTGGGAGCAGATAAAGCACCATTTAAATTAAGGCTTTCTTTTTATTTGCAAGGATGTTTACGGCTGCATCTCAACTGTGTTTTCCCTACAGACCCTGGCAGCTTTTGTTCAGCCAGTGTTTTACCATGTTACCCCCAGTTAAAAAACAGATTCAGACTAAACCCAGCAGAGCAGAGGATGGAATCACTATCACATTTGGGCTCATTTTCTTCATCAATTCTCAGCACTTCTCAGAAGTTGCCTCAGCTCTAGGAATACAGTTTAGCAACAAACGTGTTTATTGACAGGGTGCCCACCGTATGCTGGTCTTGTCCTTCTTTTTCTTTCCTTTCTCTTGTCTAACAGCCTTTTAGGAAGGAAGGGAAATAAATCCACTGTAAAAGCAGTCATGGTTTGTATGAAGGGGCAGGATGTGATTCTTGCCTGCCTTTTCTCCCTCACTTTACTTCCATAGTTTCTTTAAAAGACAAGTGTTTGACAGGCTTTGCACTAGCAATGCCACAGCTTGAAATACATAAAGTTTATCTCTAGCCTTTGAATTTCCATTGTGTTGGAGTGCATGGGTGTAGGCATTTGATTACCAATTTTTAAATATGAAATATCTGTTAAAATTATTAAAGCAGAATGGGAATTTCTTATGCTCAACTGCTGAGCAGTCCTAATCTCATTTCCTCTACCTAAACTTGGCCCCAGGGATATGCGGTAATTTCATGGCTCAGGCACAGATTGGGACTTGCAGATTTACCACCGGCGTATTCCAGTGGGACCTTTCTGTTAGCCTGCTTGACACTATGTGATGATCTTCACTAGTGTGTTTGTCCCAGCCCCGCTCACTCAGACACCAGACTGTGCTTTTGCAGCCAGTCCCCGGGGAGCTGCTTTTCAGAGCCTCAGTGGTCATAGAAGTCTGTGCATTTTTCATCATCAAATACAGCACCACCTAGTATAAGTATGAAGTTTGCCTTAACCCTGGGGTGAGCTTTCCAAGTCCTGACCAGCTTGTTTTTAGTGAAAACAGAGGTTGCCCCACCTTTACTTTGTGATGCAGCCTTTTTTCATGTGTGTTTGTGGGAAGACGGGTGTGTTTCCTGTTGCCACAGCTTTCCAAGGATATGAAAAGCTTAAGAAGCACAGAAAAGCCCTAGCAGGGTTTCAACCCCAGTCTGCAGGTGTATAGAAAGAGAAAGATAAACTCATCTCATTTGAATTTCAGATCTATCTGCTGCACCATGTATCTAGGCATTACTGCTGCCCTCGTTTCCTTCAAACTGAGTGTTGGGGGGTGGGGAGGGAGCAACAAAATCAATGGGAGAAACGGGAAGAAGTTGGCTGTCATTGGGAAATAGCAGTAGGCAACTGTGTCAAGATGCCTTTCTGGGGGAGTGCACCGGTACCAGTCAGTCCCATACCTCAGGGCCATGGGCTCTGCGGTTGGCACGGAGCTGGCACAGGGACCACAGCTGTGAGTCCCCTAGCAGGAATCCCTGGCATTAAGTGCAAAGGAAGCGATCAGATACTGGTGCCTTGTTCTGGCAGCCGGCGCAGGCAGTTGCCGGCGCAGCCCCCGCTGAAGCAGGCCGAAATGCCTGCATGGCTTGGTGTGCATTGCCTTCTAGTACCTGCAATCACCGTGTGCCAAAAGGACTCTTCTAAAACGTGTCAGCAAAGGAGTGGTGTTTCCAAGACTGACAGCAGGGCTGAGCCCTGCAAGAAGGAGTGCGCTGCCGGTGCGGTGCAGCTGCCTGCAGCGCAGGGGGAGATTCCTCCCGGGCCTTGGAGGGACCCCTGGAATGTGAGCTTTCCCCAGGGCACAGCTGTTGGAGAGACGCCTGTGCTGGAGCTGAGGACTACAGGCTGTGCCAAGTCTGTGATTGCTCCTACCTGGTATTTTCCCTCAGCAAAGCACTCTGTGTTTAAGGCTTGTGTCTTGTGTGTTGCTGCCTTCAGTTTCTATCCGCTACTTTTCATCTGACTGCTGGCTGCCAGATTAGTGAGCGGTATGATCTGAATAGTGACTGATTTCAGGGGTGGTGAAGCAACAGCTGCATAACAAATGGGACCTTAAACAGAAAGTTGTCCTCTGTGTAGTTGATGTGCTGGTGATTGGAGCCTTAATCCAGCAAAGCCAGCAGCTCCTGGAAGAAGGCTGGAAGCAGCTCCAGGCCACGAGATGGTGGGCAGCGTGCCCTCCTCTGAGGAGAGCTGTGGGAACAGGAGAGGTGAGAAGAGGGGCCAACTCCAATTCCCACCTGCCATCCACAGAAGGCTGTCATAACTCCAGAGGTTCTACTGACCCGGACAGGTATTTTGTGTTTGAAATATTTAATTGAAAAACAGATGTTTCTGGTATCGGTGTTCCAAAAGCTGTGATTCCTTATTCTTGTTCAGAGCTTTTGATCTGAGATCCAAGAGCTTTGTTCTGATAAGCAGTATCAGCACTGTTCCTACATCTTCCCATGGAGCCAGGGCAGGTTCAGGGCTGGAGGTGTCATTGACCAGGGCTGGCCCAGGGTTTTGTCTGGCTCCCTGGCCACATTGAGCTCACCTCCTTGCTGTATTGCTGGGTGTGAGAAGGTCTAAGGCAGAGTCTGGCTGTTGGTTCAGGCTATGTGTTGACTGCAAGATGGCAAAGTCATCCTGCGTTCATGGTAAGCTCCTGAGAACACAGAGCAAGGGGTGGTGCCTGCTGCCTGTTTGTGTCAAATTAAGTGTCTCCTTGCTGCAACACGAGCAAGGTGGATGTGCCCTGCCTGGCCTGCCTTCCACCTTCTGGAAGTTGAATATATCACAGAATTTGCAAGGTGCAGCATATGTGAATGGTGGAAAAGTGAGGGCAGAGATCATTATGTTGGCCTTTGACAAACTGCATTCATTAGTAACTGGAAACAAACTGTTGCAGGTCTCCCAGCTTCACGCAATTCACCCGTTCCCTGTGTTTTCTCTCTCCACATCTTTTTTTGAGTGTCAGGCAGGCCAGCCCACAAAACAGGTCTGCACTTCTCAGCTCACCCCTCTGCTCCTGCACTCATCATCTCTCCCAGAAGACTCCTTCACTTTCCACCTCTGCACTGTCATCTCACTTAATGCTCACTTCCTCTTGGTCTCTCTTAACCAGCAGCTGTGTAGGATGGTGTTGTCATATGTAAACACCACAGATGGCATGTCCTCTACCCTCCTCTTCCTTTCCTTGTGCAACCTTTCCTCTGCTTTCCCTCTGAAATGTTTTTCTGTTCTGTATTTCCCATTTGTGAGCATTTTAGCATCGTAAAAGCCAGATCTGCTAGTGGTGCTCCCTGAAGGTAACCACTCTTCTCTGATGCAGCTGATAGAGCTACTGTGATGAACTCATGAGGCGTAGGTGGTCCCATGCCATGGTGTTTCCCAGGAAAGATTTCACCAAGTGGTGGGAAATTCCATGTTCTCTATTACATGTGCAGGCAGATCAGAATGCCAGCTTCCATGAAGCCAGTGTTTGCTGGTTGTCAGCACTTGTGCTGGTGCAGTGAGGTTCTCTTTGACACACACCAGTGTTTTGTTTCTTTGAGGGTGTTTGTACCAGGCCAGTTCCTCCTGCTTCTCCCAATCCCTTATGCCGTTTGCATTTTGCCAGGTCACATGCTCACCGTGAGCAGTGTGTCCAGACTGCTGTCATTACTCTTCTAGGTGGAAGTCATGCAACAAAACCAAGAAGAAAGGTTTTCTGCAATAATATGTTCAGGACAAGCAGCACAGGTGCAGGCTCTGCCTCCTCCATGCTGCTGTAGGCTTTTCTCCTCTAAATAGCAGGGAGAAGTGAGCCTTGCTTTGTACCTGCTTCCAAGTCTACATTGAGCATGCAGGCACCCTGAGATACAGTATTGTCACCTAAAGCAAACTGCAAGAACAGCAACCCTGCATTTCCTCTCTATAGGAGACCAGATCGCTACCAGTAACAAAATGACTGCTGTGAAGAATAAGTCTGTCCCTCCCGAGTCATCTCTCTCAGAGCCACTGGGCCAGGATCTCTGCAGAATCATCTCCATTCATTGCTGAGACTCCTCCATGACCACAGACATTAGGGTTTCTTTTTCTTCCCTGCAAGTCCAAAGGTAAAAGAGATGCCTGAGAGGATCCCATCTCATCTCAAGCATCCTCACAGTTTCCCTCTAGGCTTAAACCAAGAACGTACCCCAGCAGGCCTCAGCATTTCCTACTTGCTCCCTCAGTTTTCTTCCCTCACAGCAATCATAAATGTGGCCTAAATGTACACATGTTCATAGTCAGTTGGATTTCTGTGCAAGAGGCCTCTTGGTCTTCCTTTTATGGTTCTTGGCTGGTCTGTGCATGTTTTTGAATAGTGTGGTTAAGAATTAGTAATTAACAACTTGGAAACTTTCCTGAAAATTAGACTTTCTTCTGATATCCTTGAAAAATCTAAAACAGTAAAATAAGAGTAATCTGAAAAACACCAGAAAATCTTGGCTAGAGTGTCTTTTCTATAATCCTTTTTTCCTATGTGAGTTTAGAACCATGTTTTTTTTGGCATGTGATGAAATTATGCATTGCATGTTGTGACGGATTGGATACCCTCCAGCTGTGATGCTTTTTACCAGCATCCTCTAGTTTGTAAAGCCTTCCTCCAGAGTGATGGCATTTTACTGTCACCTTTCCTTCCCCTGACAGCTTTAGTCTGATTCTCCCTGATCCACTTTCTGCTGAGTGCAGTATCCATAGCAGTTGTGCAGGAGCTGATATGGGAGCTTTTGAAGGGACTTTGTTATAGATCTGAGTATGAGGGGGCTTGGGTGAGTCTTTCCTAGGCTGAACCCATGAAATGATGTCAGATTTCCCTGGGACGTATCTCCCTCCCTCCATAGTTATTTCCCCCTCCGCAACCTGTTGCAAGAAGGGTGTGCTAACTTGGAGCTGGGCAGTATCCACAGATATCCCCTAGCAGCAAGATAAAAGATGAGTTTGAAGAAAAGGGGGAGCTCGTAATCCCGACCAGTTTCCATTCAGTAAGAAGAATGAAAAGCAATTGACTTATGTCCACTATGTTCTAGTTCTTTCCTGTGAAGATGTACATATCAGACACAATCTGATGGTAGAGTTATGTTTAGGCGCTTTCCTTTCCTTGTTTTCTAGTTAACTTTTCTGTTTCCTTCAGTGGTAATGGCTGTAAACACTAACTGTTAAAGTAGCCAATTTGCAAGCTGTCAGAAACCCTAAGAGGAAGAAATTTCACCAAAGGAAGCAGCACAAAGGCAGTGGCAGCACCATGTGGTTTGGATACTACTATATTGTGACAAGGCTTGAGTGTCTTCAAAAGCCTAATGAAAAAGAGTAAAACAGAGAAACCATAGAGCAATATCAATAATCTCTGAATGTGCTCTCAGCATGTGCCAGTGGTTAGAGATGGGTAAGGGGTGCCCTTTGGGCCAGGGATGCAAGTCCGAGCTTGGTGATATGCCTCATAGGGAGACCTGCTCCAGGCACTAGGAAGTTCTTTCTCAGAGCTAAGCGTGTCTGGGCCATCTAAGCTTTCAATCCTCTTTGAGAAGGGCTGCAGAGACAACAGTTTGAGTCTCATGTTGCAAATGTTGCTTTGTGAAAGGATTGAGAGTCTCCATCACAGAGCCTACTCATTCCCCTTGCCCAAGTCCTACATTCAAACCAAAACATAAGCAGAGGACTCCAGATAGGTAGCTATTTCTCTGTCTGAAACCCTGTAGTAAAATGGTGATTTGTCTGGTCCAAAAGGCTACAGAATCTTTCCCGATTCCTCAGCTGTTGTCATTTGGGTTGGAAAAGGCCAAGCAACTGCACTCTCTGCTCTGCTTCCTCTTGCTGTGGAAGCTGGGGAGATATAGTGTAAGACTGTGAGCATTAGCAGAAACAGCGTCAATGGGACATGGTGAAAAAATTCTAAATACGGCACAAGGTCTTCTAAAGAGGCCAAATAGAGAAGTTGTTGGTCTCATGTTTGCACTCTCCTCAGTCAGTATCAGTGGCCTTGACTTAGCTAGAAAATCACAGTGGTTCCTCACCAGCCTCAGAAAGTCTGTTGGACTCAATTCTTTTGCAGGCAGATGGGTGAATTAGTTTTCAAAAGTTCAGTAAAGCTGTCCCAGAAAGCTGGTGCTTGTTCTCATCTTCAGCTGTAAGCATTGCATGCCCCAGGAAGGTCCTCTGCCCCCTCACCTCATCCCATGGCAGAAGCACTGGTACTTACATGGTACCTAAAAGTAATTTGTCTAATCTGCAATTGAAGACCCCAAAGAGGCCTTCTGTTCTAGGGTTCCACTCTCCTTAAAAATGGGGAGTTTCTCTTCTCAGTCTTCCATGAGCTCCCAGATTAATCCTGTGGTGTCCTTCATATCCACCATGGGCACAGAGAACAGTTTATCCCTTTCTCTTTGTATCAGTCACTTACAGACCTGAAATCTGTCCAGGGGACAACAGGATGCTTGGGAGATGTTTTCTGCACCTCCAAATATTCCAGTTTTCCTTTGGATTATGTGTGACTGATTCATGCCCTTTCTGGAAGGGGGATATTTGGGACTAGACACAGCCCTCCCACATGTTTCCTCAAGCTTTCAAGTACAGTGTGATGTCTGTCTTTTCCAGTGAGTGTTATCTTTAGCCTGGTCTCAGCACTCTGTAGCTCCCAGATGCTTTTCTCCCAAACTGTTTGTTCCTCATTCCATTTCTATGGCAAATCATTCCTGCTTAGGCAAACTTGCATGTTCTTCTTTCTGAATTGCATTTAATTTTTTCAGATCCTCTCCCCAGATGTCCAGACCACTTGAACTTCACCCTGCCCTTCCATAACACTCCTGGGTTTGTGTCCAGGCTTGAGAGCCTACACTTGTTCTTCTTTACCCAGCCTCCCTCATAGCACAGTAATCTGAATCAATCTTGGGGTCTTACTGTAGGAAAGCATTCACCTTGGCTCTAGTGGGACTTAAGATAGGCCCATGTGACCCTCAAGATGTTCAACATGGCCAAGTGCAAAGTCCTGCACGTGGGTTGGGGTAACCCTCGGTATCAATACAGGCTGGGGGATGAAGGCATTCAGAGCAGCCTGTGGAGAAGGACTTGGGAGTACTGGTGGATGAAAAACTGAACATGAGCTGGCAATGTGCACTTGCAACCCAGAAAGCCAACTGTATCCTGGGATGCATCAAGAGAGTTCGCTAAAAAGTCAAGGGAGGTGATTCTCCCCCTCTATTCTGCTCTTGTGAGACCCCACCTGGAGTACTGCATCCAGCTCTAGGGTCCTCAGTTCAGGAAAGACATGGATCTTTTGGAGTGGGTCCAGAGGAGGCCACAAAGATGATCAGAAGGATGGAACACCTCTCTGATGAAGAAAGGCTGAAAGAATTGGGGTTGTTCAGCCTGGAGAAGAGAAGGCTCCAGGGACACCTTATTGGGGCCTTTCAAGGTGGCTTATAAGAAAGATGGGGACAGACTTTTTAGTACGCCTGTAGCAATAGGACAAGGGTTAATGGTTTTAAACTAAAAGAAGGTAGATTCAGACTAGACATAAGGAAGAAATTTTTTACAATGAGGGTGGTGAAACACTAGAACAGGTGGCCAGAGAGGTGGTAGATGCCCCATGCCTGGGAACATTCAAGGTGAGGCTGGATGGGGCTTTGAGTTATACAATCTAGTTGAAGATGTCCCTGCTCATTGCAGGGGGCTTGGACTAGATGACCTTTACAAGTCCCTTCCAACTCAAACCATTCTATGATATCAGCTTGGCTCATATGAATACTGGAGCTGCTGGCATTTCTGTTAGCAGAGCGGTCAGGTTATTGGTTTAGATAGATTTACTTCAGTTACAGACTTTTTTTCTGTCCTTTTTTTTTTTTCCTTTTCCTTCTCTTTCAAATGCTGCCTGTGTAACAGCAGAACTTAGCTCTGTGCAGACTCCTAGCATGGAACAAGTATGGACCAATACCCCTTCTAGTGATGTGGGAGGTTGTGTACTTTCACGTGAAATTACTGAGCCCTTGGGCGTGACATGGAGTAGTCCCTGGGCACACTGGCATACGCACAGTATGTTGTAGCAAGGAGCCGACAGAGAGGAGTGGAGGAAAAAGAGCAGTTATTATCTTATTTAGCTCTTTCACTTTCCTTCTGAAGCGCTTTAAGAAAGTGAAGTGCTGTTTGTTTACTCATCCACCCTACTCCTCATCTGGCAGAGATCCCAGCTCACTGAAATGTGAAAGAAGAAATCCTCCTGAAAGCTGTGAAACATTGGCATGGTTCTTCCCCAGCCCAGAGCTGGGAAGCTTGCATCACCCTCCCTCACACACTGAAATTCTCCTTCTAATAGTTCAGAAAGCCTTACATCAGATCAGCATCTTACATTGATTGCATCAGCATCTGGCAGCCTGCCTCTCACTGTTTCTGCCCTCACTGGTGAAATGAAACTATGGACCTGTGTTACATGTTGCCCAGCTTGTAGCTGTGTGCCCATTCTGGGCCAGTCTGCCAAGACACCCATCTCCAAAAACCCTGGCAGTGCTGGGCTGCTCGTTATCTCAGCAACATCGGTGTGCTGCACAGCGTGAGCCACGCGGGGCCAACGGCCCTGTGTGCAAGGTGGCTCCTGCCTTCCCGGGTGCTCCCCGCAGGGCAGAGCTCAGCTGTGGGGTAAAGACCTCCGGTCCCTGCCTAAGTCTCTCCGTGCAGCATTTCTCCAGGGTGGCTGTGCTAGTTGTATTCTCATAGCCTCGAGCATGGATGTTTTAAAAGTTCCCTCGCCCTGACTTCCTTCACAATGCATCATCAGGCACTGATTTTATTTCCCCCGTGCATTTGAAGAACCACTGCCTTATCAGCAAAGCCAGCATTAGGAAATGATGGCGCCAAGGCTGTGCCAGCAGCCTGTCGTGCCCTGCCCTTGATCACATGCACTCTGCAAAAGGGGATTTCTTCTCTGGCAGGGCAGTGGGTGGCTGGTGCTGCCTCAGGGGCAGCCAGCCCTGGCACACCACCGTGAGCCTGCCCAAGCAGGGCATGTGGGCATGCAAGGGGAAGTAGCCTGGACTCGCAGTGCTGTGGTTTGGGTATGCAGCTCTCAGGACCTGTTTTTCAAAGTATTTACCTTTCCATTCAACCTTGTATAACAATAGGCAAACTGAGTGGGCTCAGAGGCCCATCCAGCATGGTATCCTGCCTTACATGTTGTGATTGCAGTGTATTCTCTTTCTTTGTGTTCTGTAGTTTGTGAGGGATTTGTCTTGTGTGAACCTGCTGCTTTCTGAGCCTGTCTAACCTTTTAGCTTCCTCCTATGGCAATGACTTCCATAGGTTATTTACCTATTACATGAAAAAAACCTAGAAGTCCTTGTTTTCCATTTAAACATGCTATCTGTCCTTTTAATGAGATGTCCAGCTCTACCTGAGCTTCCTTTGTAAGGAGCAGCAAGGATCACTCCCAGATCACCCTCCTGTTGCTTGTGGCTCTCAGCGTCCATGGCAGGTCCTGCAGCTGCCTGGCTCTCTGCTCTTCCCGGAGTGGTGCCATTCAGCATGTTCCCTGTCTCCTCTGAACATCTGTGATTCTGGGATAGAGGCAGGGATGTGGTGGAGAAAAGTCTTTGGAGAATGGAGTTGCCACACCCCTATGCCACTTCTGAGGATATCCCAGCGCAGGGATTTTTTTGACATTGCACCACTCAGAAAAGCAAAAGCCACCTCCTGCACAATTTGTGGTGAGCAAGCCAAATAGTAAATGCCTGCTGCGACAGCAGCCACGGTGTGTTGTGACCCACATCTCCACAGACATGGTCCAAGAGTATCACAGGCTTGAGCGGGCACGTGTTGGGTGTCTGTCCACAGACCTGCCTCTGCTCCCTGGGGACAGGATGCACACACGTGTGGCTGGCGCCTGAGGCGCCATGACCTGCCCCTGGCTGGCTCAACTGATGGGCTGGGACCCGCAGCAGCCTCTCCTGCTGAGAGCTCTTCTACATGGCTGTTTGTGAGCCCACTGCTCTGCTAGAAACCTCATGGCTCTGTGTCAAAAGCTCCTCTGCAGGAGTTTCCTTCCCATGTTTACTCAGCAGATGGTTTCTGAGCTCTGTCCAAAGGAGAGCAAGCAGGGTGGAAATGCCATGACGAAAAGCAGGCTGGGCATCCCCATCATGCACTCAGGGCACCCCTTTCACCTTCCATGTTGGGCTTGCTGAGAAGCCACGGTAATAACAGCAAAGCACTGGCCTGGGGCTCAGCCAGGGGCCAGTTCTGCCATCCAACACCCTGCAGCCTCCCTACTGAGCTGGGTTGCTGCCTATAATTTCCACTCATTTGCTTTTTTCTTTCCCAGAGCTGAGCTTCTGTTACTGATGTCTCCAGCAAGGTTTAGAAAAACATGAGTCATCCTCAGCCTGGACCAGAAGCAAGAAAAAAATTCAGACCTCCAACTACTTCATGCGTTATCACTGTGAGGTTGACAGGTTTGCGCTTCCTTACACAGACTTCCTGACACCTGAGAGATGTCCTGGGCAGGCCCTATAGCTTGTTTGAAAAACCAGTGGAAAGTTCCCTGGAACTGTGTGAATGTCTGGCTTACTAATTCACTGAAAATTTATTAAGATCATGAAGGAAAAACATCTTCGCAGAATAAAATTTCAGAAGTTCAGTCATCCTCATGATGTTTTGGTTTCCTCTTATGGTCTTTATTTGTTTGGCTTTGAAACAACTGCTGTTAGTTTTGAAATGAAGACTTATTTTGACATGAAGCATGGAAACATTTAATCCTGAAAAGACTTAACAGGAAGTTACTACCTGTGAAAATGTGCCTGCTCTAATTTGAATCCAAATTACGTTAACATGACTCATACCAACCCCTCAGCTGATTTTATTGAACCACTGAATCACACTCAGAGGAAAGAGGTTGATGGCTTTGGCAGAAATTAAGGGATTTTCACACAAATTGAGTATGTTTGCTCAGATTAAGAACAGTCACAAACCCTTTCCTAAAACCCAACCCATGAGCAAACCTTTCAAAGGCAATGATGGTTGAGAGACTGCGTCAAGAGCCGCCGCTTTCTGTATGCTCAAGCCCCTGCTCACAGCTCAGCACACTGACCCTCTCCCTGCCACTGGGCTCATCTCCCTCCTCTTGCCAAGTCCCAAGCCCCTCTCCACATCCCCTCCTCCATTGCCTGTCTTGATCTATCAATGTATTCACCCTTATCATCCCATCTGAGCTGCTCCTCAGCTCTGCAGCTCAGTGTGTCAAGACTCCAGGGGGGATTTAAACATTTGAATTGCATGTTGCCCAGGTGTGCTGGGAGCTGCTGGGCAGAACACAGCCATCTGAAGACTGGCATTTTGGTGTTAGCATGGCTCCAGTGTGGGTGGGTGGGCAGCAGAAATAACAGCTTTCTCCTGAAGTTCATCCCCAGGAAAGTCACACCATACTTTCCCATGGGCTTTTATTTGATAGCTTTTAGTTTGCAGTGTTTTGTTGGTGAAAGAGAAGGGCTATAGAGATTATATGTTGGGAGTATCAAATGGATGATCCGTCAAACTTCTCGGTTAATCACCCTTTTCCCCTGTGACAGCAGGCAGAGCAGCCCATGCTTGACTTCTGCATGTCACTACCATGATACAGGCATGAGTGAATTAGTTTCAGTAGGGAGCCGGGAAAACAAGGCAATTCCTCCAAGTGCCGCACACAAGGGAATACAGCCAGTGGTTGAAGTACAGTTTACCTGATATTTGACACCCCACTGGTGTGTGGAGGGCTGAAAGTGAAAACTGACCTTCTCTACTTACTTTCAGAACAGAAAAGCTGATTGAGACTCAGCCACAAAAATAATTAAGACTTCAGTCAGTTTTGTAGCCATAGGGAGGTTTTCTGTCCAGCCCAGAAACTGATGATCTGGATTACCAGTTGGCATCTGTCAAGTCCCTGTTTAATTATCAACCTCCTTCAGAAGCCTCTCCCATCAATCTCCCCTGGCAAAAGAACATAAGCCTCTTTCCCGCTCCTCTTGGCTAAAGGAGATGTCATTTATGAGCTCACAAAAGTGGGCAGGTTGCTGACAGATCCCAGCTGCCCACCCAGCACCTGGCGGGATGATGTCATGTGGCACAGTGCTCTTTCGAGGTGAGGGCAAGGAGAGGAGTAGGCAGGTAGGTGCAGCCGGAAAGGAGGTGTATTTTTGTTTGCAAACGTTCTGACTTCAGGGCATCCCAGGAAAACCATTCAAGAAAGGTCTTGTGATGACAGGGCAGCCTTGCAGGGCTGCAACATGCCACCTCACTCCTGTTGTGATGCAATCCCTTGGGAGCTCCTGTCTCTGCATCCGGCTTTTTTTTTTTTTTACAAAGATCCAGATGTTTCTCTCACACGTACGACCTGCCACTCACCATGTTTACACCACCTGCCAGCATATCAGGTGATATCCAGCCCTCATAATTGTAGGGATAGCCCATGCATCTTTTTTCCTCATGTCTGACAAAGTTCATCAGGACATATTGTAGCTAGGAGCCTCTCTATTCAGCCTGAAGCTCCCTGAGCAACAGCTAATTTTCTCATCCTGACATGACTCAGTGTGCCTGTTCTCAGAAAATGCATGTTTCTTCTCACCATGCTCAGCTTCTGTTGCAATGTAGATGGAGGCAGGAAATCACCTAAACCTCCATCCTCAGGGAAGCTTGAAAAATCATGCAAAGACCAGAGTTCAGCTAGTGACATCGGCCTGCTTTTGCATGGTGATTTATGCCTATGTGGAAGACAAGCTGCAGGCATCATTCAGCCTGAGAGAAAACTTGCACACAGAATGAGCCCTCTCTCATTGCTGTATGACAGCCAGCTGCAACCTTTCTATTGAGCTTGTGTCACTATACAGAGATGATGGGACAGGGAGAAGAATAAGCCAGAGGGACCCCAACTCCAGCTGAAAGGCTGTGATGGGTGGGACATCCTTCATGAATTTTGCTTTAAGCCCTTTTTTGGATAAGCACCAAAACCAGGTCCAGGAACAGAGACCAGAACTCCAATCTTAACCTCTCCTTATTCATATCTCTTGGCTTAGGGCCACAGCGGCACACCAGGTAGCAACAGGAACGCTTCAACATAGCTTTGCCTGCAGTATCCCATGGCCTGCTGGTTGGAGATGACTGGCCTCCAAATTAGTAGGACCTGAACACTGGTCTCCAATGGTGTTGGCACTCAAAGGGCAGGTACCCTGAAGCCCATGTGGCTGGTGGGGATTGGGGGCTGTCTGGGGAGGGGAAGAAAAGATGATGGCTTCCTCCTGGCCCTCTCCAGCCTCCTAGAGAAGGAAGTGTGGGAGAAGGCAGCCTGGATTGCCCTCTGCAGGGCTTTGTAGGCACCTACTCTCCATCACTTGCAGAGGGGAAGAAAGGTTGCCCTCTTGGGGCCAGAGGCCTGGCATTTGGGGCAGGGAGTGCCCAAGATAGGCACCAAGAAGAGCCTGGGCTCCATGGTCACCAGCTCTGTTGGGAGAGCCCAGGTTAGGCAGAAAGCCAATGCATCCTGCCATGGTGGATGGTTACATTAACAACATACGACTGATCACTTAGCGGTGGCATATCCAATTCTGTATAAGCAGCAAGGCAGTGGGTTGCATAGGAAGTCACTTTGCCAGGCAGAATCATGCTTTGTGAGGACATCTGTGCTGTCTCAAAGTTCAGGGGGAGGGGATGTTTCCAGCTGAGGCCATGTGAGACTGGCTGGGAGTGGGCCTGGCTGGGAGGGGACAAAAGCTGTCCTGAAACACAACGAGTGTCCCATGAACCACCATGGCTCTCCCAACATGCTGCTCAGGAAGGAGCAGTGGTGTTAATACGGGCTTTTAAAGCTCAAAGTGCCTGTCTTGAGCACTGCTCTGCCTTTAACAGATTAATCAGTTCTTGAAACCTGAATCCAACCGTGAGCACAGCTCAGGGCTGGAAGCAGTGTATTTATAAAGCAGCCATGGTTGCCCTGGCTGTTGTCTGAGCAGTACAGTTGATGGAGACCTGCCTTAACCACCTGTCCAAGGATGACTTTTGAACATCAGCTTTTTGTGATACCTCTTGCTGCATTTATCAGTTGTCTGGCTGCAACCAGAGCAGAAGCAAGTGAAACTCTCCATCATTTGAATAGTGTCAGAGTGTTTACTGCAACCCTCCAGAGGCTGGTCTGGTATTTCAAGCTGTGGAAAACTGCAGTGGCAATTCAGGCCCATTTCAAACAAAACTGGGAAACTGGGCCTGAGGTTCATTTTCCCGTCACATTCCTGAATTCATATGCCTTGCCATTTGCTGCAGTCAGTATTACAGAAGCTGTGAGGAACAGGTGATACAGCTGGCACATCTGTGCGTGTGTTTGAGTATGGAGCAGGGTGGCAAGCACTGTAAACAGAAATAGCTGAGATGGACGATCCTATGTACCAAAAGTGCTCAAATATTTGTATCTGTAACCGCAGTCCCTGATAAATCTATCTTAATTAGTTGTTGTGATTTCCTGGGTTTGGAGAAAAGTGAAGTGTAGAAGTATTGCCAGAATGATACTGAATGTACTTGCATTTCAAGTGTTTTAATGTATACATCAACATGCATTGGAAGTATTTTAACATACTCATGCTGTTGATGATCACAGCAGGAGAAAAACCATTTCATACCCAGAGGTCTGACTCACTGTGCTCAGCTTGGGACGAAAGGTGTGAACCAGGGCAAAGAAGAAAACCACATTGCTCTCAGATGCCATTGGAGCCCCAGTGACCAGATAGTCCTAGTCTCTAGAAGAAAGAGCTTGTGTAGGCAATGCCACTCCTTCAGAGTTACACTACAGCATTATAAAACCAGAAAATGTTTCCCTCAGAGTGGTATTATAGTACAGCCTTAGGCCCAAGGAAAAGTTACACAAGATGTGAGGCATCTGATATACCTCACTGTTGAGCAAAGCAGGTTAAACAATATGCAGATAGCCCTCAACAGACTATTATCTGGGCATCTTTTATTACTTGAGAGAACTGTGTTCTTTCCTTATGACTATATGACTTTTGACTATATCCTCTGACTAATCTAACATGGGTTTTAATCAGAATAATTCTTATTTAAAACTATGTGATTTTACAGCCTCTTAGTATGCTGTCAAGTAATTTGTAATACAGTTACTCGTGACACTGTATGAATTAGCACTTGGCCTCCGGGTGCTAAACCAAGATTCTGGTAGGCCAGACCCTGAGCACCAATGGGACATCCATCCCCGAAGACTTCCTGGACAGAGTCCCTAAGATGCCTGTGGCCCCTGGCATTGCCAGGCTCTTCACTCTCCTTCAAGCTTCATTCGTAGACCTCACAAGCTGGAGAGCTGCCTGCAACTTCCTGCTGCATGTTCACCTTGTGAGCAACCAGTATCTGTAACAGCGTATTTTTCGAGGCTAGGAAGGTACAACCTTCTGAATCCATTTCTAATGAAGGTTGCAAATTTGTCTGTATGCCCTCTTGTAGCACCAACCTGCTAATTACAGTGTGCGCTGGTCTTACTGTATATAGTATGCATTTGTGGCTTCCATGGGTTCCAAAACATGCTGTCCTAGCGAGTCTGTGTGCAGAAGCAGTGCCAGCCAGCAGCAAGCAGGCTGCTCCCAGCCGCAGCAAGGAATGCTCATCAACACTCAGGAGCCTGCACCCGGACACAGACAGAGGAGACACCTGTCTCTCAGCAAAGCCATCTTCACAATCTGCTTGCAAAACCCTTCAGACCTTTCCCTGCCAGGTGCACTTTGCCTGTGTTACTTCTGGCGAGGTACCTTGTTCGAGATATTTGAATGATTTTAGCTGTTCTGCCTTCTGTCGCTGTACATAGGCTTTGCCTACCTCTGCACCTGACTGTGGCTGCAGACCTGGTTTTTGCTCTTTTGATCAGCTGTGTTTACAATGTGAAGCATAACAGATGTTAATTATGCAGAAGACGTTGTTTCCACTAAGCTCAGGTTTTAGTTACTGATTCAGCCTCTTCTCTGGTTCTGTCAGTTTTCTTTACCTGGCAGTGTTGCACTGACCTGAAATCTCCGAGTATTTATGGCATGCTTCTCAAGACCAGTGACTCCGGCATTCAGCTCAGACCACCCCTCCTGCAAGACAGTCCTTGCTGATAGCCCCAGCTTGTCTGGTCCAAACTGTGCAGATAACCGAGAAAGTCTGAAGGGTGAGTGGAGTGTTTTATCTCTCTCCACCTGCCATTACTTTTTTTGATGTTATTGTTACAGACTCAGGCAAGAGGCATGGGTGTATGTGTCTGTACCCACAACAGCAAGGAAGAGAGTCCTGGATGCTTTCTGGTATGGGGCAGCTGAGGTCTCTGGCTGCATCTGTGACAGCCCAGTCAGCGCAACCATCAGGATTTGGCACATGGGCTGTGAAGCACTGGCACAGGAAGGCAGCACCTGCCCCTGCTTCTAGAAAGGCCACTGCTTGTAAAAAGAATCAAGCATAACTAGAGGCGTACCTGGGAGATGAGTTATTGCAGCCAACTGAGATGCAGCAAGAATTTTCTCATGCAAGCTGGAGCAAATCTTTTCTTATAAAGGGTGGATACTGCTGGAGACAATGTATAATCTAGTCTGGAGGCTTTTCAGGCTGATAAGCAGTCATCAGAATTAGTCCTTCACATTGTCAAGAGTGGGACATATGAAACATTAAAGAAGTTTCTTGTTGGCAGGTGTATTAATGTACTCTGAGTCTTATGGGAAGTAAGTAAGAAGCAGATCAACTAATGTTTCAAAATGCTGCACATAACCCCAAAAAAAGTCTGAAACCAAATCTTATCTGTTTGTTCCCATTGAACATATGCATCCTGCTGGCTATCTGTGCTGGTGACAGGAAGACAAATAAGCAGACAATTGGCAGTAATAGAAACCTTAAATTAACAAAACAAGACAAAGTGAGTGCTTTGAACTCCATGAAATCACACCAGTGCTATCCTGTCTCAGGGATCTACTTGGTGCTGAAATTATAAGCTTGCTCTATACTTTATGAACCAGATCCTATGCTGAGTTAAATGTTTGTTTATCCTTGGATGTGTGTTCAAGACCAAATTTTCCTTCATAAATAAACTGAACAAGTCTCTGAATTGCCAGTAAGTAGGTGTGAATTTTGTTTTATAACAAACAATGAAAGCAATTATTAGGAAAGTACATTTGAGCCCACATCAAGTTTTGTCTTGCCCCAAACCTTGTCCTATTTACTCTCTGAACACTGATGGACTGCCCAAGCTACTTAGCTAGAGACCTAACTCTACACCCTGGTGCCTTGGCTAGCCAGAAAGGATCAACATGGGCTACCAACCCCAGCAAACTGCAGAGGCAGGAGACAGTGCAAGCCCAGGAACGGGAGTGTATTTGTGCTTGTGAGCAGCTGTAGCTTGTAATTCCCTTAGGGACAACCTTGTCTCATTAAGAGGTGAGCAGTATTACAGAACGGTTGGTGCCAGCTGTCATATTTAAAAGGTTATTGTGCAAGGCTTTAAATTAAGAGGAGGAAATGGGCTTTTTGAGGAGGCAGCAGTGGTGTTCAGGTATTTGCAGAGGTCTGGTTCACTGAGCATGGGCTCACAGGAGAAACACCCCTTTAAGTCCTGTCTTCTGTCTGTCCTATCCTGCAGTCCCAAAGTCCTAGCACAATCCGTGGACCTGAGACCAGCATCACGTCTCTCCTGATGTCTCCTTCCCTGTGCTTACCTGGACCTTCTGCCCAGTGTCCTTCCCCTGGGACAGGTCAGCCAGCCCCACTGCCCCCTCTTTTCATGGCATGTAGGTTTTCTCATCCTCAGGCTCCTGGTGTGGTGAGCTCAGAGGCCCTGCTGGCACGGCACATGGTGTGCCACCAGGGTATGTTTTGCTCTGGGATGCTGAGCGGCTGCCAGCAAGTGAGCTTGCTGCTTGGCACCTTAATGGGGAGACATGCCTCCAGCCTCCACTCTGCTTGCCCCGATTGCTAGCCCTTTACAGCCTTCCTAATCGGTTTTGAGAATTGAGCAAATAAACTCTCTGATCCTCGCTGGCCTCAGGGCATACAAGGCTGCAAATGGCAAATGATAAATCCTTCTGCAGCTCCTTGCCACTGTCCCTTTCTGGCCTGGTACCAACTCTCCTTCTCCCAGTCCTCAGTGAGCATTACTCAGTTTGCTTTATTTGGTGGACTACCACATAGCTGGAAGCAAGTTTTCCTGGGGCTGGTCTGGATCCCTTGGAAGAATATAACCGTCAGCTCAGAGAACAGCTCTACTGGCTGAAGTTATGGATGTTGCTGGGAAAAGTCTAAGTCAAACCTTCCCAACAAGTTACCACAGGAGACTGATGGATTTCATATCATACTCTTCCATTTTCATGCTTGAATATGTAAACTAAATTCCTGTGCTTTCTGCTGTCTGAGCTGGACAGTGCCAGCTTTACAGCAGCAGGATTGATTGCACTTTGCCAAGCACACTCCAGCATTCTGTTTCTCTCTCACTAGTGAAGCTGCCAGGCAATAGCTGTGATTCATGCTGGCTCATGAAGTCTAAGTGGTGTCTAAAAACCACAGGCTCATTATCCACTATTACTGGTAACCATTTGTGGTAGAAAAGGAAATTACTTTGAAGGAATGTGAATGGAGTTTAAATTTAATGTTTCACATTGTTTGTTCTTGTACCTGTGTAAAGAGGAGTTCCCATCCCATTCTGCTTTGTATCACCTTGGGTAGTTTCTTCTCAGCTGGAAAGAGCCCTGTGGCTCTGATGGCTGCAGTGAGGCCACCTCCTTCCCCAGGGGTGACCATGGCCCTCACATCAACTTTGTCACCTGTCCCTTGCTTTACATGAGTGGGGAGGTAGAAAAGAAGGGAAAGGAAGGAATACATGGTGGCTACCTCTGTTGTTTATGCAGCAGCATGTGTTAAACACAAGACACAGCAGCAGTGGAGATCGCTTTAAAATCATGGAGGAGTCAGTAATCCCCAGGTGATGACTCTATTCTGTGAAATGGGTCTTATGAAAAGCCCTGTGAGGGACAGACCACAAGGTCCCGTTTCAGTGGCAGTAAGCACAGAAGAAGAAGAACATGTTTTCCCTCCAGAGTTAGGGATTGTCTCCAGAAACTGCCTAGTCCAGTCTTGCACTTCAACACTTCCAGTTGTAATGAACTTCAAAGGGTGACCTAAAATCTCAGTACGCTGACCTGGTTGAATAGAGCTGTAAGATGTGACTTTAGTACCATCTATGAGCTACAAGGCCTTAACAACCCCAACAACAAAAATCAATGTTTCTTATATCAAAGAGACTTTTAACCTTGTGGAGGAAGGGGTCACCAGATACAAACAGAAGCTGATGGTGTGGAAACTTACTGGTGAGGATAGCCAGTCCATTAAGTAATTAATATCAGGAATCTAATTGTTTCAACCTTTATTTCAAGACAAGTGCATGTACATGTAGGTCGGCCTAGTTCAGTCTGAAAGTGCAGAGGAATCAGTGTGTGAAATGCCCACTCCTGCTCTAAACAAGAAGAAGGGGTACACCCTTCTGAGGTACAAATGCATTTGTGTTTAGGATTAATCTTTCTGGTTGTGCTGTGCACCCCTGTCCACACCACTGACACAGCCTGCCCTGTCTGTGTTAGCCTACACTGGGAAACACCAGCCCTGCAATACCCTTGGGGAGAGGTGAAACTGAAGCCGAGCTGTTAAAAAAAAAAAAAATCTATGTGAAAAGTTCATTTAGGTTTCATACTGGTGAAAATGTCTGCTCAAACATAGTGAATGAGTAATTCATCAGCCCCCACCTCCCAAGGGACACTGCAACCCCAAAGGTTACAAAGGAAAACACATTCTCACTTCAGCCCGGAACGTGACAATCCCCAGTTTGGGAGCAGGGTGTAGCTGCCTTTGGTCCCCATGGTGAGCAGAGGGGCCAGAGGTAAAAGCCCAAACCACTCCCTGCAGCCTGGGAGGAGCTTCCTGCTGGTGCAAATCAGCCCACAACGTCTCATTCCCAAAATGAGAAAAATCTGTTTCTTGACACTGCATGAATAACTGCTTCAGCCACAGAGGTTTCCTCTAGGGCTGTGGCCTGGCCCAGGGTAGGGAAGTTCATAAAAACAGCCAACAACAGTATAAAGCATATGGAAAAGCTCACCAAGGCCTGGAAAACTGCCGTTGGCAGCTGAGTCTGCAGGAATGCTCAGCCAGGAGTGGGTCGGCCAGAGAGCCAAGGCAGGCAGCAGAATGGTGCCTACCTGGCAGAAACGCTCCAGGGCATTGGGAGCATCTGCAAAGAGGAGCTTAGTGCTGACAGCCCAAAGTCTCAACCCTTCACAGTGTTTCTAAGAAATCTGAAGTAACATTCTTATGCCTATAGTATAAATACATAAATACTTTTAACAAAAGACTTTGGAGTGTACAGCCAGCAGTGAGATACTAAAATGTTGCTGGAGTTCACTGGGAGCCAGATAGTCAATTGCCCTTGAAATCTGCCCCACTTCAACCAAAAATACAACAGTTGCTGGCTGCACTCAGGTCACATATTGTCTGCAGCATGGGCAGGGCAGGACTTGTCCTCAGCAGCCACAACATTTGTAACCAGAAGAGGGATGCACAGCCCAGGATTGCCGAGAGCAGTCTGACTTCAGCAGGAGCCAGGCAGGGTGTGCAAGGTGCAGAGGTGCCTGGTGGAGTTTGTGCCTGTGAATCTCTCTGTGATGCACACCTGTATGACAAAGTCTACTGAGAAGCTTATGGGAACCATCTGAGTCCTCCCAGAGGAAACGATGAGCAGACCTGCAGGTTTTGCTTGCTCCATTAAAGAGAACGCCCCAAATCAAGAGTCTTCGTGTTTTTCCAAATTTCTAGGTACATGGATCATTTTTGGGTCAAGCCAGTCTATGTGTGTGTGCTTGAAGGAGATCCTTCTTCAACTAAACGGCTCCAAGAGCCATCCAAGTCAAGATGTCCCACCAGACATTCCCTCAGCTCACACTTCAATAGTCTGCAGATAGCTGGAACAACTAGTGGGCCTCCGCTCTTAAAAACTATTCCTAAAAACCTCATAGTCACTGCAGTACCTGCATTTCTGCTGTCCTGTGCAGTCCTGTTAGCTCATTTCAAAATCACGGCTTCCTTTTGTGGCCTTTACCTGTGAGAGAGCATTCATCTGGTCACTTCAAAGGAAGTCCCTTGCCTCCTCTTCCCTGTCTCCTGCCTTGCCAGACAAAGGGCTGTTGAGCAGATCTGTTCTCCTCCTTCTCCAAATGGCTTCAAGACACTTGAAGTATCTTCCTGATTTACCAGAATTTTATTTTAGCAAATACACAGCACATTTATACTATATACAGATACTGTCAAGTAAATAGAGAAACCCAGGGTTTCTCTGAATATGAGCTAAGCTTAGGTGACTTTCTTTGGCTTTCATTTCTGTTCTCCTCAAAGGCTCCTTTTTTCACTGTTAGAAAGATCCATCACAGGCAGCAAAACAGCTGCGCAGAGCTCCAAAGAGATGAACGCGGCATGCACTATATAAAGCCTGTTTGCGCAGTGATTTGTCCACACTCCATCTGAGGCTTTCCACAGCCCCAAGGAGGGAGACTAGAGCAGTCTGCCTGTACAGGTACAGCCTGTGAGAACAAGCCTCCCACAAGCAAATGGATTGGTAGGAAAGGCTGTACTTTACCTGTTGCATTTCATGCACCACCTTCTACAGCGAGCAAACGAAGGGACTTAGTAACGCAAGGCTAAACGACAAATCCGCAATGGTGGCGTTGGAGCTGGTCCTCAGGGTGATGTTATCCTGCTCAAACAAGTAGAGCACTGTGGTAAGATTTACTGCACTGTCTCTGTCCTGGACAATTTGCTCCCAGAGGACACTGCCGGTCGTCTTGCCTGTCTTCCACAGTGTCAGCGTCAGCATGTGCAGGTCAGAGAAATGGATACTGCCTTTCAAGGACACTAGGTAGAGGCCATCACGGGTGATCATGATGGAACCATTTCGGATCTGAATAGAGCCTACTTCAGCAGTGAGATTTATGTCTACTCCTTTGATGCTTTTACCTGGAATGGAAGAAAGCAAAGATGATCCCATAATGGCAAATGTCTTCTTGGAAATGGGTTGGTTTATATGGACTGACTGCAGGAAAGGTGGAAAAATATAGGAAAGGAAGAGAGTGAACTAGAGAATAAGCAGACCAGACCTAGAATATCATCTACTCCAGACAGGCATTGTCTACAGTGGAAATTTTCAGGTTTCTACTCCTAAGCAAGCAGTGTCTTTTGGACTACAACTCCAGCTTATATGAATTATCCCTCCGATTTTCTATTCATGCACTATTTATTTACCGTATGTCTTACTGAAAATACAGATTTGTAAGTAAAGCATCCTGTGAGTTTAAGGAGCAGAGGTTCCTAAAAGGAACAGAAAATAAAGACACTAAATAAGAGGAAAAAGTGATCAGAGCTGGGAGGAAGAGAGAAAGTGCTTTCTGTGGAGATGCTGGTAACATAAGTCCTTGTCTTTGGTTTTGTTTTGGTTTGGGTTTTTTAACACAAGACAGGATAGAAGAGCAGTGTAGAGACAGAAACAGAAGAAATGAATGAATACAGTGCAGAGTCAGGAGACATTAAACCACAACTTAGTGTGATAGGTTTTCTCTTGGAACAAGCATCGACAGTTCCCAGAGCTCTGCTGGAAAGGCTTCCCGGCTGTGCTCCTGGGCTTTCAGCACACCAGCTGAAACCCCGGGGACCAGGGGACCCCGAAGATCTCCTGGCAGGCAGCACAGCCCCTCCGGGCCAAGGCCAAATTTCTCACGCTTCTTCTCTAAAAACATGGATTTCTGTTAGGTTAGATTCATTGCTACCTTACCATACTAACTGAAAGTAAAACCATCAACAATATTTTTAGTAAGATTTAAGAATTTTAGTATTTCCTTCTATTATTGAGGTATGTCATCAGACAAAACATCCAACGTAGTTGGCACGCAAAGAGCTGCTATTTCTGCTACTGTGTGTACGCTTGCTCGCTCTTCCCCAGGAAGTCATTTACATTTTTCATAAATCAGGAAATCATTGACTTGTTTCAGAAATACCCCAAGAGCACGCCGCATGTACTCAGTAAATTCTCAAAACTACTTTTCTCGTTCTTTCGCGGAGTGAAAGCTTTTTTTAGTGGGTAGGTAATGGTTGCAGAAATCCACACAGATTTTCAGGTTTTTATCTTCCACTCTGGGAAAACCCTTTGGTTTTGGCACCTTGCAGCGCTAGGTCAGATTTGGCCCCTCTCCCCCCAAACAGCGCTCCTGGCACCTTCCTCCATCGGAAAACAGCCGTTGCTGTGACACGAAGCGCCTGACAGCCTCCGGCAGCTTAGGGGCCACCGGCCGGTCCCCGCCGAGCGCGGGTCGGTGCGGGGCAGAGCGGGAAGCCGGGAGCCCTCCCGGGTACCGGGGGGTGCCCTCCGGGGGCACCAGCGTCCTGGGGGG
>NW_020799109.1:27765016-27815147 GCF_003259725.1 Athene cunicularia | reverse complement strand
ACCCACCTGTGTACCGGATGTGCGTCCACAGCACTTCGTCGCTCCGAGACTGAAAAAAGAAAAAAAGAAAAAAAAAAAAGAGAGAGAAATCCTCGTTAACGCACCGCGCGGGCCCCGCGCTGCTGCCGCTATCGATTTCGTTTCCCGAGTGGGACCGGGACCGGGACCGGGACCGCGCCTCCAAAAGCACCGCAGGCAGCCTCAGCTGGCGCGGGGCTTCTAGCCAGCTGTGTTCTATACTTAATTTTATATGATTATAAATGCGATTTTAGAGCGGTTCCTAGCCAGTCCAAGTTCCAGCCTGGTGCTGAGCCCTCCAGAGCACACCAGATAGCATTGATCCTGTTTAGAAAAACATCCCGGTGAACATAACCGGGTCAGACCGAACACTAAGGATGGACCTTGGGGTGCAGAGCCTCTTCTGCGTGACCCCCTCGAGCCTGACTTACAGCCAGGGATACCTCTTTGCAGAGCTGGGACACAGACGTGCGCCCCCGCTGTCTCTCCCTCCTGCAGGACACTAAGAGTTGGGTCTGGCTTTATGGCTCCCGGCGCTTCAGGTCAGGCTGTTACAGGATGTGTGTCTCTCCATAGCTCCTTTCATGTTTAAAATTGATTTGTATTTTCTGAGTGTAACAGAAAAAGTGAGTGCAAATATAGAAGCTTGTATCTTACTGATCAGATACACAAAACACCAAGCTTCTGTATTAGATTTTTAAATCTGAACTTTGCATCTCAAACCCATCTCTCATCTTAACCACAGGAGGCCCAAAGCTGCAGTCTCTTCACAACCACAAGTCTTCAGCGTTTTGCCTCATTAAAGAGTGAAAGGTTAAGCTCACCGCTCCATGTTCTTCTCTTTACCTAAGCCAAAGGTGTCCTAAGGGAGAAGGTGGGCTGGTGAGAGATATGTGTTGGGCTGACTCTCATGTATTTGGCCTCATGTGTTACAGGAAATGAGCAGCCCCTTCACTCTGAGCACAAGGCAAGTGTTGGAACAGAGCAGAGAGTGAGCACAGACACACCAACCTGCGGGTGCAGTGCTGCACCCTGGCAAAGGAAAGCGGCTGGGGAAGGAGGTTGGAGCCAGGCCGCCCTCTGTGGTCTGTGCCAGAGGGTGAGGTGGGTGCTGGTGCTGGGAAAGGTCTGCTCTGGCACCCTCTAGTGCTGCCACAGCTGCTGCTTGTTCCACTGGCAAGGCTGAATTCAACTACTAAAGACAACCTTTTATTGCACACTGGCTCTGGTGGAACTGTCTCCCCCGACATTACAGATCCTATCCATTGCCTTGCAGCTTGAGTCTTACACTTACTCTTTTTCTGGGCACCTAAATGCACGAGCATTTCGCTCTGGCTCAGGCAGCTGGGATTTCCAGGTACTTTCCCAACAAGACGATAGCTAAGCACAGGGCCACTGAGCTTCTGAGGTCAAATAACATCCATCACAATCTGTCCGATCTGGCCACTGGTGGACAGGGTGTATTAAACAGACAGGCTGGGTGACAAGCTTGTAGCAATTGTAAGTATGTCAGCCCCGTTGTCACTAATGCACATTACCTGTTTTACATATCTCTGCCAGTTATTGTGTGATCTCAAAGCACTTTGCCATCATCTACTAGTAAATTCTGCTGAGGAGAGAATGTATCTGTAGGACTGGAAGAACGTCCACGAGCTAGTAACAAAGTTAGTCACCCCTCTTTCTCTGTTCTGCCTTCTTATGGTGTGCAGGAAAGGATGCCAGGAGGGCTGGGGGCACAGAGGTGCTCCTTACTGGCTGCTTCACATTTTCCCATATCATTTACACACTGAGTTCTGAGTTTCCACATCATTTTTTGCATGTTCAGGATCCCCAAACATGCAACTTCCTCCTGTCTGGGACATTGTGTCTAGAGCTGTGCCACATGGCAGAAGTTTCAGGAATAGGTTTATACTGCACAAAGCAGGAGACAGTAGCAATACACGTTGATTGAGAGGACCCTTGTGATGATTCCCTGTGTCTGCCTGACTCCCTGTGTCATACAGATTGCAGATGACTGTGCACTGGAAGTCTGTTGTACTTTCTCCACACCAGAAAATATTAGGACTATGGCCATACCTTCCTTATCTACGTTAAACCTCTGCATGATTACTCTTCCTGCCCTTTTCAGGTAAAACAATCCTGCAACAGATCATCAGAAGCCTTTGAATTCCCAACAGCTGCTCAAGGCTTTTACTTCCCATGCATTTGCCATCAGGGGGTTCCACACTCACTGATCACACCTGTGAGCAGCTTGCCCATGGCCTGATCCGAGCTGGTGTGGCAAGAGGAGGTAATTCCAGCAGAGACAGGAACTCACCAGCCTTGCATATGCGCAAGCAGACTATCATTACTTTTTTTTTTCAACTTGCTCATTTGGAAATCACAGCTGAGGTTTGCTCTCCAGGCAGCATCATGGTAGAAACCAGATCATTGTCCCTTTTTGTTAAGCATGGTTTGGGCTGCGGATGCTGACTTTCTGAGCATGTGCCATGACATTATTTGTGCTGTGTTTTCACAGAAGAGTCTGGGGTTTTTTTCAGGACCCATGAGGACAATGGAAAGTAATCAAATATAGTCTTGCTATGAAAAACACAACTACTCTCTTGCGATTAAAGTTACTGTGGCACTCTCCAGCCCTGGAGGACAGGAGACTCCTCCCAAGAACAGGGAAAGCCTCTTGGTTGCTCCCATGGACCAGCACTCCCAGCCTGCTGCTCTGATGCTGCTGTAGTCCTATAAACCCAGTCTCCCTAAACTGCCCCAAGAGTCAAGTCAGATCAGTGCTGCTGCCTCTTGTATAGACATTCATATGGTCGGGTCATGGTTATCCTGATGAGCCCTGTAATTCCAGTGCAATGAAATTCCCCTGTGTACAACCCACGAAACTGCTCCTGCACAGTATGGTGCAGTCAAAACAGGACACCATGGTTATCTGCTTAAAATAATAGAAACCTGTCATGAGCCTGCAGTTAGCAAGTGTTTAAAATTGAAAAGGACCTCTGGTGACCTCCAGGGCCTGGACTTTTCATCTGCTGCCGTCGCTGCTCCTTGAGCATCCTGTTTCAGTTGTTTCTGCTGAGGAAGGGAAACTCTGGGCATGTACGGTGTCCCCTCCTCAGCTGCTGCTCTCTTGGGTTTGTAAGGCTCACAAGCAGCAATGCTACCCCCTGCCATCTTCCTCTGGAGGAGATTTGAGTTAATATTTTTACAGAAGAGAGAGATACTGAGAGATGAGGAGTCACAAGAAGAGTGTGACCCTGGAGAGCTCTCTGCATCTTGAGCAGTGTGAGAGCTTGCCCTTCTCCATTGGCTTCCAGTGCAATTTCTCTCTCCCAGCGTAGAAGAAGAGGACTGAACTGAATGAAAGATGTTATCTTTCAGTGTTATCAGGGTCATCATTCTGCAGTTTAATAACCGCTGTGAGACTCAGGTCAGTGAAACTTCTGTAGAGCATGAGAGTTCATTAAACTGCAGAGGACCCAGAGCATGAGGCCATCCCTCCCTTGCATGGTTACATGCCTGTCTTGCTTCTTTGCCACTCTAAGTGGGAGGAAAGAATGAACTTTGGTAAGACAAAGCACAACAAGCTTTAAAGTGGCACATAGCTCTTGGAGAAGGTGTGGGAGGAGAAGTAGCTAGTGCATAAGCAGCACTGATATAGCCGTGAAAGGTTGTTGACAATCCACTAGCCTGCAAACACGGGAAAGAGACAAATGTGTTTGCTGCAATTTTTGCTAAAATATTCTGAGTTTCAGGCATCTCATTTATATTGTTGCAGTGGTGTTATATGTACACGAAACTCTGGCCACATCATTCTTTCACATATACACACACATACACACACAGGCTGTCCTCTGCAGATCTAGATGACTACTCCTAAAGCCCAGTATATGTGCCGGCTGAGAGCGCTGAAATGTTTCAGGGGTCTTGCTAGAGCTGTTCACAAGCTACCTTGCTTTCTCACATATCTGCCTGCACATATAGTACATTTTAAAAGTTCAGGAGATGTTTATGGGCAACCTGGGTTCTGATTCTTCCACATGTACTTGTTGAAAGCAAACATCCACCCACATGATCCCATTTAATTAAACGGAAATACACACAAGTTACTGCACGTAAGGGAGGGAGAGAGCAGGGGTGAGGCAGACCTCCCTCCCTCTAGGGCCAGTGCAAAGGACATTCTTGGAATGATGTCCCTTCTGCATAACCTGTCCCCAGACCCTGCACTGGCCAGTACTGGATGTTGTTTTGAGGACAGGCAATGTAAAAAAAAGACAGTAAGGAAAGGATTAAAACCTTGTGGTTTGAATAGCGATAAACCTAAATGCTTTTTCTTTTTCTTAAAAAAAAAAAATAATAAAGCCCATACAAAGCTTTACAGGCCAGTAGACAATGGGTTGAACATGAGCTCTTACCGTTGAGGGTTGCAGAGAATCTATACCAAGGTAAATCAAGCAGGCAAGCAGTAATATCCACTGAGCAGCTGCGGACATGAGGTGCAGCGTGTTCCTAACCTGTCCTCTTTGCCAGCTCTTCCACTCATCCTCTGCAGGTTCCCTTTCACTATCCATCTGGTCTTGATTTCTTGGCTCTATATCTGGCTGTCCTTCCATCTCTGCCACGCTGCCAGCAACTGCTGGGGAAGCGGCCAGGAGCAGAGCAGGAACCCGGAGGAGCAGGGAGCAGATAAGCTAGGTGCTCCTGTCCAAGGAGCAGAGATGAAGTGAAGACAGTGCCTTCAGGAGACCGCTTTATGCACACAGAGAAGCAGGCGGGGGAACTTCTTTGTGACTAATCTGAATTTCCCCTTCCTTCCTTTCTTTCTTTCTTTTCTTTTCTTTTTTCTTTTTTTTTTTTTTTTTTTTTTTTTTTTTTTTTTAATGGTGTGTGTGTGTGAATGTGGGGGCTGATTTATTGCATCCCAGTTCAGTTTTGAGTAAGGGCCTTTGAAAGTAGATGTGTTTATGTCTTTCATAGCTTCAGCTGTGGATGTCTTGATATGTGATGTTTCCAACAATAGCTAAGAGTTAGGTGGACAGTGCTTGTCTTCACTCAAACTTTTGTCGGTAAAAGCTCTCATCTTTCTGTTCAACCTCAGGTGGGGGGTTTACAGGGCTGGCTCTCTCCCTTCTTAGCAGCATATAATGCTGCTGAAATCTCTTTTCTGTAAAGAAGCAATGAACAGGGGGGGACAGCATAAAGAACCGGAAAGAAAATACGCACTTTCCATTTCTCTTCCCCTTTGACGTCTGGCTTTAAAGCCATGGGATGCTGTATGAAGCCTAAGAGGGAGAAAATGGAGAACTGTTCAGGGAACGTCCCTTTATCCACACACTGAAACCTGCAGTCCAGGAAATACACTCAGATGAGCAACCCCAGGCTATCTGGGGTTCCCTTCTGGAAGAGGATTGCCTGTCCTTTGCGACACCAGCATCTCCCCTTCTCTTGGTCTCCTTGTGACATTTACTTGTAACACATGGAGCTGCTAAATTTCAGTTGTCTGCAGCAGGGACCATCTCCTATGCTTATTTTGGTGACAGGATTTGCATCCTTTCTGGGGGCAGTCCAGCACCGCTCTTTCCACTGCTTTTTTAGCCAGAATTTTTGCTGTTGTAAATTAGCATATCATGACTGAAGTCAGGCGCTGCCTCCTCCTGGTGATGTTTAAGCCCATTGGGAGTGTTATTGTCTGTCTGTCTTTCAGGGATGAGTTGTCAGAAAGTTTCCCTTCCCCAAAATGTGTTCTCTCAACCTGTCACAAGGCACATGTCCTGACAAATATGTACTCTGCATGCAAAGGAAGCAAAAATAATGTTCTTTCATGTGTTTTTCCACCTAGGCAAGGATATTTCCTATAAACAGTGACAAGACAAAGAGGGGAGTACAGCACTTGGGTAAGCAACCTGCTGTAAGGACACCCCATCCTCACCACCCCTGTCCTTGAAAAATAACCTCGAGTTGCTGATAGCTGGTGGATTGAGTTAGGATTACACTCTGCTGTCTGTCTCTAGAGCAAACCAAAATAATGGAAATTTACTGAAGAAGGTTCAGCTTTCACATTTTCCACACGCTCTTGAATGCATGGAAATTGTCATACTGCTTCCACCTGTGGCCACTCACCAGAGCATGCTGAAGCCCCCGGCGGAGCCCCAGCTTGCTGAGAGACCCCAGGAACAACCCTAACCTTCCCTCTTTGACCAGAAATAGATGAGACCCGTGGCAAAGAGAGTTTGCGCTGCCTCTGAGCAGTTGCCTCGTATTGAGAGCACGCGTTTGGAGGCAGGACTTTGACACCTAGTGGCCACAGAGCGCCTGTGAGCCCGGGCAGCCACGCACCAAGCTCAGCACCTGCCGTGACCAGGCTCCGGCTTAGCCAAGTCCTGCAGAGGAGTGAAGCAATACCTTGGGGTGCTGTGGAGGAGGTCTGATGAGGCTGGGGTGATGTGGAGAAAGAGATTGTTTGCTCCTGTGGATCTGCAACGTCTTGCCATATCTAGGTACTTGCTTAAAGGGTCCCCAGAAAAACATTCACCCTACTTGCAGTCACTGTCCATTCATAAGGGGCTTGGTGGTGTGGGGGAGCCGATGGAGTCTCTGGAGATGAGGAATTCTCAAATGTGGCTTCAAAGCAGCTTCCTGGTGGGGAACAAATCCAGCTCTGGTTCCTTCCCCCATGGGCAGATGTCGGCCACCTACTGTGAAGAAGGATGGCAGTGGTGGCTGGGAACCTGGGACCCAGCTGCCCCGGTGTCCCATAGGAAAGGCAAAACAGGCTTGGGGGGCTGTCTGGGCTGTGCAACACCTGAGCAAGTGCCTCCTCATGTTCCTGCTGAGGGGGTGTCTCAGGGGCAGAGTCCCCAGACCCCCATCGCTTGCAGTCCCTGCAGCTGACGCTGCAGCTGAAGCAGGCAGGCACGGAGGAGAGCTGTGGGGCCAGGGCTGCCCCGTACCTGCATTCCTGCCTGTAGCGAGAGCTGCCAGCAAGTGACGGCAGAGGCAGCCAGTGGCAGGTCTTGCACAGCCTGCCAACGAACTTGTCAGTGTTTGAGTGGGGAATCACAAAACGAGAGAGCACGATCATCACACCACAGCTGCCTTCCTGGAAGAGCAGGCATTGCTGTGTATTAGAGCAGCTCTGTCGAGCGCAGACAGCCTGGGCTGCGATGCCCTGCACCCTCCCTCCCTGCTCCCTCTAGAAAAGGAAATACGGTTTTCCCATTTGCTGCTTAGTGTCTGCAAAAATGCCAGGATGCTGAGCTAAGACTCATATCTCATATAATTCTCATATTTTGGGTACATGCCTTTGAACCAGACAGAAGCTCTCACTCATCTCCTTCTCCTCCCTCCTTGACTCTGGATCTTGCACTGGTTTTGTTTCTAAAACCCTAAAATAAATGTAGGTGGAGGTTATGCATATGTACTTCTGAAATTGCCTTGTCATTTCTGTACTCCCCCAGTGCAAGTGTCGCTCAGCTTGGGGTAACAACACTGGTGGTGCTGAGGATCGAAAGCTACATTTCAAGTAATGTATCTAGCATTGTGTCTGAAACAGGAAAGAGGACAGCTCATTCAGAGGCATCATAAACACCTATACGCAGACTGTCTTTCGCGGTTTTAATTGTCTTCAGCTTGTCCTCCTGCCTTGTATATGAAAACCCAAGTGCATGCAAATTTGGTGGCTTTAGACATGTGCTGTCAGGGCCCATGCTCTCCCTCCTAGAGGAAACTTCCCTGGCCTTTGGCACCCTAATGCATCACAGGTTACTGCACACACCCAGCAGTTGCCCAAAGTCAATGCTTTGATCAAAATTATTTTGGTCCCTCTTCTCAACCCTTCCCAGTCATCGTGCCACTCTAGCAATGGGGGAAGCAGGCAGGCTGAGGTGGCTTTGAGGTTCTGTGAGTCTTTTGGCACTCTGCGGCAGACCCTGGTTACTTGGTTGGTTCAGTAGTTTCCCAAAGAAATGCCTCTCAGTGGCACATGCAGCAACGTTATTCCAGCAAGGACTGAAGGAAACTGGAATTAGTTGGCAGGATGGCTTGCTGGGGTTTTTTTGGACAACAATCCAATATATCTTCCATTAGGCGGTCATTTCTGGGCTTTCCCAGACCAGGCAGCTGAGTGTTCTGAAAGCTTAGCTAAAGTGTGTTAGTCACAGTCAAGGCTAAATCCTGCAGTGTCATCATTGTACCAGATCTCAGAGACAGCTCGAAGCCCCAGCCTGCCAGTGCCCCCATGCCACAAGGCTGTTGTTCTCCAGGCAGCGGGATGGGGCATAGACAATCCTCACCACAGACGCCAGCCCCTGGCCCACGCAGAGCACCCCGTGTGTGGGAGTCACAGGGCAGGGGCCCTTGCCTGAGACCTGGCAGCCCTTGCTGGCACCATCCTTGCTTTAGTTCCCATTTCCCAGGAAAGTGCCCTCACCAAGCTGAAAGGAGAAATTGGGGAATTATATAGGAGAGTTTAACGTCTCAGAGAAACAGTGGAAAAACTGTCTGAACTGTTTGTGAACATCTAGAAGGAAAGAAGGAACTGAGTAGCAACCAGTGTGGGTTTCCAAGAACAAAACCTAATGTTTTTTGGGGCAAGGAAGCCTCTTGGTCAGAGGAGTAGCTGTGGGTATGCACTGTTTTGATTCTCTTTTTCATAATATTCATGAAGCATGGTCTATACATAACTGCTGCTCAGCAGAAGTGGAGCTGATTGAGTGATTATTGATGGTTTGTTGTCAAAATGGAAGGACATACCTTGTCCTCCTGGGACTTGCCCTTCTGCAGTACGCTCTTCACTTGGGGGATCCTCTGGGCCCTCTGGCAAGCCAAGCAGGAATAGGAACATGCTCATGGGTGAAATCTGGCCTCTCAGTTCTTGCTGGTAGTCTTTGCCTATAATTTAAAGCTTTGGCCTCCACTTGGAATAAATTACTAGGAAAGCAGTGCTGTTGCTTTCATTGTGTTGCAGATGGAAATATTACTGTGGTAATGATTTAGCAGCAAATCAAGATTTATTAATGACTAGCAGCACTTAATCATTAACCAATTTAAGGATTTACAAAGTAATTCAGTAAAATCTGTTATGATTAAAATAGCGACTTAACTACAGATTCAAAAATGACAAGATTCACGCTAACTTACTAAAAAGTATCCTAAATCAATATATATACATATGTATATTAATAAACACAGGATGTACAAACACACAGACTTGGATCCAGTGAAATACGCATGTACCCACACTCATGAAAATAACGGTGTATACCCAAGCATATCAGTAGGTAGAGATGTGGGTGAAGGAGAAGCTAGCCTACAATTAAAGTTTCCCTCTTCTCAAGTTTAGAGTAAATAATCACAATGCATCATCATTTCTCAGTGGGTGATAATTGAGACTCGAGGAGGGTCGACTTCACTCTGGCCCTTCATCAGCTTTGACGGCAGATGGTATCTCAAGGAGTTGATACCTAAGAGGCATCCTGGCTCAGGGGAGATACTACTCACAGTCCTGTTCTGATCCAGGAGAGCTCAAAGGGTCACTATTTATAGGGATCAAGATAACTGACTTTCATCAGGTACTTTTCCACTCCCACTCAACTTGAGTGATTAAATATTCTGGTGTTTTCTACCAGTTGCGCAGGCCCAGAACTCACTGTATGTGCAGTTCTGTTATCGCCCTGCCTTGGCCACATCCCAGGTACAGATGTACCAGGCTCTCAGGAGGTGATGGACTCTTATTACTTCTTCCAAGTGGTAGGGAGAGCAGGAGCCAGGCATGTCAAGGGGGTGCCTTAACGTTCCAGTCCATTGCCATTTACAATCCATACCACCCTAGGTTAGTATGTGGCCCAGGATGGGGATTGGAATCACACCAAGCACCGAGTGACCCAGCAAGGAGGAGGAGGGGGGAATTGCACCACCACACATTGCTGAAGTCAAGTAATACAACTTATGCCAGGTATTGGGCTGTCCTCTTGTGTGCGGTTGCTTATTTTCCACCAAGGCTGTTTTTGCCTCGAGAATAACTGGTCACATGGTTTGATTTAGTAAAACAGTGGGAAACAGCAAAGGAAGCCTTGGAATTATATAGGAAGGGGAAAAAAAGCAAAGTGTTATAAAGGCAAGATTTTCATCTAGGTCCTGCTGCTCAGCATGTGCCCCAGCTATTGCTGTTTAATATTTCTGTCCACTCCAGAAATAAAGCATTCTGTAACTAAACCAGAGGTATTCATCAAAGTCAAGGAATTTTGCCAGAAACATTTGTGGACTCCTGATTCACTGTCTCTGAACCATGTGAACTACCTTTCACCGTTGATGTCACTTGCATGTGGCTTTTTCTTGACCCTTGCTTATAGCCACTCTTTGTGTGTGTCAAGGATTTCCACCAGCAGAGGCACTGAGCCAGTAGGAAGGAGTTTATGTTAGTCAGGCTGTGACATTTTGAGAATGTAAAATAGGAAATTGTGAAAATGAAGTCACATGTAAAAATATTGACATTTATGTGGAGCCAGGATTTTGTCGGGAGATCCCAAAAGAGGAGCATCAGCACCGAGGTAAATCCTGCTATGCCTCATCCCGGAGTGTTGCGCTGGGATTTTTCCGAGCAAGCTGCTTTATAGGAGCAGTGGGATGAACAGCAGATGGGTTTCCTGGGGCACACCTCCAGCAGTTGCTGGTTCCTCACTGCTGTATGCAGTCGTTTTCCCTGGCTGTCATAGTCCTCGGGCTGAGAGGAGGCTTTTTTACAATGCTGAGCTCCAGCTGTGCTGGGCAGAGCAAAGCCAGGCAGGATTAGGACCTGCCCCTCTAACAGTACTGGCAGCTTTTCTTGGTGCTTAGGAACTGTGGCACACCCAGCACCCTGGGACAGGCTTGGTGGCATCTGTAAGCAGGTACAGTGACTGCGGAAGAATCTGCATGTTTAATGGCAGTTTTTAATGACAGTGTTATAGTGTTCAGCGCAGCCCCCCAGCAGGCAGCAGTGCAGAACTGTCAGCAAGCCGACATTGGCATTGCCTCAGCTGGCAGCCACCACATTTTACACCAGAGTTGTTAGGTTTCCAAATGTCAGTTGCTGCCCCCTTTTTGACGTGATGGGACATTTTCTGTTGCTGGTGGTGATCTTTGCCTCGAGCACTATCTCTTTGCAGTAAGCGCCCATGGACTGCGCTCTTCCCTTCCTCGGAGTGGACTTCATTTACCACAGTGTCAGCTGAGTGGGTAGGGGCTAAGGGTTCACTGTAGCACCTTTAAAAGGTCAAGATGAACTTAGTCATACCAATCTCCCTTCCCTCAGTAGCTGCTTCAGTCAGAAATCCCACCATACCATACCATCATACCATAAGATATCAGGAGAGAAAATCAAATACATCTTTTGCCATTTTTCTGGTAAAGAGCGGTAACAATCTGTGAAAAAAAATGAAATAATTCTGCGGCTGACATTCAGAAATGCAGCTGGTCTTGCAGAGCTCCCCACTCAGCCAGCTTCATTCCCAGTCATTCCTGCAGCGTTAGAAACCTCTGGGGAAGGATGTGAAGCCTATGATGCTCCAGACACAGCTCTGCTCTGGGTTAAGGAAGTGTTTTCTCTTCCCTACCTGTCTGCTTCCCCTCATCACCCCCATGGGAGTTTTCTGACCAGTGAAGATGGTCTCAAAGTCATCCCTACTGAAAATTAGGTTTTATTGCAGCTCTTGATTCTTCCTGTGGGTTTTTAACCTGTTCATTTCTTTTAAACATGACGGTAGGAATTGCAAGCAGGGTTTTGGGGAAGATTTGCAGGCAGAGGTAGTACCTCTTATTAGCTCCCTTCAATAGCTGGAGTGAAACATGAGCATATGGGTGGTGGGCAAGCAGAGACTGCAGTAAGGAGAGGAGGGTAAGAGCTGGGACCTTTCTAGAACAGAGACAGGACAGAGATTACAACAGCTCTGTCTGCAAACCCCAGCCTCTACCATGTGTCCCTCTATCTTGTGGTGACTTGTGCTTTTTAATCAGTGGTGATAGCCTTACACTTACTTCAAACTGTTGCATTAAAGAAGTGGAGAAGGGTTAGACATTTTTCCTGCCCCGGACAGCCCAGCAAGAAAGACCCATGTGCAGGACCATTTCCTACATAATGAGATGAGTTGCTTAATCCCTTTGCAGATGTTTTATTGGGATGACATGCTGATCCTTTTCTAGTCAGGATGCATGCAACACCATTTCACTTGCCTCCCACCATCAGCTTTGTCAGCAAAGGTTTATTCATTAGTTATGGAATGCCAGAGACCAAAACAAGATCTAGTCTCAGCAAAAATACATTGACCAGTATGATGCTTCCATAGAATCTCCCTCATGGACAATATGAACTCTTTCCTTTTCTTGTTTTCTGAATATTGTTTTTATTTAATGGCTGTCAGGTTAAACTTCTGGCTAAATTGTTTCTGTCACCATTTCTTAAACACTTAAGGAGTTCATTAACTTTCCATTCACAGTCATTTAATTGTTCTTTCCACCTGGTCAGTTTTGCTCATAGTTTCCCCTAATTTGTATTGGCCCTTCTGAAACATCTAGTAGCTGTATTACTGGCTGGGGCTACCCTGTTTGCTTGTACTGACTATAATCAGATCAAGGTCACTACTCCTTAAGCCCTGACCACTTCTTCAGCAATTAAATCATCTTTACTCACTTTAAAAAGCACCACGTATAACACTTGCATCTGGCTTAACAGTTTCATGTTAGGAAATGTCCATCTGAAACCTTTGGAGACTTGAATTTTCCTCACAGCATCACGGTTTCCTTGGACCCTGTGAGAGGGAAGTTGCTGGGATCTGGTGCCAATCTCTGTCGTAACACAGCAGACAGAAACAATCTGCTCTCAGTTTTTTCTTTTTAGCCTTTATTCCTTTTATTTGCAAAACACTTAATTGTCTAGGTGCAGCTTGAATGAATGATTGAAAAGTTATTATAACAGGGTTTCCATAGGTTTAAACTTTCATTTTCAGGTGAGATAGGCTCTGTATCTCCAAAAAGCAAACAGTCCTTGTCCCCTTTTCCCAAGGTGCCCCCACAGATAGTCCTCGAGGCTTTCAGGCTCATGTAATGCCAAGTGCATCATCTTCATGGCATAAGCTAGTAAGTAACACAGGAGGGGCAGCAAATATTTCCCTGCTTCTGTGTAACTCTCCAACAACTATAAAGCAAGAAGACAGGCCCCATGTGCCTGGGACTGCATGTCGTAGCAGACAGGAGGCTACACGCACTTGCAGGAGCAGCCCATGGGATGGGGGCACCCACAGCCATCACATCGTATTTCAGTATGTGCGGGGGCTTTACAGATGAGTGCATTCAGCCCCCTGCAGTGCCAGTTCAGAGGGCTTGCAAGGCTGTATTGAGAGCCTCAACTGACTATCCCTGGCCAGAGGTTTTCTCTGTATTACACACAACAGCACTTGTGCTCCAGCAGGCTTTAAAGTTGGGGACAGCACAAAGGCTGTGATCACAGCCAGAGCCCCCAGAGACTGGCTCCCTGCCTTTCCTACACAGCCATCATACTGCCAGCCCTGAGGGCTGCGGGCAGAAGTACAAGGGGTGCAGCAGTGCAAAACCCACAAGGACTGAGCAGTCAGCCCCTCACCACCAGTATTTGCAGTTGACCTGTGTTTGTTTTCCTCTTCACCTGCCACTTTCACTAGTCCTTAAGTCAAAGTCCTGCCTAGTTTCTCCTGTAGAGACATGAACATGGCTGGGCTTCAGGGGCATCGTTGGGACTCCCTTACCTGCAACCAGCATCCCCCACACCCCCGCCACCCTGGGCAGGGGGAGCTTGAGAGGGGACACTTCTCTGCAGGCAGCGAGCAGGTATGAGTCCATACCAGCGTCCCGCTGGGGAAGCCTGTGCTAAGGTTGTGTTAGGGCTTGTCAAAACTGACAGCCTGGCTGAGATAAGGCTGCCACAGCTCTGACTCCCTGGGTCCAGCCCGCAGCAGGGCTGAATGTGCATGCACACAGTACATATATACATACATCCACAGTCAGCCATGCAGATCAACAGAGGCAGAAAATGCAGTTCTCAGCACCAGTGGCCTCATCCTGTTTCCTTCTCTGGCCAACCAGGATGAAAGCCCATTAGCAGAAAATATATACATATACACAAAATATAGATTCCTTCAGCTGCTGGTCTTAGGAGACTAGACTGGAGAGACTGTATATCTGACTCCTGAGCTTTTTATCCTAGTTTCCAGCTGGCCTGGCTTGCTGTTGCTAGCGATTACACACACCGGTGTAGTTGTCTGCAGCCCAGTCTCTCTGGTTGCTGCTGTCCTGGCACACGGGCTGCTGGACCCCACCGTGCCCCTTCTGTCACTGATACTCCAACCTCCATACAAACCCGTGCACACAAAAGAGACCCTCACCAAGAAAATAGCTGAAGAGAGTTTAGTAAGCAGACAGGACATGCTTACAGTGGTCAGGCACAGGGCATGGCCTGACAGGCATCTGAGCAATTCTCTGTCCCCTTTTCCCATGCTGGTTCTTCCCCAAGCCACCTTGATCCCTCCCTTGGCTCCAGACATCCCACAGTAAGTCTTGTGCAGTCTCAGAAGGCTCTTCCCAGCATCCCATAATAAGCCTCATGTGCCTTTAGGTAATGACACTCTTTGCTAGGCAGATAGAGAGAGTTTCCCGGTTCCTCACCAAAGCAGATGTATAACCCAGGGGGTGTATGGTCACCTGCCCCCCTAGTAGGGTCCCCCCTGCCCAGCACCACCAGAGCTCACACGTTAAACGCATACTTGGAGTATTTGTTGCTTTTCATTTTCTTTCAGACAGCTACAACTCTCCAGACAGGCTCCCATGCTGATATTAACAGCTGTTAAATATTTTCACTGCAAGACTGCAAAAACAGTTAAGTTATAGCTCAGGGATTTGATGACATCTTTTTCTTACTAAACCCTCTTTTCTTCATCAAGTATTTAGGGATTCTTTGCTTTTTTAGAGTATGAAGTATTTTAGAAACTTAAAAGGCTGATTTTTTTTTCTGTTGCATCTTCAGTACAGGTGCAACACAGATCTGAGCAAGGAAGAAAGTTTATTTCCCTGAGACACCTTTTCCCTGCCAACATGCTCAGCTCCCTCCAAGGCTGGGGATAGGGTAAAGAGTCTAGATTACCTTCTTTTTTCTTCTCCTTTCATGGTGTCTCCCCTGGGCAGGCAGGCAGGCAGGGAACTGCAGTGGCCAGATCTACCAGCTTACACTGAAACACAGGGCATGGCTGCCGGGGTCCACCTGCATCCCATCTGCAGCACCTCGAGAGGTGAAGTAAAGCCTCACCATCCCAGCTCTGCTTTGGGCAAACCCTCAGGCAGAGAGAACCCCAGCCCCTGCCCCACTCCGTTTATAGCTGGAGACAGCTCAGCTGGCTCTGGGGATGCTCCCCTGACGTGTAACAAGCTGAGCCTGTGTCCAGCCTTTGCAGCCCTTCCCTGCAGATCCAGCTTCTCTGCAGATCTAGCTCCTAACACTCTTCCCTAGCCCATGACACACGAAACCTGAGTCCAGCTCTCCTGTCTGGGGAGGTTTTTTCTTTTTCTTTTTGATCCCCTTCCCAGAAAATAAAAGGTTTGTACACAGGAAAAAAAACTTTTCAGAGAAAAAAAAAAAAAAAAAGCCTGCCTCTGTCTTTCTGTCCCAATTCTAAGCAAACTTTAGTGCCAATAATAATAATAATAAATCTGTATTTTTTCCCGGTAAAGGCTTTCTGTGCCATAGCCAGTCTGGAGATGCAGTGAGGGGCACAGCTGGAGGCAGCAGTGCCTGCCTCCCACTGCCCTGGGTTTGGCACAGTGGGAGGAGTGTCAAATGTGTGTCCTGTCCCTTTGTGGCTTCTCGGGGCTGCCTGGGATGGGTTCCATGGAGGGGCAATGATCAGATAAGACACACCAAGCAATGACTTAACATGTGGATGTATTTCCTTTGAAACTGGAGCAAGGAAAGCACTTGCAAGCAGTGAAAACATGTCTGAACACGCTTATGTGTCTGAAGTGGGGTTTAGCACCCAGCCAGGTCCCTGCAAGAGCTTACCCAGAGACAAGAGCCCCCACAACCTGTGCCTTCAGCTTGCACCATGTCTCCTACACATCAGCTGGGAGAGAGCCACCAGTGACCTCCCTCGCTTTTGGCCAGAGGAAGCAAAATCAGCTTTTCCCTTTGGACTGCAGCATGGGGAACAGGGCAGGCTGGCGTGACATGTGTGTAAGAGAGCGCCAACCCTTTCCACCTGCCCTACCTCAAGGAGCTTACCTCTTGCCCCTGCTCCCCCCACCTACGTGGCACAGGGAGTGACCCTTGGGAGAAGCACCTTTTTCTCCCCAGGCAGCGTCAGTGCCAACCACAGTGCAGGATGTCTCTCACTCGCCATCTCCCCGTGACTCAACTAGGTCAACTGAAGGCAAGCAGCGAGCGAGCAAGGAGGCAGCTGTGGTGCAGGCGGGGTTTTCTCTTTGCTTAATGCCACAGGCTCTTATCAATTTGGGACATTTTCCAGCCCTGATTTTAGGATGGGAGCAATAGGATATCTGTCCACACTTGGGTCCACTCTTGCAGATACCCTTGGCAGCTCCCCATGGGCACCAAAACCTGCATGAGTCCCAATAAGAGTGAGCCCACCAGCTTGCCAGGCTGGGGTGCTTGGCTGGGTGGGCTGGGACAGAAAGGAAAGCAGGCCGCTGCCCCCAGGCTGGTACCCCATTCTGCTTTGATGGTGGAGTATGGAGGTACCCCTAAGAGACCTAGCTGTGAGGTACCATCAGATCTCAAATGGTCTGTGCTGTGCCTTGCCAGGTTTCATGCTCATTTTTCTCATCTTTTGGGCAAGTTTTTCCCAGACATTTTTCTACTTCCTCTGCTAATTTTTGGTTGTGTTAGTCCTGCCAGACTTAGCACTATAATAGTGCTAATGGATAAAAAATATTTGTGGTTATGACTTACTCATCAGTGGCACCATTACCATCTACAAAATCAGTGTAGATCTGGATAGAGATGTTGGTTAGTGCTGGAAAATAAAGCCCCTGTGGCTTTATGTGGCACCTACACTTGTCTCAAGGCTGTGACGCACTAGCCCTGCCTGGTGGGCTCCCTTCTCTCATGGTGACACTGGAGCAAAGAGGGGACTTTTTGAAGCCACTGTCCCCATGGCATTTTATCAGGCCAGCAGGAGCATTTGAAGAGCTGCCTTTTTATCTACTTTCCAGCATTTGTTTGATAGGGGTTTGTTGTAGTTTAACTGCAAAAAACCCAGCATTTTTTCTGGAAAAAGACTTCTGGTATTTGGTGGCTGAAGCAATAAAAAGAAAAAAAAATCCCAGAGAAGTTCAGCTGATAACGTGTTAGAGTCATCTGCGTAGTGCTAGGAGCGGGCGCAGTCATGTCTCTCCACCCAGCGATATCATCAATACTGCTATGACTTGTGCAGAATATAGGATGGAAAAAATGAAAGTGCTCAAGTCAGCTGGAAATTTTCAGGTTGGAGTGTGTGTCTGCAGGCAGCGCCACTGCCTCCCGGGAACCCACCACAACTGGCAGCCCCAGCCGCGCAACAGCCCCTGTCCGAGAGCCACACTCAGGTGCCAAAACTCCCCTGGCAGGCAGAGAGAGCCCCGACCCCAACACCACGACTCTAGGATGGAGAAAGCAGAGGTGGAGGGGCTGCTCCAGCCTTTGAAATGGAGACAGCTGATTCTTCTTCAGATAAGTGTCCTTCTGAAACAGTGGCCAGAGCTTTGCAGGGCTGCCTGAGAGGCAGATGCATGGCAGGAGCTTTGTCAGTCTCTGGCTAACTCCAGTTGCAGGTAGCTAAATAAACATTCCTGTGCAGAGCTCCCTGTATCTCCTTGCTGACATTATTCACCCAGGCTGATTTAGACACACAGTATGAGCCTGGGAGTCTTTACACCTGACATCCCAAGCCTGGGGGAGCATTGCCCCCCTAAAGCAAACACCCCAGAGCTAGTAGGTGCTGGTTGGTCCCTGTCATCTCGGCATGGGGTCCCTCAAGCGAGCAGGGGTGTTTGATGCTGGGCATTGTGGGCTGGTGGCACGTCTTCACGCCATGTAAAGTCCTGTGGGGGCTTTTATTGATATATATGTAGTCAAACACTGGATAAAAAACCATTATTTAAGTCTGTGATTGTCCCAGGGTCAAAGCAATCCAATGCTTGCATCCCCAAGACTTTTGTTACTCTCTTAGACATCTTTAAAGATGAAAAACTAAAACCCCAACTGCCAGAGGCTGACAGGCTCCTGGGGTGGAGGGTTTCTCTCAGTGCTGGACACCAGGTCCTTGAGAGGAGCACTGCCTGCAGAGCAGGGACATAGCCTTGTCCCTGGGGTGCCATCCTCCATCGTGCCCTTGCTGCAGGAGCCACTCGAGGGCAGCTTCAAAGCCTGGCAAGAAACCTCAGCACTGCTCTGAGGTTCCAGCAAAGAGCCAAGAAGCTGAGAGAATTGTTTGTCTGTGCCCAGCCAGAACTGCCTTGGAGGATCAGAGAGCCAAGCCACCTGAGCTGCGGCTCTCTGGCACTGTGGATAGCTGATGTGACCCAAATTGCAAACTTCTTGGGCAGATCTTATTTTCAAGCAGTTCTCACTTTTGCAGGGAATAATGATCCCTCTGTCTCTTTGCTGGGTTTGTCAAGAGCTGCAGGGAGAAGAACAAGCTGGTTTCCTTGACAGGAAGTTTCACCATGCCGATAGGAAGCAGGGCAGAATTTCCCTGGAGCCATAACCCAGCAATGCCACGCAAATGCAAAACAGAGGTAGCTGTGGCAGGGGAAACCACTGGAATGGGCTGTGCAAGCTGTGTCCTGTCCCTCTTGCCATGAGCTAGCAGTGCGGCAGTGCTGAGCCGGCTCAAACCACCATCTGACTCCTGCTCTCCTCCCCACCAGTACAGATTTTCATGCTGCTCTTGGACCTCTTTTCAAAAGGATGCCTTCTGGGCTCGAAAATTCTCTTGGCAATACACTGGCTATCAATTAATCCAGCAGATGATCAGTTTAAGCAAACTTAAACTCTGCTAAATGCTGCAAAGTATCACCTGTAGTTGGGAAACCTTGGCTGTGGGAGGGCTAGGTGGCTTGCTGGACTGCCTGCCTTCATCTTTCCTCTAGCTCAAAATCAGCTCCAGCACAAGCTGCTAAATATTGAGATCCTGCTCTCCGCTTAACTCGCTTTCTGGTGACTGCCTCGTTGATGAAGTGTGGTTTGCTCCAAGCCATGTGGGAAGAATTGAGGGAATAAAGTTATTAAGTTGGATTTCATACTGGGAGCAGGGAAACTAATGGATAGGGAGCTACCATTTGGGAAGCCAGCTCACATACAGCAGATCTCTGTAGGGAGTAATGATTTAAGCTCCTAAGAGAGCAGCTTTTCACTGCTTTCTGGTGCTTATGTACACCATTACTTGGTGTTAGGTGACATGGCCCATTTGGCACCAACTCCAATAGAAATGAGTTTGCATTTCTCAGTTTTCTGTGGTTTTCTGCAACATTAATTCCTTTGAGTTACTGTATCTGAAGTTCTCTGAAACTCACGCTCTCATTTATAGCATGCAAGTTGTCCAGGAGAGGATACACCACAGTAAATGAGCACACCGAGAGGCAGCAGTGGGATGGCAAATGCTCTGTCACACATCTGCCTGACGAGGTCTGCTGTGGACCCTATTCATGGAGTGACCACTAGTGAGGGTGCTCCGAGTGCAGCCCAGGGTAAATACCCCTTCCCCCATGCTCCATGCGGTCCTGCGAGCAGTGTCATGTTCCCGTATCACCAGTGACTATTTGCATACGGTGCAAAGCCCTAACCAGCAGCACAGGACTAGGGACCCTGCTGTACTGTTGTGACAAAATTGTGCCTCTCATCAGGCTTTTACATGGGTTTCTTTTCTTTTCCTATTTGACAAGATCCTCCTCACCATAAAGTCCATCTAGTCTTTGGAGCTGTCTATGGGAGTCAAGAAAATGATCCATTAAGAGCCTTTACACGTTTTAAAAAGAAATAATTTGCAACCACATCAGCTGTTGTGCATAGCATGTGCCTTGGGGCAGAGATGGGGACACAGGCTGGAGCTGGTCTCACCATCATCCCCCCTCCTCAGCAGTGTGCTACCCAGAGCAGTGCCAGCCCAGGGCTCCAGCCCCTCGACTGGGTGCAGGATGCCTGGAGAAGCTCTCAGCTGCCCATACCATCCCCTTTTCAGCCCATTTCACCACAGGCATCCCCACTGTCACTTCCAGCCCTCCACTCACACACAGATGCAGTGAGGTCCTGGTAGGCTACATTTAACCTTGTGCTCCAGAGAAAGTCTGAGAGAGTGTACTAGGAGGAATCCCCCATTATCTTGCTGATATTTGCATCACAGCTTTATCAGGCTTTGGAGGTGTGTTTCCCACCACGTGTGGCAGCCCAAGGGCTGTGTGGGAACCCATCAGGGGCTGGCCATGGCCTCAGCTACAGTGGTGGATCTCTTCTGCTCCATGGTTCTCTGTCTCACCAAGATGAGTCTGAAACAACGTACTCGCAAAAGCACTATGGGAGGAAGCATGCAAAGGTCAAGATCTTGTTTACCCAGACACCACTGAGTCCTCTCTGTTTTTTTCATGGACACTGGGCCCAGCCATCAACAAGGAGAAAATGAGCATCTTCATGCCAAGTGAGATCCCAGACCCCCTCCCCAGGTGACCTCTTAGCTGGGTGCCAGTAGGACCTGGGATACACCATGGACACTCACCAGTCTTTACACTTGAAGAGCGATGGGCTCCTGTCTGGTGATCTTGGGAAGGAATTAGATTTTAGATTATGTACTTTAAATAGAAAACTCACTTCTGAAGTGAGCAGAAAACCACAGACAACCATGGTGCAAAATGTGGCTAAACTGCTGAGGAATTCCCCCAACGGAGTTAGCTGTGGTGGCAACCCCAGCCCTCCCTGATCTCCCTGCTATCCCCTGGCTTCAGCCTCTGCCAGCCCCACACAGCCATCTCAGATTAGCTGAGGCACCAGGGGATTTCTGAAGGACCCAGAACAGAGCATGGAGACACAGAGCTTCCCACAGCAGCACACCACAGGCTCATCCTGCACCTGGCCCATAGCACCATGGTCATTTGTTTGCATAGAGTCAGTGATGGTCCTGCGGCACCCACCCAGCAAGCCATGCACAGTGAAGAGGACACATTGGCCCCTGGCTCCCAGCCACGTGCCAGCATCCACAGGGGCTGGGAGGAGATGTAACATGGCATCAGCACCCAGGTGGCTGCTTCTTGGCAGTCATGCTCAGCCAGTATAACCCAGTATTTCCCCAGCTGTTAACTGAAGGCGATGAGGTGGCTGCTGCATGTTGCTTGTCTGCTTCCTCTCTGTTCATGGACAGCTGTGGTGTGTGCTCCACTTGGGCTGGACTCCCTGCAGCTTCCCTGGCACCTGCAGCTCTGGATTTGGTAGCAATGCTAAATGGGGCTGCTACGCCTCTCCCCAGGCTTTTTTGGTTCGAAGCAGCTGCAAAGCACTGCCCAGCTGCCAGGAGCCCTAGGGGCCGCAGCTGCGAGCAAGGGCAGCACTTGCCCAGCGGAGGCCTGCAGCTCTGGTAACACCCCTGCTCCAGAGGGACAGGTTGACCCCCATCTCCCAACTGGACTGGGCAGCAAAAGAGGGGTTTGGAACACAGGAGGATGGCTGCTGCTCCCCAGCTCCCTGTGAACCCCCCCAAGAGGCATAGAGACCGGTCGCAGCCTTTTCCTGCGTGGCTGCCAGCCAGCAGTTCTTCCTGCTCACCCGGCCCCTTCCCAGCCACGCTGTAATGCTGGATTTCTCCGGACTTTAAACAAGCCAGGGATCAGCATGCTCCTGCCCCACTGTAGCAGGCAGCACAAGGCAGGCGGGCAGCACCATTACACTGTCCTGAGGGAGAAAATGTGCCGCAGACATGCCTCAGATGTGCCACAGACATGCCTCAGACATGCCGCAGACATGCCTCCACACTCTGCTCTTTAAAAGAAATCCTTAGTGCTTCTGTCCCTCCCCAGTTTCGGTTTGAAAAGGAGCTGCAGCTTCTCTCGCCTGTGACACTGACAGGAAACACGGACGCGTGGCCAGGGCATGCTCGTGCCCCAGGGCACCAGGCTTGCAGGCATGGGGGACACAGTGCCCTCGCTGCCCGGCCACGGGGCAAGCCTGGCCCCACGGCACTGACATCAGCCCAGCAGAGAAGGGGAGCACAAGACTGAGGACATGTTTCTGCAGGGACGGAAGATTTTGTTCTCATGAAAAACTGTGATGGCCAGGGTCATCCCAGCCTCTTTAGCTCAGCCTCTGACCACTTTTTTTCACTGGGGTTGCTATCTTCAGAAAACATTAATGAATAAACCATCAAAAGCCAGAAAGCAGAAGCCATGGCTAATGGTCTTTGAGCTTCTTCTGAGTTTAATACCAGAGCAATAAACAATTACAGTAATAGAAATGAGACCAGGCAGCAAGCGAGCAGTCGCTGGGAGCACCAAGCTGCTCCTCCATCACCTGGACAGTCTAGTATTGAGACAGTTGGTCCCTTGCTTCTATTTTTACATATTCCCTTCTACTAGTAGCAAAAGCAATAGCTATTAAGTGCCTGGGGGTGCAGACATGTTAGGGGCACCAAGAGGGTGTGGTGTGCCCTCGTCACAATGCCCACAAAGGTGCCCATGGGAGCCATGCTTTGCCTGCTCTTCTCCTGGTCTCCAGCCATGCCTCAGGACCATGGATGCTTCCACAGTGCTGGGTGCATGCCTGACCTGACACCCTCTGCCCCATGGTGGGGCCAAAGCATCTCTGAGCTCACATGAGAAGCTGCAGAAAAGGGAACCGTGAGCTTATTCCCACAGCGCACACACACAAGCACAGCTGTGGTTAAGCACCAGCTCTGAGGTATTGCTCATTTGCATCATGCACTTACCTCAGCCGCTTTGATGTCTCACGTGAAGTTATGGTGCCTGGGGTGCCGGGAGCTCCTGTTCACCCCAGGAGGACAGGTATGCCCATGCTACTCTCTGGTGAACACGACCACTGCCATCTAGGCAGGCTGGTTGGCTGCAGGCTTGTCACTGCTGCCTCCCTGTCCCCACCATGGCCAGCTGAGCCAGCAGCAGCATGGCGCCCAGGGGACCTGGCCCCACTCATCCATCATTGCCTTCCCAGGAGCCAGTGAGGGCTTGGGGGAGTCACGGGCTGGGAGGACACCTGCACCTCTTTAGGCACTGGGGAGGCTGCTCCTTCCTTGGCTTACACCTTTGTGTCATTTCTGCAAGATGGGGCATGTCCCTGTGTGCTACATGGTCAGTGCCACCCCTCAGCAGCACCTGTACCATCAAAGGTGGCAAGCTTGAAAAAGGCAACTCTTGCAGCTCACCCAGCATGTTGGCGAGATGGGCTTGGGCTGCTCAGACATCGCAGCACACAGGGTGAAAAAGCAGCCACTGGCTGAGGCCTCCTCGGGTGACCACAGCACATGAGAGCAAAGCAGACCCAAGGGGGGTGATGCCAGCAATGCTGATACCTCTCTGGAGTGAGAGACAGAGCTGACCTTGATGGGCCCCAAACAGCCCCCAGACTGGGGGTTTGTCCCTCGGGGTCACTGCAGATGCTGTTAGGTGCAAGCCAGCTCCAGCTTAGATAACCCGGGACATGGACTTGTTGTCTACAATGCCAAAGCTGGAAATACATCCACTACTCGCACACCAAGTCCTTGGGAGCTGGAAATAGGTGACTGTGGTGAGCCATAGCAGCCACCATGCAGCAAGTAACAGCCAGGCTGAACGAGAGCCTGCAAAACACAGTGCCTTCACAGTGACAGCTCCCGGCGTGAGGTGGCCACTTTCCACCAGCAGCTAGTGACTGGCAGTGGCTGGGCTGTGCTCGGACAGTTTGTGTGTGTGTGTGTGCGCACACTACCATGTGTTTGTCTTTGCCTCTTTTGTTTTTTTCCATCCGTGGGCGTCCTGAAGACTCAAATAATGTAAATCACCCCCGTCACTGTCCAAGCAGGGCGAGGGGAGCTGGAGCCCACAAAACCGCAGGGAGCGTGCGAGGCCAGAGGGTGCATCTGCCCTGCCAAGCACTGACATGTCCCTCTGGCACTGGCCCATGGAGCCTGTGCCCACTGCATGAGGTTGGCCCAAGGGATCTCATCTGAAAGCTCATCTGAAACAAAAAAAGCTAAATCAAGTCCTTGTGTTTGACTGGGAAACTCCAGGAAAAGGCAGAAGACCTGTCCCCGGGAGAGGATAAGCGGTGAAGCCTTGGCAGTGGTGATGGGCTTCCCAGCCATCTCCACACCCTTTGGAGGGGAGACTCATGGTGCCAGCAAACCACAGGAGCTGCTGCACAACCACACACTGCTCCTGGCAGCCAGGTGCCTGAGCAAAGGCTGCCCCAAAGCCTTTTTGGGGTTTGGAGACCAGGTTCTAGCATTCCTTCCTGTCTGCTCCCCAGATTGGCTTCTTCAACACTCTTGTTCAATATATTAAAAAAAAAGGGCAAGGAGTACATTCCCACCCTCCTGTTCTCTCCCCTCCAGGCCCAGTTCTTGAGCTCCCCACATTTTTCCCTTGGGAAAAAGGATGCAGAAGACTACAACATTGCACTGACTGTTTTGGAAACAGGATGCCTGTACTCGGGTACAGCACGAGCTCTGCTTGACTGCGTCAGCATCGTTGGCTTTCGCAGCCAGCAGGAGTGAAACTGAGAAAGCTGAAGTGGAGGGATAATGCAGCCAGCATACCAACAGCCCCGGGACGTACAGCTCAGCCTCACAGGGGGCTGTAGGAACAAGCAGCAGCACTCCCTCACCATTCAAACATGGGTCAGCAAAGGGAGCCGTGCCTCCTGTGCCTTGGGCTACACCTCCACCAAGTGCTCCCAGGGCGTGGGAGCAAAGCCAATGGACAGCCATGCTCTTGCTCCCCCTTTTCCTATCTTTAAGAAGTACAGTAGAGAATGGATGAGAACAGATGGGACGCTGGTAGATAAGCACTATTCTGAAGCCATTTATTATGGAATTGTTCATTAACTCTATTTATTATAGAGTTAAAAAACAGACTTGCCAACTTAGAACAATCTTCTGGTGAATTTTTTGGAGAAGTTGGGGGCAGAGGCAAAAATAAAGCAGGCTGAGCTGCCTAGTGATTTCTTTCTGGTGGGAAAATAGCATTTTAGTGAGAAATGAAAGTTTCAGTGGAAAAAAATCTGAAATCTTTGCTTTTCCCTAGAGCAACACAGAGTATCCACTACCATCAGCATTTCATATAGTCTAATAACAAAATATTAATCTCTGAAAAATCAAACCTACAGTTCACAGAAGGGCTTTGTGGCAACCTCCTACAGTATACAAACAAGCACCTGCTGATGGCTCAGCCAAACCCCGTGTAGACCATCTGCTTCCGAGATGACAGAAATACAACCATCCTGGAGACTGTTCCCTGCAGTGACTTTACTGCTGCAGTCCAGCCCACGTTGAAAGACCTAAAGGAGGCTTTTCTGTAATTACCTGTGGCAGGATGACACCTTCACAAACTGCCAGGGAAGGCTGCTCAACCATGGCCAGCCTCTAGGGATGCGAGAGCAAGCTGGCCAGCTGTGCGTGTGGAGGGAGGAGTGAGGAAGGAAAAGAGGAATGGGCCTTTGCCTGCATGCATTGCTGACAGGACTTGGGCAGGAGCACTGCCTCTGCACTCCAAAACAAGGTCTAAAACCCTTCAAAGGTTTGAAAAGGTTATGGGTTGCTCCATGGCAAGGGCAGCAGCCCTTCCTGTGAGACAAAAGCAACCCCAGCTCCTTCTTTCTTCTTATCAAAATGGAGTTTCAGAAGTGGCTGTCATTGCACAGAAGCACATATCTGATTGTGGGAGCTTTTAAATTTAACAAAGACATAACAAAACCCACCAACGGGAAACTGGTTTCAGAAATTCAAATGGAAACAATACTTTTTAATGATAACCAACAACAAGGCAGTCATTAAGCTGATGCCTGCCATATTTCTGAGGGAGCTCTCTTCAGAGATGATTCCTCTGGAGCTTACCTGGGCACCAGATCCAGCTAGAGCAGAGCAAGCTGCCGAGCATCCTCCCAGCAGGACATTCAGCCCTGCTCCTGGGCCAGCTCCCCAGCTGCTGGCCCCACAGGGCAAGGGTAAGGACTAGACATGTGGCAAAGGGTCTGCTCATAGGCCATGTGATGGGGATGGCTCTGCAAGGCACACCCGAGCTGGCAAGGGGGCCACAACCACTCACTGCAGCAGCAGTTTCAAGTTCTTTTCCATGCACTAGAGGGAGGTCAAGGTGCCAAGCAGGGCCCCGGAAGCAACTTGCACTGCTCAAATTCAGGAACATTTTTTTCCCCTCACTTAAATGGCCCTCAGGTAGAACAAGACCCCAAGTCCAAGCCACCACTACTCCACTCGAGTTTCCTCAGACTGAGGATAGTCTGCAGTCATAAAACCCCATCGACCTGATGTTATCTGGAGACACAACCTCATTTCCTGGCAAGAAATGAATAAAAAATTATACAAAAAATTTCACTCGGATGCACTTCCGAGTGAACAATTATTCTTATACAAGTTTTCTGTCCAGATATAACTCGATGCTGCCTCTGCCTTTTGTGATCTAGAACAAAGAAATTAATCATCTAATCAGGACCTTGGACTATAATCAAACTCAGGGCTGGAGGCATTTTACAGAAGCAGCTCAGTGGTGGCCAGCAGCCTGTAAACAAGAAATCTGCACTGTGTTCCTGTCATTGCTACACAACCCCAGCCAGAGGTAACTGAGGTGCCCTGATCCCAGTGTCAACTAAGGTCTGTCCCTGTACACCTGAAGAAGGCAGACACTAGTGTCTGTGCCCGGACTTTGCACACTTTGTTAACTCTATTTGCTGCTGTGCAAAGAAGCCTGAGAGGTGCCAAGTCTGCAACGGTGTCTGGAACACACAGAATTATCTCAAGGTTTGGCAAATACTGACCTCAAGGACATGAAGGGTGCACTTGCCTGACACAGCCTGGCTTGCTGGCCTGCCCCAGGCTACATCCACAGCTACACATAAAGTTTTCTTCTGCAGTAACTGTGAGGCATGCAGGTAAATTCTTCCCCTCCTCCTGCCAACCAGACCACACCAATAATCTCACTGGTGAAGAAAGGCAATGCCACAAGGAAACTTTTTGGCTCTGAGAAATTATTTCCTTCTAGGAGGCTGCTGAAGCCCTCCTTTAGCAGCATGAGATGTGCCTCTCACTGGGAGGAAAGCTTGCTGTCATCATGCTACTGCTACAGCATTCCTACAAACCCTTCTGCATGTCATTTCAGACCAGCAGGATACATCCATCAGCACCTACAAGACCCTGACAGGGAACAGCCACCACACCCCCTCTCTGCAGTTGCCTTCTCAGAACTGGGCAGGCAGCCCCTCTTCTGTTTGATGACATTGGACTGCAGAATAGATCACACTCTTCCACCCCAGGAGCACAAAAGGAGGTCACCTTTCTTGGTATTGTTTTTACTTGGCTGGACACCAGAGCATTTCTGCAACCCCAGTTTGGGGCTCTTGGGTATTCACAGTTAAGGACACAAATGCAGTATGTGTGGTTTCTTCTTAAAGGCAATCTCATTTCCTCATTTTTCTCTCTTTGCCAGAAATTTCCTAGAGGTCAAGTAGGAGGAAGGTGGTACAATATCACTAGCTTAAATTCTTCTCTATTGAGAAACCAGAATTTGCATTTTTAGGCACTGCTGGCACATATGTTGGAGAACGGCTTGCAGAGAGCAAGGCCATAGCTCCCTGCAGAAGCTGATTGCAGCCATCTGAGGTAAACAAAGGAAAAAACCCAGGGTACAGTTATGCTAACAAAGGACTGTTATGTTAACAAAGAGAGAAACTGAGGTACATTATGGCCTTGTGTATGATAAAGGAACGGCCTTGGGAAAGAAAGCAGGCCAGAAGAAGGAAGGTGTTGTGACATGCCTGAAATGCCACAAGGGGCTGGGATATTATAATGTAGCCTTTTACATGTATCCAATAGATTTGTGAGTAGTATGCATGATTATTGTAGAGTGCTTATACAAGGTGTGATTTCTTTCAATAAAGTTGAAGCTTACTCTATCATTCACACTGAATCGGCTGCTTGCTTCCTCAGCCCGCCGCACACATAGGTTTTGGCCCTCAAACAGAGGAGCTGCTCTTTGCATCAAGTCCAATCCCAGATTTCTACGCAGGAGGATTTTATGCTAGGAAGGAAAAACTGCAGCAACGACCAAGAAAGTTCACCTCAGCTGCAGAAGAAAGAGTGGGAAGGTTGGGAGGGGATATATGAGCAGTTAAGAGAAGGGTAGTGCAGTGCATGTTTGATAGCAAGTGCTATGCTCCAGATTTCTACTGTGAACCACCAACGAGAAGCATCTTTCTTGGTCACCAGTCTTGGGAGCAAGAGTTTGGCTATTTGGGGTTGTTAAGGAGGGCTACATTCATATCTCCAGGATCCTCCTTGGCACCCAGCTGGAAAGGCTTGGTCAGGCTTAAGCCAGGTCTGATAGCTGGAAGTGTCTGAAAATTAAAATATTTTCTTCCTGCATCCTACACTCCCAGGGGCATTGACCACATCTTGAGATCAGATAGCCATCTTCACCCAAACTCAGGCCATGAAGTGAGCCTGATGAAGCTCTCAAGCACTTTTTTTCCCCTCTTCATGTGATGGCTAATGGTTTTCCACTGCAGTGTTAGAAGTTGAAGCTAAAAGCACTAGAAGCTCCCAAGTAGTAATTTTGAGTACATCACACAGTTCCTACTGGATTAAGAATGCAGGATGCAATTCTAGCTACCAGGGATGTGACAGATGATGTCTCATTCCTTCCCTTCTGTCTTTCTATACAATACTCTTGGGTGAATATAACAAGTTCTATGCCTAAGCTGCAGCGAGGCACAGGACTGTGGAAAAAGCTTTCAGTGGTGAAGACCACTAAGCAGCACGACAGGTTGCTTAAGATAAATGTGAAAGCTCAGTGGCTCTTGGGGCAGAAGATAAACCCTTCCAAACTAATTTCAGTGCCACTTTGAGCTGCTGCCTTGAAGTTCAGCAACCTTACTCATTTTAAAGGGCTGGTTACTGTAGTGAAGACAGACGTAAGTCATGTCACAGCAAAAGCCACCAGCCTAACAGCAATACATATCAGTGCCATCACCCTGCTCCCAGGGCAGGTCTCCAATAACACTGGTCAGCGATTCAGAGTCCAGCTGGCTGCTGGTTACTAGTGGCACTCAATACTGGAGCTTCTTATGCTTTAGTATCTTTGCTGCTGACCTCGATGATAGGATGGAGCATATGGGCAGCAAATCTGCAGATGACACCAGATTGGGAGAAGTGGTTCATACACTGAAGCTGCTATTCAGAGGGACATAGGCAGGTCAGAGAAATAGGCTGAGAGGAACCTCAAGAAGTTCAATGGCAAAATGCACAGCCCTGCCACTGGGATGGAGTAACTCCCTGCAGCAGAACAGGCTAGAGACAACAGGCAAGAAGGCAGCTTTGCAGGAAAGGGCCTGGAAGTGTGGGTGGACAAGCAACCTACCAGTCAGCAGTGCACCCATACAGCAAAGGCCAGCTGCTAGCAGAGGCACAGCCAGCAGGGCAAGGGGAGGGATCCTGCATCTCCTCTGCTCAGAGCTCCTGAGATCCTCTGGAGAGCTGGGTCCAGTCTGGGTTCCCCAGCACAAGGACAGTAACATACCAGAGCAAGTTGAGTGGAGGTGATCAAGATGGTTTGGACTAGTGCACACAATGTATAAGGAGAAGCTATGAGAGCCGGCTTTGTTCAGTCTGGAGAGAAGTCAAAAGGAGATCTTCCTGTTATCTGCTACTCTCTGATGGAAAGCCACAAAGAGACACACAGGAAAAGCTGGAAGGCAACAGGCACAGGCATAACATGAGAAATTCTGATGAGAGCTGCAAGGAAAACCTTCACCATCAGCATGGTCACACACTGGAATAGGAAATGCCACCATTTCTCTGGTCTCATCTCTGGAGACAGACAACATGCTCTAACTTTGAATTTAGCCCTTCCTTCAGCAGGGGGTGGACAAAGCAGCCTCCAGATGTCCCTTCCAGCTAAACTACCCCAGATGTCTACGAAGCACTACTTTCTCACGAGACCTCACACTTTGTGGGAAAGTGCATTGAGCACATGTCCCTTTCAGTTTTCCGATCTGTGAAATGGAGCTGACAAGATTTCCTTATTTAAGCCTTTGTTATCTAGCAGGTGTCCCAAATAACCCACTTTTTTCAGTGTGGAATAGATGACTCAGCTCTTCAGAGCACGAGGCTGTCTGTAGAACGTTCCCCCAGCACATGCAAGCAGAATAAAGTAGCACTTCTTGGGCTATACTTAGTATTTTGTTTCAGAACACACTTGTGATGCTGTTGGAGGCTGCGTGCTTTCTTCAGATCTGAAATCCTCAGAGCTGCCCCAAAGTTTCTAGCAAACAAACTTAATGGTTTCATTTTACACCAGAAGCATAACAATTATCTGGGAAATCCCCCTCCCACACCCCAGAGTCCATACTTTGGGTGACTTGATGATCTCACCACACAGAGTTACTCAGGTTCAATGTTGCTTTTAAAAACTGTCATCTAAAAGCCACTGGGGTCAACTTTTAAGCTAAGGCTCACTCTGAACATCTGCATATGCTTAAATACAGAAAAAATGGCAGTTGAAAGGGACCAAAATCTCCTTCTCGTCTCCCCCAGTCCCCCTAACCACATGCTGCTATACCTTAAGAGACATGATCTGCCAAGTACAATTGTTCTCATCCTGCCAGGCCCTGCTGCAGTTCTCTGCTGTTGCCTTGCCCAACTTCTTCATAACCCTAAAATGGATTTCTCATGATGAGAGCCACTGATACCTGCACTGGCACTGCCTCTTGCTATGCCTGACTCCACAGCACATCCCACAAGGTGATGCATGAAAGCCAGGAACACAGTGACAGCGGCACAGCCCCTTGCTACAACTCTGGTCCAGAATGAACAGCCACGGGAGTCAAGAAATGAAGTTATGACTTGCGGAGAAATCACTCTATAACTGTGGAGTTATAAAGTGGGTATGTTTATTCAGTGCTGGGCGCATGGGTGATCGCTCCACCACAAACATGCGCATCATTTGCAGCTCCCGTCCGGCTTATATGTTATAAAGTAGTGCATATTCATAAAACGCCTATACATATACATAGTCTAGCCCTGCCTCCCCTCGCTTCTCATGGTAATCAGGTCTCCTCCTCTTGCGCCTGCACAATGAGCTCTTCAAGCTCCGGGCTGGGGTCGCAGCTTCCTGGGGAGGGGTCGTATAGATGAAGTACCTCTTCTTCCTCGCTGATGAACTTTTCACCCTGTCGTTCTGCGCAGCCTCAGTTGTTCTCTGGCTTCTGTCCAGATTGCCAGGCCAGTTTGTGCTGGTGTTTGGGGTAGTCTGTTGCTGATACCCACAACTTCAAGGACCAGAGGAGACTTCTCTTTGGGCTAGGAGACAGTAGCCTAGCAACGTTATCAGCATCTGGTATGTCTTTGCGACCAGTCCCATACGCCTCCCTTTGTTTTTGCGCAGGCCTTGCACCATCAGTCTAAGATTGTTTAGACTCCCCGTCTCATTTATAAAAAAGATAACTGGGAGGAAACATCAGGGACCTGCACCTCCTTCAGTCCTAGGGGCACAGTAAAGAAGGAAACTGCATGGGAAAGGGGAAAGATGGCAGCTCTCTTATTCAAGTACTTCCCAAACAGAGGAAACTTACTTAGAATGGAGGGGAACCACAGGCTTCCCCTTTCATATTCCCACAGAGGAAGCTGTTTCAATTGTACTACCTGGAGACACAATAAGCCAAGTCATCCTTCAGCAGGTACCTCCATAGGTGTGGTTAAAAACAGGTAGTATAGTAATTAAGATATTTCAATAGAGTTCTCATGTCATAATAAGCCTGTTCCCTTTAGAATCCGAGGAGCACACAGCTGACTGAGGAAGACAGAAGAATGCTTGAACCACAGCAGGTGCAATTTCCCTTCTTCCACAGTGATCTGCACACCTCCCCAAGTATGGCTGCATATTTTTACAATGAAGTAATACAAGACACCTTGTTCATGCTGCAAATCCAAGGAGTCTGCAGCACTAAGACAGTGACTTGGTGCATACATTTGGGAGTTGCTGGCCCACCTTGGGGATGGCCAAGCCACCTGCTGGGATGGCTGTTGTTCACTGTGCTGACAGCACAGAGGTTGCCTCCAGTCATAGGTCCAACAGCTAGAACATCAGATTGCAACTACTGCAGGACAGGGGTGAGCCAAGGCCTAAGCTGACAAGAAAAATTACTCACAACCCTGATTTTATTGCGTATTTTGGTAACTGGTGAGATATTCCTACGACAGCTGGCACCTTCATGTTTTGTGATGCAAAACAGTTTAAAAGACAGGCTAGAAAGGACCTTTTCTTTTTTGCCTTGTTTACTCAGCACTTCTAATCAGAAATTCCCCTGGTAGAAGAGGAACAATGACAGCTTACAGAATTGCTCATCTTTATTTCACAAGAGCCCACCCTGTTTCCAATTAAATGAATGTGTGTTGGGTTTGGGTGTAGAGGGGCTTTGGTAGCAGGGGGAGGGGCTATAGGGGTGGCTCCTGTGAGAAGCTTCTCAAAACTCCCCCAGCTCCAAGCGGGACCCACCTCTGGCGGCCGCGCCTCTGCAATAACATATTTAAGAACGGCAAGCTGAGAGGAGTTGTGAGGGAAATACCTCTTCAAAGAGAGGTCAGCTGAAAGAGGAGGAGGAAGTGCACCAGAGCAGATTCTCCCACACCCCTGGAGGTCACCAGTGGAACAGATGCAGACCTGCAGCCTGTGGAGGGCCCCACGCCAGAGCAGGGGGCTGCACACAAAGAAGGCCAGGAATCCCTAGAAAGCCTGCACTGGTGCAATTCATCACTGGAAGGACTGCAACACGCAGGAGGGACCCACACTGGCGCAGTTTGGGAAGAACTGCAGCCCTATGGGAAGGACTCATGTCAGAGAAGTTAATGGAAAACTATCTTCCACAGAGGGAACCCCACGCTGGGGCAGGGGAAGAGTGTGAGGAATCCTCCCCCTGAGGAGGAAGGAGCAGCAGAGACAGCGGGTGATGAACTGACCAAAACCCACAACCCCCATCCCCTGCACTGCTGTGGTAGAGGAGGTAGAGAAAGCAGGAGCAAAGTTGAGCCCAGGAAGAAGGGAGGGATGGAGGGAAGGTGTTTTTAAGATGTGGCAATTCTGCTCACCATCCTACTCTGATTGTTAAATTAAGTGGTGGTGGTGTTTTAATTAAATTGATGTTTCTCTTTTCTTCCCCTAACAAGTCTGTCTTTTGCCCATGACCATAAACAGAAAGTCATGCCTCCCTGTCCTCATCAACCTCAGAGCCTTGTCTCACTCACTCCTCTGAGTGAGCAGCTCACACACAACAGAATGGAAAACAATGCTACCAACCGCAACATGCGTTGGAGAAGGCCTCTGGAGAAGGAGCTCAGATGGGAAACTACCCGAGAGGGGAGGGCAGGGAGGAAGATTCCCTGTGCTTACAAAAGAAAACACAAAACCACCTTATTTAAGACGATCTCTTTCACTTTTTTTTTTTCCTAAAAAACAGTCTTTGCAAACAAATCTGTTTCTCCTTTCCAATTCAGTGGGATTGCTGCAAGCACTCCATGGCACATGACTCCAGGAAAGCAGAGAAAGTGTACCACAACTCGTATTTCCATAGGAAAGTTGACTCATAACTTCTGTCATCCTTGAAATGCTGACACAGGTTTGTAAGAAGCATCTGAATGTCAAGTCCAAGGAACAGCAGTGTAGCCATCTGAGGCCTGACATGGCTGCCTCTAGCACAGCAGAAGGCCCTCCTTCGCCGCCAGGCGCTGGCGATGGATTTTATCCTGCTGTAGCTCTTCATGGTTTGGATGCCAGAGTTTCATGACAATTCTCTCAATGTTTAGAGCGTAGACAGTGTGTGCTGGAATAACTTCTTTGTGTACCTGGAGATACACATTAGAAAACAATTTTCATGCTTTTGTACACATTTCCCCATGCTGCCCGTGGAAGAACCTCCCTCTACTATAGGATGATCAGAGCACCAGCCCCACAGGGCAGGAACGCAGGCTGCCACACACGAGGAAAGCTGCCACTTGTCAGCACTGCCATGCCAGCCAGCACAGAACTACCACCTATTACGCCATTTTGTAAGGAAGTGACATGGGAAGGAAATCATCATTTTGCTCTTGCAATGACAATAATTTGTCATCAAAATATTACAAACAGCAATTCTGACTAAACACGAGCTGAATGCTTGATGACAGCTCTTACGGTCTGCATCCACAGCTATGAGACAAAATTCCAAGGCCTGTTCACAATAGCGGAGATCAAGGGGGAATTTTCTAACAGCTAATTTTAGACATTCAAAGGAATCTGAATGTCCCCAGACCTGGCAGAGGGGGAGGGAACCACAGGCAAACATCTCCACAGGAAGGTTCATCCAGCCTATCATAGACACCTCCACAGGGCTGAGGGAATCGTAGCTAACCCAGTGCAGCAGCCCACATGACAGGACCAAGTATTCCTCAAAGTACAAAGGTAGAACGGGAGGAATAAGAAGGGACATGCCAGCCAAGTCATTCTGCTGCATCACTGCCAAAATTCCAGTCTAGCTCAGCTCCAATATAATTGCTTGCAGTCTTACTACAGAGAAAGAGGTCACCCTTCTTACATAACCAGACAGGGATTTCCTCATAAACTCTGACCAAGGGGAGTAGGACAGGCATTGAACCATTAGCTGACTGTATGTTAACCATTACCTGATAGTGGGAACAAGTCAAAGCCAAAGAACTGTCAATTTGAAAGGCAAAGGAAGCATTGTAGTAGAAATCAAATCCCCCTCCATGCATATAAACCAAAGCTGAGGCTGGTAGCTGGCACTCAGGACAGCACTGCCTGTGACATGACAGTGTAATATGAACAGCTCACCTGTAACGCCTCAAACAGGTCATACATGTTCACCGGCGGGAGGGATGCTGGTAGGGTGTCTCCAGAGCAGGCCAGGAGCAGAGCTGCCTGCTGCTCAGCATCGTCAGGCGGGGGCTGGGGAGCTAGGCTCTGGCCAGCAGGTGTCGCACAGGTTGGAGGGCTGCAGGCAGAGCAGACAGTAAAAAGAAAACAGCACCAGCTTTGGAAGTCACACAGTAGGGGCCTGGCCCCAGGTCTGCCTTTTCTGTATCAGTTGACTTAGCCTTTATGTACATAAAATTATTTCATCTGTAATTAAAATGTTTTAAATTCCAGTTTAATAAAAATAGTGTAAACTGATCCTCAACATGTTTCAAACATGCTTAACTGATCTTGATTGGGCAACTTTTGTTATTTAGGGTCAGTAGTTTCTACCCAACATAAAAATTAAGACACCCACAAGATTAAATTGAAAGACACTAGCCGTTAGGCAGAGTTGTTTGGAGTGGATTGCATCTGTAGTGTTTATAGTGCTATAACCAAATCTTAAAACACCCACGACCTCCTGTCAACTGCTAGAAGCTGCCAGAGACAAAACACAACTGCCTTCTCATATACACACACTGCCAGATGCACAGCACAAGCTGCTCTGACACTGAGACTTTGGAAAACATGATGACCTTGAAGCTCTGTGAACCAGAAAGGCATGCCAAGGAAGCATAAGTGCATTCAGGTGCAGGAACTGACAGGATGGCAGTGTCCTGCAGGTCTTCACGGACACTTCACTCCTATGGCACAACAGCAGCGCCCCCACAAACACAGAGCTCTTCTGCCCAGGGGCAGCTTCCCCGAGAGCAGCAGAATTTCTGCCTGCCTCACTCCAGCTTCCAAAAAGCACTGATTACTGAAGACATTCAGAGGGCCAGGGGTCACCTTCAAAAACTGATGGACAAGCACAGGCAAGGAAGAGGCTTAACACTGCCCTAAACTCCACTCCTGAGAAGTCCCCATATTCTCCCTCCCTGCTTAGCCGTACAGTCCTCCATACCAATACCTTCCTATGTGTGAAAGCTAAACACCACAATTAACAGATTCTACTAAATAAAAAGAGAAACTGAACCATGGAGTGACTTCGGGACTAGCAAATTGCATTTGAAATTAGCAGTGTACTGAGAGCTCCTTACCACTCAATTAAATTGTTATAAGCAACAACACTGTTCTTGAGATATGGCTGAGGGTTAATGTTGCTTCCAAAGGCGTACTTGAAATGGCCATCTCTCAGACGATAGGCTTTCCGCCTGGATATCACAGATGTCAGAATATCCTTAAGATGGTTCTGCAATGAAAAACAATCTTATTACACATGCCCATTTAGTCACTCTACCAAGCCACAGCTATGAGAAGTGCCTCACCAGCTGGCAGGACAGAATTAGTGCTGCTATGACCACAAGGACCTAAAGACGAAAGAGAACCAAGATCCGCAGAAGTCACAGTACATTTTCACCATAAGATACAGCTGGATACAGAGACCACAGCACTGTGTGAGTACGGTATGCATGAGACTGTGAACTGTACTTTAATATGTCATGTGGTACTTCAAATGTCAGAGGCTTTTTAAATGCTAGGAAATTCCCAATCTCTGATCCCTTTGATCAACAGTTAAGAGATTTCATGATTGGCACTAGATGTTACACTTGTCCTGAAATACTGGCCCTAAAACTAGTGAAAAGCCACTCTTCTTTTTCAGACTGTTCAGTTGCCTGGGAAGTGCTGCAGAAGCAACTGTCTGAAAAAACAAGCAGATAACTGCTTCTTAATTTGGCCTCACTCCCAGATGGGGAATTCAGGTTGGCCTCCACATCCTGGCTCCAGAAAACCATCCACACACATCAATGCCCAAGTAATGGCTGTATCACTCCTGGGATACATCAAGTAATGCACCACTGATGGCCAAAACCAGCAAGGGCAGGGACTTCACCTGCAGGTGTTACCAGATTGTCTCTTTGCTTCCATGCCAGATACTTGCGCCTGTAACAGATTATTTTTTATACAACTGTCTAAACTGGAGCTCCCGTTCTGTCCCTGCTTTTAAGTGACAGGAACAGCATTTTCCAAAACTTTGCCTAGAGTTCTTCATATGCAAGTATTTAAAAATTAACACTCGCAGGCAGAAACCCAAGACTTTACATCTATGATGCCACAAATCTGGAAGCCTTTTGATTCTCATCTTACCACCCCCATGGCAAATGGACAATTAGAGAAGCAGGTTTCCTCTCCCCATATGGCGCACAGAGCCTTTTGTTGCAGGTGTAATGAGAACACCACTGCTGGCCAGCCCAGTCTCACCTCCACAGCATAAACAACTGCGGTCACTGCCTCCTCTGTGACATTGTCTAGCCCGTGCTCATACGCAGTTACGATCATCCTTCCTTCTAACTGGCCACGTGTAGGAAGCATCATGGTATGAGAACACAGCTTCAAATCATCATCCTCCTGAGGATCCTTTGCCACAAATTGCTGAGCTCCAGACAGTGGATTCTGAGGCTGGAACCGGTGCTGTTATGAACACAACATTAGAGCATAAGAAAGTAAGTACTCAGAACCTTCGGGTCATCAAGCCAAACATCCCTTCTACAGTTGGAAAGCAAGCACCTTTAAAGACAGTATCGCAGTAGGACAAGCAGAGTGATATTCCTCTCCAGGATACTCTCCCAACCCCCAATGAATTGTGACTGAAGAAACTGGAGCCAGTGTTGGTATCTTCTTATTAAACAGCCCATGAACTTGTCCAGCAGCACCCTGAACCACCTAAACTTTGGGTATCCACAGCATCCTGGAGCAAGAAATTCTACAGTGTAGCAACGCATCACAAAGAGTCACCTCCTCTAGTTTGCTCTGCTCTTCCCAACTGTTAGATTGTTTGATTCTCCTTTATGTCACTGTCCTTTTTGTCTCTGCTCACACTATCCAGGCCAGTTATGAGTTTATGTACCTCCACATCTCTCAGTCATCTCCTTCTGTGCTGAAGTCTCATTTATTATTATTTATTTAGTCATTTCTTGTATACAAGGGTGTATTTTTACTTACTAACTGTACAATTTCCATCATGATCCTAAGCTTGTGTGATTAAGTGATTCTTACATTTCTTTCAAGCTTCAAATGCAGCAACTTTAGCTAAATTCCAGTTCCAAATTTCACACTTTAATCTCCCTGTGCACTTTCAATACTCTAAGCAGAGCTGTGTTACTGAGCAGCCACTGATTGATAGATGGATTATAGCTATTTTTCGGAACTGACTCGGTTATTTAGAAAAATGTCCATCACAGAACAGGACATGAATTCATACCAGAAGGTGGCAACCATCATTTCCCAGGCCTCATGTATTCCAGCACAACTCCCTTGCTATGCTGGTATCTCAAGCTCTGAGTCCCTGTTGTGGCTCCCAGGAAAAGACTCAGTCCCCAGGTAAAGCAGGGAGAAAAGCAGATGGGAGCAATTGATCCTAAAGCCCAGACATGTGCTTGGCCCAGCCACAACCCACAAGGGAGCAACATGACCCTGGATCATCAATTACTCCCACAACTCCTGTTCCTCAACTCTCCAAGCCACAGATCAGGTGGCTCTGGAATGAAGATTGCTGCAAGGTTCTTATGAAGAACCTTGTCTTAAGAGGCATAAGACAAACACATACTTTAAATATAAACAACAAATATACAGCAAAGTGTATTTCTCACATCTTAGTTTCAGGAAAGGAAGGGAGGCTGCTTTATTCAAAGGACAGTGTGGCATTTAACTCAGAGTGAAAAACCAATCCACCCACTAATGATGTGAAACCAGGTTTCCCTCCCCGTAATTCTGAAGATTTATGCTTTCATTACAGGAAAGCTACATGCCTGTATGCCTGGAAAAAAAAAGACCTTCAAAACGTAAGCAGCTATTAGAGGAATGTGGTTTGGGAGAGCAGAAGCCAACTGGAACAAACCTGTGGTCATTCACAGCTGTTATTCGGACTAGTGAGGGAAACATCAGGAAATAGAGGCACTTCAAGTTCACACCACTCAGGAATTCCACTAGTAATATGCTGCTAATAATAACATATACTTCATACAGAACTTACTACCCAGCATTCCAGTAACAAGCATACACACTAGAAATGTGGTGTAACATAGAGATATCAGAGTAAACTAAATTCCAAGATTTCCACTATGTCATGACCTGCTTCTCAAACTCTCCTCCATCTGCCACTGAAAAGCTATGGTGAAGCTTTAAAACAAAAACACAGTGCAGACTGCCATCAGAATTCAGGCCACAGCTGTGAACACCGCAAAATATTTCAGCAGTTTCTAAATACAACGAGCCTTCAGCTGGACTTGCATCCCTTTGAAACACTAGGTGAAGCACACACATAGTGCCTATTTATAGTCCCTATAAGTGTGGTATGCACTTCGGCTGAGCCAAGCTAACCTCTCACAGCGTAAGAGAGTGGGAGGTTTTGCATGGCTACCTTTCTCCCCTATTCCCAGCCAGGCTTCCTTTGTGCTGGCTTTGGCATTCCTCCAAATGAATGATCCAGCTGAATAAACCAGCAAGAAAAACTTGGGGTTTGGGGTCTGTTTTGCTTGGTTAGTTTTCTGCTTTGTCAGAGAATTGAACCAGATCATGAAGTGCTCAGACACATGATAAATCTGGCTCAGAGACAGACACTCTCCCTTTCAACAATTTCAGTTTGAACTGCCTTATCAAACCCCACCCATGGAAGATAGCGCCCCATCCCGATTCTCCTTCACACCAGGCCCCCTCCACACTGGTCTGGCAGCACAGAGACAACAGCAGAATGTGTGGCAGTACCAGATGGACGTACAGAGCCTTCGCTGCAAAGTGAACTGGATCTTATATGTGTCTCTGCCACCTAAGAGAAGACACCATCTTTTCAAGGCATTTTCAGTTCTGAAACAAACTGACCCTCTAAAAACATTCCACACAAGGAACAACTTTCTTCTAAGACTTCAGATTTCAGAGTTCTGGGGCTGGGCAGAGGGGAATATCATAGGATGATACAATCATGGAATTCTGCCTAATAGATGCCTGGATAGATAGGAAAACACTTTTGCCTCAAGAATTCAGCAGATACATGAAATGAACAAGGTGTTACAGAGAATATGAAAGGTGATGGAGAGTATGAAAGACCTGCCCAAGTGTTACTGCAGAGATAAGGTTACTCCTTGCTGCTTCCTGGAATACAGGCTTTTGAAACACTAACATTTAGGTGTTCCCTATACTCTCTGGTGTCTGACAAAGCCAGGTCACACCATAGGCTTTCTCCCAAAAGGCTTCCACAAGAGAGGCAGCAGCCACTAACCCCTAGTTCTTGCCCCAGTCCAGAACTCAAAACAAATGAGACATACATCATTGCACGTGTTAGACTTTCATCATTCCTGGGAGTAACCAAAAACTACACGCTGCGCAGAGCTCTTAACCCCCAACAGAATGTCAGAGAGCCACAACCATTTGACCACGGACACTTACATCAAATTTTTGTCGAACTGAAGAAATCTTTTTCTTTCCTTTGGGTTTTCCAGGTTTAGTTGCAGAGCCCCCTGGCCATGGCAGAGATCCAGCACCTTCTACAAATTGAAAAGAAAAAAAACCCACTCTATAGCTGTTGCTGATTTAGGACCAGGATGAAACTGTCCACACAGAAAAACCCTTAACATCTGGTCCCCAGCTAAGTCTTAACCCAAAATCAACAGCCATGGCCCAGAGAAAGGACTTCTCAGGGGAGAATGCTTTTGGCATTCCTTCCCTTCCTTTCCCAGATCCCTGCTAACTTGACTCACTCACAACCCGTTACTTAAGTAGAAATTTCTGTCCACACACCGCACAAAAACGCATGGCGGAAGGAGAGATATGAGCACAGCCTCCAAGGAAAGCAACAAGGAAGGAATAAACCATTTATTCCAACGGGAAAATGACAGGAACTTGTCTGGAGGGGGACTCTCCTCCCAACAACTCCTGGATCAGGTCAGATGCTAACAAGCAGGATCAAGCACTCTGACTCATTACATCTGCCCTTACAGTTCCCCCTGAGCTTTAGCAATCTTTGTCTTGGACCCTTGTTAAACACCGCAGCCGGTCATTCTCGTTACGCTGAGGGGAAGGGAGCGGGGGGGTGGGTGAAGAACTACAAAGGCCACTGAGCCCAGGAGCAGGATGACACCAACATGAGCAGCGAGCTTGTGACTGACAAGCAGCTCAAGGACATTACTGTGTAGTATGGATAAATAAATGATACATTTGGCCACCTTGAGGAGACTGCTTAAAAGTCCACTCTACGCTGTTTGACAGCTACACCTACGGTAGGCTAAACCACATCCTGATAATGACAGAGCTCTTGGCAGGGACAGTCTAGCATATTTCCTGCTGGTGGCTCTGCAGATTCCATACACAATTTCTTCAGGTACATTGGGGCTTAAGACAACACTGTGCTTGATGCATATGTGCCTACTGACAGTGAACAAGAAGTGCAACCCAAAGACTGGACAGCCCTCTCGTGGCTACACAGGCAGCCTCTGCTTTCTGTCACCAGTATCCTCCTCCCCTAGTTTTGCACAGTGAGCAAGCACCCTTTTTCCTTTGGAGCAGAGCATGCCCTGTGCCAGGCTCCCTGCCCACCTCCAGGGAGCTTGGACAACTCAGCTCTGAAGGTACTTCTGTCGCCTTCGAAGTGGAGGCTAGAGCTCTGCTGCCAGGCACTATGGACAGCACAGCAATGTCTCAGATGTTCCCCAGCTGCACCTGAGCCAGCATTGCCATTTCCTCTACACAGGGACAAGAAGTGAGAGCAGCCATCCCACAACTTGGCCAGCCTCAGGCACATTCACCAAGTACTGACAAACCACCAGTTCTGGTACCACAGGCTGCCACGGCTCAACAGCAGCTTCACACCAAGCTGCATGTTTACCTCCGGGTCTTGCACCTATGTTTAATTTACTGTAATCAGGAATTCATACAGTTATACTACAGCCCTGTTTATAGGGAATGAGACTGTCTGGAAGTCCTTGGCTACGTGGAACTTCCCACACTCATGGGTGGAGCACAAGCATAGTGTCCTCTGCCATGAAAAAACCCTCCTAAAACATGACTTCAAGGATCAGTTTAAACCAGAGGATTCAGGTGAAATTTTTGAACAGTCAGCTGCTAAGAAGGGCTTAAAACAACCTATACACAGAGATGATATATTCTCCCTATTAAAAAAAACTTTACTCAAAAGTTTAGCTACATCCTATTAGTGAGGTGAAAAACAATAGTCTACAACAAACCACTGTCAAAATCCACCCGTCAATTACAGAAAATTAAAAGGTAATAAATAAACCCTCTCCAAAAATCATTAAGCTGGTGTCACTACTCATCACTACAACATCACAGCAGAGGCTTCAATGAGGGGGTGTGGGAAAGCACCATGGGCAATCACCCCAAGGACCACTCTTGCCCTTCACTGAGATCTCAGGACTTAGGTCTTGGGATCTATAAAAATAGCATTACTTCTCTCACAAGATGTTTTGCTTTTTACAGATGAGTCCTTTCTTCCTTTTTGTCTCCTCCATAGCAGGTCAGACCCCTTCTAGGCAGGGGGGATTAGGTGTGTTAAGAACAGACACAGCAGTTACCTGGCTCATTTCACAGGTTGAAATAAAAGCATCTCTTTAGCTTGCAATGTCACCTCCCCTCAGGCCCCTCCTCCTTGTCAGAAGTCTCACACAGCTCCCTCGCAAATACTTACAAAAATATCCTTACCTGAAAAACACTCTAACTGTGAAGCCAAAAGTATCCTACCTGCGTGACCAGGTGGTGGAGACAGAGAAAGCGGAATGGATGGAAATAACAAACACCACTCTTATCTGACAATGTATTACAGACGAATAGGTTATAGCAAAGTCTGAACTTTTAAAACACTATATTTTTGTACAAATAAGACAAGTTTTAAACTGAATAGCAACTAAATATTTAGGCTTTGACAGTAGATCTGAAAGATGCAATTTAATTGAATCTCAACCTGCACATTTAACAAAAATTTAGCCAGACAGCTTAGTACAAGGAAAAGATGGAGATACTATCTCCTATTTCCCATTATAACGAGCCCAGAGCAGATTTTTTTTTGGCTCCTTTTCCAGGTTTTCATTTTACCAAGCCTGATTTGTACTAGATGAAGAAAGCAAAATTTCCCTCTAGCATTCTAAGAAAACCAGTACTTGCCTTCCTGGCCACAAATGACAAGGGGGTTGGCTCAGGCATGAATCGTGCTAGCAAGACAATTAGGTGTTAACAAGCCACTGAAATGGCTGCTGATGTGCCTTCAGAGATGAGTAACAGATAAGAATGTTTTTCTAAGAGGTGCTAAGGTCTCTGCAGTGATGGCACCAGTGTGTCAGGTTTTCCTGACGTGGCACACAGGAGGAAAGGACAAAGATGAAAACAGAGAAAGTCACGAAAGAGAAAAGCAAGCCAGGCACAGGAAACATGCATTTTCCCACCCTCGCTTAGTGTGATCTTCAGTTGGTCTGGGTTTTTTATCTCTTGTTGCAGGGACGAGGGTTTAGACAAGTAAATTTTGATGACATTCCTCTGTCAACAACTCACACTCCCATTTTCTTCCCTTTCCAGCTGAGAAGCAGAACACAAGCAACCTGGGCCCGTCTCACAGTTGGCAGCCCTTCAGCCAAAACCCGTGGGCCACCCTGACACAGTAAAATACTGCTATCCTTGCAAGAGTTCTAATCCCTTGAAACATCTCTTAGTTGGTTCCAGATTGCTAGTAAATAAATTAACTCCTGACATCACTAACTTAAATTCTTGCAATTGTTTCATCTTAATTGTTAACATTTAGCTAAGGAGGGAGGTAACAGTTCAAGTGAGATATGTATTAACTCAAGAAACCTTGTTAATTTGATTGCTTGCAATAGTCCAACAAACAAGGTAAATTTGGTGAGCAATCCATGCAAGGTTAAACTGGAATTCCTCTTGATGGAATTTTGGGGGTAAGAAAAGCCCCCGACATAAAAGTTCAGAAAAGCACTTCTGAAAGTATTGATAAAAATAGAATACCAAAGAAAATAATTTTCTTGTAGTGGGAAGTGTGCCACATGACTCAGGCTGGTATAGCCAACGTAAAATCACCATTAAGGCACTCTCTAGTATTTAGGATATCATGTTTCTGGTAAATTCCTCTCTTCAGGCACTTTTACAGCTTCCCAGCTATGTTACAGCTGGCTGCCACTTGAGCATTTATGGGTGTCTTTACATACCTGACTACCACAAGGAATCTATTTTTAGAAAGGGCCGAGAAGTCAGATTTAGGATTGCTCAGGATCTTGTTGTGCCATCAGTGGGAGCTCAGCAGGAATTAAAGCAACTCATCATTTTCATATCGTTACAGATATGAGCTTCCCTCCCTCTCCACCACCAAGCCCTAAACACCCCATGCCACACAGGCTCTTGAACCAGGATTTGAATTTTGAGTGACCAACAGCCTAAGCAGGGGAGGGGGAAACTGAAAGTGTTCTCACAAAGAGTCACATTCAACCTGAGCTCCCCTATGAGCCCAGGTGGAACCACTGCCACCAGAGGCAGTAAAATTTGGATCAGATGGGTTTGTCTGCATGGTTCAATATGTTATAATCACTCCTTAAAAATATCTTCCCTAAGGTTTCCTATTCCAAATGCCACAATATCAAGCATGCTTTTAACACTGACCACACGATTATTTTTTTTTTAATACAAAACAGCATTTTAAATATGGTTCTTTCCCCTTGTCTCTATCACACAAAAGTGGAAAGTATATGTAACAGTAACCCTTGTGATGGTGTGCCAAGTGCACCAAGCACACTTCTTTAAAGTTATTTGTTTCCATGAATCATGAAGTAAACACCTTCTACCAAAAAGACAGTGGTAGAGACAAAAGCTTATTAGCTTTCCATTCTTACATGAGGGGGGGTGGGGAACAACAAAACCTGAACAGGTGTCAGACTGGCATCTGGGGGGAGAAAAAGAAAACTAGACCTAATATCTAGTATTTCGCTTGCACTACACTTTCCTGGACTTGCACATACAATCTGCTACGCCACACACAGCAGACTGGCAAGTGAGATGTGTGTGTGATAGATCTACCAGTCGGTGGCCCAGAAAGAGGTATCCTAGTACAGATTAACTCCAAAATTGCTGGGAGACTCTGCAGTGATCTGAGGAGAGCAAAGGAGACTCTAGAAGAGACTAGCAGTATGTAGTTAACTGCAGAGCACTAAACCATGTCTTTAAGAACATGCATAATTAAACATTATTTTCAAGATGGCTTATGCAGATCTATGGACACAGAGCCAACACAAGCCAGCCTGAAAGCACTGGAGGCAACCAGCTGGTCAGCTAGCACTCCATTACATGTTGTCACTGATCTGCTGGAGCACTACAAAGAAGGGTTCTTTGGGGGCTCTTAAGAGACCTGGACAGGCTGGAGTGATGGGCTAAGGTCAACTGTAGGAGTTTCAATAAGGCCAAATGCCGGGGGCTGCCCTTGGGCCACAACAACCCCCATCAGCACTACAGGCTTGGGGAGGAGTGGCTGGAGAGCTGCCAGTCAGAGAGGGACCTGGGGGTGTTGACTGACAGCCGGCTGAACAGGAGCCAGCAGTGTGCCCAGGTGGCCAAGAAGGCCAATGGCATCCTGGCTTGTGTCAGCAATAGCGTGGCCAGCAGGGACAGGGAAGGGATCTTACCCCTGTCCTCAGCACTGGTGAGGCCACCCCTCGATTCCTGTGTTCAGTTTTGGGCCCCTCACTACAGAAAGGACATGGAATGACTCGAGTGTGTCCAGAGAAGGGCAACAAAGCTGGTGAAGGGTCTGGAGCACAGGTCATACGAGGAACAGCTGAGGGAACTGGGGTTGTTTAGTCTGGAGAAGAGGAGGCTGAGGGGAGACCTCATCGCCCTCTACAGCTACTTGAAAGGAGGGTGCAGAGAGCTGGGGATGAGCCTCTTTAACGTAGTAGTAAGCAGTAAGGCAAGAGGTAATGGCCTCAAGTTGCACCAGGGAAGGTTTAGACTAGATATTAGGAAGCATTTCTTTACAGAAGGGGTTGTTATGCGTTGGAATGGGCTGCCCAGGGAGGTGGTGGAGTCCCCATCCCTGGAGGTGTTTAAGAGTCGGGTCGACATAGTGCTGAGGGATACGGTGTAGTTGGGAACTGTCAGTGATAGGTTAACAGCTGGACTAGATGATCTTCAAGATCCTTTCCAACCTAGGTGATTCTGCGATTAAAGAGAGTAAGCTTTAATGGGACAAGAGGAAAAGTCCTTGAAATTAAAAAAAGGTCAGGCAGGAAATAATGAGTATATGGAATGCACCTGAAGAGCACCACACTGCCTTGTGCTAGGGCTTGTACTTTTAACACATTCCCAGACAGCCTTGAAAAAGGGGCTCTTGGGGAGCTGATAGAGTTTGTCACAAATCTGAGCTGTTCAAGCCAGGGAAGATGAAGCCTGACTGGATGGCTGCAGAAGAGCTGCACAAGACTAAGTGACTGGATAAAGAGGCAAATGAAATTCAACACAGTTAAGCACAGAATGGTGCACGAAGCAATAAACAACCCCAACTTCAGTCACACAGCAATGGGCTTTACCCTGACTACTGCCATTCAGAAACAAGACCTCTGAGCTATGATCTCTACTCCAACGCTTGTATCAGCTCAGTGCTGAGCTTGGAGAACACAGGCACTCTCTCCCTCACTGTCCTAATTTAGACTCGGCTACTTCAAGTAGCACTCACAGGGGAATTCCTGTTCTTGTGCTTTCTTTTTATAATCCAGCTGTAACTAAGTCAAAAGCAAGGAGTAGCAAGATTTAAACCTAAGTCTTCTGATTTACGTTAAGTGCAGACTGCTAAAGACGACAAGTCTGGGACTCAAAAGGTGTTTGTAAAGTTCAAAAGCAAACAAAACAAGTTTGGAGGTGGGGAAGGGAGGTATTTAATTAGCAAGCTGGTATAGTTAAGGACCAGCTCCTGCAAAAAGCTGTGGGTATCCATAATTAGGTACCCTAATAACAAGTATTCTCTCAGTCCATCAGAGCTGAATTCCTCTCCTTTACTAGACCAGCAGTTTCTTATCTTGAATTGTAGCTTAACTGTCCTTCTATCAGAGCTCTAGATTGGGAGTCCTTCTGAAGACCAAACAAAACAGATCTTGCAACCCTGACAACAGCCATCTTAAATGCTTACAAAGTTAAAAGGTTAACTGTCTGCAGAAGGTTGAGTTAATTGGCCATAGCTCAATCAATACTCACTGTAAGCATTCCCAGTAAGTATTTTTCTATCAGATACATACTTGATTTCAAGATCAGTCAGGAATATCCAGCTCCCCAAAATGATATCCCCAGCAGAGAGAAGAACAAAGAGCATCACCAAGTTCAGAAGAGAAAGGAAGCTGCAAGCAGATCAAAGACAAAGCAGCATCTCACTTCACACTTCAGCTTGGAGATCTGAAATCAAACCAGCTTATCACACACAGCAATCCAGCATTAGCCTCCAATCAAGCACACACAGCTTATTTATAAAACTTCTCTGCTGAAATCAGCTGGATCACTCCTTTGCTACCCTTCTGCCCATGCAACTAAAATCATGAATATTAAGGCTCAGAAAATTGGAGTGCTTTGTACAAAACCTAAACATATACATAGCAAAGCGTTACTACCCAATTGTTTTTAACAAGGCTTCTCGGGACTTACCTGGTGCAGAAACCAAGATCTGACATCGGGTAAGAATAGCCAGGAGGAAATCGTTGTGAGAGTGGACTGTGTAAAAACAGACAGTTCATTAGCACCACCTCAGCGCCCAGCAGCACCCCCTCAAAGCGATCTTAAAGTAGCTCGCTACACCTTTCCACAGTTGTGTTTTCCCCACATGCTTAGCTACACAGGAACAGCTTTCAATTTAAGTTTGAGGTTTTTTTCTACTGGACACTGAATCTGCTACTACTACACTAACAAAAAGGATACTACACATGGCACAGAAACAAGTTAGGTCACTTCTCAGTGTGTGCAACTGTCCTGGCTTCAGCTGAGATAGAGTTAGTTTTCTTCCTAGTAGCTGGTACATTGCTGTGTTTTAGATTAAGTGTGAGAATAATGTTGATAACACAATGATGTTAGCTGTTGCTAAGTGGCATTTATCCTAAGTCAGGTACTTTTCAGTTTCCCATGCTCTGCCAGCAAGCAGGTATCCAAGAAGATGGGAGCGAGAATGGCCAGGACAGCTGACCCCAAGTAGTCAAAGGGCTATTCCATACCATAGAATGTCATATATATAAATTGGGGGGAGTTGGCCAGGAGGAACAGGTCGCTGCACAGGAACTGTCTTGGCATTAGTCAGCAGGTAGTGAGTGATGCAACTCTGCATTGTGCATCACTTGTCTTTTCTTGGATTTTATTTCACTCTCTTTTTGTTATATTCCTTTTCATTACAACTATTATTATTGTTATTATTATAGTTTATTCTATTTTAGTTATTAAACTGTTCTTATCTCAACCCCTGGGTTTTACTTTTTTTTTTTTTGATTCTCCTCCCCATCCTACTGGGAGAGGGGAGGAGTAAGCAAGTAGCTGCATAGTATTTAGTTGCTGACTGGGGTTAAACCACGCACATATAAATCCAGCCCTAAAGCACACAACATGAAACAAAACATCTAGTGCATTCAGCCAGTCAGATGAGGATCAGCTGCCCTGCTGCCACACAAACTTCTGGTAGCAGGGATTTTGGTTTTGCTAGAAAAGGACTACTAAGAGCCAGCCCCAAGAAGGTGAAGTCATACAGGTTCTACATAAATACAACTTCCTCACAGAAGGGTTACTGGAACACTGAGTGGGTAATTACACATTAGAGTGAAGACAAACTTCATAAGCAGGGTCAGAGGGTTACAGGATCCTCTCTGGCCTTTGAACCCAAGCACCAACAAACTCCCCATCCTTCCCCACAGGGATCACAACCGTGGAAGTCAGAAGCCCCCACAAAGCTCTTGGCAGTGCCCATCAATGTTTGCAGACCCCCCCAGAGGCAAGGACAAAGGAATCTCACCCTTCAGTGCTCCAACCTGCCACCCTCAAAGGCCAGGAAGGGGATCTGCCTGCTACAAAACTGCCTAGGTAAATTCGGGGGTTCCCTCCCCCACCTCAGACACCACACCCATTCAGCCGCAAGCAAAGGGAGAGTGCAGTAGGGGGCCTCTACGACAATTTAAAAAATAGTATTTTGGTTGCCAGGACAACATATTTTACCTTTTTACCATATTTACACAGAGTCAAATTGCCTGTCAGCGCCATGACCACAATGGAACTTCTTCCTGCAGGCGAGGGCATGTCTCACATTTTTAATTCTCTTGCTATCAGAGCCGTGGCTATTCTTATTTCCCTCACAACAATCACCCAGTTCAGGAAGCAACGTGCAGAGGAGAGGAGCTTCCCCCCTAGGCCTGGCAGGGGCAAAGCAGCATTAGAGCCGGCAGGAAAACGAACACAGGGTGGCTTTTTACCATTGTCTTGCGTGAGAAGCCTGCGTGCTTCCAGGTCAAACTCCTCCTTACTTATCTTTTGCTTGAACCAGAGCTTCAAGTTGGCCCAGTACCTAGGGAAGAGCGGGGAAGGTGCAGACACCAAACGAAAAGTGTTGTTCCTAAACCCACTGCCTACCCCCACCAGCGCGAAGGGGCCCAAGGCCGGGCCAGCACTGAGGCTTCTGCACAGATACGGTACAAACACGCAGCCCACTGAGAGCCGGGAGAAGACGAACGGGCCGTGCAGCACCCAAACCCGACCGGACACCCCCCGCCGTACTCACTGCTTCACATTCTCGCCCAGAGCCTCGCTCAGGCTCTTCTTAGCCGCCTCCAGCTCGCTCACGTACGTCGCCATCACCGCCGTTACCTGACAGACAGACACCGAGACCTCCCCCCTCCACGCCGCAAACCGCGGCGGGAACCGTAAAGCGCGGCGGCGCACCCCGATCACGTGACAGTCCGTC
>NW_020799109.1:27748058-27764966 GCF_003259725.1 Athene cunicularia | reverse complement strand
CTGCAGGCCGGGCCGCTCCCACGGGCGTGTGACCGGCGTGAGGAGGCAGAGCTGGGCCGCTGCGTGCCACCGGCTTGTTCCAAAAATGGGTGTTTTGACGTGGAGCCGCAGCGGCAGCCTCAGGGGTGCGCTCGGGGGTCAAGGGAGGCCGCCGCGCGTGGGCCGGGCAACCGAACACTGCGATTTTGCAGGGGAGCGCGGCGGCGAGGTGCGTACAGGTTCCTCCGGGTGGGCAGAGCCACCTCTCCGCATCCTCCCCATCCCCTCCTGCGGGCTGTGGGGCAACAGGCCGAGCGGAGCCCGCTACGGGCGAGCCGAGCGCTGGAGGAGAGGGAGGAGGTGATCTGAAAACGGCAGAGCCCGGGGAAGGGCAAAGCCAGGCTTGCCAGAGCATCGGTCCCAGACACCAGCTCATGTATCACATACGTCCCTTGTGAGTGAGCCCAGGCATGCGAAGGTGTGTAACCAAGCAGTGGCAAAGGGCTCTGCTCCTGTTTGAGCCCGACTTGGAAAGCCACGTGCCTTCAGGGACTGTTTCCCGCAAAGCCTGTTGCTCCATTTCTGGCACAAGCAGGAGGGTGCTGGCACAGCACCTTTGGGACTTGCTCCCGGCAACGCTTGGCAGGCTTGAATCGGCGTTTGAGTCCGCTTCTGTCAGCGTTGTGAGTTTGGACAAAGGGGAAAAAAGAACCTTCTTAGTGAGGAAATAATCTGCAGGGCGTCTTAAAACTGGCTGTTCCAGCCTGACCACCCACATGGCAGTTTTCTTGGCCAGCTTCTACTTGGTTGTTTGCTGCCTTTTTATTGAAGTAGTACACTTATTGTATAAAGAGACTTGCAGCAGCAGTGGCTGAGTAGCTGCCCCATAGCTTCATGGTGAGCCATGGCAATCACACAGCTCTGGCAGAGCTGCAGGGTGCCCCACTTGATCCCTCTGTTTCCAACTCTACAAGACTTTCCCCAGCTGCTGTGGCATGCAGCTGTATTTACTGCTGGTGGACCGGTGAAGAGCGGTGCAGTAAGCCCTGTGAGTGTTGAGCTGAGAAATGGTGTGACAAGTCCCTGGCAGGGAATTTTTAAGTGCTGGGGGTGCCTTTGTGTTAGCCTCTGGAAACTCCTGAGAGCTGGGAGTCGCCATAAACCCATCTCGCTGCTGGGCTGCGTTGCTGCCTTTATCTGTGTGCCAGTTGCCTTTACCTGTAAAGTGGGATGAGTCGTATTTGCCTTCCCTAAAGACTGCAAAATCCACTGGTGGGAAGCAGTGGGCAAAAGCACGGTGGCAGCGCTGTAACTGCAGCCATAATGTGATGTTAACTCCTGGCCTCCCCCATTAGTTGATTAATTTTTATTTTTCCATTAAGGACATTTGGGAGCTCACAGCAGCTGTTGGGTTAAGGTTTAGTCCTATCCCATTCTTTTAAGTTGCATGATACTCATAGGTGTTTCTCCTCACAGTGGTTAATGAGGTATACAGAATAGTGAATAGCCTTGTAAATCAGTAATGATCTCTTCAGTAATGTGGCTGGCAGGTTAGCAACTGCATCCCCGTGCACGTCTGGTCTCAGGAGTGTACACATGGCTCCCCCAGACTTCCTCATGTGCCATGGTGTCCACCTCCACATCAAGAACTGTGGGCTATTCCAGCATCCCCTGTGGGATCCTGAAGGGAGAGGGGGAGTGAGGTGCAGGGAGTTTCTCTCATGAATGGGGCTCATCTTGTGAAGTCTTCTAGTGATCAGGAAGGAACTGTTCCCAGGACAGGATTTCCACTTAGCAGAGAGATGAGCTGTTTCTGTGCTAGTCTCCATGCAATGCAATCTGTACAGCTTTTTGTCTGCAGTACAAACCCAGAACAACATCTCACCCTAATGCCATCTCCTGGTCTCTTCTTTCAGATGGGGCATCCTCTTCTCCCACCCGCGGGACTTCACACCTGTCTGTACCACAGAGCTGGGCCGGGCAGCAAAGCTGGTGTCTGAGTTCAGCAAGCGCAACGTAAAGATGATTGCCCTCTCCATTGACAGCGTCCAAGACCATCTCTCCTGGAGCAAGGTGTGGGGCATGGGGAGGCACAAGGGGAGCTTGCACTGCTGCCTGGCTCTGAAGACCAGAGGAAAAGCCCAGACAGACAGAACAGAGTACAGGCTTGGAACTACATATCTCAAATCCCAAAGCATGTAGGATAAGAGGTACTAGAATTCAGAGCAGGAAGGTCTGTTCCATCTTGATGGAGCATTCTCCAAAGTCCAGGGCATTCTATGCATGGACACTTTGAAACAGGAGGAGAACAGTATTACGGCTCTCCTACCTGCACCTGAAAGGGTAAAACGTACGTGAAGGTGGTGCCAAAAGCTCAGAGGAGCAAAATCAATCCACAGACCCTCAAAGAGTTCTGTAATAAAATGGAAGGGAAGGGAAGGGAAGGGAAGGGAAGGGAAGATCAGAAGTGAGCAGGCAGTCTTCAAAGGGTGCAGTTCATGCAGAAGTAGGGAAAAGAAAACAGAGGACAAGCAGGGGCATGTTAAACATAAAACTACAAATAGGAGAATGTTAATGTAAAACCATCAGGAGGGAGTATAAAAAAAGATGGGAACGAAGTAGCTTGCTGAAAGAACATAAAAGGAACTAGTAAAAAACTTCAAATACTCCCTGGCAGCACACTGTTGCTGAGGCTGCATGACAGTAGCAGTGGTAGCAGTGTAAAATAAGATTTCAGGTAGATGTGGCCAGAGTGTAAAAAATACCTGGGTGAATTCTCTGCCTCTTTCTTTGCTCTTAAATTTGGGAATGTTCTCATGCATTTTACAGGGATGAGGCATGCAGTAAGAGGTAGTAAATGTGGGGCATTTCCACACTCAAACATTGTTTCATGACTAACTGGCTTTAGAAATTACCTAACTGCCTTATTGCTTAAATTGACCTTCATACCTGAGTGGTGCTTGGGCAGTGTCCCACCAAGCCTTAGAAGGTCCTGGAAAAAACAGCATACAAATCCGTACCACTAAATGAAACCACCAGTTGAATTAGCAGATAACATCCCATAAAAATATAACAAAGTTTGGGTTGTGCTCCTCGTTGGCTAAAGCCCTTTGAATAAAGTCCTTGAATTTCCAAGAAGCTTTTCAATGGAATCAGCTTTGTGAAGGGCAGGCTCTTTCCTGCAGGGAGATAGGAGGAAGTGGTAAATTGTGTCAAGGGAGAGAAGCAAGTGAGCTCCCTTGAGGGTCTGCAGGAGTGCGTGGGGTTCAGCATACTCAGATGATCTGAAAAAGAGATGAACAATGAGCTGAGTCTGCTGATGCTATAGAATTGTTCAGCACAACCTCAGGTAAAACCAGAAGTTGCAGAACAGCCTCTCAATGCTGACTGATGGGAGGTGAGTAGCACGTTTGCAAAACCTTCCAGAACAAGCGGAGAGAAAAGCAGAGGGCAGCAGTCCAAGCTGTGGTGAGCTTTCTGTCAGGCTGGGAGAGGCCTCAGAGACAATGGTTTGGAAATGTCAGCTCAGCACCTGTCAAAATCGTGAAATTCCTGCAGAGCAAAGATCAGTTAGTGAGGACAAGTCCATAGCAGACTGGAGTCTTCATGCAGCCTGTGTTTGAATACCCCCTCACAGGCTACAGGGTAACAGGAAAAAGTGCAGAGGGGGAACAAAGCTGCCCAGAGATTTGGGCAGGTTTGCTTCAGTGCAGAGTAACTGGGGCTCTTTACCCTGGGAATGGGTGGACATGTCAGGCTGCAACACCGTGAGCAGTGTGAGGAGCATGGAGGAGCAATGAACACAGCATGTGTGCATCGTGAAGGACGTCAGAGAGGACAGGGATGTGATTGCTCTGCTCTTGGACTTGCCCAAACATGTGATCCATTTCCTTTGTTCTTGACAAAGCAGAGAAGAACTTCAGATAACATGGAGAGCTAAAGAGCTGAACTCAGAATGCAAGTGTTAGAGCCTGCTGCAAGTCTGAGACCAGGGACAGTGCCCCAAAGGTCCTTCTGCCCAGCCATGGGGAAAAAAAGCCTAACAGAGATAACTAAGCTTTGGCAGAAGCTGCCTATCTGGACAAAAGCAGTCTTCATTAAATAATAGATTAAAATCTAGAAACTGCAGTTTCTCTCACTTCCGAAAGAAGTCCTAGGAGTGAGCAAAAGTTTGGGGAGATCTCTTTGTGCAATATTCCTTTATGTACATAGGCTTTCTATTTGGATGAAGCTTCTAGCAGTAGTGAGAGGATGAAGCTGGTTTTATCTGGAGCACCACCTGTGAGGAATAAGTGGGCAAGAGGGAAGGCTGAAATACTGCATGAAACAAGAAGAAAACCTTCTGCTTGCTTTGCTGCCAAATTTCAGTGGGAAGATGGGGCCTGGGAAGGTGGGACCAGAGTATAGCCAATAATTTTCATGTCACTTTGCTCAGCTTTGCTTTTCCAGACAAAGATGTCACTGCTCTTCTTAGCCATCCCTAGCCAAGACCTAGAGCCTTGCTTCAGGACTCAGAACAAGCCCGTAGCTCATCCAGGGATTAATCCCACTCTCCTACCTCTCTCATTTGTGCACTGCTGCTCCAAGGGTTGGCTGAAATGCATGAGATCCTTAAGCAGAGTTGACTGGCGTGTGCTGTTCGTGTCAGAGGAGGTTCAGTGTTCTCTGGCCACAGATGCCTTCACTTTGGTGCATCAGGGATGAATAAATCACTCCAGTGATGTCTGCTTTCAGCTTGCACTCTGGAAAGAAAAATAGTTCAGAGGGAAGTGAGTGAGTCTTGGGTGTCTTATTGCAAAATAGGGTGGGGTTTGTGAGGCTGTTTTGCATAGAGATCCCCAGTTTATGAAATTACGTGCATTTTTGGAACAAGTTACAGTCCACAGGATTTTATATACTGCTCAGAAGCTCTCTTCTGAGAGTCCTCCAGCCCTCACTCTGAACGTGGGGGAATGTCACTGTCTGACCTTCATCTACAGCCTCTTGCAATTCTGTGGGGTGTTCAGAACCTGTTGCCTGGGCTGGCCTCTCCAGCTCTGCTTTCCTTCCCTGATCTGCTTTCCTAAAGCAGGTCTGCAACAGAATAGAACTGATTCCTTCCTTCCAAGGCAGGCCTGACAACAACCCAGCTGAGATAAACAGACCCATGTTGCAGTGCAGTGCTGACTTAGAAAGCCCTGAGGAGAAAAGCGAAGAGAAAAGCTGGAAAGGAAACATCTTGCCACGTATGCACCACTTGACCTGCTTTGCAGCATCCTGAGCAGCTGGGGCAGGGTTACAGCCCCTTCTGTCACCACAGACAGCCTAGGAGGGCTGAGGACTGGTGCAGGGCCTATCTGCTCCTGCTGCCTCTGGCATACTCTGAGCAGCAGTGGGCAGCATTTCCAACTCTGCCCTTCCCAAGTTCTCTCTGGGCAGAACCCAGCATGTTCCCCCCACATTCAAAGCCCAGGGAAGGCAGAGACATTTGTACATATAAATTATCAACTCAGCTGATAACACACCGCAGTGGTGTGTAGGAGGCTTGCATCAGCACTGGAGTCGGTTTTGTCCCCTTGCAGCATAAAGAGGATGGGAAGAACGGGCAGCTCTGTTCTGGGGCAGAAACCTTGGATTAGACTTGCTTTAATGCTGGCAGCTGCTCTACTTGTGCTGCCTTGAGCAGACTCCTCCCAGCCCTGCTGCGTCTCAGCGTCACCCATACGGGTGGTACTGTAAACTACAAGGGTAACCTGAATGCTTTGGCCAAGGCCAGATTCAGAGACGCTCAAAATACAGTTTCCCTGGGAAGCAGATCAAGTTTGGACTAGCAAAGGGAGCAACCTCATAAACTGTGGTCACAAGGGAGAGCCTGTACAACTGTGAAAGAGGATGGTTTTCTCTTCTGTCTCAGCTGGGGTTCAAAAAGGACTATGCAGTGTCCCAGCACCTGCACTCAGACTTTTACTCTGTTTTTAAGAGCCTTTACTTAAGTAAACTAGGAGTGACTTGCTGAATGGAGCTGGTCCCTGACACAAGACCTGTGAACTTTTCAACACTTGACCTTTCTTTGCTGTAGAGTTAGAGAAACTGTTCCTTAGGAGCACAGACCAGTTCAGGTGTGACACCAACATATCTGTCAGTAGTGCTAAATCATTTACTGGGAGAGGGTTGGAAGAGGGACACCTCTTCTCTCAGGAAGAGGAAGGTAAAAAAAAAAAAACAAAACGAACCTCCCTATTTCTCTGTACCCACTGCCTGGGCAAAGCAGCTGGTCCACGGGCAGTTCCAGAGGTGAGAGACAGGGTGTGAGCATAGACAGCCTAACAACTAACCTCTAAGAACAAGGCAGAGTCTATCCTGGCATGCAGGTTTCTAGTTTGTCACCTGGTTTCTGGAAACAGAGAAATTTCATGGAAAGCTATGAACCCCTGGCTGTGCTGACCCAGCTTGAGACCATGGGTCCAGGCAGGTCACAAGCTCCTGTAGAGCAGCTGCTGTACCTGCCTGCGTGGCCCCTCTGCAGGAGCTTGCCCCACACACGTAAAGCCTGCCTTCACGGAGGTCTCCCTACCTGGCCTCTGTCTTCCATGGTGGTACCCACAACAGGGAGCATGAGCTTGCCAATGGTTTTGTCTCTGCAGGACATCAATGCGTACAATGGGGAGCAACCTGAGGAGAAACTCCCCTTCCCCATCATTGCTGATGCGAACCGGGAGCTTGCTGTTAAGCTGGGCATGCTGGACCCAGATGAGCGGGACAAGGACGGCATGCCCCTGACTGCTCGCGTGGTGAGTACCTGGCCCAGGAGCACCGCTGAACAGCAGCCTTCTCAGCAGTAGGCATTGCCTGCCGTCCTGCCCTGTGTCCATGGGGCTGGGCTTGAAGATGGGGGCAGCTTACCTGGATGGATGTGACCATCTTTAGGAGCTAGGTTGATTTTCTTGAGCTAGATCCATGGTTTGTGCTGCAAGGAAGAGGCTGGTGCAGCACTGGCCTGCAGGCAACAGCTCCATCCTGCTGTTGCCACCAGCTCATCCTGGTTGTGCCTGTCCTAACACAGAGGGGACAAAAGTGCTTGATCTATTTGCTGGACTTCTGCTCTTCCCTCCCATGCTTGCATTAGAAAGGCACAGGTCAAGGGGAGGAAGCATTTCAAATAGCAAAAGAAGCTGGCATTGGAAACAGGAGTTCCCAGAGCAAACACGGTGTTCCCTGTGCCTGAGCATCACTTGTTGCTCTAGGAGATCCCCACCATGGAATCTCCACTGTCCCAACGCCTGCAATCAAGCAGGCCATCTCCCAGGAAAGGGAGGAGCAGCAGGGCTGTTGGACAAATATCTTCTGCCCAGCCGCTGACCCTGTCTCCCTCTGCTCAGGTGTTTGTTTTTGGCCCGGATAAGAAGCTGAAACTCTCCATCCTGTACCCAGCCACCACCGGGAGAAACTTTGATGAGATCCTGAGAGTGGTGGACTCCCTGCAGCTGACAGCATACAAGAAGGTCGCTACCCCTGTGGACTGGAAGGTGAGGAGGGGAGCAAAGCTCACAGCTGGCCACTGAAAACATGCATTGAAATGTCAACCAGCCTCCCTTTGGGGCCCATAGGGTATGGAAAGCTGCCAAGATCCTGAGATACGAGTTAGATCCCAGCCCAGGCTCCAGAGCTGTTGCAGTCTGGAGTCAGCCATAGGAACCTCCCACCCCTGCCCTTGGTCCCTGGTGCCAGCAAATACTGGGCTTGGCCCTTCTGGCTATCAATATTTAAGCTTTGGGCCCAGGCAGGTCCTGCCCTTGTTGTCTGTGATAATGAAGGGCATCAACAGGTGTCAGTGTGCCAAAGTCCACTCAAGACCAGCCAAACAGCAAACATGGGCACCCCTCCCTGGCCCGGCTTGCTGCTCTCCTGCCTTTGAGCCAGGAAGGGCCAGTATGGGCACAGCCCTGCTTTGCCCAGCATGTACACAGCCAAGTCCTTGTGGAAAATTACTAGTTGAAGTTGCTTAGTTGTGGCCATACCTGCTCAGTAGCATTATTTAAAACTCCTCAAAAAAGCTTGGGCAGCCAAGATAAAGCAAGAACAAGCAGCACAGTCTGGCTACTTTAGCTAGCCAGTGTTTCCTTAACCTGTCAGAGTTGCTCAGCTCCTGGACCTGCCCTGCTGCTGGCTTTGATAGGTCTTACTGGGGAAGCCTGCCTGTCTGGAGTCAGAGGACACACTCCCACTGTTACAGGGTGTCCTGGAGAAGTCCTCCTGTGTTATGAGGCAGGAGCAGGCTCCCAGAGCATTGTCCCAGATAGCTGTTCTGTCTGGGCAGGAAGGCCCTGTGGGCACAAGCCTTGGAGGTCCAGCAACTCGGGGTATCTGTGCGCTTCACTGTGCCCCTCCTCCTCTCAACATGTTCTGAGTGTACAACAAACTGCACCTTCATCTCCTGGGGCAAAACAGAGTGTGGAGGCAGCCTTGCTTCTGAAGACTCCTGTCCCCTGCAGCCTAAGTTCCCAGCAGTGTGGGGCCAGCTCCCCCCTGCAGCCCACCTCCCAGGGAAAGACACCTTTCCTGGGGCTTGACACACCACGGGGGAGCCAGCACCGCCTGTCCAGGGCCACCTGAGCAAGGGGAATGGATGAGCAAGCTGTGCACCCTCCTGCATTGTAGAGATGCCCAAATTCCCCTCTCATTACTCCCTGTTCCTGTGGGAGTGCTGGGGGGGAAGAGCTGGGCTGCAGGATCCTGTTGACATCACCCACAGCTCCCAATGTAGCTCCCACCCACTGTATGCTCCAGGCAGTGCTGCAGGGGATGTGCCCAGGGCACTGGGGTGGTCATGGGGGGGCAGTGTCACCTGCATCCAAGCCTGCCAGCTCCTCTGCTGCTCTCACGGTTCCCATTTGCTCCCCAGCCTGGTGACAGTGTCATGGTTGTGCCCACTTTACCTGACGAGGAAGCCAAGAAGCTCTTTCCCAAAGGAGTCTTCACGAAGGACCTCCCATCAGGCAAGAAGTACCTGCGTTACACCCCGCAGCCCGAGTGAGTGGGTCTGCCCAGCCATCCCACCGGGCTGCAGGGCATTTGGCATTGGGAGCCTTCTCGGTGCCCAGCTCCTGCCTCCCTGACACTGCACAGTCAGCAGCCTCGTACCATCACACTGATGGTGCATCTCAGTACTAAGCCAATCCTCCCCATCCTTTCATCCCCCACATCCCCTCAAAACTAAAACCCTGGGTCTTTTCTTGCCTTGAATCAGACCCGCAAGGAAGCAGTTAGCAGACCAGTCGGGGCTCCAAGGCTCATGTTCTGGAGTCTCTCCTGTTCAGCTCCAGCCGAGCTTTTCCCAGAGGCATGGTGATAAGCGTGGTGTCAGCAGCCGGGCCCCAGAGGGGTGTCCTGGGCTCACATGTCTCCCATCAGGGAGCTTCAGGAGCTCCCAACTGCTGTGTGCCTTTCAGAGCAGCCATCACTAACGCATTAACACCTTTGTCTGGTCCTGTGCATAGGGGAGGAGCTGCTGAGCCAAATCTCTCATTTCTTACTGCTTTCTCATCTCTTGCTGGAAGTTGTTTTCAGGCTTTACGGAAGAGGGAGTAGAGTAAATAAACTGATCTTCAGTACTACCTGTAGTATCTCTTGTCTGCCTCTGCTGCCCTCCATGGCACCCTGTACCATTTTACTTTGTTCCCTGTGGCTGTGCTCCTGGGTGGGTGGCAGCAGCACAGGTTGCCCTTGTTCTTGCTCTATAAATAAGGCACTTTGGAAAAACAGACAGATAGTCTCAGACAAGGCAGCAGGGCCCAGGACAGCTGTGCTGCACCTGCTCTGTGGCAGAGCCTCGGTGGTGGGAAAGAGGAGATGTCTGCTCAGGGAACATGCCTTGACCTGGCCTGCTGTTAGCTGCTGGGTGGGGGGTCCTACCCTGCTTTCCAGGCATGATACAAACTCCTCCCAGCTCTGCTGCACCTACACCTCAGGGATCTGTCAAGAGAAGACTGATGTTTTAATATAACACTAGCAAAGAAGCCTCACCAAATAGCTCATAGGCTGTCTGCCAGCATCTCTTGGTGCCCAGCGCAATCAGCAACACTCAAAATGAGCAGCTGTTAAAAGAAATTGGCTGGCTCAGGGCACAGACATATCCCACAGCAAGCCTGGACTAGTAGGGTTGATGCTCATGGTAAGCAGCACACTGGATGCAATGAGCATCCCGCAGACCCTAATCCTGGGACAGCACCCACACCCACGTGGGATGAGACCTGTCAGTCCTCAGACAACATTTAATGCTGCTGGGAGTCTCCCAGCACCCATCACTGCCCTCCTCCACCCCAGCATGCAGGCCAAGACTGAGGACATCCTTCCCTAAACAGCTGTGTTTGAGAGACCTCCCTCTTTCATTATTGAAAAAAAACCATTAATATTTAATTGCCTCCAGGAACTATACAGTGAATATTTCTATTTTTTCCCAAATTACTTCAATGAACCTACATTATGAAATTCTGCATTATCTCCATGTATTACTTTTACTATAAGAAGAAAAACCCTGGTCTCCAGGTTGACTTTTGTTTCCCCTCTTCCACTCCGTGCGAAGTGGGAGGGAGATCTGCAAGTTCAAAGGGGAAACATCCCTTTTCTGTGTAGTTTTTTCAGCCTTATCAAGCTTGGCAGCTTCCCTAGTTCCCCACAGTTGGGCTGCATAAGCTCCTGGGTTTCTTGGTGGTCCCTCAGCACACAGCCCTGGCTCTGAGCTGGTTTCCCAAGGAAAAAAGGGATGCCTACCAGAGCTTTCCAAGCAACTGCCCAATTATTTGGTTTTTTGAGGATGTGGCCTCATGGCAAGTTTTGTGCAAACGGCTGCTCTGACCATCCCCAGGGAGGGGGCACTGCAGGGCAAGCACAACCTCACTGGGACACCAGAGAAGCCACCTGCAAGTCGGGACAAGGGGGAACAAGTCCCATCACCCCACCCAGGGGCTTAAAGCTAGCAGAGGCAGCCACTGGTCCCACCGCGCTAACGGCTGAAAGCCCATGAATTCCTGCCTGCTCCCCCACACCACCATGTCCCCAGAGGTGCAAGCCAACCCGACAGACTCAAACACACGCAGGGTTTGGTTCCAGTACAGCTCGAGTGGTTTTCTTTTAATCCCAGAGAAGTGAAATGCAACATTTGTTCGAGTTTGTAATAACATCCAGAGACAGAAGTCCAAGCCCCCTACTCGGTAAGTCATTTGTGTTTAAGGCACTCTGCAAAACCAGCTTTCCTCTTCTTCCAGTTTTCCCCACGCGGCAGCAGAATACCTGGTTTGGCCTTTTCTCCATAGCAACACCCACACGTCCTGGCTCTTCTCACCATCTCCAGGAATTGGCAACAGCAAATCCAGCGGGAGCCAAATGGAGAAATGCCAGGAGGCCAGATCAATAAATATGGACGGGCATGGGAGGGAGCACAGTGCCTGGGGAGGGGGTACAAGGGCTTTGAGCTTCTGTGGGAAGGGGACAGGCACCAGGTGTCCTCCCTGCAGGCACCGATGTGAGTCCCCTTTTCCTTTCTCCCTGCCCCAGCTCCGAAAGGGGATGGGAGCACAGGGGTCTGCAAGCATCCCTCCCCAGCAGCACTCCCAAACACGCAGCAACACCCCAAAATGCAGGGGGCTGGGCAGGGGGGGACCCAGCTGCCCCCACCACACAGCAGAAATGACCCCCTGACTTCCAGCCATCAATAAATATCAATCAATCAATAAATAAATAAATAAATAAATAAAGTGACTCAAGGACAGGGACAGAGGGGAAGGGGCACCCCGAGGCTCAGGGCAAGGGAAGCATGCAGGTGGGCATCTCCATGACCTGTCCCTCCCTGAGATAATGGGGTGCTGATGTGAAAGGGGGGCACAGGGAAGGCATCCCACGGGGCAACTGAGCCCAGGGGTCCAGGTGCTGGTCCTGGGCGTGGGCTCTGCAGCTGGGACTCCGGCTCAGGGTCCCCATCAGTACTGCTGCAGGCCACAGGGACATAAGCCAAACCCAGATTTGCAGGGGGGAGCTCCCGCCCACTGCCTCTCTTCCCTCCCCTTCTCTTGAGCATCAGGAGCCTTGCAGTCAGTGCAACTAAGCTCGGGTAGATGCTCACCCAGCACCTCCACCCAAGTGTGAGCACGCACCTTTTGTGAACACGCCAGATGCCTGCAAATTTTTGCAAACATTGTTTGCAAATTTTTTTTGCCAACAATTTTTGCAAACTTTTTTTTTTTCTTTTTTTAACGGGGAAATGCCCACGAAGACAACCCACGCATCAAACCGAGTTAAGCACATCAAATCCAGCCATCGGAGAAGGAGTGGGCATGGAAGCCTGGCAGAAGCCTGGAGGGGTGAGCACAGGCACAGCCCCAGGGCTCAGCCAGAGTCTGCCTGCAGGCTGGGGCAGCCCTGGTTGTGCAGGCACATGGCTACAGCCAGGCTCTGACCCCAACATCAGCACCAGGCAGCATCAAGCACCTCCCCGGGGACGTTGCAGACACACATGGACAGAAACGGCAGCCACCGCTGTCTCAGCGTGCTCCCTGGGCTGACAGCCAGCATGCAGACTCTGAGCACAGCCCTGGCCCTTCCCCACAGGTTTTGGGGAGCTGGCTCACACAGCCTCTCTGGACACAGCATCCTCTTCCAGCAGGAAGCCCATCTCGGGTCTACCCATTTGTTGGGGAGCCCCTTCCTCTGGCTTTTTAGCTCTGATGCTGCCAGAGACATTTCTATCCCACTGGGTCAAAAGTATACATCCGCCTTATTTCAAACCAAAAGGTACTTACCGCCTCCTCCTCCCCCAAACGTTAAGGAAAATTGTATTTAAAGTTTCTAATCCCTCTCCACACACGCATTTTGACAAATGAAACATCAGTGACGGCAAAAGCTGCCGTCAATCCCCTACCAGGACAAAACCACGGGCAGAGTCTCACAAGTGCGGGACACCTTCCCATGCAGTCAAGCTCCCAGTAGAAGTTTTTCACTAGAAAACACAGCAAACCCAAGCTCAGAGTCCCCTCTTCCACCAAACCTTTCCCACCACAAGGCTGTAGCCCCAGTGACACCCAGAAATAGGCACCAAAAGCAGCAGGTTCCCAGCCCACTGCAAGGCCAAGCGGGAGGAGCAGGACTGCCAGCCCCAGCATGGAGAAGTGTGCATCAAAATGCAACGCTCCCAAAGGGAAAAATAAATAAACAATCGAATCAGCAGCAAACACTACTGAGAATAAGTAGCATGGGGATTTCACAGGGATTTTTGGTCTAAGATTCCTGGGGAGCCCCTTTGCCGGCAGGGACCAGGGTATGCATCCCACCCCGGAAAAGCACAAGCTATGGCTGAAGCTTTGCAGGAGCTCAGCTATGCTCTCTGGAGTGATGCTGTGGGGATGTGCCAGCACACCATGGGGAGCAAAGCAGCGCTGGGCTGGGCATCCCAACAGCCAGGCTGAGGGGCAGCACTGTTAACACTGCAGAAAAAGGTTTGCATGGAAGTGCTAAACTGGTGACCCTCCCCAGGCTCTCCTGGTGATGGGACAGGAGATGGGACCCTCCTAGCAGGAATTACCTGCATCCCCAAGGCAGCACAAACCTCCCATGGTGCAAAGGCAGGGGTGTGAGCCAGAGGAGCCGCAGGGCTTGTGCCGGGGCAGCAGACAGAGCAGAGAAAGTGGCAAAAGCCGTAATCATCAGCTCAGGAGCAACAGGGTGCCTGGGGCATCGGCAGTGCAGCCATGGCTTACACCTCTGCTGCATCTCAAGGGCAAGATACTGGGAATTGCAGGTCATGGCCCAGAGCACGGCATCCACCCATGGACCAGACAATGCCAGCTACCCTGGCAGCAAGGGGCGAGAAGAAAGGCAAATAAAACCCTGTTACTCACTAAGCACCTGCCGCAGCAGGAGGCAGCACCCAGGCAACATGTTCACTTCTTCCTTCCCAGGCAAACCCAGGCCTGGCCCACGCAGCCTCTACTCACATCCCTGCCTCCAACCCCCGGAGAGAAGACCCCCATCCCTGCAGAGCCTGGGGAGTTACCACAAGGCGTGCCATCCCCTCCACCAGCATCCCTGCCAGTAGGACCCTGCTCTGTGGGTGGCTGAGGAGGAAACGGGTCTCCATGTGAGCTGGTATTTGTGTGGAAAATGAGCAAGCATCCAACTTCTTGCAAGGGACTTGGGTCTGTGGTGGAAGCGTGCGAGTCTCAGGATACTTCCACCCTGGTTTGGGTACCACACACACAGTCAGCAAGCACCTGGCCTGGGTGAACGGGCACCACTCCCGAATTTTCACTAGGCTGAGAATTGATTTTGCTTCCGTAAGAGAAGGGTCAGTGGGATTGGGGGGAGGGGGGGGAGGTTGAGGAACTGCAAAGATTTAGTGCACCTTAAAACGAAAGGACATCTAACCTGCCCTTAGATCTCACTCCGAGACAGAAAAGAGCTATGGCATCTCCTACACTCACAACTACTCCAAACACACCCAGACGCATGCAAAACATGTCCCCCTTCCCCTCAGCTGTGGAAAACCCCTCCAGGGCAGCAGTGCTGGCCAGTGCCAGGCTCTGGTTCAGCACCCTGGCACTGCCACCTCCCACTCTGCTCCTGAGCCCTCCTGCCCAGTCCCAGCGGGCAGGGCGAGGGGTCGATTATCAATCCGAAATGCATAGGTATAGACACCACGAGGACACCCATGCCCCAGCAGGGAGGGTCACTGCAGGATCCCTCCGCATCCAGCAGGCACGGTCTCCGGTTCTACTTCCAGTTGGGTGGAAAGCAGCATTCGCCACAGGCACAGTTAGATCACACTCACGCTCCTTGCATTGCCCTGCAAGGAAGGACGAGTCGTTTAGGTCAGACAGCCTCTTTGCCAGCCATAAGCCCCTAGAAGTACTCAATTCCACTTCCTGGGAAATCCTCCAGCTCAGCGACCCCTCTTCTGCACCTCCATGCCAGCCAGGCTCCCTTTCTGACTAAGGAGGAGCCGTGTTTCCAACCACAGCTACAAAGGCAGGAGAACCCAAGAGGTCTGCTTTGGCTCAGAAACCCCGTTCGTTTGCAGCAGGCTGACAGCACCCAGGTCCTCATGCGCGCACACCTGCGCTACTCTACTTGGGAGGTATCACGACTATAGGCTGGCCTCGCTTGGGTCTCCACATGAGGACTTGGGCATCATTGGCATTGGGTTTCACTAGTGCATTTGGTGGGATGGGCTCCATCCTGCTGAGGATTCGGGGCTGCTCCTGCTGAGTCCTTCCCACCAGCCGTGCCCGCTGCCCCAGCAGCTGCATGGGGTCAACCTCAATGTCCACTCGCATCCTCCACTTTATAGTCTGCAAGATGATCTTTTCCTTGGTAGTGGTGTTCATGGCCACCAGCCACGTGGTAAAGCTCTGGTCCCTTTTAATCCTGGTCAGCAGCGGCACGTTGCTGTTGCTCACAGGGACAGCCCATGTCACACTGGGGTAGAAATTGTCATTCATGCTCACCGAGAACCTGGAGATCTTGTTAGTGGGCCCAACCAGGGTCACAGTTTCTGTGGTGTTTCCATACCAGGGGTAGCTCACGCCATCTGAATCGCTGATGGCTTTTACTCTTCCTTCTCGCAGGTCGGGCAGCTCCCAGCTTGACCTAGCGAAGAGAAAGGCCAGGTTAGCAGGGAAACAGCAGAGACAGAGCCCAGCGAGGGACAGGGAGTCAAGCAACATGGGGACCCTCCCCTCGCCTGCAGCAAGCTCTCAAGGACCTCCTTCAAGACCAAATTTGGCTTCAGTTCCTTTGCTGAGTCCCTCACAGGCAAATGAAGCCTTTGTTCTGCCAGCACACCACTATTTTAATTAACCTGCAGTCAAACCAACTGGGCCAAAACTCATTGCAGAGCCTCTCTGGGGTCACTCTCCTTAGTCATCTCCTGTGCTGGAGAACAGCCTTCCCCATCCACAGCTGCAGCACCACGACCACAGCACTGGCCAAGCCCGTAAGCAGCCCCCTCCTGTGATAAAGTGTGATTTTTATGCCTCTAAATATATGCATCTGCACAGAGGCACACACGATAATTAAATACCACAATTATGCCTGCCGCTGGTGCGATGAAATCCCTGCAATATGGCTGGGGGGGAAATTCCAGCCCAAATCTTGGCTGTCAACCACGTTAGCAACACTGCACGGCTACAGCAAGGGAGACGATTGCCACGTGGCAATTACGAACGGGGAGCACTGGTGAAACCTCCCACCGAGTCCAAGCTCTGGTTTCAAATACATCTGGGCTCTGAAGCTGCCTGGGAGTGGTAGGGGACATGCGGCCACCATCCCCCCAGCTGACAACCTCCGCTCGCTCTAACGTCACCAATTGCTCCAGCGGCACGTGCAAACGAATCTGCCATGATGCAGGACGCAGGCAGGCTGCACGAGGACCCGCTGCTCCCTCCGTGCCCATGCACGTCGCCGTGCCCACCGCCCCATGCTGACAACCCCGGGCACCAGCACTGGGATCCCACCGGCGAGCTGCGGAACGGACCCCTCTGGCCATCTCCAGCCCCCTCTTGCATCACCAATTTCAAAAGGCAGAAGACACAGAGACAAAGACAACAGCTTTGCCCCTCGGTGTCCCCCCCCAAGTCACCCACACGGCCTTGGAAAAAAGTTGGTTTCCAGCAGCCATTTCAGCCAAGCACCGCAAAGCTTTTAACACGAGCCAAGGGGACAACTCCCCCAGCACCACCTGCACTCACGACCTGGCCCCAGAAAAACACACTAGCTGGGGGGGGGCAGCGGCCATGATGCCCTCAGACAAGTTTCAGGCCACCCAGCTGGCACAGGAGCCGGCTGTAGGACGAGAGGAGCGGGGGCTGCCCGGGCCCGGGAGGGTGGTGGTGGCGGTAGTGGGTGCAGACACGGGGTTGGGGTGCAGTACCCGGTGCCCGGGGGTGCAGCGCAGCGCTCAAG
>NW_020799109.1:27731692-27748008 GCF_003259725.1 Athene cunicularia | reverse complement strand
CCTGTCCCTGGTGAGCCAGCGCGGCCGCCGCGGCGCTGCCCGAGGAGGACTGCATGAAGCTGAACCCCTCCTTCCTGGGCATCGCCCTCAGCTCCCTGCTCGCCATCGACCTCTGGGCCTCCAAGCGCCTGGGCGTCTGCGCTGGAGAGGACTCGGCCTGGGGCAGCGCACGTCCCCTCATGAAGGTCGTCGAGGTTTCGGGGCACGGCATCCCCTGGCTGCTCGGCACCTTCTACGGGCTCTGCCAGAGCGACAGCTCAGCGGCCAGGGAGGTGCTGCTCAACCTGCTCTTCGGTGAGGCTGGGGGATCTGCAGGCTGGGGCTAGCTGGAGCCGAGGGAGAAGGATGGGACACGAAGACGGGGCAGAGCTGAGTAAATCTCAGCCTCCTCCAGCCCCGAGGGCACCAGCTGATTTTGAGTAGCTAGTGCAGGCTTATCTGGGGTGCCTATACCCCAGAGTGAGTAACCCTGGAGCTGGAGGGCATGGTGGCATGGGTACAGCTCATGTATCGCAGCTCCAACCACACGCTCTGAAACTCTTGGCATCCAGACTGCTCCTGCAGTTGCACAAAACTTTCAGGGAACTGAAGTCTCTGTTAGTTCTTCAGCTTATTAGAACAGCACATTTCAGGTACAGCTGCCTAGTGTTGAGACACTAGCCCGTTCCCTGAAAAGCTGCATTGGCACACAGACATCTGCACCCTCGGGCTTCCTGAAGGCAGTACCTGCATGGATTGATGCATGTCAGCCAGTGAGGAAACCTGCTTGAGGCATACATTTTAATATTGGGTGGTGCCACATTCCACCCCCAGCATCCTGTCCTATTAGGTATACCTGGATTCTTCATTTTTGCTCATTTAGAAACTGTACTAGCTCCAGAGCAATAGACCTTGTCAGGTTCCTAGTTCTTACCCTTTTATGAAGCTGCAAATAATCACTATCTCACACTTACAATATGAATTTAAATGTTTGGTGGGAAATGCATGGGTTTGTACATGGGTTTGTACATCTTTTTCATCTAGCAGCACATAAATTACAGTCCCAGAGCAGAGCTGTGGGAGGGGACCTGGAGGCCTTCAACCTAACCTCTGCTCCGTCTGTCCCAGCACCAGGGCTTTGTCCAGCCCTCAGTGCTCTGGGGCAGAGCCCCCCACCTCTCTGGGGCCCTGTCCTGGGGGTGCAGTGCCCATGTGGGTGAAGAGTGTTCCCTAATGTCCAGGCTGAATCTCTCAAACCATATGGAAAAGAGAAAATGCAATTAAACTAGGTTTACACGTGGGGGAAAAAAAAAAAGTTCTTAAATGATTAACCAGAGGGAATGAACTAAAGTGAACACAAGATTTGATGACCAGAAACAAGCCTTAGGACAAGCAGAAGTTGATCTCTTACAAGACTGCCTTGAAAGAAGTAGCCCTGGCCGTGAGTGCTGAGCTAGCGGGGATGGAAAAACCACCTTCTGCCCTACGCGAGAAGCTGCTCTTGCCAAATACAGGCTGAACACTTCTCACAGGTGCTTCACCTCTGACTTCCACCACAACAGCTTTTAGCTCTCTGAGGGCAAGCCACTGTTATTGACATCACCTCCTTCATTCAGCTCTTGAAAACCAAAGTGTGGTTGACTTTCTAGTGTTAATCCCCCCAGCAGCAGGGAGAAGCCAGACCTCACACTGAGTTGAGGCTGAGTGGTGGAAGTGGGTTGATCATTCACCACGGTCAGTTTGACACCCAGCCAGGAGGGTAGGCAGAGCCATGCTGAGTCAGCACAAACTGTCAGCAAGGGAATTGCAGGGACTATTAACTCCTCTGTTGCCTTTAGGTTAAGGATCCGTTTGAGCCCCGAGTCATGGGGAGACCAGGCTTTACAGAGAAAGAACAGCCCAATACACCCAACGAGCTGGGCTGTTGTTGGCTGTGTCAGGGAGAGGGTCTGTGGTCGCACAAGGGCTGTGTGCAGAAAGAGCAGAGGTTGAAGACATGCTCATGGTGAAGGCCAAGTGCTGGATGAGTGCCATGCTGGCTATTGTAGCCATGGGAAATATTGCCTTCTCTTAGCAGGTTTTGGTAGCCAGATGCTTTCTTCCTAGCTAATGGCTTTGCTTTGATTCTTGCCCTCTAGGAAGGGAAAGAAAACACCAAACTTTGCTCACTCACTGTTACTGTCTCCTAGCCTTGCTGCTGGATCTCGTGCTGGTGGCATTGGTGAAAGGGCTTGTCAAGCGGCGGCGGCCCACCCACAACAAGATGGACATGTTCGTCACCATCTCAGTGGACAAGTATTCCTTCCCATCGGGCCACGCCACCAGAGCCGCCCTGGTCTGCCGCTTTGTTCTGCGCCACCTGGTCCTTGCTGTCCCGCTGCGGGTCCTCGTGGTGCTCTGGGCTCTCATCGTCAGCGTTTCAAGGGTCATGCTGGGCAGGCACAACATGACGGACGTGCTCTTTGGTTTGGTGCTGGGCTACGCGCTGTACAGCGTGGTGGAATACTGCTGGCTGTCCCCACTCAGCGCGCCTGCCCTCTTTGCGCTCTGGAGCCACTGATGGCTGGGTCTCTCCCAAAGGAGGAGGCGTGCACCTGGTTTTCTAAGCACGCACAGGGAGGGGATACTTTCAACACTAGCGGTGCTGCAGGCTCCTGGGCCCGCACTTACACATTTGGTGCTGTCTTGCTCTCCTGATGGGCTGTCAGGCAGGGTGTGCATTGGCCAAGCAGTCACACTAACTGCTCTCCCAGGAGAAAAACTGTCACTGCAGAGCCCGAGGAGGGCTCAGCACATTCATCCAGCAGCTTGCTGCTGATACTGTGAATCTGCATGCTCGTGCTGGGCACCTGCTGTGTTAGCTAATGGTGTATATGGTAGCTGTGGCTTTGCAGAAATTCCTCTGCAGTCACTCATGTATCTGTATGCTGTAAATACACTGATCATGTTGCTGTTGTGAGCATGCCCTGCACAGCCTGCTCCGTAATGTCTGCCTGGAGGGGACTCACAGGGGTCTGTCCTCAAGTTTATAGAGAGCTCTGCCTTCCTAAGCAACACGTCTCTTCCTTACTGATTTAAGTACCTCACTGAAGCCAGGTCTTAAGCAATGAGGACATGGGCTGTGCCGTGGGAAAATGATGGTGCCGTTGAGGGTTTGATCTGTCCATGCCACCTCCCAGACAGTGGGTAACTGGGGAGGCAGCTCCCAGCAGCAGCCCGCTTGCTGAAGCCCTTGAACAGAGCTCCACAGCTTCTTTCTCCCTCTACAAGATTTTCAGTCTCCCAGGGGTACAGGGTGCTCACAGCAATTTCCATTTGTCAGTGTTACCAGCGCTGCTGGCAGCATTCTGCAGAGTAAGCCCCTTCCCCACAGCCCAACAGCCATACACCCTCACCCAGGCTGCCAGGCAGCCCCAGGAGCTGAGCCTTACCTACAAATCCTGCAGCAAGAGGCCCTGACTCTCCTACCCTGGCACCACTGGTTCTGGCAGCCTGCTCTTCATAAAGGACTGATTGTCCTTGGCAGGAAGGGAACCACAAGGAGCCTCTAATGAGCCAGAGCTGAGATTGAGCCAGAAAAGCACAGAATCAACAAGGACTATAGGCAGGAATTAAAGGCTCTGGACTGAGCTTAAATAATGCTCCTGACATGTGGGTGGGGGTGACTGCACCCAGGTGAGGCTTGTCATGGCCTTTAAGGTCTATTACTGCACTCAGGCCCTGGAAAGTGCAGATTAAGTCATATTAAAACCAGGCAGTGTTTAAGTGTGCTGTTCCTCTGGGTGAAGCATGCAGGAGCAGCCTGAGGGCTGCTGGTACAAGCACCCCATCTCTGTCACCCACCATCAGGTATACAGGGACTGAAATAAAAGCGCATGAAAAGGTTCCCCCAGAGCTGAGCCCTGGCCCACCAGCACAGTGAGCTGGTGTAGCTACCACCTGTGTGTTTGCACTCCAGTGACCAAATAAAAATAATCCCCTGGGTTGCATCACGCGCTTGGAAGCCAGCTGGGCCAGTCTGGCATGTGCACAGCAGTACCTGGCCACCAGCCAGCCCGCCCACCCCATGGCAGAGATGAGCTCTGGTGGCTGTGGGACCACAGGCAGGTGACATGCTCCAGTGTAGTCAGGATTTGGGGTGATCAGGGCTTGTTGAGCTGTGCCAGAACATCTCAGCTCTGCTTTTTCCCAAACATGGGGTGCTTTTCGTCCAAGTGGTTCTTACAAGTGTTGGGGTCTTCCTCTCCAGGCCATGGAGGAGTACAGCAGCAACTCTGTACATCTGTGGCTTGTTCCCACATGCATGTGCATGCCAAAAGTTGCTCCTGGGTCATTTGCAGGACCCTCCATGAGCTGCTTGGTGGCACCCATCACCAGTGCACAGCCCCTCTAGGTCATGGGTGGCCCTGCTGCCCCCTCACCTCTGCTCTGCTTCTCCCCACCTCCGCCAGAGAGACCTTTGGTCTTCTCTTGTGCTTGTCACTTGTCACTGCTCCTCCGAGCGCGGGTGCCAGTCCATTGATAGGAAGGAGGAGACTGGTGCTTTCTGCTTGGCCTGTCCCGCAGCACCTCTGCCCACTGTGGAAGCCCTGAACAGACGTCTCTGCATGTGCTGCCCACCACACTGTATATCCTGGGTGCTTGCTTGGCATGGGGGCCTGTAGCTTTCCTGCAGACATCAACAAGCCAGTCTTGACCAAAATGCCATGATTTGACTCTGGCGTGCTCCCACGGTCCCCTATGACTGACGGCAGGGTTCAGCCAGCACATGAGTCCAAACACAGTGGGGGCAAAGTCCAGGGCTGTGCAGCCTCTTGCAGCCGCCAACAGAGAAGGGCAAATTCAAAGGTAACCTGCACAGTGGTTTCATAGCACGGTGGTGGGGTTGAGGGCTGGGAGAAGTCTCCTGTCCTGTGGCCCTCGGGCAGTCACTGCAGAGCTTGCAAAAGAGCCAGAAGCCAGCTGAGAGCGGTGCAGGGAAGGGAGCACTGCCAGTTCTGCCTCCTTGCCATCCTTGTGCTGATCCCCCTGCCTGGTAAGAGACGCTTTTGATGCTTTCCGTCAAGCAGGCATAGAGCGTGGGTTGGCAGCTCGGTGACTCTGCCCCAGGCAGAGATCAGCCCTTGCCAACAAGGGACAGAAAGAGCTTTATTACCTTTCTGCAAACATACTATTGAGTTTTAGAAGGTTAACATGGGTTTAGCTACAGAGCTTGGCCCCTCCACAGCCCTGTGCCTTGTGAAGCTCTGGGGTGAAGCTCCCCAAACACAGGAGAGCAAATTCCCCCTGGATCCCCTGGGGACTGTCCGGCTGCAAGTGTACCAGGAGCCAGCAGTGTGCACCCGAGCTACATGGTCTGTGCCTCCTGCTGCTGGAGAGAGCCTTTTCCTAACCAGTTCCACCACCCTGGCACCAGCGATACCCCAGCAGCACAGTGCTTCTCACACCGGGGTCCGCTGGCCCCAGGACTCTGCTGACTCAGTGGCTATGGGGAGGCTGTGCCGACATGCCCAGCCCAGAGCCATGGGGGACATGGGCAATGCGGTGCTGGGTGGCACCAGAGCAGCCAGAGCCACCTATGCCCCTGGGCACCAGCATAAACAGGGTTGGGCTGATCTTTATAATCCCAGAGGTAAAAGTTCAGGGCAGCAATTGTTTACCCAGCATGCATGCCACGGTCTGGCTGCGTCTCTGCTTCTGCAACCCTGTCCCTACAGCGTCCCGCACAGGGCTCCCTGGCAAGGCACCTGGGACGGCTCCTTACCGCGCTGTCTGAGGCTCCAGTAAGAGCCACTGCCGGAAAAGACAAGCAGGCATCCAGGGAGGCAGCCGGGTGCTGGCTTCCTCTCCTCAGCCCGGTGGGAGGAGTGACGAAGGGGGAGGCTCCGCACCATAGAGCCAGGCCGCCGTCCGGCGTCACAAGTTGGGGAAACCCAACAGAGACCTCCGCACGGCTCCCTACCTGCCACGGGCCTTCCCTGGGCTGCCGCCGGCCCTCCCTGGGTTGCCACTGCCACGGCTGCAGGTTGGTTGAGGGCCTCCCCGCGGGCTGTCAGCATGCAACGGGCATTGAGGTGCCACGACAGGCAGCTCCGCGGGAAAGGGAGAGGGTGAGGGGCAGATGGAGGAGCTGTCACCCACCTGGGAGGGAGCCGTCGGTCCCCGCGGCAGGGCATGTCACTCCGGTGTGCCTTCATCACTGGGACTTGGCGTGGGCAGGGAGATATCGAGGCTTCCTGGCAGTCGGTAGTATTCCTCTCCACAGCACCCAGAGGCAACACCGTGATGGTACAAAACCCCAGCACTGGCCAGGTCCCTGCTGGGGAGCAGATAGCTGTTGCCTCACAGCCCCAGACAAAATTTCAAGGGGTGCCTCTCAGCTTGGGACCTCTTTGTTGTGCAGGGCCAAAATTTTGCACAGCTGCGCCCCTTGGCCCTGAGCTCCGCTCTCAAGCGCTGTCTGCAGGCAGAAACCGGTGGTGGAGGGCAGCATGGCAAAGAGGGTGGCCATCGTCGGAGGGGGCAGCAGCGGGCTGTGCGCCATCAAAGCCTGCCTGCAAGAGGGGCTGGAGCCCATCTGCTTCGAGGCGACCATGGACATCGGAGGGCTCTGGAGGTTTGAGGTAAACACTCTCAGCCACGTGTCCTGCCAGGGGTCAGCACGGTGGCAGCCAGGCATCAGTAGCAGCTGGTGGGGTGGCACGCAGCCAGCCATAGCAGGGTCCTGGGGGCAAGGCTGAGTGAGGGCAGAGGATCCACACAAAAAGCCACCACAGCAGCCACAACCATCCTTCCCCTTCACTGCTCCTGGCCAGCACCAAGCCGTGCCCTGCTCCCACAGGAGAGCCCTGAGGAAGACCGTGCCAGCATCTACCGCTCCGTCATCATCAACACCTCCAAGGAGATGATGTGCTTCAGCGACTTCCCCATCCCCGAGGACTTCCCCAACTACATGCACAACTCCAAAATCATGGAGTACTTCCGCATGTACGCTCAGCACTTCAACCTGCTCCGCCACATCCGCTTCGGGGTGAGAGCTGGGGGGTTCTAGGAGGGTGGCAGCAGTGGGGCTGGGGGGCGCCAGGTGCCTGACACCCGCTCCCCGCATGCCCAGACCAGTGTGTGCTGCGTGTCCAAGCGCCCTGACTTTGCTGCCACGGGCCAGTGGGAGGTGGTGACAGAGAGTGAGGGGAAGCAGGAGGCAGCCATCTTCGACGCCGTGCTGGTGTGCAGTGGACACCACACCAACGCACACCTCCCGCTGAACACCTTCCCAGGTACCACCCCACACCCCAGCACAAGGAGAGACCCCAGAAAGCTTGGCTGTGCCAGTCCCTTTTCTCCCAGCTGCTCTTCCTCCTGACCTCAGCATTTCCTTGTCTTGCTTTGGCTCCAGGAGTGCTCTCGTGTTCCCCAGGAGGGGTTTGGTGGGGCCGGGGAGCATCCCCACTTCAGTTTTTGGGGAGGTGACTCTCCAGCCCAGTGCCAGGAAGCCAAGCATTCCTTCTCCCTGCCCACAGGAATTGAGAAGTTCAAGGGCCGCTATCTCCACAGCCGAGACTACAAGGATGCTCAGGATTTCACAGACAAGAGGGTCGTTATCATCGGGATTGGGAATTCAGGGTCAGACTTGGCCGTGGAGATCAGCCAAACAGCCAAGCAGGTGAGCAACAGGAGCAGGGTCCTGGTGGGCAGAGCAGCTCCCCATGGGACACTGCCGGCTCCACAAGGACACCAGGACCAGGGTGTGCACACAGCTGCTGCTCCATCCCGGCACCCACTGCGTTTGGCAGTGCCAGCACCTGCCAATCCCAGCTGCCAGGCAGTGCTGGCAGCCAAGACTCAATCCTGTACAAATACCGTGATTTCCAAGCCTGAGCCTCAGGCTGGGGCTGCTCCTGCAGCTCTTCCCTACCTCTCCTTGCTGGGTGCTGACCACTGGTTCTCTCTGCCCTCCGGGTCTTCACACGGCACTTGGGCAGCACGAAGAGAAGCAATCCTGGGGCAAGGACATGTCCACCTAAGGGCAGCCACAGGACCATCACAGCCTTCAGGAGGTGATGCTTGCTTCCTTGCCCAGGTCTTCCTCAGCACCCGCCGGGGTGCATGGATCCTCAACCGCGTTGGAGATCAGGGCTACCCCATTGACATCATCCTCACCACCCGCATGAATAGATTCCTGCAGCAGCTGATGAGCTCATCCATGGTGAGCGACTTTGCGGAGAAGCAGCTGAACGCCAGGTTCAACCACTCACACTACGGCCTGAAGCCAAAGCACAGGTGCCAGAAAAAGCTCCCCCTGTCCAAGAGGGACCCTCTGACTCCTGCCGTGTTCAGCTCCACTTGTCCATTTCCATGCTCCCTGTACCCAGGCTGGAGCCAAGGTACCAGCCCTGGAAACCCAGTTCATAGCTGTGTTGTGTCCAGACAACGCTCAAGGGAGCCACCACTTCCTCTTCCAGGGACCCTTGGTGGCACCAGTGCAGCAGCAGCTGCCAAGCACCCCTAGGGGACCAGCCTCGCTTGCAATTAACATCCCTGGGGATAAGCATCCCCAGAGCAGGATGAGCAGGACACAGAGCAAAGACACCCCACCTCAGCACCCTGACAGGCCCTTGTACTTTTCAGGATCCTTGACCAGCACCCGACCATCAACGACGACTTGCCCAACCGCATCATTTCGGGCAGGGTGTTGGTGAAGCCAAACATCCAGGAGTTCACGGAGACATCTGCCATCTTTGAGGACGGCACCAGGGAAGACATCGATGCTGTGGTCTTCGCCACAGGATACAGCTTCTCCTTCCCCTTTCTTGAAAAATACGTGAAGGTGGTGGAGAACCAGATCTCCCTCTACAAATTCATGTTCCTTCCTGACCTGGAGAAGCCTACACTGGCTTTCATTGGCCTCATTCAGCCCCTGGGTGCCATCATGCCCATCTCTGAGCTCCAGTGTCGCTGGGCCACTCGCATCTTCAAGGGTAAGTGAGGCAAATCTCCCCTGTGGCTGGAGCCCAAGCCTGCACCCTTGGATCTGGGGCAAATAGTGCCCAGCCATGTTTGGGAGGCAGCAGCCAGCTGTGTCATGCTGACCAAGGGCAATGGCATGGCTGCCTTGCAGCCATCATAGTGAGCTGGGCTTTGTCCTGAGCAGCACAGGGACATCTGTACCCTGAGTCCCACAGGCTGCTTCTTCCCATCTCAAGGAGCTTTGACATGTCTTGGGTGCCAGACTGCCTGCCACGGTGGTGCCAGCAAAGGCAGGACCACAGTGGCCACTATTGCTAGTGGGGTGCAGCACCCGCATGCTGTGGTCATCTTCCCTAGGGCTGAACAAGCTGCCCCCACAGCACAACATGGAGGCTGACATCAAGCGGAAGAAAGAAGCCATGGCAAAGCGGTAAGACCCTCCTGGAAACAGGGAGGGGGGCAGTTTGGGTATGGCTGCTTGTGGGCACTCATCCCGTCCTGTGGCTGCATCCCAGCACATTTGGCCATGCCAACAGATGGCAGAGCTGCTCTATTGCCACCCCACTGATCCTTCCCAATGGCAGTCTGTCCAATACCACCTTCCTGGTGTGCGGGGCATCTGCCAGATCTGCTGCCAGCACCTGCCTGCCCTCCCTGCCCACAGGTACGTGAAGAGCCAGCGGCACACCATCCAGGTGGATTACATCCCCTACATGGATGAGCTCGCCTGCCAGGTGGGGGTCAAGCCCAACCTGCTCACCCTCTTCCTCACTGACCCCAAGCTGGCACTGGAGGTGGCCTTTGGGCCCTGCACGCCGTACCAGTACCGCCTGCAGGGCCCAGGCAAGTGGGCAGGTGCCAGGGAGGCCATCCTCACCCAGCAGCAGCGTATCATCAAGCCCCTACAGACACGGCGTGTGGAGAAGCAAGCACTGGCCCCTGCTGTGCCCCTCATCTTCAAGCTGGTTGGGGCTGTGGCCATCTTCGCTGTCATTTTTGCTTACTTGTAGGTGCCTTACAAGTGTGGGAAGGGAGGCTTTGTGATGTGCTGGGGGGGCTGACTGGCCATCCCCTGCCCTGAGGCAGCCTGTGCATCCCAGTACTGGCAGGAGCCCTCCTCCTGCCCAGTATGGCCCCACTGTGGCCACACTGCCAGCTCAGGGTGAACAGAGCCTCCCTGGCTGCTGAAATAATGCTTCAGCACCTCTTTGCACCTCCTCCTGGAGAGCAGCTGCCAGGGACAGGCAACGAAACCTGCTCACATGCAGGATAAAATCCAGACCCCCTTTGGCAGCGCTTTTGACCTAGCAGGGACAATACCAGCTTTCCTGTTGCCTATAACCTGTCTGAGCCACCACTGGCACACTCACATGAGAGCCAAGTAGCAAGGGCACAGCAGACTTCCTAACTATAAAAGTGTGTTAAACAGAACCAGGTGTCCGTCCCATCACTGACGCCATGTCCCACTGCGTGCCAGGGACACACACACAGGTTTGAGGTCAGCCTCGTGCCAGCAGTGCAGCTCCAGCTCTGCGACAGCACAGGCTACATGCACACACACACGTGCACATGTGTATATCCATAGCAAAAGAGCCTCGCCCAGGGTGTCTGCCACCAGCATAGATCACAGTAGCCACAGCGGCATGGCTCAGTGCCACCCTCATCACCTGCATGCAGCCGCTCTGGAGGATGGCTGGGTGGGTTGGGGACCTGGAGCAGTGACAGGGGGTCCTGGCCACCACACATGGGGGCTGGCACAGCTGCCAGCCGCCAGTGCCCTGAGAATCCCCCTGGTTTTGTTTTCCACGCCACGATATACCGAATCTGGAGCATGTCCACATCTCAGCCCCACACCCAGGAAGTCCCAGGGCAGCGTCAGCATTACTAAGTGCTTACAAAACCCAATGAGCCCCTTGGGACGGGCAGACACAGGCAGAAGGTGTGGCACGGCAGGCAGGGGAAACCTGTAGATCGTGTCTGGAAGAAATAAATCTTGTGACACTCCAGCTGGTTACCCACGGGAAGCACAGGGACAGCCATCCCCAACTGAGCAGCACTGAGTGTCACCCTCCGGTTTGACTGCTCTGCACCCCCCTGAATGTGTTTTGCCCCTGGCCAAGGCTTCCCCAGCCAGCCCTGCCACCACTGCACTGTGGGACATGGCTGCCTGGAGAGTAGCCATCATCGGTGCTGGTGCCTCTGGCCTGTGTGCCCTGAAATGCTGCCTGGATGAGGGCCTGGAACCCATCTGCTTCGAGAGGAGCGGGGACATCGGGGGACTCTGGCGCTTCGAGGTAAGTCCTGCGCCACACCAGTCTGCTCCACAGCAGCAGCACAGATGGGACCGGGGGATGGGTCGTTGGCAGCTAATGAAGCACCACAGCCCTGCTTTGCATGAGTGTGGCAGGTAGGTTTCCAAGGAAAATCACAGGAAAGAAAAACTGCTGCGGCACCAGGAGGTCCCCAGTTGCCAGCTGTTGTGCCAGCCACATGGGACCCATCTCCTTCCCACTAGCAGCAAGGACAGACCCTCACCAAGGACCTTACCCCAGGGCTCGCTTCCCCAGCTCAGCCCCCCTCTTCCCAGTCTCATCCATCGCTTCCCCTGTTTTATTCTTGGTCCTCTCCAGCCCTGGTTTCTTCTGACCCAATTCTTGCCCTGCTCAGCCCTTCCCTGGAAATGCGGGTAGCTCCTCTCCCTGTCTCTGTGCAGCTCGACCACACAGAGGCACTCTCTGCCTTGGGGGAAGCCCTGGAGCTTGTTTCTGCCCCCACCTAATGAGGCTGCTGACTCTCCTCCTCCACCGGGGACCCACCAGCAAGGAGACAAGCCTTCCCACCCATCCCACCTGATAGATGGATGGGAGAGCCCAGGGGGGCACACAGCACACCACACCAGCGTGGGGTTTGGGATGGCTCAGTTACAGTCCGCTGGTTCTGCCCATGGTGGGTCAGAAATGGGGCTGGTGAGGCAGGGCAGCCACACCCAGCTGCTGGGGCAGAGAACCAGTGAGCAGGAGCAGCTGCTCAGCTGGAAGCACCACATCTGGCTCAGCAACCTGCAAGACCCACTGTAGAAACTGGGACAATGGCACCATGGCAGCTTTGGGAATATGTCACCTCATTGGGGTCAGGGGTGGGAGCAGGGAAACTAAGCCACAAGACCCCATGACCCGCTGTCAACACTGCATGGCCCCTGCCCACCCAGAGCTTCCTCCTCCCTCTTTTGTGAGGCAATTGGTCACACCTGCAGGAGGGTGCTGGGTGCAAGGACAGGTTCTACGACCACCTGTGGCTTAATCCTCACACATAGGCATGGTGAGGTGCCAAGCAGGGAAGGCAGGCAGCCCTGGGGTCTCTGGCCAGAGCTGAGCCATGTCCCACTCCTGCAGGACTGCCCCGAGGAGGGCCGTGCTAGCATCTACCGCTCTGTCATCATCAACACCTCCAAGGAGATGATGTGCTTCAGCGACTTCCCCATCCCCGAGGACTTCCCCAACTACATGCACAACTCCAAGATCATGGAGTACTTCCGCATGTACGCTCGGCACTTCGACCTGCTCCGCCACATCCGCTTCGGGGTGAGAGCCGGGGGGTTCTAGGAGGGTGGCAGCAGTGGGGCACTGGGTGCCTGACACCTGCTCCCCCCATGCCCAGACCAGTGTGTGCTGCGTGTCCAAGCGCCCTGACTTTGCTGCCACGGGCCAGTGGGAGGTGGTGACAGAGAGTGAGGGGAAGCAGGAGGCAGCCATCTTCGACGCCGTGCTGGTGTGCAGCGGGCACCACACCAACGCACACCTCCCGCTGAACACCTTCCCAGGTACCACCTTGCAGCCTGCCTGCCTGGTCCCCAACACCCTTGGGACCACCCTCCTCTCTGACTTAGCTCCCACCCCACTCTGGCTGCTGCCAAAAATTCCTCCGCAAGTTAATGCACCAGGCAGGACTGCATAAGCATGCTGCTGTCCCACCCCTCTTGGTGGTCTGTCCTTGGTGGCTCTTGCTGTGCTGTCAGCAGCTGACTAAAGCGCCCTGCTGGCAGGTGTCACCGCTGCCAGCTCGCCTCTCCCACCAGACACAGGCTCCCCAAGCTGCTGGCCACACACCCACTGGGCTCTCCAGCTCCCTGGCGAGGCTTGAGAGCTTGGTGCTGATGATGACCTTCACTGGGTGCCAGGCAAAAATGCCCAGAGGGCTTTCAGCTGTGGAGACCCTCTTTGGGTGGGGAACAGGCTGAAGCACACAATCACCAAAGTCTGTTGGAATGGCATGGACCCTGGCTGCTCCTCTGCCCTCAGCGCGTGGCACCAGACAGGAACCGCATGAGGATTTTGCATGAAGGTCTCCAGTCCAAGCCCTGCTCCAAGCCAGGCCAGCCCCAAAGCCAGAGCAGGATGCTCAGGGCCACACTGAGCATCTCCCAGGCTGGAGATGCCACCACCTCTTTGGGCACCATCCCAGGGTTGCATCGCTCCTGTTGGTCACACTGGTCCCAGCCTGTTCCCAAAAAACACACCACCAGTCTCAGCAGGGGGACATAGCCACTCCCTGCCCCATGTCCCTGCCCAGCACGGCTTCTCTCTCTTCTAGGGCTAGAAAATTTTGAGGGCTGGTACCTGCACAGCCGGGACTACAAGAGCCCACAGCACTTTTTGGGGAAGCAGGTGGTCGTGGTTGGCACCGGGAATTCAGGCGTCGACATTGCGGTGGAGCTGAGCCACACAGCCAAGCAGGTGTGCTGGGAGAGCTGCCATGTCTGGGGTGCTTATTATTTGTACCCTAGAGAGCATCGAGCAACCCCTCACCATCCCCTGTGGGCTCCCCTCCCTTAAGCACCTGCCGTGAACACCCCGCCCCTCTCAACAGGGATGGCTGTTGTGGTCCCAGCAGCTGTGCCGGCATCCCTGTCCAAGGAGCACAGCGGGGTGCCAGCCCAGTCCCAAGGATGCTGCCACACCACCACCTCTCCTCTCCCTCTTCCCAGGTCTTCCTCAGCACCAAGCGTGGGACCTGGGTGCTGCACCGGCTGGCAGATGGTGGGTACCCCTTTGACTTCACATACATCAGCCGCTTCACGCAAATCCTCCGCAGCCTACTGCCTCAAAGCACCACCAATTTTTACCTGGAGAGGAAGCTGAACGCCCGCTTCAACCATGCGCTCTACAGCCTGCAGCCCCGGCACCAGTGAGTGCCCCAGCAGCACCCTGGGTACCTGCCCCAGTGCTGCCCACCTCACTGCCTGGGCCCTACACAAGATCTGTCTGTGCCTTTCAGGATCCTTGACCAGCACCCAACCATCAACGACGACCTGCCCAATCGCATCATTTCAGGCAGGGTGATAGTGAAGCCGAACATCCAGGAGTTCACGGAGACATCTGCCATCTTTGAGGACGGCACCAGGGAAGACATCGATGCTGTGGTCTTCGCCACAGGATACAGCTTCTCCTTCCCCTTTCTTGAAAAATATGTGAAGGTGGTGGAGAACCAGATCTCCCTCTACAAATTCATGTTCCTTCCTGACCTGGAGAAGCCTACACTGGCTTTCATTGGCCTCATTCAGCCCCTGGGTGCCATCATGCCCATCTCTGAGCTCCAGTGTCGCTGGGCCACTCGCATCTTCAAGGGTAAGTGACGCCGCCTGTGGGATGCAGTTTGGCTTCCCTGCCACAGCAAAACTGAATTGTTCAGCTGGTGGCATCCTCTCGCACACCACCTCCATCCACTCACTTTTTTATCCTCCTTTTGCTTCTTCATGGGGATAAAAACCAATGCTGCATTTTGCAACAAGCCTCGTACTCATCATTGCAGGGGCCACTAAGAGGTCCTGTTGCCTGCAAACCACCTTCTCCCTTTCCTTTCCTGATGTTACTTTCTTTGCTCATGCCTCCCACTTTGCTCCTGACGTGGTGGCATGTCCCCAAAGCCCCAAAGGCTTCCATGTGCAAGCAGAGACCAGGCTGGGCTGCAGAGCCAAACCATGGCGGGAGCACAGCCCTCCTTCCAGCTACAGCCTCCTTTTCCCCAGGGCTGCAGGACCTGCCGCCATCCACTGTCATGCTGGCTGACATTGCACAAACCAAGGAGAAAATGGCGGAGAGGTAAGGACCCTACACTGTCATCGTTCCTGCCACCCTTACCCCTGTGCCCACATGCCAAACCTGCCTGCCCTCCCTGCCCACAGGTACGTGAAGAGCCAGCGGCACACCATCCAGGTGGATTACATCCCCTACATGGATGAGCTCGCCTGCCAGGTGGGGGTCAAGCCCAACCTGCTCACCCTCTTCCTCACTGACCCCAAGCTGGCACTGGAGGTGGCCTTTGGGCCCTGCACGCCGTACCAGTACCGCCTGCAGGGCCCAGGCAAGTGGGCGGGCGCCAGGGAGGCCATCCTCACCCAGCAGCAGCGTATCATCAAGCCCCTACAGACACGGCGTGTGGAGAAGCAAGCACTGGCCCCTGCTGTGCCCCTCATCTTCAAGCTGGTTGGGGCTGTGGCCATCTTCGCTGTCATTTTTGCTTACTTGTAGGTGCCTTACAAGTGTGGGAAGGGAGGCTTTGTGATGTGCTGGGGGGGCTGACTGGCCATCCCCTGCCCTGAGGCAGCCTGTGCATCCCAGTACTGGCAGGAGCCCTCCTCCTGCCCAGTATGGCCCCACTGTGGCCACACTGCCAGCTCAGGGTGAACAGAGCCTCCCTGGCTGCTGAAATAATGCTTCAGCACCTCTTTGCACCTCCTCCTGGAGAGCAGCTGCCAGGGACAGGCAACGAAACCTGCTCACATGCAGGATAAAATCCAGACCCCCTTTGGCAGCGCTTTTGACCTAGCAGGGACAATACCAGCTTTCCTGTTGCCTATAACCTGTCTGAGCCACCACTGGCACACTCACATGAGAGCCAAGTAGCAAGGGCACAGCAGACTTCCTAACTATAAAAGTGTGTTAAACAGAACCAGGTGTCCGTCCCATCACTGACGCCATGTCCCACTGCGTGCCAGGGACACACACACAGGTTTGAGGTCAGCCTCGTGCCAGCAGTGCAGCTCCAGCTCTGCGACAGCACAGGCTACATGCACACACACACGTGCACATGTGTATATCCATAGCAAAAGAGCCTCGCCCAGGGTGTCTGCCACCAGCATAGATCACAGTAGCCACAGCGGCATGGCTCAGTGCCACCCTCATCACCTGCACGCAGCCGCTCTGGAGGATGGCTGGGTGGGTTGGGGACCTGGAGCAGTGACAGGGGGTCCTGGCCACCACACATGGGGGCTGGCACAGCTGCCAGCCGCCAGTGCCCTGAGAATCCCCCTGGTTTTGTTTTCCACGCCACGATATACCGAATCTGGAGCATGTCCACATCTCAGCCCCACA
>NW_020799109.1:27694057-27731642 GCF_003259725.1 Athene cunicularia | reverse complement strand
ACGATGGCCTGGACCCCTCGGTGGTGGCAGACCCCAGCCATGCCCTGCAGCTGGCTCAGAGCCGCTCAGGAGGGCCCTCTCTCCTGCCGGCGCGGTCGGCTTCTCAGGGCCGTGGCAGATGCCACTCTGCCATGACCTGGCGGGGAAGGGGAGCGAGCGGCCGTGGGCCGAGCGGGCGGTGGCAGCCCTGCCACCGCCACCGCTTTGCAGAGCCCTCGTCCCAGCCGTGAGGCTTGGCGTGAGTCCGGTGGAGGGAGAGTTTCCTCTACCCCGTTCCCCAGCTTATCCCCTTCACCTTACGGCAACCTCCTGGCCGAGCTCTTGTTCCGTTCTCCGAAAGAGGGAGGTGGGAGATTCCCGGCGAGTCAGGCTTCCGTGGGGTAACTCCAGCAGCAGGTGTGAGCTGAGCAGGCTGCGGGCAACTGAGGGTGCTGAACTGAGACGCCACCTCTCCAAAATGAACCCCCTCAGGCCGGCTGCCAGTGTTGCACCGTGCGGGTCACAGGCCGGGTGGGAGAGGCAGCAAGCATGATACATCTCGGAGGGAACTGGTGTATTGCGCTGTCGTTTTCAGAAGCAAAGTGGAGAGATGGGGCAGGTTGAAACTGAAGGGGCCTTGTGATCCAGTCGGCCAGCACCCACCTTACTGCAGACTGCAGCTGGCAGCGGCTTGCTGCCAAACTGGGAGCAGATGTGCTGAGACGCTGTGGAGGTTTGCCTGGCCTATGGTGTGGGCAGCATTACCATCAGTGCCTTGAACGTACTTGTGTCACAATATCAGAGCATGCTGTGCAATGGCTTGTCTGAACGCAGGAGGGTTTCAGCTGTAGAAGTTAATTCAGTAAAGCCCAAGTACTGCAGGCTATGTTCAAAGAGCTCACTGTCCCAGTGCAGCGGGGTGCCTGTGCGCAGGATGCAGGAGGTGGGGTGGTCTCGCCTGCGCAGGGTTTCAGATGCCACATGCTGGGTAGGAGCCACCACTTGAGATAAACTTCAGGAGGCATTTGAAGAGTGTGACCTATAAGGGACAAGGAGAGGGACTGGAATCGTTTCAGAGAAGAGGAAGGGAAGCTTTCACATCTGTTAACATCTGCACATATCTCTCAGGTCTGTCTTGGTACAAGAGCCTTTACTACCTTCCTCCCCAGGGAAGAGAAGTAAGGAAGCCTTAGCAGCATTACTGGGGAAGGAGCTCCTCAGCAGCAGGTCTAGTGGCACAGGGACAGGTTTTGTGAGGAGCTGGCTGAGCCTTCTTCAGGGCAGAGCCAGTAGTGCGGCTCATCTAACCTGGATCTTCAGGTATACTTGATCCTCACTGAGAGGGGGTGGGGGTACAAGTTAGCTGCCCTCTTGAGGTGCCTTTTAGCCCTCAGGATTTAAGAAATACTTTAGTAATTGCTCTGTGACATTCTAAAGCCTGGCTTTGGCTGGCACCCTTCATATAACTTGATCTTCTGAACAGATCCCCAAATGTCACAACTAAGCACTTGAAGCAAGGCTGGCTGTCCTCTTGCCTTGCCCTGCAGAGCCCATGTTCAGCTCAGTAAACTGAACGTTGCAAAATAAGCCTGGGAAGGAGGCAAGAGTCCCAATCCACCTTGGCTGCTGAAAACTGGGTAAGGCCTGAAGAGTCCCATGTAGCTTGCAGTGGCTTTGTTGTTTGTCCCGAGAGGTGCATTCATGGCTTGTCGCCATATGACCTTCTGTTTTGCCTGGATGAGATCGGGGATGACAGCCTATCTCCAGCTGCAGAGTGGTGTTGAGGTGGCTAGGATTGCCCGTCCCTCATCATGTGCCTCCGGATGGCCAGGCAGACGCCAGAGTGCTCAGGGTGGTGCCGCTGATTCAGGTCACAACTAGCTGACCTCCTCACTGTGCTGTGCCGCAGCTGACATGGTAGCTTGCCTAGTGAATCATAAGTGAATGCCACCGAGAGCTGAGCTTTTTGCAGACATCATGGCATTAGCCCCACACCTTGGCCAAGCTCCAGCTTGGGTGATTCCACTTGGATACTTTAAATGCTCCTGGTCGCCTTTGCCAGGTGCAAAGCTGCACTCTTCTGCCTGCGAGTTTTTGGAGACTTGGGAGCTGTTAAACAGCTGCTGCTTTCATTCTCTGGCTGTTTTCTTGCTGGATGCAGGGGATTTGTGTGTAGATCCTGACTGTGGGACTGTGAAAGAGGCTCTGTTAATGCCAAGCAATTGATCTGCCAGTAAAGGTTGGCTTTATTTTTCCCATCAGCCCCTCTACTATGCTGGCTGCTGAGGGCTTTTATGGGGCGCAGTGTAACTAGTATTGGTTTTGGAGTGTAACAGTCAGCAGCTTAACTAGAGTGATGGTTCATAAGGATATGGCTATAATTAGGTCAGACTGTCTTGTTTGTTAAATTCTCATTCAGCTCCCAAACTTGGCAGTGGGAATGAACTTTGGGCCTTTTTTAGGATTGCCGTCAGTCTCCCCTGGCAAAGAGCATTGGGAAACAGCGCCTTTGCTCTTCTCCTCGCTGCTGGAGCCTGTGGGCACGGGCGCACTGTTGTCCTCTCTCTCTCACAGAGGCTGCTGAGCTGTCATGGGGAACACCACCAGTGAGCGAGTTTCTGGGGAGCGCCATGGCTCCAAGTCCCACCGCTCAGATGGCTCCGGTGCCCCACACCCCACCAAGGAGCACCCACACAAGATCATGGTGGGCAGTACCGACGACCCCAGTGTTTTCAGCTCCCATGACTCCAAGGTAAAAGCTGGCCACTGCCTTCCCTGTCCTATTCTCTGGGGCTTCAGCTCACTGGCTGTGCGGTGCTGTGCTCCCAACCATGTGAGGGGTCTGTGGAGAGCTAAGAGGCTGGAGGAGCTCTGTTGTGCTCTTGTCTGGGATGTGCTGGTGGGCTGGTAGAGGCCAGGGGGAAGTGAATGTGGTCCTGGTTGTCTCTGTCTCAGTCAGACTCTGGTTTTCTTTGCTCAGATTGCTGGGGACAAGGAGTTTGTATCGTGGCAGCCAGATCTGGAGGAGTCAGTGAAACCATCCCAACAGGCTCGTCCCACTGTCATCCGCTGGGCTGATGGAGGCAAAGAGGTCTTCATCTCTGGATCTTTCAACAACTGGAGCACCAAGATTCCACTTATCAAGAGGTACTTAGTCCCTCAGGTCACTCTGTGTCCTCGTCTGCTCCATTGCAGGGATTGTTTTCCCTTCTCCATGCTGATCGCTGTTCCTTTTGCTCACCTGGCTTTTCTCAGCTCACCCGAGCTAGAGGGTCTGAGCACAGATATGTGGTCAGCTTCTTCCCTGGGTGGTGCTGCAGTGGCAGTGGGAAGTTGTGAAAAGAGGGACAGGACAGGATGGGCTACTTTGCTTGTCCAGTTGGATGTCACACAGCAGCTAGTCCTGGCAGCAGAGCCCTGCCCAGGTACGCAGCAGTCATCTGGAAGCTGTCAGCTCTTCCCTTGGCTGTGGCCTTACCCCATGCCTAGTTGTGTTGTTGCCAGCAGGGGTTGTTTGTTTGTCCCTCACATGTCTTCCTGCCCTAATGATGTTCCCGCTGTTTCGCAATACATCTGTGATTTCCGTGGAAACGCTGTGTAGGACTCTGGGCATAATCCCAGAAAATCCTCTGGAATGGATTTATCTCAATTGCAGGCTTCATGAGCAGAGCAGTTACATTTGCTGCCCCTGTCCTGCAGTGCCGGCACAGGGTTAGATGCTTTGCCCACACATCCTCCCCAGTGTGTCTTGCACAGAGTGTCTGTCATATTGACTTTCCCTGGGCATGCAGGGCTAGAGTGCCTCTTGCGCTCCTTGCAGCTGGACTCCCAGGGGTTTGAACCACGCTAGTGCTCTGAGCGCTCGTGCCTGTTATGTCCATGCCTCAGATCAGTGACAAGGAGCAAGCCTAACCCTGCATAAAAGTGTTGGGGTGGAGGGGCTGGGCAGTACCTGAAAAAATGCTGTTTTCTGGGACCCCATGGAAGAGCAGCATCCAGAGCATCAACAGAGTAATGCTGTTGCACTTCTCTTTGCACAGCCACAACGACTTTGTCGCTATCTTGGACCTCCCAGAAGGAGAGCACCAGTACAAATTTTTTGTGGATGGCCAGTGGGTCCATGACCCATCTGAGGTAACACTCCAAGTTTATCCCTGCAGATCTTCTCTTCTTCCAGGGACTAGATGTGATGTAACTGCAGCAGAGGGGGAGCGGGAAGAGCAGAGAGTACCTTCCAAGGGACATCTCCATCCCATGAGTCCTTTCAGGGGCTGGTTTCTCTGGGCTTAGACATGCTGTATGGGGGAATCTTGGGAAGGTACTGAGGGGTAGGGAAACACCAGAAGGCCTTTAAGTCCCATTGAGAATTGGCTACATGGGAAGATGGGCTGTGGGGTCAGCACTCACTTTCAGATTCTCCTCCAAACTGAACCACGTGGTAGCAGCATGAGGAGAGGACACTTACCCATCAGCATGTAGCAGGACAGAGGATGAAAATAGGAGGTGATGTAGGACCCTGGGAGTAAAGGGAAATTCTCCCAGGGTAAACAGCAGAGATCTGCAAGTGGTGCCAAGCTATGCTCTGAGGTGTGCAGCAAAGGCAGCTTGGGCCAGGAAGATCTAGGAAGCATTGAATGTGCTTCAGTTGGAGGTGGACATAGGAAGACTCTTACCTCAGTTCTTTCCAGCCTGTGGTCACCAGCCAGATGGGGACGATTAACAACCTGATTCATGTCAAGAAGTCTGACTTTGAGGTGTTCGATGCTTTGAAGGTGGATTCCCTGGAGAGCTCAGAAACCTCAGGTCGGGGTGAGTTTTTGTGGCATTACAGCTTTGCATGTGCTATTTGCTGTGAGGCTCACTGCTCTGGGGGTGAACAGACCTCCTGAGCAGAGGTGTGGGCCTGCACCTGGGAAGATTAGTGTTAGGCAGCGTGTCCTCAGCAGCCTGAGGCCTCATCTCTGTGGAGCATCTGTGCTGGTGTAACTTGCTCTGTGCTAGCACTGTCCTAGAGCAGGGCCAGTGCCTGTGCACGGCTGAGGCAGCCATTTCAGTCTGGTGAACTCCAGGATCATCAGCTCTTTCTGTCTGCTCAACTGTGAGTAAGTCATCTGATCTGGGGTACAAGCTAGATGAGAGCAGGATACAGGTTATTTTCAGCAGCTACTCTTGGTTTTCATGCCAAGGTAATTTGTACTAGTGCTAGCACATTGGAAACCTCCCTGTCCACTTGTGTTACAGCAGCAGGTTAGGTTACCACACAGACACTGGCATTGCTGGCTTGGTGTGTAATTTTGGCAGGTAACTCAGTCGTGTTTTGGTCTGGGGCATGCTGAGTGCAGCTGCCACCCCTGGTACAAACCTTGTCTCAGATACAGCTCAGACAGAGCTCAACTCAGCATCCTTGCCCAGCCTGGGCAGGACATCCATCATTGGGAAGAAGCCAGCAAGCAGCAGCAGCTCCAGGGAGGTGGAGCCCTTCTGTGTATTGGTTGTTCTGAAACGATCAGGTCAGATGTGGCCGGGAGATACGGTCAGCCCAGCTTCCCATGGTCCCTCACATGGGGTGAGCAGCTGCTCACGCTAGGCTTCCCCTTTGCCCTTTCCAGAACCTCATCGGGCAGCCCTGCAGCCCTGAGTGCGGAGGGGTGCTGCTTGCTGTGCCCTGCTGCAAAGGGTACAGCTCTGAGGCAAGCTGGCTGCTTGCTGCAGGGAGAGGGACCCAGCTGTGTAGAGCTGCGTGTGGGGGTCCTGGGGTGGATACCGCAGGGTGCTTGTGCTGTGTCAGAGCATGTACCAGCTTGCAGCCGTGCTTGGAAATGCCCAGGGCTCGCCTTGCTGCTTATTCCACTGTGAAAAGGCCAAGCTGTTGCTGGAGGATACATGGCCATGGCTCATAGAAGACGTTTGTGCCTGAAAGACCCTGCTGGGTCCTTCTCAGCTTCTTGAGAGCTGCTCTGTGCTCGCCCATGCTGCTTTAGCCATTTCACACTCCTTCTTTCTCTTCTCTTTAGACTTATCAAGCTCACCACCTGGACCTTATGGCCAAGAGATGTACGTATACCGGCCTGAGGAGCGCTTCAAATCCCCACCCATCCTCCCGCCTCACCTCCTCCAGGTCATCCTGAACAAGGACACCAATATCTCGGTGGGTACCAGCATACTGCCTGCACACAGAGCACCACACCGGGGTTGGAAGGGGAGTCCTGTCTGCAGGGAGCCTGGTCTCCTTGGCTGAGGTCCAGTCCTTGGCACTTCCCTTAACCACGCTGGTTTGCCCCCTTGCTCTGCCTGATTGTTTGCTGAGCTCGGTTCCTGTGTGGAACAGCCAGAGACACCAGTGGCTCAGAATGCAGCTCCCTGTGATGGCTGGGGCTGGGGGTGCAGGCCTCCGCTGTTCCCGTGTGACACTCCTTTCCTCCTAGTGTGACCCTGCGCTGCTGCCCGAACCCAACCACGTCATGCTCAACCACCTCTACGCGCTCTCCATCAAGGTAAGGGCAGCAGGGGGTAAGATGCAGGCAGGGGAGCTCCTGTGGCTCCCCGGAGCCTGCAGAACCTGGACAGTATGGGGCTGGAGATGGTGGTGCAGGGATCGGAGGACCCATGCCAGGACAGCATGGCTGCCTGCTGAAGCAGGGCACACTCAGGGCTGTATGTTGTGGGTTTCCTTACGGTTCCCTTGAGCTGCTGTGCACCAGAGCCTGCCCTGGCTCTGCTCTGGCTCCCTGTCGTGGGGGTTGCACGTGTCTCGCTGGCTGTGAGACTGAGAACAGCAGGGACAGGCTGGGGCTGCTCCCCAAGCCCACCAAGCCTTTCTGACGGCTGCTAGGGGGTGCCCCACGCCCGGGTTGGCGCAGCCAGGCTGTGCTGAGCTCTCCCTTCTGCTCCCACTGACACGGTGGCTCTCGCAGGACGGCGTGATGGTGCTCAGTGCCACGCACCGCTACAAGAAGAAGTATGTCACCACGCTGCTGTACAAGCCCATCTGAGCCGGGGCCTCGACCGCCCTCCACGCAGGACGCGAAAAGCCGCTTTGTCTGCACATGCTGGGCCACGGGACTGTGTGAGAACTGGCCACTGGCTCCAGCCTTGAACCTGGCAGGGACACAGGCCCAGATCACAAGCCCAGGGCCACTGGGCCCTCTGGCACTGTCCCATCCTACTGCTGTGGTTTGATTTAACCCTTGGATTCTGCCCACCTACAGCTCCCCTTGGCTTCTCTGAGTCCCTGGGGCCACTTTGCTGCTCACCAGATTAGCCTTTCCTCATGGCCAACATGGAAAGGGCTTCACCCTCCCCATCTTCTCCAGGCTGCAAGGGCCCCGAGGCAGCCCTGCCACTGCCCCTGGCCCGGGCCTCCAGGAACATGTCCTGCCTGCTGAAGGTTTCTGTGATGTCCTGGTGATGGGCCTCCAAGGCCACCTTGACCCCAGGGGCTCTGGGACACCCCAGCCTGTCACCTGCCCCCCTCCTTGTGCTCCCTGCATTTTCAGAGGGCTCTCAACTCTGGCTGCAGCCCCAGCCCTCTGCCAGGTTCAGCGAGGAGCCAGCAGGAGCAAGGGCAGAGCCGGCCACAGCCACACTTGCCTGCTGCTGGGACAGCACTGTCGAGGACTGAACGCCCCATCCCCAATATCGAGTGGTTCCACAGGGCAGAGCTGACGTCACAGCCCGGGGGACCCCTGCATACACTCACGCAGAGGAGGCCTGGGGGGAGCAGAGCAGAGCGGGTACCCCCCAGCCCCAGCTACACCGCCTGCTGCCAGAGCAGTGCCATACAACAGGGTTTTCTCTATTTATTACAGTATTTATTGTTCTCGGTGCTGCTGGCCTGGTGTTGGCGGAGGGCTCTGAAGCAGCAAGGGGAAGGGAGTGCTCATTGAGGTGTGGAGCTGTCGTTGGGGTGCTGGGGTGGGTGTCAGAGCCACCCCCTTGGGGCCAGGTGGTACCTATGACCCCCCCCCCCCCTCCCCGTGCTGTGGGTGGCTTAGGGAGGCGGGAGCATGGCTGCAGAGACGGGCATGCCAGAAACACCACAACCCAAAGGAAACCTTTATTGGGGATTTCCCAGCCACTCAACAGAATGTGGCACTTCTTACATCTTCCTCCTGCACCATGGCACCAACATGCCTGGGGAGCCCCAAGAATGCAGCTCCCATACTTCTGTCTATATACATATATCCACGAGCAGGGACGGGTACATGGCAGGGTTACAAATGGGACCAGGTCCTGGGGCAAGAGGTGCTGTGACGCCCCACTCTAAGCACTGTGAGTGGAAGGGGGCAAGCACTGAAGCACAGGGCAAGCAAAGCCTAAGCCAGCAGCTGCTGTGATACCAAGCGAAGGTGGGCAGAGACCATACGACCACCACAGAAGCCCAAACCCGCAGCACTGGGGACCACAGACTCTTGTCCACCCCAGCCCTCGGCAGTAGTAGGGACAGGGTTTGCTCCAGCTCTCCAGTGTGGCACGGCTCGGCATCGCTCCCTGCCCTGCCAGAGGCTCATGTGACAGGCAGGGCCTGCTGGGCCTTCACCTGGTGAGAGAGCATGTGGTGGCATGGGGACACAGGCTGGGGACAGCCAAGGAAAACAGGTCCCTGTGTGCCCCCACACACACGCTGCACCCAGTTGCCCTCTCAGCACCCCTGTCAGACAGTGCTCTGCTGGCAGAGCATGGGGGCATCTGCCCCTATCCTGTGCTGGCTGCCAGGGCAAACTCACCTCCAGGTTTGTCCTGGCCTTGCGCAGCACATTGTGGGTCCTGGTCACTGTGAGGGAGAGAGAGGGACAGCATCAGTGAGGTCCCTGTGCCGTGGAGCCACCCCAGGCCCATGTGTACCAGGCCAGCTTGGCCGTGCCACCCCACAGCAGGAGGCCACCCGGGCCACATACACTGGCTCACTATGAACTGCTCCATGCTGTCCTTGAGCTGGGCTGTGCCACGCAGCTGCTCAACTGTGCTCCGCAGAGCATCCTCCCTCTCGGACAGCTGGGCCCGCAGCGCCGTGATCTCGCCCTGTAGCTCCTGCTCCTGGGACGAGACAAGCGCGATGAGCAGCAAGCGAGCATCCAGCCTTGCCGGCCACCAGCCCCGTGCTTACCTTGCCCTGGTGCTGGGCAGGGCCGACGGGCAGCACAGTGCTCCAAAAGGCAGCAAGAAAAGATGCACACTCCTCCAGGACGCGGTGCAGGGTGCTGGCGCTGCCCCAGAGGTGCCCTGCGCCTGCCCACCCCAGGGCCTGTGGGAGAAGGGTGCGGGAGCGGGTGCTGCTGGAGCACCCACATCCCACTGCACCCGGGGACTCGCTGTGCCCAGCCCAACACGGCAGGGCAGTGCTGGCAACAGCCCCCAGCCTGGGGGCTACCTGCCACTTGCTGGCCCTGCAAGCCTCAGGGCTGATAGTGGGCTCAGGAGCCGCTTTACACATGGGCCACGGAGGGTCTGGCCTCCCGCTGCCGCCAGCCCCGTCCTGCCTATGTGTTACCTCCTTTCCCGGGAGCGGGCAGTTGGGCAGCCCGAGGGCCGGGCGCGTGAGACACATCAGCTTGTGGGCCAGCGCCTTCCCTTCCAGGATGTGCTGCTCTAGGGCCCGGTAGGTGTCCAGGCGGCCGACGACATGGGCCCCCATCAGTCCCTTGGTTTTGCTCACTAGTGGGTCTACCCCACGTGCCTCTGTAGGACAAGCAGGGCTACATGAGCACTGCCTGCTCCTGCCATGGCCCTCCCTGTCCCATCCCTGGGAGCTTGGCTCTGCCCTGGGCTCTCCAGCCTTGCTCAGCAAGGGTGCTGCCACGTCTTTGTCAGGTCTTGGCAGCCCCTGGGGCACGCCTGTGGGCAGGCTCCGGTACCCACCATCCATCTGCCGGGCCACCGATGTGTCAGAGGGCAGCGGGGAGAAGAGGGGAGCTGCTGAACTTGTGCCAACATCCCGCACTGGAGGAGATGGGAAGCAGCCTGGAACAAGAAGCATCAGCCCCTTGCAGCTGGCTATGACTGCCTGGGGCTGTAGCAGGCCTGCCCTCCCTCGATGCCTGCCAGCAGGGCCACCATGTCCCTCCTGCCATCAGGGTGGGGTCACCCAAGAGTTGCAGAGGGGCCAGGCACTCCCAGACCAGGAGCTGGGCAGAAGGGTTGGCAGCGAGGGTTTTAGGGGGCTGGATGTGGGTCCAGTACCTGCACGGGTCTCGGCAGAGGGGCCAGGGAGGCTCTCATAGACGTGCAGCTCTGCGCGCAGGGTCTGCAGGAGCACACGATGCTCCTCACACTGCTGCTGCAGGAGCGTCACTGTGTGCTGCAGCCTGCAGAGGGGTGACGTGGGGCCAGTGCCAGACATTGCCACCCAGCCCTACTGGCCCCAAGGCCACAGTGCCCCAAACTTTACCTGTTGTTGTCCTCCTGCAGAGAGCGCCGCTCTTCCCGGAGCTGCCGGACACCCTCTTGATGCTTGGCAAGCTCCTCCACCAGCCTCTGCTGCTCCCCACACCTCTGGCCCAGCTCTGCTTCAGCCTCCCGTGCCCGGGAGCAGGCAGCCAGGAGTGCCTCCTGCACCCGTGCCAGCTCTGGGAACAGAGAGCATGGAGGTGTCACTACCACCCTGCTCAGCCAGTGCCCTCCTGGGTTCAGACCCAGGGTGCTGGTGGCCTTGGCCCTACCTTGGGAGAGCTGGTCACGCTGGAGCCGCAGGGTCCGGTTGTCCTCGTGCAGAGCCTGGTTCTCCTCGCTCAGCTGCAGGCCCGGCTCCAGCGTCTGGGCGCAGACATCTCCAGGCAGTCCTGCAAAGCATGATTGGTGTTGAGCATCTCTCCCCAACACCCCGCTGTGCACGGGGCAAACACCCTCCCCGTGCAGTGAGGCATGCAAAGCCCAGGCCCCCCGGCAGCCCTGGCCCCCGTGCAGCACCGTACCGCTGGCCTTGCTGGTGGAGGCCAGGCGGCGTTCGAGCTGCTCCCGGAGCCGGTCATTGGTGCAGATGGACTCCTCGAGGCGCTGGCGCAGGCTTCGGATCTCCACCAAGTGTTCCTCCAGCAGGTCTGCGCCTACCACAGACGAGGAAATGGCTCAGGGCAGGGGTGGCTGTGCCACGTGCCTCAGGCCATTCCCACTATCCTGCCCCACACCAGAGACGTGTCCCACAGCCAGGTGCCAGGTCTCCTCCCTGCTCCCCACACCCAGGCAGGATGCCCCCATGCTCCCCAACATGGACCTTACCTGTTAGCCTCTGGCTGGAGGGGTATCCCGACGGCAGGGCCCCATCAAGCAGCTGGCCAGGAGGGGGTACGTCCCAGAGTGTGCGGGTCTCCTTGGCCCCGGAGATCTCAGCCAGGCTCTGCAGTGCACTGTGTTGGCAGAGCAACGCTGGGGCTTTGCTGCCCTCTCCGAAGGGGCCCAATGGGGCTGTGGGCTTTGCTGGTGCCATGGGCAGCGTCACATCTGCACGCACAGGGCAAAGCAGTGAGGAGGAGGAGCAATAAGCAGGAAGGAAGAATAGGGGTAACACACCTCTGCCATGTGCTTTTTGCCCCCTTCTTGCTCTGCCCAACAGCACAATCCAGTGTCCCCCATCACTGACCTCCTGTCCTGGTCAAACCCATTCCTCCTGAGGAGCAGAGGCTCTCCCAGGGACTTGCTGATTATGTGACCCAAGTTGGAGGGTCTCAGCCCCACTCCTACACAACAACTGACCAAAGCAGCCCTTTCTCAGAGGCCCTAGGACATGCAAGTGCCCACACCAAGGGCTAGTGCTGCCTCAGGCTGTGTCCATCCCACCCACCAGGTCCTCTCTATGTGAGAGCCACGTGTCCCCATTGTTCCCCAGCCAGAGTGATGGGACCCAACCACAAAGCAGTAGCCACAGGAAGCAGGAGAAGGGCCAGGGCAGGACAGGCAGGTTAGAGGGGGTGGGGGGCCATGCGGCACAGCATGGCACGGCACAGCACAGCATGGCACAGCACAGCGTGGTGCACAGGGCAGGCAGGACCAACCACATGCCGGAAGCACACGCTCACTTTCTCCCAGCTGCCTCCGGAGCACCTGGAGTTCCTGCTGTGCCTCAGCCAGGGAGCAAATGGGGGTCCCGCAGCAGCCCAGGAGAGGGGAAGCTGCGGGATGGGGGGGCCCAGCAGGCAGGAAGGGGGGCAGCCCAGGGGTCAGCACAGGCAGGGAGGCATTAACAGGTTTGGACAAGGAGTTGAAGTGAAGGCCTAGAGATGGAAGAGAGATTGAGAGAGATGTTAGCGCTGCTCTGGCTCAGCCTAGCAGGGACTCCCCCTCCCCGGGGGCACTGGGGGCCCTGGCACAGCCTGAGCAGCCCAGTCCCCCTGTCTGGAGGCACTGCAGGCTAGGATGGCCCACACAAGGTGGGTCAGATCCCAGCCTTGCAGGGCTGTGGTACAATGGCAGGGCTCCCTGAGAGGCTCCCCTGCAGCCCCAGGTGCTGTGTGCTCACCCCCCCGGCTGGCACTGGGGCACGGTGCCACATGGCCAGTCTCTGTCCAGGGTGCTACGGAGGTGCTGCACATCCCCAGCCCGTGGCTGTGGCCCCGGGCACCCTGCAGTACCTGCGAGTCGGGCAGGCTCCTTGCGACACTGGCTGCACTCGCTGGCCACGTCCCCATCCGAGCAGGGCTCTAGCCCCTCGGACACGAAGGAGGAGCTGGTAGCAGAGCGGGATGACTCGGAGGGCGGGTGGCTGCTGTCTGGGGACTCACAACGCTCCTGCAGCTTTGCTTCCAGGCTCTGAATCACCTTCTCCTTCTCCTGGAGCTCCTGGCTGAGCCTGCAGAGGTGGCCCATCACCAGGGCTGGCAAGGCAGGGTGACCCCCATCCCACAGCCCTTCCTCACTGTAGTGTGCATGACATCCCATCACTGCATCCCACCCATGCTGCAAGGCTGCCTGGAGCCATGGGGTGCCCATATCCAGAGCAGATGCAGCCCCAGGAACCTGGAGAGAGACAGCACCCTGGACCCCCACCCCAAGAGCAGTGATAGCCCCAGGATGCCCACACAGAGCAGGTCCCTGGGAACAGGTACCTCAGTGCCAGGAGTTCATGGCTGGTTTTATCCTCCCCATCTTGTCGATCTCCTGAAAAAACAAGCCAGATAGGAGCCAGTCAGTGTCTCCATGCCCCAGGCTGCTCGTCCCCAAGCAGAGCCAGGGCAGGACAGGACAGCCCAGCTAGAAGCAGGTAGCCCACAGGGCACAAGGTGGCCCCAGCCCTTCACAGAATCCATCAGAGCATCCCTTCCTAGCCCACCATGCCCAGTGTCAAGCCCCAGTGCTCCCCACCGAAGGTACTTACTGGTGCCCAGCTTGTCACTGAGCCTCTCGGCCAGCTGCCTGCCCTGGGCCAGCTGCTTCCGGAAGCCCTGGCCCAGGTAGTAGTCGATGTCTGTGCCACGGAGAAGGTCCTCAAAGGACCGCAGGGCATCACGCAGGTGCTGGGCCAGGCTGCGGCTCACCCCACGGCCCTCCCTCAGCGTCTGCCGCAGGTGGGAGAGCTCGCGAGCCTGCGCCTGGATCAGTGAGTCGTACTTCCTAGGATGGATCCACAAGCAGGGGGTCCACAGGGCTGCCAGACCCCCAAGAGAGCACAGCAGGGACTGGGTGCCATGGGGGGAGACAGCACCATCCACCGCTGGGGCTCTGCCCCATTGTGCAAACATCCCAGAAGCATGGCTGCAGGGAACACATCCAACAGGAAGCCACCACCCTTGGGCAACCCCTGGAGACCCCCATAGCCCCCTGTCTCATCCTGATCCCCACAGCCATACCCTGGCCAAGTGGCAGATTGCAGCTCCTTGGGCAAAATGCCTCCAGGTTTGGTTGCAGGCAGCTGTGCCTCGAGGAGGGTGACGCGGTGCAAGAGGTGCTGCAGGTCGCAGTGTGCCCGCAGGGCGGGTGGGCAGAGGGTGCTGTGGCCATCCGACTGCCAGCCCTCGTCCTCGTCAGTGAGGCTGTGGGCTGGGGAGGCCAGGGCCGTGGGACCTGGCGGGGGCCGCTCGGTGCCAGAGGTGTAGCCGCTGGTAACAGAGATGGAGCGAGCACGGCGCTGCAGGCTCTGGATCACCTTGTTGGCATCGAGTAGCTGTGCCTTGAGGTCCTGTATGTGCTGGTGCAGGGCCCTCACATCCACTGGAGCCACAGCTTTCCGGGCAGCCTTGCCTGCCCTGGGCATCCCTGGCTGGCACAGGTATCCCGGCTCCTCACCCAGGCTGGGCTCACTAAATACATCTGGCTCCTCACACTCTGCAGAGGGGACAAGGCACAGTGTCAATTCTCTACACCGGGTGAGGCACAGGGATCCCCAGAGTCCCATTTGTCCTTACCAGGGCTGGTGGTCTCGTCCCGGTCAGCCTCAGTCTCACTTCGCCCACACGTCTCATAGCCCAGGTCCTGGAAGTCCACCTGCACTTGCTTGCTGAGCTGCTGAGCATGGGGTTCACCTGCTGGGCAGCCCCACCAGCTCAGGGTCCTCCTCAGGCAGGATTCACCCCCTGCCCCATGTACAGTACACTGCACAGGACACACCAGGCTCGGCACAGACACACCCCCCCATACTACTTGGGGTTTTAACTCACGGAGCAGGATGTGGTACTTCTCCAGCTGCTCAGCTTGCGCCCGCACTGTGGCCTCCGAGGCAGCGAGCTTGTCCTGCAGCTCCTGGCACTGCCTTTGGCCCTGTGCCACCTGGGAGCGCAGCTCCGCGCCCAGCCCCGGCCAGGGCCCACCAGAGACCGTGCCCTCCGCCTGCCAGAGGGGAGACAGGCTGCAATCTCCCCACTTCCATCCTCATCTCCTTCCCCATCCCAGTCCCTTTGTGCCCAGGGCACTTACATGGCTCCCATCCCCTCCACCTGGGGTGCCAGGGCAGGGTCTCTTGGGCACATCATCCTGGGATCGTGCCTCCAGTGCTGGGCGTTTGGTGGGCACAGCTCCCCGCTCTGCCGGGACCCCCTGACCATCCCCGCTGCCATCAGCCAGGTGATCCCTGAGAAAGCTGCGGCTCTTCCGCTGCAGCCTGCGGGGCTCAGGGGCCAGGGAGATGCTGAGCCCAGCCTCCTCCTGCTCCCCACTCTCTAGTAGCGATGTGGCTTCACCCATCCGCTCCTTCAGCTCTGCATTCTCCAGGCACAGGCTCAGCATCGCCTTCCTGGGGGCACAAGGCACCATGAAGGGCAGGCAGTGGCTGGGACGCAGGGTACCCCCTCCAGCCACTGCCAGCCACTGGTTCCAGCATCCCAGGTCTCTTGCCTGATTTGGGAGACAGAGGAGAAGCCAGCTTCCTCCAGCTGTGCCTTCAGCTCCTGCAGCTCCTTTTCTGCCCGCAACTCCCGCTCTGGCACAGTGGGTGCCATGCTCCCCATCAGGGTCCTTTCAGTGCCCCCGCTTTCTTTAGGGGTCTGGAGGCTGCTCTGGAAGAACAATGACAAAGGGTGACAGGGATGTTTACGAAGGGGCTAGGACACGGTCCAGCAGTGGCACAGGGCCCAGCTCTGTCACCCCTGTTCCCGGTGTGGTGCTGCCCTGACTCACGTGCTGGGTTGCCACACCATGGGCTGCTTCTTCCTTGATGCTGCTGGTGAAGTTGGTGCTGGCATCATCAGCATCTGTGCCTGTGGCCTGACCTAGGGGACAGCACAGCACAACAAGGCACTCAAAGTGGTGGCAATGGTGGCACTGCCTCTGTCCCTTCCTCCCTGGTGATGCCTATGGCTGCTGTGGGCAGGTGCCTGCTCTCATACAATGCCTTGTGATGGGGCACTCCAGCAGGATTGAGGTCTCCCCACTGTCCCTGTGTCCTGCCACCCCACCTCTGCATGCTGGAGCTCCAACCCAACACCCTGTGCTGGCCCTGCATAGAGGGGGAGGACAGCCCCAGGGGCCTGCAGCCTCGGGGATGGCACCCACCCCATCCACATCTCAGCCTTCACAGCACCTTGCACTTTCTGCCTCAACACACATGCATATGCACCACCCACCCTGCAGCCACTTCACAAGGCACAGCCAGCAGCTACAGCAGCACTGGAGTCAGGAACCCTTGCTGGCACTGCCCCAACCTGGTAGGAGTTTGGGGGTGCGCCCCGTGCAATCACCTGCCCAAGCAGGGCCATCTCAGGGGGGCACTAACATCCACCCTGCCCCCATTGCCCAAGCCCTGCTGTCACATGTGGCACTGGGGTCTTTGCAAAGCCATGCGCTGGCCTTGCAGAACTGCAGCAGAGCTAAGGGGACACTTGTGTCCCATGGCACAGCGTATGGGGGGCTTGGACCCACTCTGCCCCACAGAGCTGACCCAGGGACATGTGTTTCCGCTTGCACACAGCTCTGCTCCTGGCCCCTTGGTGCAGAGCCGCGGGCAAGGACTTGTACACCTTGTCTGGGCAGCTTTCCCCCATGCAGCTGCAGGGCCTCGCCTGCTCTTACACTCTCTTTCCCCTAAACTGGGACACATGTGTACCCCCAATTTCTCTTCTACCCAGGGAGAGGGGAGCTTGGACAGGAGCCAAGGCCGGGGCTGCACAGGGCCAGGTTTCACAGCTGCTTGTGCTCTGCAGGAGATGCAGCTACTTTCCCCGTGGCCAAACACATCACTATCGGGTCTGAAGCTCCCAGGCAAGGCTGAACATGAGGCAGGAGAGCAGCCAAACATGGCTGGTGAAGGAGAAGCCAGTGGGAAAGCATACAGCTCCTGAGAGGGAAAGCCAAGGACCATCCAGGAGCATGCCTTGCAGCAGGCAGGTGGTTGCACAGCACATATAAATGGTGGCACACTCAGGAGACCCACTCGTGACAAGCAACTGCCAGGTTGCAAAAATCAGGGGCACCTCACTGCTGAGCCTGGGCAGACATTAGCCTGCATGGTGGAGCCTTTTCACCCAAGCAGCTGTGGCCCAGGGAGCAAGGGCGGCTGTCACAGAGAAGCACTATTACAGGAGCAAAACACTTAGAGGCAGCAGGAAGCGGCAGCAACAGCTCAGTGAGGAAACAGGTCCCATGGGTGGCATCGAGCATAGCCACAGCGCAGCCCTGTGAGCCCCTAGGGACAGCACTTGCCAGGTGACAAAGCATCTAGGGCTACAGCTGGGTGCCTGCAGGGCCCCGAAGGTGAGGGGATGAACACCCTCGCTGCAGGCTTTGCTGGGGTCTGAGGGCCGCATGCACATGGCCTCAAACTGGGTCACTGTGGCTGAGGCCAGGGCCACCTCCTGTGCCAGAACACATACCCTGCTTCTCACCATCACCCACAGCTCACAGTGCTCCAGGACTGGGTGCAGAAAAAGGAGTGCAAAAATCTCAACAAAAAAAAAAAAATGGGGGAAGGAAGCTGGTGCTTGGAGAGAAGGTAAGTGTGACCGTAGGGCTGGAACCCTCCATCACAGCAGGAGCACACCAGGGTGCACATTCAAAGGGTCAGGGGCTGCTCAGCTCTCTGCATGTTACCAGCAAAGAAGACAAGAGATGCAACCCCAGCACTGTTTTTCACAGACTCCTGTCTTTCACACCTAGCCTGAAGGCAAAGAGAATCAGCTGCATGGCTTGAAAATTTCAGGTGGCCCACAGGCACAGGACACCCAGATGCATTGGCTGCACCGGCAGTCTTCACACTGCTGGGGACAAGGAAAGGGAAGCAAGGTCCCCCAGGGAAACTGAGAGGTGAGACCTCCACAAAGAGCTACTGGACAGCACAAAGCACTTCACAGCTGGAGAGAGGGAGCTCTCAGGCAGGAGATAGCACAGAGGAGCGCACAGCCAGGGAGGCCCTGAGAAACAGTGGAAAAGTTGGTACACCTCAGCCTAGGACAATGCTTCCCTACAGGGCACTTACAGCAGCTATGTTAGCAGAGGCCAGGGACAGATCTGCAGCAAAACACACACAAAGAGACAGGAGCTGTCGGAGCACCAGCCAAGGCTTCCCTCATGCCATGCCTATGAGTCTGCTGGGCCCTGGGCTCCACAGGACCAGGGAGCCAGCAGGGCCTCAGAGCCAGGATGGAGGATGGGAGGTGGGAAGGTAAGGACAGGGACACAAAGGCTCCTACACAGTGAAAGGCAGAAGGAGGAAAAGAAGATGGTGCTACACAGAGAAGGGAAAGGAAGAGAATGAGATGAGATGTAGTACAAGAAATGAAAAGCTAACCAAGTACCAGAGCTGCCCAGCAGCCCTGAGTTGTGGCCCAAAGGGACACATGAGAACTGCTGAACTCGCCCAGCAGCCAAGTGCAGACCCAGAGGCACACTGCCAACCTGCTGCCTGTGAAGGGAGGGAGAGCTGTGCTACCTCCCGTCCTGGTCTGAAGCGGGGAAGAGAAGGGGTGCAAAGCATGGGATCAGTGGCGCCACGTGAAGCAGTCACAAGAAGTGCAGCAGAGCAGTCGTGGATCCAGGTGGCACAGCACAGCAAGACCAAGCTCTTCTGCTCTGCCCGCTCCTGGTTCAGCTTCCCCAGCAAGCAGAAACAGATGCTCAGAGGTACAAAATTTGCTCCTGTCACCTTGGGAAGTGATCAAGCATGAAACAGCTGATCCATAGCTCCCTGCACATGGGAAGCGCTTGTCATCAGAAAGCTGTGGTTTTTGTTTCTCAGCTGTCACACCAGCCCCAACACTCACAGAGGAGGTGAAAGATGCCCTAGGAAAGGTATGTGGTGGTGCCAAGTGGGACTGTCCCTAGCAAAGCCGAAACGGGGCCCTGCTCGTTGCCCAAGGGGTGTGTGGAGCCTGTGAGATGTATACATACAAGTGAGGGAACAGACCCAGCCCAGACCCTGGGAGCAGGTACAAGTCTTGGTCACCCCAAACCATCTGTCAAAAAGAGGAAGCTCTCCCTTGAAGGCACACACAAGCTACACTGAGACAACTCACAAGTAGGGGGGAAAAAAAACCATCAGTAAAATCAGAAATACTGGAGTAGGATTTGGTTTAAACATAAAATGAATCATTAGTGCTACACTCAAGGCTTGTGTAAGGGTTCCAGGCAAGTGCCACAAGGTCTTGCAGCCCTTCTCAAATTCTCTAGCTCTGGAACCCACTTTTCCATATACACCTTCTCCTTTTGGGCCAGCCACCATCAACCCAAGAGGGGGATGTCACTGGGTAAGAAAAACGGTGAGGGAATACAAACACTCACACTCATGCACTTGGGAGATGATAGAGAACATCTGGTGTTTCCTTCGGAGAAAGGGAATCTTTATTCAGCCCATGGGGGTGAGTGGAGAAGGGAGAGAGGGAAATCAACTAAAATGGAATGACTTGAATGTGCAAATACATCAGTGGCCACCAGGGTGGGTCAGACAGGAACATACACAAGACACAGGTGGATTGCACTGATCGCCGTTTCCAAAGCAGCACAAAAATCAAACAAAAAAGCCCTGCACGAGTTCTAGTGTACCATCACTAAGTACCAAAGCAACCCTCCCAGAGTCAGTGAGACAGGCTCGCTCAGTTAGTGAATGGTTTCCGTGGCAGGCGGGCGAGCACCAGTGCTCAGAAGGCATGCTGGGGTAGGACTCTCACACGCTCCTGTTCCCCACCTCCTATGGCGCCCTGTGTCTCCAGCCTGCTCAAACGCTCCAAGCTTCTTCCAAGAGCTTCTTCCAGTTGTCCCCGGAGCTCATGGACCCCCTCCAGCTCCACCTGCAGAGTGTGGTCTCTCACAGTGCTAAGTAGACGCGATGCAAAAAAGTGAAGAGGGTTAGACAGGCTGCAGCAAATGCACTCCGACTTGGCCCCTCCATCCAGGACTGCCACCTGCTCCAGGCACAGGTCCCACATGCTCCCCAGGCAGCTTGGCCTCCTCTTGCCTCACCTCTAATCCTCTCCAGTGCACAGCCAGCCCCCAAAAAACGCTCCAGCCCATGGTAGGGGACTCCTAGTCACAGCTATTCTTCAGTACTTACCCAAGCACTCCACTTATGTGCTCTCTTGCTATCAGCTCAAATATCCCAGAAGCTGCAGCCCCATGAATGGCAGCGATGAGTGCAGAGGACAGAGAATGCAGGCTGTACTGCGCTGCAGGACAACTGCATGGGACAATCTAGATAGATCCTTATCAACCCAACAGTTAGTTGGGAATTTGACAGCAGCCTCTGAAAGGTGGCCAAGCATGGATGGGAAACTGAGCTGGGATGGGATGAGCCAGGGAACAGAGATGGAAATCCCAGGGCCTGAGTAAGAGGTGGCAATGGGAGGTGTTTCAGCAGCGTTTAAAGCTGGACACTGGAGCCTCTTCAAGGGACAAAGGCAGCCTAAAACCTGGACTCCCAAAGCCGCATGTTTGACCCTTTGCTTAGACTCCCTCTTTCCCACTATGGGCTCTCAGACTTGCAGAGTGATCACTGCTTCAGGGCCTGCCCCAGCAGCGGAGCCACCTCAGCCTCACTTACCTGTCTGGGTGTGTGTGAAACTTTACCAGGCTGCCGTAGAGCTGCCTCTCTGCCTGGAGAGCTTCATTTAACCGATTCCTTTCAGCCACCAGCCCCTCCAGCATCAGTAACAACTGATTGGAGAGAAGAGACAGAAATCAAAGGGGGTATCCGGTGCCCTAGAGAAACAGAGGCTTCCCCGTCCTCTCTTGTGTCGAAGTGTTTGAGTTGACCAGTGTCACCCCTGATCTCACAAAAGACTCCGCCTTTGAGATGCGCTAAAGGGAGCCAATCCTCTCCTCTGTATTTCCCCTAGTGTACACAGCCAGCTTCCAATAACAAGCATGTCTCAGCATATCTAAAGGCTGAAAACAGCCTCATAACTGAGCACCAGCAGAAATGTGAACACATCTAAGCTTGCCCCACAGGGCACACTACCTGCTGCCTTCTGTTTCCAGTAGCCTCCTGTACTTGTGACTCTGCTAATGCCACTTTCTCCCGAAGCATTAGCACTTCTTGCGTCAGCCTTTCCATGGCTGGAATTTCTTCGGGATCTACCAGCTGCATCTGCAGATCCTGAAAGTCAACAGCAGGAGAGCTCAGTGAAGAAGGGATCAGTAACAAGGACAGCTGGACCTTCATAATCCTCCCTGGAACGCAACTGCCAAAAGTTTCCAGTGTTTGGAAAGACCCTGGTCTCCTAAGGAAGAAATGCCAAAGCACACAGAGTGTGTTAGGCACAGACAACAGCCTGGAGCAAGAACTCAGAAGGGACACAATGCACTCTGTTTAAAGGACTCTAAGAAGGGCGTTTGGCAAGAAGCAAAAAGCCAAATAATGATACTCTGGGGGTTGGGGCCTTTGCCTTCTGGCCAAAGTAACACAGAGGGCTGTAGGCAAACCAGCAGCAATACCATCCATGGCCAGCCAGCCACATTACTATGAGAATGTGGGGAAAGAAGAGACTCCTCTGCAGTCCTCCCATGTGGAACAAACCCAGCAGACAGAGCATGTTATCTCACCTTGATGAGGTCCTCTTTGATCTGGATGGTCCTGGTCAAGGACTCTATATCTGAGGCCTGCACCTGCAGCTCTTCCTCCTGCGTGGCCACAACAGACTGGAGAGCAGCAAGCTCCCGCTAGGGAGGGAAGAGAAGCCCAAGAGAGACTTCAGAAAGCCAACACCCCACTGCAAGCTGCTGCCTCATTTCTCTCACTGGGGGTACCCTCACAACCGGGAGGTCCAAAACTTCCAGTGAGGGGCAGCCCAATGGTCTCCCATAAGCAAGGGAGATGGCCACAGGCTCCATCACAAGCTCACCCTGCTTTCCCTTTCCTTCTTTGCCATCAGCTCCAGCTCCTCTTTGGCATTAACAAGATCCTTCTCCAGTTCTGCTGCTGACATTGTAACTGCAAAGACAGCATGGTTACTGCAGGGATACCGTGCATCAGCTCTGACCTCAGTATCAGACAAAATTCCTCTTCGGCAAGATAAGTCCACAATGCTCGTGCTCCCCATCACACTGCTTCCTAGTAAACACTATTCTTTCCTGTTTGATCCTGCGGCCCAAAGCAACAGCAACACCCCAGGCCTGCTATCCCACCCTGGCAAAGTTCAGGTGTCCTGGCACCAAGACAAAACCCAAAATAGTTGCACTTCTCTCAGCCCAGCCTGAACCATGAAGTCAAAAACCCTTCACTGGACAGCATCAGCTCTTGAGCAGAAGCACCTCACCTCAAACCCAACACAAGCCTCTCTCTTTCCCATACTCCCATCCCCAGACATCCCTGAACCATCACCCAAAGGGGTGGCACAGCTTTATTTGAAAATAGTCATGCTTGCTCAAAGCTCTTTACTCTTTTCACAGTTTCATGTAACCATGTTTCCCCTACAGCAAAAAGCCCTGGTCATGTTTGGGGACCTCAAAAGAAGCTGTCAGCACACTCACCTCCCTCTGTCCTGCAGCTGCTGTCCTCCTGTGGAGGTCTGGCAATGGCTGTAGTTCCACAAGCTCTTTGCGGTACTTCCTGAAAACACAAAAGCCTCCACTCCAGGTTTGCACCTTTATGGGGAACCTAGCACCTTACCATAGAGTTCCGTGAGAAACAAAAGAAGGGGATCTAGCCAGGCAGTGGTGACTGGTGAATTGCACCCAACCTAGAAGTGTCGGTAAAGGGGTGCTGGCCTTGTTTTATTGGGCACTAGGAGGTTGCTGGCAACAAGTGTCTTCATAGTAAGGATTAGACAGGTTTCACTCAACTGCAGCAAGACCATCTCTCAGCTGAGACTCTACAAAGGCCTACATCTTCATTCAAAGATGTGGCCCAGAGGGACCATACAGGAAGGAAAACACAAAGCTTGGCCCATACACACATCCCTGGAAGTCTCTAGAGCTCACTTTGATCCTGGGAATAGAAACAAGCAACCTGTTTACAGCTGCTTAAAAACGTTCACATGTCAGCTCACCAATAAACCACTAACAGCTGCTCAAACAGGAGTGTGGCATATGTAGCCTTGGAGCTGTGTTCAGCCTCAAAGGGGTTTTTAGCAAAGCTGCTTTAAAAATAACAACTCCAATTGTGGAAGAGACAGCAAACAGCCAGCAGGCTCTGCCAAGAATTAGTGGGACCTAAAATTAGTTCTCCTGTCCCCTCCAGAATGTGACAATGTCAGGGAGGGGATTACAATACAGTGAGGCAGCCCAGCCCAAGGAAGGACTGGGTCAATGTTGGAAGGTCAGAAGGTGAATTTCTTTCATACTCTCATGTGCCCTAAGGACCCAAATACCGCTTGATTAAAAGAAAGGAGGAGATACTGAGTGACAAAGGCTGGTGGAATCAACATCAGAACATCCAGGCAGCATTTCTGCTCCTCAGTTTCTTCTCTTCCTCCTATAGGAAGTCTCTTCCCTAATCCCACTTTCATTTCTATCATTCTCTGTGGTGCTCCACTCTCTCCCATTTCCTTCTGTGGCAATCAGTTCCCCCTGGAGCCCCAAGGCCACAGACAGACAAACACAGTGTACGATGCTTACTTGTATGGGCTGTTTGTCCTGCTTCAACAGCCTGGCAACATCCAACTGGGTCCCAACAGGCTCCTTCCCCAACACATGCTGGCGTAGGAGTTGTAACTCGCAGCTCCTTTCAGCCAAAGCATGTGCCATCTTCTCAGCAGCCACCTGATTTGAGCAGGAAAAATAGGGGAAGGCAGGACTGTGACCAGGGGTAAGATCCCTGTCCCTCACCTTCCTTAGAGATTAAGGGAAACCATCTCAATATTTATCTGTCACTTGAGACTAGAAGCGCTCTGCAAACCAGCCTGAGAGCTACTGCTCCCAGCCACTCCCAGCGACTCCAGTGCAACCGTCTCATCTCTACTTGTCAGACAGCCACAGCAAGGCTCAGTCTCCCTACTGAGAACAAGCTCCTCAGTTTCTCTCACCTCACTCAGGAGGAGAGAATGGACAGAGGACAGACAATGATCAGAAGGCAGCGCCTTGGCCTCTTAGCTCCCTTTTAATGAATGGAAACTTGATGCAAAGTATTTTGGGTAACAATGAACCACATCCAGCGTGCAAGAGTAGGCAGAGTAGGAACTGTGGCTCTTTAAGTGGCGTTTACAAGCCCAGGAGCATGCACCAGTTTGACCAACGTGCAAATTAAGAGGCAATGAGCAGAGCTTGCTCAGACTTCTGCACTACACAAGAAACAGCTCAGAGTCTTCCTTTCTGCTCTGGTAACACCCACATGAAGCAGCAACCCTCCCATGGCCCCTCTCTGCTGCCCCAAGCCCAGGAGCACAGATACCTAGGAGGATCTGCACCTCCTTCCCCACCACACACACAACCCTGCCCAATCCACTTAATGACAGGGACCTGACACCTGAACACCGCTACAAGAGCTGCTGCTTCACAACTGCTCCAACATGACAGGTTGAGACCAACCTAGAAACAGCTCATGGCATCTCATGTGGTTCTTCAACACTGAGCAGCTCCACCAGGCTACACCAACAGCGGCCAGAGAGCAGCTTCTGCTTGCTTAAAGCAAGGCAGAGCCATCCACCCCAGCTCCCCGCACTGCAGCACTGCCACAACTCACTCTGCTCTGCTGCTCCTTGGTGCTCACGGCCTGCAGCAGCTCCCGGATTTCAGCATCGTGCTCCGTGGTCTGACGGCTCCTGTCACTGAGGAGATCCTGAAGCATCTTTTCCTTGTGCTGGAGACGCAAGCACAGCTCTTCTGCTATCTCACTCTGTCCTGGGCCCAACTTGCATAGCAGAGTTGCTGTAAGCTCCTGAACAAGGGGGAGGAAGGGAGAGATGGAGAGACATTGCTACCATCAAAGTGCATGCTGTTCAAGGACAGCTCTTCAGCCTGGGTGTAGCCAAGACCAGTGTCTCAGCAAGTGCAGCTATTGACAGGTGCCAAGAGCAGCCAGCGTCCAAAGCACTGGGCAGAGCTTCAAGTGCCTTCCTCAGAGGCAGGCAGCCAGTAGGCTCTGGTTTGGGCCCACTCTGCAGACAAACTGGCTGAAGGCTCAGGAGCCAAGCTGAGGCCTTACCTCCACTTCCTTGTTCCTGTCATGCAGGCAGGTCTGCAGCTGCTGGATGATCCCGTCCTGCTCCTTCTGCCTGATGCAGGATTTGGCTTCAATCTCCTCCTTGAGCCACCGGAGGTTCTGGCAGCTTGCTGAGACCTGCTCTAGTTCCAGGGTTTTGGCCTTCAGGAGGCTTTCCAGGCTCTGAGGACCACAACAGAAGCAGCTCAACCAGGGACAGAGACTTTATCCTGAATTAAGCAGAACTGGAAATAGCAGTCTCATGCTGTTGGAGTCACATATGTTCACCTGTCCTCTCCAGACACCACACTCAACTCTACACCCAGCCCAGCAACATGAATGACCCAGGAACCTGCCCTGCACCCAGGGCCAGAGGAAGGCCAACACCCTGCAGCTGCTCTCCCCAGAAACAACCAGAGAGTTCACAGGAAGGTTTGTCTAGCACCACACCACAGCCAGGTATACTCACATGAATGGTGGCCTCATTGCTGGACAGGACATTGCGCAGTCTCTCCAGGTCACTTCCTCGCTCCCTTATTGAGAGATGGAGCTGTTGCAGCTCTTGCTCTTTCTTCTCCAGGGCACAGAACTTCTCATCCACTGCTCGCTACAGTGACAGGGGGTGATGACTCAGAATGGGGTAGTAGGGCTTCACAGCCCACCACTCACTGCATAGGGCACCTCAGATCTCCCTTTCAGAGGACTCCTCTGGAAGGCTGAGCCACAGAGAGCATGCAGAAGCCTGGGGCTGCACCGCTGATGACAGCCCAAAGGCTGAGCCTCACAGAAAACTGAGACATTCCCAACAGACTGCACTCACCTCCAGAGCATCATCCCTGTCACTGACTCGCTGCTGCAGTTTCTCCAACATGGCATTCATGGCTGCAGGACTCCTGTCTGAGCTTTGCTGGCATTGCAGAAGCTCCCTTGATTCCTAGAGGTCACACACACACGCCTATCAATCCAGAAACACCACAGAGAGCAGCACAGGAGAATCAGGGCTAACTATCTCCACCCTACACTTGCTCTACCTCCCCCATAAAATGGTGGCAGAGTCCCAGTACCTGGGACTGGTTGACTAGTGTCTGCCAGGGCTCACCAGGCATTGCTGCGATGTGAGGTACTCACGACACCTGTGCCTTCTTCCTCATGTTGGGAGCCCAGAAGCAACCCTTTCCTTCCCTTCTTCAAAGGGCATGAATGAAAACTACAGACTGACTTTTGCAAATACCTAAAGGAGGAGCAGGGGCCCTGGCTAGTTATGATCGTCTTGAATCTTTCTACATCACACCTGTAGAAGCTGTTCCTTGTGAGCCAGATGCTGACTCAAACGCTGAACTTTCTGCTCCTGGGCCTGCAGCTCATGGCATTTCTCCCACTCTACTGTCTGGAGCTGCTGAGCCTTGTCCTGCAGCTCTGCCTGCAGCTGCTGTACCACAGCACGCAGCTCCTGCAAGAGAAAAGCGCATACCTTAGCAGTTAGTCCTCAACAGACCTGTAAACAGCAGGTCAATCTGAAGAAGCCAAGAGCAACAAGGGCTGTGCAAACAGCCAGAAATTCTCTGCAATACTACAGCTTTCACATCTCAAAACACACTTCCCATTGGTGATGAAGTCTGAACTTATTTCATCTCCCAGGGTATCCATCCATCTAAATCCCTTGCTCTGGCCACAGGCAAAGTTTTACAGTCAATCACAGCTAACCTGTGCAGCAGTGGACATTAACTTTGTAACATCACAAAAAGAGATGGGACATTTGCACCAAAGACATACAAGTGACAACACACACACTATCACGTGTCTTTGATGATTCTAAATCCTCAGATATGAGGCTAAGGAGGCTGGAGAATTCTCCCTGTCACATGTCACAAGGGGTTAGCCAAATGTGCCTGGACTGGTGTAGGCAGAAATGATGAATGAGAGCAGAGTACTGACTACATCAATGTTTCTTAAGTTGTGTAAAACAGAGACTTACAGACTAAGTACTTGTCATACCTGGTTGTGTTTCAAGGCTGCCTCTTTCTGCTGCTCCTCCTCATGCACCATGGTCTCTAGGAGCTGAGTTGCTCTCCTGGCTTCAGTCAGTTGATTCTCTTTCTGCCGCTGAGCTCTTTTCAGTTTCCGCACCTCCAGCTTGGTGCAGAAAAGTGTATTCTGAAGATCTAGCAGTGACATTTGCTGCTCCTGGGACGAGAGTGGGCTCTCTGACATCTAACAAGAGTGGGAAGCAGAGAAACTCAAAGAATCACTTCATGAGAGGGATTTAAAATTCAGGATCCCTGCAGAACGAAACCTGATATATCTGAGGCTTTCCAGTGACATACCTGCAACTGTCCCAGGTGGCTTCTGTGTAACATGTCCCGCAGCTTGGCCATTGTCTCATTCTGCCCTTCAATGATATGGTACAGCTCTTCTGTCTATGAGTGAAAGGACAAGAAGCCCAGTCATTGCCAAACCAAGCACAAACCCTCCCATACCAGGCCTCCAGTGTGGATTACGATGCATGTCAACACTGCATGTAAGAAAGAACTTTGCAAGAAGCAATTTAATAAGATCCAGAATGCCTAGAGATGGCTTAAACATTCCTTTTCAGCCACTGCCCACAGGACTAGCATACTTTCCTTTTTTGGTGAGCACCACCCTGTCTACCCAAAACCATTACCTTACTCTCTTTGCTCTTCAGGACCTCGTTCAGACTCTGGATTGTACAATCTTGCCTCTGTGATGTTTCTTGGACAGATTTTAATTCAAAATTCAATTCATTCAGCTTTTCCTGTAACAACTGAAGACAGAAATATGTTGGTTTTTTAATCCTGCCTAATGCTCTACATAAACACCCTTAGGACTCCCACTCCTTACTCAAATCCATACAGACCAGGTGTTCACCAGATCAAGATCAACGTGGCTCCCTCTAGAGTCTGTAAACACTGTTTGAGCTGGGTAGAGACTATTGAATAAACACACAAAGCCTTCAATCCCTCCAATGCAGCCCCCATGTGCAGGGTGGAGGTTACAGGCTTGGGTTCCCATATACTGCCTCTCACATACTATAGGAGAGTCTTGCTTGGACTGCCCAGCAGCCTTCCCAGTTTCTATCATTTGTTTCTGTTCCCTTAAGAGGAAAGAGGCTGCTTCAGCCCAAAAACCTCACAAGAGATCTGGAAAAAAAAAAATCAACACCAAGAAGCTACACATTCTAAAAAACTGTCCCCTTTGTTTCTGAGGTCCTCCAGAGCACTGCAGCTGCCCCTTCACAGTCTTCCAGCCCCATCTCTTACGGTCTCTATCGACCACCCAGGCACTCCTGCAGCAACTGCTGGTCTAGGTAATTCTACATTTGATCAGAGCAGTGGCTTATGTAGCCTCAAGTTCTGGCTTCAGCACAGGAGAGTCTAGCCAATGCCAGCATGCCAACAGCACAGCTGCAAAGCAAAGGGAAGCATCTCACTAGTCTCTGGGGCTGATTTACAGCCTAAGAAACTTTTGCCTTTGACATTTTCACCCTAAAGAGACTACCACCTCAAACAGTTTTAGGACAGTTCCCTGCTTTTCATTTCATAATGTTCATGTTCTGCATTTAAGCAACTGCCTGTTAGCATTTCTAAACATGCAGCCTGTTGGCATTCTTAGTCTTGGATGATATGCATCTTTCCTGGAACTTACTCAAGCCTCAATTTCTTAAGGAGCTGGTGCTGCCACATGATTTCTTCATTGCTCATCACATATCTGTCATGTTATCTCTTCTCCAGGAGACACTCCCTCTAACCTGTTTAAACACTTCCAACTGCATTTACTGGGCCTTGGGCCTCTATTTCCCTGTCAACCTTTGTGGTCCTGGCAACTCCAACAGCTTACACCTGTCCCCAGATTTAAATAAAGATCCCATCCCAACATTTTTTTTCTCTATTTTACCCATTTTCCAAGTGGGTATAATTTACTCAGAGTTCAAGAGCAAAACTAAGAACATCCACCCATCTATTGCAACACATGTTAAATATGATCTTCTCAAGACAACTCAAATATATGTTCCTTTCCCAAGAAAGCTTTTAAATCAAAATGAAAACAGGACCCCCTCTGCACTGATCTCCCTTACTGCTTGAAAAAAGAAGGCAGTTGTCTCAAAATGGAGGTGCCCTTCTATCCTGCATCAGGCTCAGCCAGTGCAAATCTAAGAGATGGGGAAGTAACCTCATGCACCTCTCCTTCATCAGCTCCTGGAAGGCTCACCAGGCAAGTGGGAAGTTCTTCCAAAAATAAATACGGAAAATTTACATGGCCAGCTGCAGAAAAAAGCAAATGCTTTTAACTCAATCTGGCAGACAGCAGCACTGAGAAATCATGCATCAGCACACACCCTTACTGGAAAGAAGGTGCAGATGCCTGTCTCTAGCCAGGCTAGGAGGATCCTGCAGTACTAACATCAAACTCACCAAGCACTGAATTTGCTGTTCATGAAAAAATACCTTGTTGGCAGCTTCAAACTGCTGGATTTTACCCTGCAGCTCTGCAACACGGAGATCGGGCACATGTTCCCCCGCTGCAGGGTCACTTGGAGCCAGCTGCTGATGTTCATCCTGCAAATTCTGAAAAAAGAGCAGAGAAATGGCTCAAGTCTTGCACTGGCTTCTTCCATTCAGCCATCAGCCCTCACAGACCCTGCAGCACGGTCTTAAACATGCCCCACTGCGCTCTTCTAGCTGTCTCTGAAACGTCAGGCTGCCTGTGTGTCCCGTCACCTGAGTGGCAGGCTGGCAGCTCTCTGCCTGATCTGCCAGAAGTGCCCTGCTGCCCCAAGGCTCTGGCTGGGCTCCCAGTCTCTCCTCACTCCTGTACCACGAACCCAGCAGCCTGTCTGGCTCTAACCACTGTCTGCAGGCTGATGATGGATCTGCTCCATACACCCAAGCCACATCCCTGAAACCTGCCCCCCTTCCCATATGCCCCACTGGCAGCTTCAAAAAAACCATCAAAACCAGCACCTTCTTCCCATGTTCTGCCAAGCTCCTCTGTGCTAATCAAGCCCACAACGTTCAATCCTTCCCACCAGTCACCTCCTGCTCTGAACCCCTTCAGTTGTGATTCTCTGGGCTGTCTTCACAGCTCCCCATGCTCCAGCACCCGCACCATGTGGGATTCCCTGCGGCTCCACAAACCACAGCAAATTCAGTGCCACAGCTGTGATCTTTTTTCATGACACATACCCATTTATTGAGAAAACAGCCTATTGACACATGGCCTGCCAGACCCTGCTGGCTGAGCACACCCTAATCCCTTGTCATCCCTTACTGTTTTACTACCTCCTGCCTAGTGAGTTGTTAACTCCTTAGAGCAGCATTCAAACCCAGCCACCCACCCCAGGCCTCACAGGACTCATTAAGTATTCCTGAATTTCATCAGTGATACAAGATCAATTGTACCAGTGCCTGTTTTAAGTGGAAGCCCTGGCAAGGGCAGGCTTGCAGTGCAGAGGCTACGAGAACATGGCAGAGCTTTTCTGAGCACACACAGGAGGACAGCACAGGGAGAAACAACAGCTAGCTCCGATAAACCATGTCAGACTGAATCCTCATCTTCAGCAGCCACAGAAACACTGTCTCTGGGAAAGACAGGCAATGCAGGTGAGCTTCCCCCAGGCCTCTGCATTGCCACTCACATACAGACGCTTCCATACAGAAGCAATGCTTCCCTTTACCCTAATGTTTTGTTAAGATTTGAGTGAAAACTTGAAGTCAGAGCAAATAATTTCAAATTTGCCCAGCCAGGAGGCTTCAGATCAGACAGGGAGAGCTGCTGGAATCTGTCCCACAGCAGCTATTTTGCAATAAGGTTGACGAAACCAGAAAAAAAAAAAAACCAAAAACCAACCCACACCTTTCCTCACAATTTACATATTCCAAATTACAATAAGCAGAAAGCCCGTGAAGAGCAAAGAGTAGGGAGGGGAAAGGCAGAGCCAGCTCCAGAGTCCAAAGTCCCAATGCCGAAGCTACCTCCCTCCTGCTTCACCACAGCCGTATCAGGAGCACAGCTCCCCAGCGGCTTCTCCCACATCAGCATTTTACTGACAATCCCTCCTCAGTACAGCTCCAGCAATGTCAGCACACACTAATCCAGACAGAACACTTCTTTAAAAAATAAGAATAATAATCATGGCATTATCTAAGCCGGACAAGCTCATATCTGCCCAGGACAGTGGGTAAAAGACTGGCTGTCAGTAGAACAACACTGCCCTGGCTGCCAGCATGGCACCACAGGCAGCTGTGAGAGCTGGCTTGACAAAGGCTTGGTTTGATGGCATTTTCCTGGGGCTGTGGTGCTGAAGGGGGAGAACGGTTTGTTCAAGAAAACGCCCAAGACAACAGTACCTACAAGGTCACACATCTCAACACCAGATTGCTCTCTGTCACTGTAGCTTGCACAGTAAATTTAAAGAAGTTTCCCAAAAGCAATAAGGGAACTGTGGTCCTATATATCCTATATATTCCTTTTGTGTTACCAGAAAGGCTTTTATGCATCTGAATTGCTGGACAGCAGTACCTGACTTTTAGAGTGTTGCTTGTACAAAGAGAAAGCAAAATCATTTATACAAGAACTATTTAGCCTATTAACTATCCAACCTCATTTTTGCTGTTAAAAGCCATTCAAAGGACTAAGCCCTTTTCCCCCTTCTGCCAGAACCTGCACCAAACACCACAACTGCTGCTGCCACAGCAAGAAACAAGCAGTAAAAAATCCCACAGGATGAATTCCTGGCAGGGACAGTCAGATGGCAGAAGCTGGAGAAACTCCTCAGACACAGTTCCCGGACAAGGATGGCGATGCCACGTTGACCGCACCACGTTCTGTTAAGAGAAAGCCTCTTTTTATGCTGTAAATACATCCCTAGTTGTGACAATTAGTAGCAAGCAACACAGACTATGGGAGCAGCATCAACATCCTGCTCCACATCTTCAGTTGCTGGCTGCCAGTGTGATGCCTTTGTGCACCAGATGAAAATTAGTTTTTCTACATTCTTCCCTACCATCATTTCTTGAGCAGGCTTTTATGGGAAAAGCACACAGCTCTGGGAAACGCCCGACACGACAGCAAGCAGCACTAGCTGAATAGGAAGCATAATTCAGCACAGTCACAGTTGCCATAGTAATAAACAAGCATTTTTCTAATCCCCTGGGCTACCTAGAGCATTAGACAGCACTAAGGCTGCTAATGGGAATGCAATTAAGCTGACGTGGATATTTCTGAATTGAAGCTGACTGAGGCCTTCTATTCATTAAGGAAAGTGGTAAAGGAGTTACAAGTTCAGCTTTTTGACTGCATACTAATGAAGATTTCATTAAAGCCAGCAAAACAAAGGCAATCTGGAGCTACACGAGGACTACCATCGAGGCAGGTAACAGCACTAGGAAGTCCTGTGAAAGCAGGAGCTTTTACAGCAACACCTGCCACTAACTGATCAGAAAATAAACCAGTTATATAGAATACCAACCCTGAAGTCATCCTCTGGTGCAAATCCACCTGCAAGGAAAACACCTTTTCCTCAGGGCACACGCCACAGATCCCTGCACGGATCTGCACGTCAGGCAGGTTGGAGGCCTGATCTGCAGAGGCAGGGCACTGGAGACAGGCGTTCCTGACACTGAATCATTACCCAGGCACAAAGAAAACACATGCCCAGAAGCTTAAAACACTCATTTTAGTTGTTGATAAAAGTCACACAGACTTCTTAAAGAGAAAGCTGAAGTGAAACTGGCATTTTCTCAGCAGAAAAATGACAAAGCATGCAAAGAGCTTAGACCCATCTAGCAGGCTGCACTGACAGGGAGAGCTGGCAGAGGGGAGGAAGGTTAATTTCCCAGAACACAAGGAGAAAATAGACGACAGGAGAATGACAGAGGAGAGAGGCAGTACACCTAAAAAGGTCCGAGCTGCCTATTCTTAGCCCTGGGTTCAGCGACACGTGGCTCTCTTATCTCAGCACAGAAGAATCCCTAGTGGGCTCAGCACTGGACCATAGCATCGCTGCTCAATTGAACAGCAAGACAATGACCTCTACCTGTACCCGCAGCGGCATGTAATCCTCACAGAGGTCATCCCACAGCTCCTGAAGTTCAGAAATCTCCGGGGAAATACTCAAAGGAGCTCTGGAAAAGGATTTTCTGTCTGCATTCACAAAGGCAGGACCAGCACATGCTAACCCAGCAGAAGAGCTGCCATCTGCCAAGTCACGGCTGAGCTTGAGAGGGGGCAAGTTGGACTTCACAGGAATAGGTAGCCTGCTGCCTGGTGGGCTCTGAAGGGGTTTGTAGTCCAAAGCCTTGATCAAACTGAGGGCCAGCTCCAGCCTGTTCCCACTCAATGAAGAGTTTGGGGTCATGCGGTCATCTAAGAAGTCGTCACATTTCCCTTTCACCCCCTTATCTGCATCTTCGTCCTTCTGCTGTGGAGGGCTTGTCTCCACAGTTGTGTCCAGGGACTCAACAGAGGACGCAGGCGTGCCTTCCTCCATGCTCTCCCCATCCACAGGCACTCTGGCACTGGTGGACTCTGCCACATCACACACGGATGACTCCTCGTTGCCCATGCTGGCTGACCACCGGCTGGACAGCCCACAGGAGATGCTTCTGGCCACCTTTCGCGGCACTTTGCAAATCGCTTCGTAGTCGGCATCGGCCACCCGCAGCGCGGCACAGCCACGGCAGCGCCGCGGGCGGTTACTTGCTCCCTCTGAAGCATGGCAGCTATGTGACTCCAAGCCGTGCTCTTCTTGATCTGTCCAATATTCATACCCAGAGTAAGCAAAGTCCTCCTGAAGGAGAGCAGCATACCGTACTTCAGGCAGGTTAGAAAGGTCCACAGTCCCTTCTCCACCTCTGTCATCTGTGCTAGAGTCCTCGTTGTTCCTGCGGTACATGCTTGCAATGCAGAACTTGAGGCGGTCTTTCTCCAGCAGCAGTTTCTGCAGGCGCTCGATGGAGAGGGCTTCGATGCGTGCGATGACGGTGTCGAACCTGTAGATGCGGTCCAGCATGAAGGCACACTTGCTGCAAGCAAACTCAGATTTGCCATCCCGGCACAGCTCCCTGCCCAGGACGTGGGAGAGCAGCACCTGGAGGTTCAGCTTGGCTGCCGTGTGGAAGATCCATCGCCGCTGGTTGCCGCACAGTTCCCGGGCACAGATCCGGCAGGTTTCCTTCATGATCCCTCCTGACCAGCACCCAAACCTATCTCTGGGGGCTCTCAAGAGACCTTCCTGAGACCTCTCCCATTCACTCAGCACATCTCCCAGGGTACAGCTCCCTTCAGCCCCGAGCCTACCTGCAATTCTCACCCCGCCAACGCCTCCTTTTTAGGGGGGGTCACACACCGGGACTCCTGGTGCTACAGAAACATCCCACCCTACACACCTTCACATCTCAGTCCAGCCGCAACAGGGCCGCCCCCTCTCCTAGCTGCCCCCCGCAATGCCCCCCCTTCACTGCCCCCCTCTCCTCTTCCGAGGCTGCCCCCTCTGTCCTCGCTGCCCCTCTTCCCCGGGGCCGCCCCTCACCCCGGGCTGCACCCCTGCCCCACAGGCCCAGGCACTCCCTCCCCCGCCGCCGAGGATGCTCCTGCCACGGCGGCGCCCGGCTTGTGGCTCAGATTTCAAGATGGCGGCAGACGACAAACCCCACCCCGCATGCGCGGCAGCCACAGCGCCCGCCGGGATTTGTAGTCCTCACGGCCGGGTGTCACGCATGCGCAGTGACTGCCTGCGGCCCTGCCCGGGCACACGTGGGGCCGCCGGCGGCGGCTCTGCCGGGAACCGGGAACCCAGCTGCAGTGCCAGCGCCCCCCACTAGTGCCTGTCCCCAGTGCCTATCCCAGTACCAGCACCAGGTCCACACGCCAGTGCCAGCTCCTGCACCAGGTCCCAGTCCCGATGCCAGTCACAGTGCCCAGCCCCAGCAGGCATGTCCCCCCAGACCGGACCACCAGCACGGCACCCCGTGCCACCCAGTGGGTGCACACCAGGGTCCCCCGGTGGGGCCACCATGCAGGCAGCTCACGCACAGATGGCCAAAGGCTGCTGGGGACAGCCCTGTGCCATCAAGATGCAGCATGGCCAGAGCTGTGCCCCTGCCAGGAACATGCTGCTCTGCTCCCTTGCAGCCCCAAAATCCTGCCTGACACCACACCGGGCTGCCAGGGGTATTTTAAGACCCGGGATTTAAAAAGCAGGCGGGTGCAGGCAGCACTGATGCTGCAGAAGGACTGCGCAGGCTGGTGGCCTCTCCCCCCACCCCCCACCCCAGTCCTCCAGTCACCCCACCCCTCCAGCACTGCAGCACAGCTGTGCAAGCACCCAACGCTGCTGGGCTGGATGTGGCACAGCCTTGGCCACAGCCCCAGAAGGGGATAAGGATGACAAGTGCCAGCCGAGCCCTGGACAGGTGTGCTCCTCCCCAGGGTGCTGGGATGAGGTCCCTCTGCACTTGCCCACCCACCTGCCCCCCCACAGCTGGGGGCTCCTCCAGGCGCTGCTGCAGGTCGTGCTTCTCAGCTGACAGTGTCTCCACAAGCCGGTTGCTGTCAGCCAGCTCCTGGGTCAGCTCTTCAATCCTCCTGAGAGGGAGGGAAGGGCAGGAAATACTCAGGCACTGGGATGGCCCCAGGATGGCACTGCGGACAGCTTTGAGGGGGTGATCTCTGGGGTAAAGCAAAGCAGCCTCAGGGCTGGTCCCCCTTCCCCACAGTCCAGCTCTCTCCCCTTTGGATGACCCCTCCAGCTCCCCCAGGTGCCAGCAGCTCCCTGGCCCTGCATAGAACCAGCCCCTTGGTAGTCCCTGAGGACTGGCACAGGGCACACGCTGCCGACATACAGGGGATGGGTGCTGGGCACCAACCTCTGAGCCATGGTGCCACAGCGGTCATCGCTCCTCTCCTCCTTCATCCTCGCAGTTTCCTTCAGCTTCCCTGTCAGCTCCCGGCACCGCTCCGCCTCAGCTCTGGCCAGTGCCTTGGCCTGCTCGGCCTCACTCCGTGCCAGCCTGGCCTCCTGTGTGACAGCAGGGTGAGCCCCCAGGCACCAACCCCTGGCCACTCCCAGCCACCACCACACCTGTGCTCACCTCCTGCAGGAGCTGGATCTTGTTTTCCAGGAGCTCATAGACATGCTCCGACTCCCGCTGCTGTTCCTCATACTGCTGCCGGAGCGCTGCCTGGCTGCGGGTCGTCTGGTTCTCCACGTCCACCCTGCCAGGCACAGCACGGCATGGCATGGCACAGCATGGCATGGCATGGCCTGGCTTGGCACGGGACATGACATGGCATACCATGCCACAGTACGGCATGGCATGACATGGCCTTCCTTTGCAAAAGCCCCCACCTCAATCCTCCTGGTCTGGGCAAGCCGTGCCACCTCAGGTGTTCCCAACCCAGTTCCCCCCATGCTGTGGGTGCTGTTTCTGCAGGACCCCCGGGGCAGGGCATACTGTAACCTCCCAGTGCTGCTTCCCTGGGGACATGGCTCCTCCGGCACTGCCAGGTCATGCTCGGGCTCTGAACCCCCAAAGCAGTCACCGCACACTCCTGAAACCAGGGGCTCCTCGGCTGCCATGCCCCCAGCCCCCCTGCCCAGCGGTGCCCTACTGTGAGACACCCATGCCAAGGCCCCTGGGCAGGGTGCTGCCCTCCCCCCCCCGAACAGGTGCTGCCCTTTATTTTTGGCTGACGCCAGGACTGTAAGAGGAGCCCTGCGGGTGTTCAGCCCTATCACAAACCCCTCCGCTGCCTGTTGCGGGCAGGGTACAGGCAGACAACCCCCGTCCCCCATGCCCACACAAGCACCACAGACGGTGTGTGGGTGGCACGTCTGCCCCAGGGCGAGGGGCTTGGTCAGCCCTGCTCACCATGTGTTGTCCAGGGCTTGTTGCTTCTCCTGCAGCTCCCGCTTCAGGCTCTCCACCTCCACCTTCAGCTCGATGTTCTGCAGGGTGGGAGGGACGCGGGTAGGATGCCCCCACACTTGCCCAGACCCCTCAGCCCCAATGGCCACAGAAATGCATCAGAGGTGGCATGGGGGTCCCCCATCCCACAAGGGTTTTGGGTGCTCCTGGCACTGGGTGGCACAGGTGGTATTTTAGCTTGATGGTGCTGGGATGGGGTGCACCCACTCCATCTGTCTGCACCCAAACTGGCACCACCACCCACCCCAGGCACCCCACCAGGCTGGGGATGCCCTCCCTGACCCTCTCCTCATTCCTGTCTAAGGCAGCAAGGGGAAAACTCCCGCACAGCAGCTCCGACAGCTCCAGTGCCATGTCTGACACCCACCCTGACATCCCCACCAGCTGACTCTCCCGGCCCCAGCCCCTCTCCACAAAGAGAGGGCATTGGGAAGGAAACACCCGCCAGGCACCCATCCCTGTCCCCCACGGGCGCTCACCCGCCGGTAAACATCATCCCGGCTGCCCTCGCCCTTCTGCTGGACGCGCTCCTCCAGAAAGTAGATGCGCAGCTTGAGGCTGAAATTCTCCTTCTTGAGGTCATTGAGGTGCTGGGAGAGCGTGCGGTACCCGTTAGCCATGGCCAGCGCTCCATGGGGGGGGCATCCCGGCACCCCTCACATGGCGCCGCCGGGGACACGGACCAGGGTCCCTGCCCGCCAGCAGCTCCCGCCGCCGGCCCTGCTGCGGCCTCTTT
>NW_020799109.1:27689525-27694007 GCF_003259725.1 Athene cunicularia | reverse complement strand
AAGGTCTGATTTTTTTTTTTTTTTTTTTTTTTTTTTTTTTTTCACCTCCTGCAGCTATTTGAGGAATCGACGGAGCAGGGATGGCAGGGACAGGCGGGTGGTGAAACCCGAGCCCCGGGCGGCCCCCGCGCGCCTCAGTCAGGAGGGCAGTGAGGGGGAGCGCAGTGCCCGGGGCAGGGGGGGGGTACTGAGTCCCCTCTCCCCATCCCACCACTGCCTGCCCCACACCCCCCTCCTGCCCTCTGCACCCCACTGGTGTACCCAGGGGGTCTGGAATGTATTCTGCAAGCACCTGGCAGTGCTGAGGGGGTGCTGGTTGTGCCATGGCGGGGGCCCAGCACTCCATGGTCTCACCTGCTCGAAGTCCCTCAGGGTCTGTGTCTGGGCGAGGGGACCCATCTCCAGGTCCTGGAGGAGACACGTTTGCACCAAGGGGCCAGGCTGGGGCTGAGCACCCGGGGGGCCATGAGACCCCCCCGGCTCAGCCAGCATGAGGTCCTCATCGCCTTCACCCCACAGCCTGTCTTGGGAAGCTGGGAGGGAGCAAGAGCGAGCGGCAGTCAGATGAGCAAAGCAGCTGCTCCATGCACCGCCTGCCTCCGAGATGTCACCAGGAGGGACGCCAGGATGCCTCGGGGCCCAGCGAGCCGCTGGCCATCCGCTGGGGTGACACATGCTGCCGGGCTGCTGAGCACTGGCACATCACCCTTGATGGGGCACAAGAATGGGGTGTGTGGGGTAGGGGGAGAAGGTGTCTCAGGGTGTCTTACCTGCCATGCAGCTGGCTCCGGGGAGCACAGCTGGCCCGTTGCCACTGCAGGGGTCCCTGTGGAGAGGAGCACACAGCCGTGTCACACACAGCATCGGGGGTCAAGCCCCCAGGACTTCTCATGCACTACCCAGCTGCTGTGCCAGAGAGGTCAGGGAGGGTGGTGGTGGATTTTACCAAAGGTTCTGCACAGTGACTGCTGCGTCTTCCCCACCCTGGGAGGGTTGCAAGTGGCTGATGGGCACTGGGAAGGCGGCAAAGGCGAACTCGACATCAACCAGTCACACAGAAGCCTGCCCAGGGTCGGGGGTGAATTCCAGGCAAGGCAAAAACCCTTGTGCATCCGTGAGGATGCATGGCAGGGTGGAGGTGCATGCCTGTGCGTGCAGGCACAGGGGTCCGTGTACACATGGGAGTGCACGTGTGTGTGCCTGCAGCTGGGAAGCATCTGCTCTAAGTGCAAAGATGCAAGGCTCTGAGGGCTGTGCAGATGGCGGTGCCCCCTTAGGAGCACTTTAGCCCCATTAGCAGCCCTGGCAGGGCCAGCTGAGCCCCCACAGCAGACCCCCGCCACCCTGAGGAGGGGGTCTGGGTGCTGGCAGCAAGCAGGGGCTGCCTCAGGCAGGGCTAGCCCCCACCACTCTGCGAGGGGCCCCATGCCTCCATGCTATCACAGCTCATCAGCTCCCCACCACAGCCACAATCAGGTTTATTTTCAGCTGAGAAGTGTGAGTCATTTCATGATTTAAAAGAAAGAGAAAAAAACCCCACCAACCCACAAATAAAAAAACCCAGACTTTTTTCCCTTGGAAAAAAAAAAACAGAGTATTTATTTTCTAATCTCAGCATGACAGCCTTTTACTGGAGTCCCATAAGCAGGGACATGGGCACTTGTCCCCAGCACCATGGTAGACACAGTGCCCTGCCCACATTCACAAGGTTGAGCCCCAGCAGCCGGGCAGGGCCAGCATGTTTCTGTGGCACAGACAATGGTAGTGGCCCTGGGGCCATGTCCCCAGAGCTGGGCACACCACACCAGCACTTTGCAGGCAGGTGACACAGCACTGCCGGCCTCGGAGGGAGCAAGGGGACGTGGCCACAGGGTGCCACAGCCCCTGCAGCAACAACCCACCACGAGAGGAAACTGAGGCACAGTGGCTTTAAACACACCAGCACCAGCCAGGCCTGGCCCTGTGCCCTGCCAGGCACCATAACCAGCATGACACATAACCAGCATGACACATAACATAACCAGCATGACAGAAGCACAGTACCCAGGGGCACAGTACCCAGAGGGGTGGTACCCAGAGGTACATCAACCAGAAGCACAACACCTGAGGAGACCCAATAACCAGAGGCACAATATCCAGGGAGCCATGATCTCCGGAGGCATGACACCCCAGGAGGAGTGATACCCAGGGATGCAGTACCCACAGATTAAAACATACAAGAAGCCACAATACCCAGACTCAAGATGCACAAGGACACACAATACTCAAGGAAGCACAGTACCTAGCAGCACGATATCTCAAGTCATGATATCCCAGGAGACACAATACCCAAAGAAGCACAACACCCACATGACATCCAAGGAGACATGACACCCAGAAGCATAATACCTGGGGACACAGCAATCAAGGAGGCAGGACAGCCTAACGCCTGATACCCAAGGATTCGTGATACCCAGAGGCACAGTATCCACAGAGACACAGTACAATACCCAAGGAGGTGTGATACCAGGGGGTGCAACACCAGAGGAGGTGCAGTACCAGAGGAAGCACAACACCTAAGGAGAGGCAACACCCAAAGGGGTGATACCCAGACAGGAGGCCACAAACTCTGCAGCTCCAGTGCCATGGGGGCTCCTCAGAGCCATCCTGAGGTAGGGCCAGCCCAGCATCGTGGCTGGCTGTGGGCTCTGGGGTGAGTGAGCAGAGCACCCCGTTTCTTGCAGACCAGCCAGCATTCCCCAACACCAGCACTGGGAGCCCCATGCTGGGCCACAGAGACACTGGGACCAGCAGCCCCGGGCTCTGCCATGGCCACGGCCAGCTGGGCGGGATGGGGGCTCCCCCCTCCCGGTCCCTGTGCCCAACACTGGGAATTTGTTTGTTGCGAAGGGGGAGGGCTGCCACGGTGCTGCCGGGGCTGCAGGGAGGACAAGAGCCCTTTCATGCCGGCCATGCCACGCCAGGAGTTGGAGCAGAGCTGCCAGCATGGCACGGAGCTGGAGGGGGGCACAGCCCTGGGGCTGCCCACCCTCCGGGCAACACTTCCCACCCAATGTACCTTCAAGCCCTGGCACGAGGGGTGCCACGTAGGCCTGACTCAGAGCACCCGCTGACTCACAGCATCTCCGTGGCATTGCAACAGGGCTAGCAGTGCTGCTTGCCAGCACCGGCACTCCGAGGTGCCGCTGGGGAGAGGGGAGAGTGCAGGGGTGGCTGCCAGGGCCACAGCATGTGGGCAGTGTGAGAGTGACCACTGCCCCACGGGAGAGCATCCCCAACCTCCCAGCACCCTGAGATGACAACTCACCTCTTCCTGCTGCCGGATTGCCTCCTACAGATGGACAGACAGAGGGATGGATGACAGCCCCCAGCCCCCTGCTCAGCCACAGCCACTCTGGGTGCCAGCAACTGTCTCCGGGCTGGCAGAGGCTCCGTGGCAAAGGCCAAGGCAAGCACGGCAGCTCGGTGCCGGGGCCGGGATGCTGAGTGTGGCACAGCCTGCCTCCCCACTGACTCGTCGGCACAAATGTTTCAGCAGGGGCTGAGTGCTGCCCCTGGGGAGGTGGAGCCGGGGACAGCCAGACACAACCGTGGTGGCCGCCTGCGTGCTGAGGCATGTGTGCACGGCACAGGGCACATGGCACAGGACACAGGGCGCACAGCACAGGACACACGGCACAGGGCACACGGCACAGCCAACCACCACACGTGGTAACAAGGTCTCCATTGAGCACGGCAGGACGGGGGGAGCCAGGGGCTGGCGTTACCCACATTCCTGGCAAGGACGGTTCCCAGCACTGCATCGCATGCGTGGCAGCCGGCACGGCTCCTGGGGCCCAGAGGCTCGGGCTGGGTGCCGGGACTAACGGTCTGTCCGGCAGCTCAGGCTGGAATTGGGGATGGACAGAACCAAGGGAAGAGCAGGGAGGATGCAAACAGGGCTGAGGAGACAGGGCAAGCCAAACTCACCATGCCAGCCCCCCAGACCACAGCCCTTCCCGCAGGGCCACCCCTGACCCACAGCCTCCCAGCACACTCCACCCGCCCAGCACTCTGAGCAGAGCAGGCCCAGCGTGGGGCCCAGCCAGCCACCAGGCCGGCTGGAAGCGGGGTGTCCCACATCCCCATTGCCAGCAGCAGGCAGGGGACACCCACGGCCCGAGAAGGATGGGGCTTGGGACAGGCAGTGTGCGGCCCCACACAGCCCCGAGGGCATACACCTGCATTCCCGCCGCATCTCGGCCACACCGATGCAGGTTGGTACCTGGGCCTCAACCTGCCACGGCATCACCACAGCCCAGCACGGGCACACGCAGTCCCCACGGGTGTCCCGGGCACACACAGTCCCCACGGGTGTCCCGGGCACACGGACATCCCGACCCGCATCACTCACGGCCACACGCACCCACGGACGACACACGCACGCACGGACACGCTCCTCACCTCCGCCGCGGGGCTCGCATCCTGCCCGCCGGGCACCAG
>NW_020799109.1:27687256-27689475 GCF_003259725.1 Athene cunicularia | reverse complement strand
CCCCCCCCCTGCCTCTCCTTTGCCACTCCTTATCCCAACCCCAATAACCCCAGTCCCCTTTGACACCTCTGATTCCTTTCCCTGCTTGATATCCCAGTCCCAGTGCTGCCCCTGCCCTCTCCCCCAGCCACATCCAGCCTGCAGGGACCCCCCCTACTGCTTCCCCATTACCTGGCCCCTCTCTCCTCCAACAGTCCCTCGGGGAGCTGTCCCCCATGGCCCGCTACACCTGCCACCAAGCAGATCTCATCCAGACCACCAGTGATAATGGTGTCAGCAACAGGGTGCCGTGTCCCCATAACCCCCACACTCCATCCAGGTCATGGCTCATCAGCCACCAGGTTCCCCAGGCACCCATCCAACTGCCCCTGTCAGCTTCGGGATCTCCTCCAGCCTGAGGGGCCCATCCTCGAGCCACTGGCAGGGACCAGATTGAAGTCTCTCCATCTGGCTCCCTTGGAGGGGCAGGAGTCGGGGGACACGCCTGCGGGCACCGCCACCCCGCCAGCACCCCCCGCGCCAGAGCAGGTCCGCAGCGAGGGATGAGGTACCGGGGTGCCGTGGGGCTGTGCCTCCGGCGCTGCTCCCCAGGAGAGGGCACCCGCCGGCCGGGAAAAGCCGGGAAATGTGACACCACAGCAGCGGTGGCTTGGCCACGCGTGGCCTCCGCACAGGAGGGCCATAGGCGTGGGAGAGGGGCCACGGAGGTGTAGGGAGGCGTCGGGCAAACCCAGGTGGTGCGGGCACGGGGAGCAGGGCACTGGGATGCCGGGTCGGCGGGCACCTTGAGCAAGGTCTTAATGGTTAACAGAGGCCAAGGCCGGCGGCAGGGCTGTGTCAAGGGCTGTGGGGCCGTGGGGCCGTGTCCCAGCCATGGCATGTCCCGCAGTGTGGGTGGCCCCAGCCCATGCCACGCGCGAGGCTGTGGAGAGGGAGCTCTGACCCGATCCCCGGCTCACACAGCCCCACCGAGGGGCCGTTTCAGGACCTCGCTGCAGATTTCACCAGCTGCTGCCCTTGACCGAATCTCTCACCCTGTGTTGGCTGACCCTGGACTTCCCTGCTCTGGCGTCACGGTTGTTCCCTGACTGTGGTTGCAGTGTATGTAGCAGCAGGGTATAGGCAGTGCCAGAGTGGATGTTGCACCGAGGTATACACAGTGCTGGGGTGTACGTAGTACTGGGGTCTCACACCTAGGCTGCGCTGCCCATGGCGAGGGTGGCTGTCCCAGCCACCTCCCGGCTGCTGGGGCAGGTCCATCCCTTGGGCTCTGCTGGGTTTAACAGCCCCTGGGCCACCCCAAGGGCACTTTGGTCCAGCCCTGCTGCTTGGGGCATGCACCAGGATGGGGAAAGGGCTCAGTCCGATCAGGACCCTGCCTGGGAGCACTGTGTCCCTGCTGCCCACTCCCAGCGCACAGAAGGTGGTAGGCGAGACAGGATCAGATCCTGACTCCCCCAAGGGCAGCACCTGGGGTCTGCCTGGCCCAGGTGTGCTGTGAGGGTTTGGCTCCATGAGCCTCACCATGGAGCCAAACCCTCCATCTCTCGCCATCCACCTTGCTGGGCTGTGCCAGGCCCCAAAGGGGTCCCCATGCCATTCCCTCTCAGGGGCCAGCACGTTGCCCCCATGAGGTCACTGGACGCAGCCACATGGCTCTTGCCCCACGGAGGGTGTTTGCTGGGCGGCTCCCACGCACCCCACGTCATTGGGAGCTGGTGGCCGGGGCTGGCCCTGTGCCCCTGGCCCTTTATCGAGGGCATTGCTCAACAGCGGGTGCGATGTTGGGGGTGGGCAGGGGCCATGGCACTGCCTCACCTCTGGGGGATCCGGGGAGCTCCCATTTCTGGGTGAGCTGGAGTGGCATGGCTGGCCTTGCCATGGGCTGGGGGCCGGGATGCTCCCCCTGCCAGCGGCACCCCAGCTTTGTGGGGAGCCACCTGCAACCACCGTGGCTGCCGCCACCATTCCCCTCCCGCCTGGCTGTGCTGTGCGGGGCAGGGACACTGAGGCACGGCCGCCGTGCGCGGGGGTGGGGACACGCTGACCCCCGCTCCCCTCGGCTTCGTGGCTCCCCGGCTCGGGGGTAGCGAGGTCCTGGCGGGGCACCCCCTTGCTGGGGGGCTGCTGGGGAGCCCGGCCCAGCCCCGGCCCCTCTCCCTTCCTCCTCCGCCTCCCTCCCTGCCCCCCGAGGACGGGGGGGCGCCGGGCGGGCTGGG
>NW_020799109.1:27614242-27687206 GCF_003259725.1 Athene cunicularia | reverse complement strand
AGGCGGCGGAGAGGCTGCAGGTGGTGGGCAGAGCGGGCACCGGCGTGGACAACGTGGACGTGGAGGCAGCCACCAGGAAGGGTGTCCTGGTCATGAAGTAAGAGTGAGAGCGTGGGGACATCCCTGCCCGTGCTCCTGGGGAGACAGGGGAGGCTCCAGCTGGGCACTCTCCCCACCCACGGTACCACCCTGCGGGCCTCCATCCTCCCGGGGTGCAGAGCCCCCTCAGGCCGGGGGCGACCCACCAGTGACACCACTCTCCATCCCCAGCACGCCCACTGGCAACAGCCTCAGCGCCGCCGAGCTCACCTGCGGGATGATCCTGTGCCTGGCCAGGTGAGCATGGGGCAGGATGGGGGGACGGGACGTGAACCCCACGGCCCCCCACCCCCACCCTGACCACCGCCTCCCCTTGCAGGCAGATTCCGCAGGCAGCTGCCTCCATGAAGGAGGGCAAGTGGGACCGTAAGAAGGTAGGAGGAGGTGGGTGCAGCACCCCCAGCAGGACGGGGTGGCGGGTGCCTGCGTAGGGGGCGCTCGCTCACTCTCCGCCTTACACCCTAGTACATGGGCATGGAACTCAACGGGAAGACGCTGGGTGTGCTGGGGCTGGGCCGCATTGGCAGGGAGGTCGCTACCCGCATGCAGGCTTTTGGCATGAAGGTAAGAAGCCAGGGCCGGGAGGAGGGATGGGGAGCATGAAACCCCCTGGCCTGGCCACGAGCGCCGTGCCAAGCTGCAGGAACGAGTGCCCACTCTCCCTCAGACCATAGGCTACGACCCCATCATCACCCCCGAAACCTCGGCCACCTTTGGCGTGGAGCAGCTGCCACTGGAGGAGATCTGGCCCCGCTGTGACTTCATCACAGTGCACACACCGCTGCTGGCCTCCACCAAGGGTACGGGGCGGGCACTGGCATGGAGGGTGTTTGGGGGACCGGGGCCAGCCCCCCACTGCTCACAGCACTCCCTCTGCAGGGCTCCTGAACGACAGCACCTTTGCCAAGTGCCGCCGCGGTGTGCAGGTGGTGAACTGCGCTCGCGGTGGCATCGTGGATGAGGGCGCACTGCTGCGGGCGCTGCGGTCAGGGCAGTGTGGTGGGGCCGCCCTCGACGTCTTCACACAGGTGAGCGGGGCCACAGGGAACTCCCATGCCTGGCTTTGGCTCAGCGTCACCTTAACTCTGCCCAAGCCAGGCCAGGGCAACCTGTCAAACCCTGCGGACTGGGACTGGGCAGAGCCCTGCCCCAGCTCCCCTCCTTGCGAGGAAGGAGGGGGTAAATGCCCCCCCCCGACTCTCGGGTGGGTGCCAGGGGCTGATGTCAGGATGGGGCTGTGTTGGCAGGAGCCGCCGAAGGACCGCGACCTGGTGAACCACCCCAATGTCATCTGCTGCCCACACCTGGGTGCCAGCACGCAGGAGGCACAGAGCCGCTGTGGCAAGGAGATCGCCATGCAGATTGTGGACATGGCTACAGGGAAGGGGCTGGCTGGCACAGTGAGTCCTCCTGCCAGGCACCTGACCTCTGAGCCTCAGTTTCCCCATCTGTAGAGCACGGATGTGGTGGGAGCAACCCTGTGTGCTCGCTGGTGGGTTCCCATCACATGTCCTGCTCTTCCTCACAGGTCAACGGGCAGGCTCTCAGCAAGGCTTTTGCACCGCAGACTAAGCCCTGGATTGCCCTGGCCAGGGCCCTGGGCTTGGTGCTACGCACAGCGGGCAAGCAAGTGCAGGGCAGCATGCAGGTCTGCACCCAAGGTGAGGCAGGCAGGCTGTGCCCCAAGTCTGGGACCCTGATGGGTGGGCAGCACAGTGGGGTGTGGGGGGATCTACTGGGCTGGTTGGATGGGAGGAGGGATGGGAGGGTGACCAGGAGAAGGGATGGACAGGAGGGTGGTTGATGGTGGGATGGGAGGAGGAGGGGACGTGGAGGTATGGATGGGTGGGAAGATGGGAGTAGGGATGGGTGTGTGGATGGGTGGGTGGCTGCTCAAGCGCAGGGCTGACTCCTCTGCTGCTGGCCCATCCACCTTCTGCCTCCTGCCCATGCCCCAGGGACACCTCTGCAGGAGGCTGGGAGCTACCTGACACCCGCCGTGGCTGCAGGCATGCTGGCTGGAGGGCCACAGAAGGACGTGACCCTGGTGAACGCCCTGCTGCTGGCCCAGGAGGCTGGGCTGAAGGTGCATGGACACCCAGGGCTCCACACCTCAGGCTGGCACACCCAGGCCCCATCCTTCCTGGGGTTGCCCTGTGGCACTAATGCAGCGCTCAGGCTGGCAGCCATTCCCTGGGGTGACCTCTGAGGACACCCCTTCCCCACACTCTGACATGTGCAGGACCTGGGCACTGAGTGGCTTCATCTCTCTGGCAGGTCACAACCACCCATGGCGATGTGGCCCCCGAGCCCGATGGCAGCACCAGCCTGCTGCAGGTGTCCCTGCAGGGCACCCCACACCGGGTGACCGGGACAGTGCAGGGCAGCACCCCAGTGCTGCGGGAGATCAATGGGGCCACCTTCAAGCAGCCGGCTCCGCTGAGCGGCCCCATCCTCATCTACAAAGCCAAAGCCTCCGAGCCCAGCATGCTGCCCGTGCTCATGGGTGAGCTCCCTGAGGGGCGATGTGGAGAAAAGGAATTGTATTGGAGGGGGAAGAAACACCATTGTGGATGTTTGAGGGGCACTGGGGTGGGCAGAGCCCTGCTACCCGGTGGGTTCTGGGGTGGTGGGTCAGCCTGAGGCCCCTAACACCTCTCCTCCTTTCCAGGACTGCTGGGGAAGGCAGGGGTCCAGCTCCAGTCCTACCACAGCTCCAGCACTGTGGCAGGGGAGCAGTGGAGCGTCATGGGTCTCTCAGCCCCCCTGTCTGACCTCAGCGAGCTGAAACCACGAGTCATGGAGGTCTTCCAGCTCCACCTCTAAACCCTGACCACCAGCAAGGACTCTCCCCATGGCCACAGCATCTAGACCCCCCCTCATCGGGGGGAACATTGCACTCGGCTGCCCCCAGCACCCATTCTGGGCTTGGGGTGGCCCCGTGCTCAAATAAAGGGTCTGGGAGGAGAGAGCATGTGATGCCTTGTCTCTGTGGTCCCTTGTCCTCAGCCCCAAAGCTCCTGCAGGCTCTGTCCCTCCTGCCCCCAGCCCCTCCTGCCCTGCTGGCCCCGCTTCTGTTTGCTGAAGGGTGCAAAGGTCTCTGTGGCTGCTGTGGCACCGCCAAGGTCCTGTCCGGCCAGGGTCCCGTGCTGGGACATGGCCCAGAGAGCAGGCAGCACTCCAAGCAGGGCTGAGCCCTCCCGTGAGCCCCCGCATCACCTGCTCCCTCCTGCCTGCTGGGAATTGCCTCCTGGGCAATTTTCACTTTTGGGAATGTTTCACTTTGCTGGCATCACTGGGAAAATGGCATCTCACCACCCCCAGACTGAAAACCGAGACTAGAGAGCTGGGGTTTGTTTGGCTCCCCCAAAACATTGGGGCATGCTCCCATCCTGGGGAAATAGGGTACCAAGGCTCATGTTCAATAGTGGCCATATCTGGAAAAATCCCATCGGGCTGATCCAGACCCAGCGTGGTTGAGGGAAGAGTCCCCAGAGTGGGAGAGAACTACTTGCAACCAGGAGCCAGAGCCAGGCTGCTGCCCCCTCTCATCTCTGCCTTTATTCCCCTGTGCTCCCCATGTTGGAACAGAAAATGCCACTGTCTCCACCAGCTCCAGGGCCCGAGCCATCCAAGGTGTGGTTTCCTGCAGAGGCCAGTCCTGGATTTGGGGGTGAGCAGGGATGCTGGCAGGGAGGAGAGCATCCCCCTACCCGGGGCTCACCCCTCCTGTCCCCCCTAGAAGGGCTTCCTGGCATATTCCCGGCGGTACTTGGCATCCACCCGTGTCAGGTACCAGGTGCCAGGGAAGAGATCCGCCTGGGAGCCGTGGGGAGCGTGGTTGGCTGCGGGGAGAGGGCAGTGATGCTCAGCAGGGCCGTGGGGTGCCAGCAGGTGGGTGTTGCATCCCCCCAGCCCCACTCACCCAAGTGATGGGTCTCCTCCCGCTGCTTCATGATCTTGGCAAAGTCCTGCGGGGCCACACGCTTGCGGGCATCCAGGCGAGCCGGCAGGTCGGCCAGGCTGGAGACCAGCTTGTCCAGGGGCGAGCCTGGTGGTGGGCACCCCCCGGGTGAGACGGCACCACTGGCGGCCCTGGCCTCACAGCCCCATGCTGCCCTCCCCTCCCAGCCCCCCTCTCCCGTGGGACTCACCTGGGGCCGCATCCTGTGAGACGCGGAGGGAGAACATGCTGGCAGCCAGCCCTGAGCCGTAGGAGAAGGCGCCGATCCGGGAGCCAGCCAGGTCCCGCGCTGAGGACCTGGAGCAAGGGGTTAGGGAGATCAGAGGAGATTTGGGGCTGGGTTACAGGGCTGCCTCCTGTCCCCTTCGCAGGCAGGGGCGTCCTGAGACTCAGGGCCGCATTGCCGAGGGTGTGTAGCCCTGGCGTGCACTGGTGTTGGGGAGCCCCAGAATGAGACTTTTGTCCTCCCCAGTGCCTGGCTATTCCCACGGCTCCTTCGCGGCAGGGTCAGCCATTCTGCCAGGCATGGCAACAGGGTTTTCATCCTCCCGGTGCCAAAAGAAGGGCTTTATGCGCTGGCCCAGCTCCAGAGAGCTGGTATGAAAAGACTGTCAGGGAGACGGCACGGCGCAGGATGCATCCACACCGGGGGTTATATTCAGTGAAAGTGTTAGGTCTCTGCTGGGAGGGATGAGTGCTGGTGCCTGCCCCCTAAGACAGCCCAGCCAGATTCTGTCCTCCCCAAAATGACACACACACACATCCCCAGACAGCTTTTTGGGGGACTCACTGCGCCAGAAGGGAGGCCAGGCAGCCATACATGGACGGTGTGTACATGTTGCCATTGCGGGAGGAGAGGAGCAGGGAGGGCTTGGTCTTCTGGTTGAAGATCTCCTGGCTGGCTGCCTGGAACGCCTTCTCCACCTCCTTACTTGTGTAGGTGTCCTCCAGCTTCACACCGCTGCCCAGAGAGAGGGTGGCTCAAACCCCACACCAGCTCATCCCTGGCTGGGATGGGGGACACGGCATGGGGACCCACCGAAAAGACTGTAGCCCCTTGTAAAGGCCGGCAGCTGTGTCAGGGTTGGGGGTGGCCAAGAAGTCGTTGAGCAGCAGCCGCCCCACTGACTTCTGCACCAGCTTGCAAAAGGGTGTGTGGAAGATGATGAACTTGAAGTCATCGAGGGTGAAGGGCCGCTGGACACCAGCTGGAAGGCAATGTGAGGCTGTCAGGACCCGGTGGGGTGGCAGGGGCACCCCAAGGGTGCTGCCGCTTACCCTGCTGCCACTGGCTCTCCGCCTTCCGGCGGTACACAGCGTAACAGCGGTCCAGTGCCCGCAGGTAGCACTGGATGGAGAGTTGCCCGTCCACCACTGGGTACTCGGAGGCCAGGTCCGGCTTGTAGAAGTCGTAGGCGTGCTCCATGTGGGTTCCCCGCAGGCCTGGGTGCACAGGGAGAGCCAGGTGTTGGGGAGCATTGGGGGATCATGGCCAGATGGCAAGCACACATGGGTGCTACCAGCCATGCCAGCCCCCAGCACCCTGGGTTACTCCGTGGTGCCCACGGGGATGTGGCCAACTAGGATCCTGGGGTACCCAGCACAAGGCAGCCACCGAGGCTGGCAGAGCCGGTGCTGCTGGAGCTGAGACTCTCTGTCTGGGGCTGGGACATGGATGTATGGCCTCCAGGGAGAGTACCCATTATCTCACCATCCCCAGGGCCTCAGGACACTGACCTCTCTCCAGCACCAGCGGGGCGTTGGGTCCCACTAGCATGGCAATGGCACCAGCACCTCCTGTGGGCCGCGCATTCCCTGTGGCGTATACAGCGATGTCCCCGCACACCACCACGGCGTAGCGACCTGAGGTAGGATGGGGGGGTCGGCAGGGCCATCAGTGGGTAGGAGCCTCCATCCTGTGGCCCTCATGTACTCCCATTCCCATGCTGCCAGGTGTCACGGCCAAGGTAGGTAGGAAACAGGGGTGATGGAGAGCCTGGAGGGGCAGCAGCTCCCTTTGAGGATTGCTGGAGCATCTTTGGGTTTCAGACCACCTCCTGCCTCCTTCCCCCATCCCACGGTACCCATCCAACATCCAGTTCCCCCATCCCCACAGCACAGTCCCTGTCTTCACCCACCGTCCCAGGCGCTGGACTCCACCCAGGCAGCTGCGTTGAAGAGCGAGGCCGTGCCCCCATAGCAGGCATTGGTGGTGTCAATGCCCTCCACGTCAGTGTTGCCCGAATCATGGAAGAGCTGCATAAGGACGGTCTTGACAGCCTTGGACTTGTCAATGACAGTCTCAGTGCCCACCTCGAGGCGGCCGATGGCGTCCCAGGAGAGGCACCCACGCTCCACCAGCCGCTGCACCACCGTTAGGCACAGGGAGTTGATGTCCTCATGGGCAGCACAGAAGCCCATCTGCTGCTGGCCCAAGCCCCGTGTGTACTTGCCGGCCTCCACACCATCGTACCGCTCCAGCTCCTCCTGCTCCACGTACTGGGCAGGGAAGTACACCTCCAGTGCCAGGATGCCCACGTCCTTGGGCCAGGCGCCTGTCCCGGCAGCGCTGGAGAGGCTGCAGGGCAGAGGGAGCGGTGACGGTCCCGCCACGGCCCCAAGCCTTGGGGGTAGCTGTTGGCCCCAGGGGATGCCACCAGCAAGCAACCCAGCCCATGAGCACCCCAAATCCCTGCTGGTTCCGTGTGCCCAGCAGTGCTGTGGGGAGGAGGGAGAGCATTCCATTCCCTAGAAAAGCTTAAGAGCACTGCCAGCTTCCCAACCCACCCCCCCTCGATTATGCCTCCACTCCACCCAATACGCATGGGTGCTCACCATGCCTTCTGCACAGCCATGGGGTGCTGGGCCCCCCGGGGTACCTGCTCCAGCCCCGGCGGTGCCCGCCGAGCCCCCCAGCAGCGTGTGGCGCGGCCAACCAAGCGCAGCATCTTCGCCCCAGCCACTGCACAAAATGGAGGGACGGACAGCAGGATGGACAGTGGGACGGACAACAGGATGGGCCTTGCATGGTGCTTTTATAAACTGCGTTGGCGGCACGGCACGGCCCTCCCAGCCCTTATCAGCATGCTGGACCCCAGCGCTCAAAGGTCACTGAGCACCAGCCAACGTGACAGAGACAGCAGAGCAAGCACTAGCTTTGGAAGGGGGGAACCTGCAAGACTCCTTGTGCTCCAGAGCCTGAGGACACACTTGGCTGGAGCTGGGGCTGAGCAGCAGGACGGGCTCCCCCACAGCCCTGGCTCCCCATGCCGTGGATCAGCAGCAGCCCCAATGCCCGTGGCACGCCAGCACGGCTGTGGTCACCATGTAGTGTGTGAGGTGCTCTGTGGCCTCCCTGACTGTCCCCACACTCCTGGGGAGAGAGCAGATGGTGGCTGAGGCTTTGGTGCTGGCACCATCTGTGCCGTCCAGGACATGGTCCACCTCTGTCATGTGTCACAGCTCCAGGGGGGTAAAAAACCCATGAGCTGGGTGGGGGCAGAGCCATCTTCAAAACAGCAGAACAAACAGCCACGTGATGCCTGTGACAACACTGCGGTGACACAAGAAGGGACCTTTGGTCCCAGTGCTGCTGTCAACATGGCCATGGGGCAGCATCACAGCCCCTGGACCCCTGCGGAGCTGTCTGCACCCAGGGGGTGGTCACCTGTCCCCATGCCTGCACGCCCACGACAGCTGCCATCCCCACCTACATCTGTGCCCAGGTCTCCTTCATGCCTGCACCCTGGGGACACTGCTGTCCCTGCTACCTGCACCCCAGGACACCTGTCCCATTTGGCACCAGAGGGCTGGGGATGAGCCAACATGAGTGCCTGGGCCAGGAGAGCCACTGGCCCTGTGGCTCCCGGGGACTCACCCCCGGATGGATCTACTGGCTACTGGCAGCACCAGAGCCCCTGGAAACTGGGAAGCTCGGGAGCCACAGCAGCGCCTGCCTCCCCCTTGCCCGGACCAGCCAGGGCTTTGAACCAGCACCAAGCTTGCACAGGACTTGCATGCTTCTTTTTATATAGATGTATTTTTAAGAGTTGGGGGGAGAGGAGCATTGCCAGCAAGGGACAAGCATCGCAGGCACAGGGTCCCCCATGGGCCCAGGGGCTGCGCTCAGCGCAAGGGGGTGAACTTGCAGATGTAGTGATGCTGCTGGGCGCAGTCGGTGCTGGACCACACGGTGAAGCCTGCCAGAGAGATGGGCGGGGGATTGGTGGGGGCCACGGCGAGGACAGGGGCACCAGCTCTGCCCACCACAGCCCCGAATGGGACCCAGAGGAGGGGGAGGGGGGAGATGCCAGCCAAGACTGAGTGCTGGGGTGGATGCAGGGTCCAGGCACTCACCACTGAGGTGGGTCAGGATGCCACAGTTCCCCCCACGGGCACCGTTCCCAGCCAGCCCACTGGTGCTGCTGTACTTGTCCCCACTCGCCCACTGCCAGGCCTGGCCCTGTGGGGAGAGGGGGGTCAGAGGCATGGGTCCGCTGCTCCCTGCCCCCCCCCCCAGCCGCCCCCCAGCTCACCTCATGTGCGTAGCGGAGGCCAATCCAGACAGGCTGTATGCGCTGGTAGTAGGAAATGACTTTCCGCAGCGTGGCCGCCTCCCGGGGCTCTTCCACCCAGGCCAGGTGGGCACTGGTGTGGCTGGCCTGGCACTGCCTCTGTGGGGATAGCTGTCAGTACTGGGTCATCCCTGGGAGCTGGGGGGTCCCCGGCTTCCTGTGTGCCCCCATGGGCTTACCTCAGCCTCATCCCAGCTCCGGAGCTGACGGAAGTACCTGAAGCAGCTGAGCTTGTAGTAAGACCAGCCCTTGGGGCAGTAATCTATGTACCTGGCACCTGTGGAGGGAGAGCGGCGGGGAGGGATGGGGGACAGCCGGCATTGCCAGCTGGAGAGAATCCTGGCTCCCTCCTGGCCCTGCTGCGAAAGCGGCTGCCCCCCGAGTTGTGGGACTCACCAGTCGGCTGCAGGAGCCCCACACAGCCCAGCAGCAGAAGGGCGAGTCTGGCTGCCGCCACCATCCTCCTTGCTCCCAGAAGCGTCTCCTGTAAAAGTTTGGGGGGGTCACACCAGCTCCCTCCAGGAGAGGGGATTCCACCTGTGCCCAGAGTGTGCAAACCCACCCTGCTATGGACTGAATCTGCCCCCTTTCAGCTGGCTGGAGGGGATGGCAGCCCCGGGGGCTGTGCCTCCCTCTCCCCTCCCCAGCACAAGTCACTTCAGTGTGCCTGCACCCCATCCCCCAGGCATACCTTGGGGTCCCCAGCCCACACTGGCAGCGGGGTGTCCTGGCCCCACCAGTCCCATCCTCAGTGGGAAGCATCTGGGTGAGCCAAGCTGCTGTGGGGACATGGGGAGAGCGCTGCCGCAGGCACGGGTCGGGGAGACCCCAGCCCTGCCCTAGCATCAGGCAGCAGCAGCAATGGCACAGGCAGGGCTGGGGACAGTAGGGCTGCAGGGATGATGTGCACAGTATCATTTTCATCCCCCAAGCTCATAGCACTGCCAGACCCAGGCTGGGGAGGAAAATTGGCTACATCAGCACAATTCCCCTTTATCTGGACTAATCCCTGGGCACCAGCACACCGATTTGCAGACTCAGCTCGTCTTCCCCTCAAAGAAGCAGTGACAAAAGTCAGTGCGGGGCTGAAAATTGCATTGTTGCAGCCTGCCCCATCCAGCAAGGGCAGCGCTCAGCTTCCCTGGGAGCTGCCAGGGCCGGGGCCAGCTCCTGCTTGCCCACAAGTCACCTCGAAGCACACCGAGGCCCCAGCTGCCTCGCGAGGGTCCCCTTCCTCACCTGCTCTCTGGAGATCGGGAGGAATAACGGCTTCTTGTGGGTCGCTGGGAGAGGAGAGGAGCTGCCCTTTATAGTCCGGTGCTCACCAGCATCAGTGTTTGCCCAGCTCAGGTGATTCCCACCATTAAAATCTTACTGCTGACTCCCCTCCATCCCCCCCCACTTTGCTGGAAAGCTGCCCAGATCTCCGCTCTGTTTGCATTCAACGTTTCTCTAGAAAAGACAGGAAGAACCTCTCCTAGTTGGTCAATAAACCCCCTGCAATTAGCGTTAATTAATAACACAAACACAGAGATAACCTCGCGGCAGAGTGCAGCCTGGCACCAGGCAGGGATGCCCGCTGGCCCAACCCCGGCTGGCCGGGGGGCTGGCAGGGGTGAGCCCCGGGGGAGGCCACCCCAATCCCGGCCGGAGCATCCCTGAGGCGAGCGACGGGGCTGTGGGTACCACCTCCCGGCCTTGCCCGAGTCCCCGGCCGAGGGGTGGCAGCGGGCGGGGCCCCGCGCCCTGCCCATCTCCGCCATGCGTCACCCACACACCGCCCTTGTTTGAACTGCCTGGGGACATTTGTCAGCAGGATGCAGGACGCGGGGACATGGGAACAGCCTGCGGCCGAGGGGCTGGCGGGCACCATCAGATAGCGGCGGCGGTGCCCGGCCCCCACGCCCGGAGGTGACGCAGGGCTTTGTCAGCCAGGGACCATGCGGGCTACTAACACACTGAAGCAGCTTTGTGAGCTCTTCCCGCTGGCTGTGCCCTGGCCTCCTGCAAAGCTGCCAGCCCCTGCCCTGCCGCTGCCAGCTACAGGCCGTGCCCGGCGATCCCTCCCCCGGCCCTCCCCAAGGCACTCAGAGGAGGCAGCTGCCTGCGGAGGGCCCAGCGCTGAGCTGAGCCTTACTTCCCCCAACATGGAGGGTTCACAGCTGGCTTACTTCTCCAGAGGTTACTTCTGCCTGCCAGGCTCAAGCCATGTCCCCCAGGGATCTCCCACGGCCCCTTTGTGGCATTTACCAAAACACGCAGCCCGTGAGTGCTGCTATGCCCACGCCAGCGCGCAGAGGCAGGTCTGGCTTTTGCCCCGGGCAGGGAGGAGGATCAGACCCTTTGCCCACACAGCCAGGATACGGCTGCTGCTGCTTCCCCACACCTCTCAAGACTCGGCGCCCTTCAGGATCTAAGGGGTAAAGCCTCCTCATGTCCAAACACAGCTGCTGCTTGCTATCTTTTCTCCTGAAACCACCTTACAGATATCAGCCACTCCACTAGCAGGGAAACCCTTCAAGCACAGCAACTCCCCAGAAGACAGGATTTCACCCTTGTTTTATAAAAACCCAGGAAAATGTTCCCCAAAGGAGCCTGAGACTAACCCATTACTCCTTTGTTAGATAAAGGATGCCCCAGCTCCCTGTCTGGCTGGTTCAGTTAGGCTTATTTGGATGCAACACAACAAGTTTTCACAAGCCCCTCGTCATCCCGGGCAGGGGGAGAGGCATGAACTGTCCCTGAGGAGATGCAGTTTCAAGTCCCAGCCTGAGCGCTGGCAAACTTGATGCAGCTGTGCCAGAGACACAGCAGAGCTTGCTAAACTTTGGCACAGATGTGCAACCTGTGGGAGAACGTGAATGAAAGCCTCCCGGAGGTGTGTACTTGCCAAGCTGGCTCTACTAGAAGATAAAGGAGCCGTGCTGTTTGAATATTAAGCCCTTAAAATGCCCCCAGCAGCTTTATCCCTGATAGGCATCATAATTCAGCTACAGGCTCCAACTGAGTCCACAGAGAGAGCTGGAAACCTGCCAGGTGAGCACTAATGGAGCCCAAGGCTTCAGTGACACCTCCCTGCTCAAAATACAGGAAGGCAGGCATTGTCAATTTGTTCTCTAATTGTTCAAGACAAAACTTTTCAAGTCTGAAAACAGCACGGAGGAGCCACGACTCCCTGTTTCAGAGGCTGGAGAGTTGCACATCTTCATGCATCAGCTGTCAAGCCAAAGCCAGGGAGGCAGCCTCAGCTCTGGGGACGAGGGTCCTCCTCCCAGTTGGAAGAATAGGGAACAGCCCAGGGAATCAAGCAGGACCTGAAACGGTGAGTGTGTCCGCAGCTCCAGGAGCCACTGCCTGACCCATGCTTATTCACAACTTTTAGAAAAGCCACACAAAAGCCCCAGCCTTTCTCCAGCTCCCAGACTCCCAGGCAAGAGAGCTCTTACTCAAAGCATCTCAAAAAGGCCCCATCCCACTCCCTCCCCATCCTTCCCAGCATGCCCAGCTGCTTGGCTGCTGGTTACTGTCCCCTTCTCAGCTAACCGAGACCCAGAATAACTCCTGCTACATCCCAGCTAGGCTGCTTCCAGTCCCCAGGCACAGCTCCCTTGGATGGAGCTAAGCGGTGGGGTTCCTGTGCTGCTGAGCCACAGGACATAGCACCCTTAATCCCCAAAAACTCTCCTGGCATGGACTGTGGAGGTCCTAACGAGCTCACCCTTGCCAGGGGTCTGAACAGCTACTGAACACTCACAATTAATTTATAATCCTGTGGCTGTGCCACGATAGCCAGGAAGACAAACGAAAACAGCAGCACACAGACGCCGGGCACATACTCTTTATTCTGGGGATAAAAATTGCTTATACATTTTGCAGCAACTATTTTCATAAAAGACTTTTATAAAAAATGTAAAAATAAGCAAATATTTTCCATTATTAATATAGGAAAATGCTGCTGTGTGAATGGTTACTCTACAACTTAAGAGATAAAATATCACCTTAAGGAGATATTATCTTTACAATAGTTAAAAAAAAAAAAAGGCAGAGGGCCATCGTATTAACACGCCAGGCACAAAACTGGCTTCATTCCACAGAAATCACTCATCTTGTAAAAGGTAGCCACATATATAAAAAGGCACTTGATTATTTGGGGCTAATGAGGAAAAGCCCTTTTTTTCTTTAGCATCGATGTAGCAATACTTCATTATTTGCAGTGAAACATGTACCTGGACAGACCTCCAGGAGCCTGCAGGCCCCTGCCCTGGAGATCTGAGTCGGTTGCAGCTAAACTTCACAGGACACACTGCAGCGAGCGTGCCGGGGAACGTTGTGTGCGTCATAAAAAGCAGTAACTTCAGAATGAAAAACTTCAGCCCAAAACGACGGCCCCGGGAACCAGCACCTCCTGAGGCCCTGCCTTCATGTACCATTGAGTTGAATCAAAAGAAAAAGCTTTTACTCTTGATTAGAATGGGAAGAAACATCAGAGAGAATACTGTACATGGTAGGATGCTGAATGGCCGCTGCTTGGAGGGGAGTGGCCTTCTCTGTCCTTTGGCGGCAGCCGACAGCCCCAATCTCTTTGGAACGTGTGTCTGCAGGATTCCCCCAAGAGGTAGGAGCAAACCATCCCCAGAAATGTTCACTTCAGCTGCTGACTGGTTCAGAGCCCTTCAGGGAATCACTACTCTTTCAGACAAAGCAGAAAGAGCATCTGTTTGTCTAAGCTCAGCGACAGCTGGCTTCTGTAACTCCAAAAATATCGGGGGAGCTGCAGTACAAATGGCACTACCGTCCCACAGAGCACGTGGGGCACCTCAGTTGGGAAATCTTAATACAGGCTGAAGCCAAGAGCAGAGGACAGCCCCAAACCTGTTAAGCAAACTGCATTAGACAGTGGTTTCTGAGCTATTTGGTCTGCCACTTGCGCCCAGCTCCTGGCTTCAGGCATGCCACTGCTGCTGGAAGCCTGCTGGGGAGTCAGTGCTGCAGCCTCCTTGGTGGGAGGGGAAGTTGAGGCAGCCCTGAGCCCAGGGCTGGAGCAAAAGGGACACTTTTCAAAGGGCTGGATGCCATTTCCTGACGCAGAAGGACACACACTGCCAACATGTAACGACGTCCTCGACACTTCTTGATAACACCATAAAGAGGCAGCATATGGTATCTGGAAGACAGGACACACAGCCACCCTCGGATGGAGGGGAGGGGAGTACTGTGCAAGAACGCTGGCAGCTTGTGTTACCAGGTTTTGAAACACTCATGCTCATCCTAAGAGCTTCCCAAAAGGCCTTCAGAGGTTGCAGGGCATCTCTTCTGTCACGGGAGCCCATGAAGGTGGTAAGGTGGTCACGGACACACCTGGCAGGACGGGGGCACAGGGAGGGTAGTGTGTCAAAATGGTCAGGTGTGTCTCAAAGACATACAACACAGGAGAGATGTGCCTACAGGTCACCACGGGGGGAAGACCAGGTCAGACTAGCATTTTCAGAATGTGGTGGGGGGGAACGCAACAAAAAAACCTAGGAGAAGACTATATGTATATATAATCTCATAATACCTGGGGGTCAGGCAGTGAGAATGCTAAGGGGTGTTAGTGGGTCTGCTGAAGACAAAGACTCTTGAGGAAAGGGTGAAGCTGCGCGACAGAAGGTGTCACTTGACCTGCATGTGTTTTGAAAAGTCTGGCTTGCTTGCTGAGCAACAGTGGCTGAGGGAAGGAGGGGTCTAGGAATGTGGGTGCAGCTCTAAGCTGTGTCAAGACAAGGCAACTTGAACTAGAAGAGAACTAGTAGAAGGTGCTTCAGAGAGAGGTTACATGGGTAACAGGAGTAACAAAATAAGGATACAAAGCTGGGTTTGGCTAAATTTCTGGAGAAAGGACCACAAGATGCATTAAGCTGAAGAGCTGTCTCCCCAAAGAAATGGTGTAACATATTTAAAAGCAGACTGGAGAATCCAGTGCAGACAGCAATCACACCCAAGGTGCATGGGAGTTGGTTAGAAGTGACCCAACTGGTCTTCTCCATCACCAGCTTCTACAGTTCTCTGTTTAGCATAAAAGCATACAAGACTACAGCGACCACAGTCCCTCCAAGGAAAGAACAGCCTGGGCTCATTAAGACTCTTGGATACTAAAATGGTTCTTCATTTCTGTCCTGGAAGACCTTCATGAGTTCTGGAGTCCGCTTTAATCGGGCTTCACCTTGGCCAGCCTTCAGGCATACACCTGCATGTTGTTCCGCTGCTGCTCTGTCATGTGAGCGGCCGCCGGCCCGCGCTGGTTGTTACTGGGACTGGTTGCCACATCAGACCAGTCAGAGGCAGAGTGTGGGGAGGAGCTTGACCACTGGTCTGGAGATTCGGGTGACGGAGTCAGGTATGGGTGCTCCCCTTGTAAGTGCCGGTTGTGGCTAGGAGTCCGTTCTGTAGCCGAGGAGTAGCAGCTGTGCTGTGACGGAGGCGTGGGGTACTTCCCCATCGAGCTCTGAAACTGGTGGTAGGCCGGGAGGACCGTCTGAGCCACCTGCCCATCCTGCTGAGGGATGGCAGCCATGGAGAAGGAGGCACTGGGCAGCTGAGCTATATCTGGTATCTGGTACATGGAGCTAAGAGGACCAGCCATGTTCTGAGCGCAGTTTGACTGGGTCTGCTGCGGCAGTGCTTGCTGGTTTATGCCACCCTTGGGAACCAGCTGGAAAGTCATGATAGGGGGCAGAGACTCCCTGGACACTCCCATGTGCTTGGCATCTGCTTGAACCAAACTGCTCTGCTGAGAAACACTGGGGTGCGAATGCATCACCTGCGGCACCATGCCGAACATCTCATTGTACTGGGACTCGTTCACCTCCATACGGTTCATCCACTCAGTAGAAATGTTGGCTGGCCGGAGCCTGCCAAGCCCGCTACTGGGAGGGGTGGTTCTGTGCTGCGAAAGCAGCTGGCTGACAGATGGAAGCACCGTGCTGGATCCACGTCCTAAGGGCTGCATCTCATGGAGGTTGGAGAAGGACATCGTGTGTGCTGCCTGCACAGCTGGAGCAGTCAGCAGTGAGCTGGGCGACGAATGTAACACCCCTGGTGATGGCATCACAGGAGACGATGTTGGCTCGGAGGCAAAAGCATGGGGTGATTCTAGGGAATCAACTGGTGACAGGGTCACTGAGCTCTCTGAAAACTGCCCTTTGCTCTCACTGAGGGACTTCTTCCTTCTCCTCTTTGCATCTTTGGTGAGGTTTGTGGGCATGATGCCTTTGGCATTCGGTTTTCTTGACTTCTTGCTTAATGAAGCATGCTTCAGGTTGAGGAAGGACCTATTTGGGCCACAAATGACCGGGGAGAGGGCAGAGCTCAGCATGGCACCAGGGTGCCCAGCGGGGCTGTGCGCCACGTTGTACTCGTTGAGAAGCTGCACTATGTCATGGTGCATGCGGTCCTGGGCCACATCTCGGGGCAGGCGGTCCATGTGGTCTGTGATGTCTCGATTGGCAAAATGGTCCAACAAGATTTTTGCTGCTTCAAAACTGCCTTCCCGAGCAGCAAGGAAGAGTGGTGTCTCTTCCTGAAAACACAGAGAATAAGTATTTTAGTGGCTTCACTGTGGGGGGACTGACTTACAGCTAACAATCCCTTAATGGTGCAGCAACACCTGGAAGCAGTGTTTAATGCAGTCTGACAAGTGTCTCCAAGAACAACCCACCCTGAGAGATGCCCATTGTAAAAAGAAGATTACAGGAGATTATTTCAGACATGGCAGTGGAGCACACAGGCTAAACTATCCCACCAGGAAGTGGAAAGGTACAAAGGACTAAACCAGCCCAGTAAAGAACTGCAGCTTGTTGGTAGCTCTAAAGTCTACTGAGCAATACAATAATCCAAAGAAGAAACCCTAGGCAGAGGAAGGAAATCAAGGACTAAGACACAGCAAACACTAACGGTGAAGCTCCAGGAGGTCTGCACAGTGCAGACTGTCCCTCAAACAGAGGGGCTTCTCTCCCATCTCTACCCTGCATTGAGATCCCTGGAAATGTGACAGGATGTGACCACTGCTGTGCTGCAAGATCGGGCTCTCTGCTAACCGGAATCCAGTTCCTTGACACCAGCAGCACTTCGCCCTGATGCTCTCACACACCATTGACAGTGTATTGCATTCCTTTTCTGCAAGAAAAGCAGTACAGCACTGATGCCTAAGACTTGGCCAAACAAGGAAGAGAACTGCTCTCCTGTATCAGAAATCCTATAAGACATCCATCACTTGGGAGAGTTCTAGTCACAGTCTGCGTGACCTGCACTGAGGAGACCTGCACTGAGCACTCAGTTTATAAAATCAGAAATTAGTTCACTACCAACAGTAAAGAGATGCTTTGAGTTAGGAAGCACAGCCATGCTGAGAACACCCAAACCATACCTTGTTATCCTGCATGTCTCTGTTGGCCCCATTTTTCAGCAGCACTAGTGTTGCTTCCACATTATTGACAGCAGCAGCCCAGTGAAGAGCAGATTTACCTGCAGGGAAACCCAACAAATTCAGTAACAAACCAAGAAGCTATTTTCTAAAGCACCAAGATGGAGAGAATGCACTAAGGGAAGAAAGCAACTGCAGTGCAACTCATGGCACGTGAACACATCCTGAAGTCACATTTACACTTTGGAAATCACCACGCTGTGAGATAACCCTACATTATCAAGACGCAATGGGACTTTCAGCACTTGCTCTGTGACTTTTTTAATTTTTACTTTTTAAATAACCTATTCAGAGTCATGTCTGCAGTCCAAAAAACCCCAGCATATCCAACCCCATTATTTCTTCTGCTTCTCTTCCAGGAGTGTCTAACCAAGGCACTGTGCGCAGCCTGCTGTCTATTACTGCTGGGAGCACTTCTGCAGGACAGCATCGTATCTGATTTAGCTACAAAATTTATGAGCAGCCCACACTCCAGGACAGCAAAAGCCCACCCCTCCTTGCTCTCACCATGACAAATATTTGCCCAGCCCAGTATGTTGTGTTCGCATTACCATGGTCATCTACGGCGTTCACATCTGCCTGGCAATTAATTAGCTCAGCCACCATTCCTTCCACAGCCAGACGTGCAGCCAGAATTAAGGGGGTTGTTCCATCATTCATCCGAGCATCCAAGTCTGTCACTCTGTTACGGATCAGGATCTGGACAGCAGGGGAAGACAGATTTTTTTTTTTAATTCCGCTATAGACCAAAACTGAGTAGTTGGAAGAGAAACTTGGTAATGAAAAAGCGGCCCGAGCACTAAAATGCAGGAACGCAGATAATAGGTGACAGAGGCAAACAGGCTAAATAAATACATGCCAGATGGTTCATGCATGCTGAGTTGTTTGAGCTATGAATACCTGAGGAAACTGGATGTAAAATACAGTTTCACCTGGCCATCACACTGTGGAAGGCATGAGAGCAAGGCTCTGAGTGAACAGAGCACAGCTTGAGCAGGCTCATATAACTGCAGAGCACAGCTGCTCTGAAGGGGGCTCTTCAATAGCTGTACCTGGAAGACACCCTGGGCGTCAGCAGCTACAGCTGCATGCAGGGGAGTCCGTCCCATGTTGTCCCGTGCATTAGCATCTGCACCAGCATCCAGCAAACGTTTTGCAGCATCTGCTCTTGAGTAACGGGCTGCTAAGTGCAGTGCCATCTCCCCAGTGCGGTCTGTTTGGGCCTGCAGGTTGGCACCTTGATAGATCAAATCTGTTATTATATTTGCTGAGGAATCTTCTGCATCCTCATCATCCTCGCTGATATCGGAGCTGCCCACACGCAGAGATGCCAACATAAGTGGAGTACATCCATCTGCAACAGGAGAGATAACACAGTAACCCGACAGCGTCAGCAAAGGAAAGGAAACCATCTCACAATCCTCTCTCCTTGAGCAGCTACCAACAATCCCTCCAGTCATTTTAACCCAAGCCTGTTCTCTTGTCTTAAAGTCCAACAGAGTCAGTGAGTTGTCTTCCTTCCATGCAGGACTTTAATACCTACTGCAACCGCAACAGAATTTAAGATACTTCTCAAATATGTAAGATCATTATAAAACAAAACCAAGTTTGCTGCTGAAGTGGAAAACTTCCTCAAAATGTAAAGGCTAGATAAATTCCTGGAGGGAAGCAAGGGCTATAGAAAATCAAAGACTTCAAATGACCAACTACGTTCTAATCACATACTTGGGAAAAAAGAAACAACTGACAGAGAAAAATTATTGGACATCTAGTCACTGATTGTCGGTGGCATTTTGTAGATATTAACCTGAAGTGAAATGCAGATAAAAGCCTTCATATCTATTACACACCAAAGTTTTAATTAAAAGGACCCTGAAGCAATCAAAATTCAAAAATGCCCCAGGGGGACTGCCTGATCCAACTTCATCTGGCTTTTAATAAGGCCCACAACCAGAGCCCTAAACAAACTGATGAAGCAGGCTCCATACTTTCACAGAAGTACACCATGTAGGAAGGGACCGTGGAACAGGATCTAATCCAGTCTTATTCACTGGTGTACCAGCAGCATCCGACACATGCACAAACCCTTCTTCCCCATGCACGCCTCCATCACAGTGTGGACTGCCCACAGATACAAACTGCTGAAAATCTCACACAGTTTGAGTGTTTTGGAAGATACTGGGCTCATGTCTCTCTACCAGTCTCCAGTGATGGGCTCACACCGGTGGGACATTCACAAACGCTAAAAACACATTCACCCAACCAGGATCCTTGCATTGTCCCTAGAAGGAGAAAGGCTCCTTCAAACATCTAATTTAACTTAGTTCCCTTAGATGAACATCCCTCTCTGCTGATCGGACAGGGCCGTCCAGGAGGACTAGCTGATGCTGCTGATTTTTCACCTGTGTGAACGCCCACCTTGATGCAGTGTAATTAAGATTTAAAACATCTCCACATATTTTCAGCAACCTGTCAAATGCCAAGTGCTTCAGTTTCAGCAGACTCTGAACGTTACAAGATATTCACTACCTAAAACCAAAGCCTTCAACTGCAGACACTAATGCTCCCTTACTGCTTTACTCCACACACATCACAGGCACCTAGAAAGTAAGAGGGACTAAAATGGCAACAGGAGTGAACCACTCTGTGCTAAGTGCCCCACTGGAGCTCTGCAAAGGTGAACACAAATTTTGTTTCTCCAGTGTGGCTCACTACCAGAAATTCAAGACAATCTTTTGGCAACTGCTGTTCCATGAACAAGAAGGGGACCTTCCTGGACCCTACGGACAACAGCTTCTCTGCCTGCAGAGCTCTCAATCTACAGTGCACAATCTGCGCTGAATGAAGTGCGTGAGCCCTGCAGAAAGCCATATGGCAGAATTAGGATTCTGTGCAGGTGAACAAGGCGATGATCTCCCGTTGAAAGTAATACAGAGAGCTCCAATGCCCTGCACCCATGTACCAGTTCCTGATCACCTAGCTTTCCTGACTCTCTGTTTTAGGGCCGTTCCAAAACTTTCTAGAAATCTATTGTACTACGGCAGGGAAGAGTTCGGAGTGGCAGAGGCGAAGGCCGTGCCTCAGGCTGGCAGCGGCAGTGTGCATGCTCCTCCTAGTGGCTCACAGTCAGAGCGGGGACAGGCTTTTGCTGAGCGCCTTTCTCAGGATTTGTTGTTCGGCAGCAAAGTAATGACATATGGGCCTGGGTTCAGTTCCAAGATCCAGTCCTGTCTATAGACCCTCTTGCCTGTTGTCCAAGGCTATACCTCCTTTTGTGCTTCTCCCTCCCACTGCTGGCTCTGCCTCCTTGTCCCAGATGAACACTTCTCAGTATTCAAGTCAGGCTGTGGTCTCCTCTGTACTGCCCCAACACAAAGAGCAGAGAGATGGAGAACAGAAAGGAGCTTTCCTTTTCTCCAGCACCACAGCCCTGGGAAAACCACCCGCAGGAAAAGTCTTGCTTGTTCAATCACTGCAGTTGTCCTGGACAGATCACTCCTAGCTGCTCTATAAGGACACAGCTACAATATGCATTAAATCCTTGAAAAATTAACTGCCACCCTCCAGAAAGTCTCTCAGGTATGATCTTTTCAGAGCTTTGTAAGTTGGCCGCACATGGGTAGTTTTATGAGGCTAGTAAAAAGCTCATCCAGCTAGACCATCACAATTAAGTGCTTGATGGACTACTAGAAAAAAAGCCATGGACACAATGTCTTTTTTCCTCCTTCCAGCTTGTTCTCTGAAAGAGCTGGAGAAGAACCAAAAGGATCCAGCTGGAGGCAGACACACAGCATGGAAAATTCCAGCCTGAACCACTGAAATTTTAGTAACTGAAAAAGAGGGGCATATAATAGGGACAGTTTATCAGTTTTAATTATAGGTAGTGTTACCAGTTATGCCTATAATTGCATTACACTGGTTACACACTCACAATAACTGTCATGAAAAGAATGTCCTCACCATTGTGGGGGACACAAAGAAAGAACAGCACGGGGAGATAGAGGTGACAGCAGCATTTTATAAAAAAATCTTCTATTTGCTGTCTTTCAAGAAGACAGCCCCTGAGTAAATGTAAAACTTGGAGCGAGATGGTAAAGCCAGAAGTTAACCAGATCAGTACAACTGAACGATTCATACAGGCACAGGATACTGAAAGCTGGGACGTAAAGAACCCACTGGCAAAGTCTCTAGGCAATACTTCTGTAGGTGACTGGACTTCTTGGATCCCCCTAATCTCAAGAGACCACAGAAGGTGTTGGATTAAGAGAGGGAACAATCCCTTGGTACTCCAAAGCGTTTCAACTTGCCTCTCCTCTCTCTAGAAGAGATCTTTACTGTTCTACCTGCCACCTGGAGCTGTGGCCAGGATGTAACTCATCCAGCTACAGGTGGCTCCAGTCCAGCCACATGCACCCAAGGCAGTCAGCCTCAACACCCTTTGTAATTAGGGGCAGCGAAGCATTACTGCTGCATGAGCCATCTAGTCTTCAGGAGACTTCTGCTTGAGACTGAGATGAACTGCCTCTCAGAAGTGCCTGCTTCTTTCCTCTGCCTGCTGAGGAAGAGGAAGATGGCCAGGGCAGACAGATAGCTACATTAGCTGTGAGGAATCCTACCCCTTCTTCCTAACTCATTACTCCAACACTTTGCAGGTTTTTAAACCTATTTCTTCCCCTGACTGTAACTCAGCTGCTTGCTTCTGATGCCACAAAGGGGGATAGCTTACAGCAGCTTGCTGCAAGCTTCACAGTCGCATCTGAATGGCTGGAAAGCAACTCACAGGTCTGTATTATTCCACTGCTATTGTTGGACAAAGCTTTGAGTGAACATGAAAATAAGCAGGCTGAAGTCTTAAGAATGTTATTGCCTGCACTTGGAAAGCTTTTACCCTGCCACACAACTAGAAGCTTCAATAAGGGAAATAAAGAAAAGCTTAAATTTGGCAGAAACTGATGGTTTATGTTCTCACACTCGTCACACAGAAATCCCTCCTTTCCTGTGCTTTGCATTTAGGAGAGCTAACGGGTCAATGAGCAGAAAAGACAATAGAAGGGAACTGAGAGAATGGCTGCAGTCATCATTAAATTGCATTAAAATATTCCCACAAAATCCAATATAAAGCTATTGCAGAAATATCACCAGAATTACCTCTTCGCATATGAACAAGAGCCATGCTTGCAGATCTTCTGACCAAGATAAAGTTCTGGGTCAACTGTCTCCTCTCAGAACACAGGAATCAGTTATTATCAGATGACCCACCCAATTCCTTACCAGGTTACAGCCTTACTGCTACACTTAGAAAATGCAGCAGAGCATTCTTACTGCTTCTAGTCATCTGAGACTGAAAGAGAGCAAGCCTGTGTGCATGTGTGTGTGCGCTAAAGAAGTTTCCTTCTAAGTTGTGTTATGATGATCAACTCATTGAATTCGTAAATTGAGGATATAAATTAGTGAATAAAGAAAAAAAATCATTAACAAGCTTGCTGCATTGTCACTCTGTTCCAGTACAGATGTCTCACACACTGCCAATCAGGGAACAGTGTCTGCCAGAAGTCACCTTATTCAGGAAAAGGCCATCCTTGCTTCCACCCCAGGTAACACACACCTCAGGTATAAACGCTGCTAAGTTGGTGCTTGGTGAAGTCTGCCACAAAACTCTGCAGTGATGCAGCTGGAGAAGCTGGGGGTTATTTCCAGCACAACAGTGCACTCTGAATTTCTGCTGCAATAGCATTCTGACAATATTTTTTAAGCAGGCATTGTTATAAAGGAGATCCTATAGCTGTACTTCCTACAGGTGCTTGCAAAGTGAACTCTTTTTCTCCTGGTTACATGATATTCCATGTGCTATAGACCATGATCCACTCTCTCCACTTTCTGTTCTGGAGTGCACATGAGCTTTCCTCAAGTACCATAAAAGTTCTGCTGGTGTTCCTGTATACTCCTTATAATTTTTAAATGTTAGTGTCCCAGCCACTGGAGATGGGGGAGGTTGGTGACTGGCTGGCAGAACACACGGACACTCAGAATACTGACCTGGCCCTCTGACATTGACATCTAGAACGTCCACTTCTTGATCTGCTTGAGGTGGTGTAAGGGCTAGTGACGTGCTCCCACAGACATCTGCTGCCTCCAAGTGCTGCTGGGTCCACTGGCGCTGATCGATCTGCTCATCACCTTCCGGGAGCAAGGCTTGATCCTCAGCCTGAGCCCAGGAAATAAGCAGTTGCTTCAAAATACTCATCATGTGGCCAAAGACACTGAAAGTTCTTGTTTGGTTTTTATTGTTGTTGTTGGGGTATTGTTTGTTTGTTTGAAGCTAATGACAGTCTCCATTCACCTCTGCTTGGCGTTTCACACTCCCACCATATCTTACCAGGCCTGAACTGCAAGACATCACACTACTTACTGTTAACCTTCTCTTCCCTTCCCTTCTGATGCAGCAGGGCCAGTAGGGAGGGTACACTGGACAGAAATGACATGGTTTCTCTACTGGCATGAGGTGACATTGTTACCTTGAGGATTTGCTCCTTAGATATCATTAGTTATACATTACAAACCCCTAAGAAAACAGAGGTTTTGAGCAAGGGGTGTACACTGGAAGTTAATGCAGCTGTTTTCCTCACTAGTAGTTTCATAGTAAGCATGCAATATTCATGTCTTGGAGCTCCTTACCTTTGCTCTCTTTGGCTGGGGTCCACCATCACCTGCCCAGTGTTCAGTTGGTCCAGAATCTGCCAGGTTACCCTCTGGTATCTGGACAGACAAATTTCTAACAAACAAGGAGAACACATCACTTTGCAGGTTGAGCAGGTGCTACTACTGCTACTTATACTAGCCTGCAGAGACCAAGGATGGGATGCGTGCAAGTCTGGTAGCTTGCAAACAGAGGCACCAAGAAATGACAAATCTCAGGCAGCCAAAACAGTTGCATTAAATGCATTTACAACTGTGAACCTAGTTAATTCAGCGGAAAGCCAAAACTGCAAAAATGAGATTCTTCTTTTGAAACTTCCCATTATTCTGTGTCATGCCTTTAATGTATTGAGCTAGATGTAATAAAAGTTTGTTGTCACCTATCAACCTAAAAATTTCTCATTCCAGGAGGAAATTATGCAAACTGTACCCAACTACTGAACTAAACAGAGTGTAAGAAAACCAATCATCACCAGGAGATCAGATTCCTTACAGGCATTTTATAGATTCAGTTAACTGAAGTTCTTCTGTCCAAAACAGATGTATTGAAATTTAGAAAAATCACCTAAGAAGTTCTAGCTAAAAGGCAGCTTTTTTTACGGAGTTAAGTGCATTTAATGAAAGATTTATATAACATGCTCTCAAAATCCTCTGACACACTAATAAACACACTGTCAGGGGCCTAAATGCAAACTTACTTGAGTCCAACAGCATCTTCCCCAACTGGCTCTCTGCGCTTATGATTGCTAGGATCCCTGCGCAGAATAAAGCCCTCTGGGAGCCACAGCGAACCATGTTTGCGCTTACGCTTTGCCATCATCACACCCAAGAGAAGAATTAAAAGGATGATCAAAGCTGCCACAGCAAGTAGGTAAAGCAACTGTGTCTTCGGTGGTAACAAGGGTTCACCTAAAAATTCCAGTTAACATACAATGAGATTAATAAAGTGGAGACAATGACCTTCAATCTACATACTTTCTTTTCTCAGTCAGAGTCTTTCCCACAGAGAGTGTATTGTCTTTACACTGTGATGCATTTGGAACAAAGGCTTGAGGAAGTTTAAGCTCTACTGCAACTGTTGTAAGAATACATCCTGCCTTTCTGGCTTCCCTTGATCTTGTTTCTCAAAATAATTTTTAGAGTATATGACTGCTGAACTGAAGGTCTTGCTCCTTCCTCAAGAGTCCTGCTGGTTGAAGACAGCCACCCTGAATCAGTGTAGAGAGTCGATCTACATAAAGATACGAGCACGACCCAACTAGGAGTACTGATGTTACCAATCTAGTATGAGGTTGCAGGTGAGACTCAGGGAGAGTGGAGCAGAAATCAAAGGGATTACATACTGCCAGAGGCAAAATCATCAGGTAGACTGAGAAATACCCCCTGCCTTTTCTCTCTAATGGCTCTTTTTCATTGAATTCAGGGCTTAGAGTACACAAATGGTTTTTACTGCAGACAAGATCACTGCAGTGTGTGGGGCACTGCTACAGCACATGAGAGATTACTGTTTCCACGAGTATTAAAATGACTAGGCTCTGAACTTAAATGCCCTGCCTTTCTAACCAGATGTCCCCTCAGAGAAGAATAATTGTATTGCACATGCATACTTCTATAACTGAGGATGAATAAGTTAGCTCCCAGAAACCATACTGAACAGTGAGACATAACAATAAAAGGATGATCAATGATCTGAGCATGAATTTTGCAAGCCCAAGTTTGCTGACTGCCTTCCTCCACAAGCCATTTTCCCTCTGCCATTACTTACTTTGGACAGACACGAAAGGATAGGGCAACATGCCCTTGATGGCCTGAGCAGCTAAGAGAGCTGCAGCAGCTTCTGTGTTCTGAAAGCATTGCTCTGAATCCTCTGCACACTGACGGTTGTCAATCTCCAGGAACACCCTGGTGCTGCAGAGACATAGTAAGAGGGCACAGAAGTCAGCGACAGAAACTTCTGCCAAAGCACTAGGTTAAACTGCAGACTTTTAACTTAATCATTCCACCCCAGCACTGAATTTGGCATCTGCTGTACATTTCTCCATAAAAACAAGACTACAGTCCTAGAAGGTCCAGAATGCCCCAGACACCTACAAGAAAAGTTACCAGCATAACAGGGCCAGAGGAACACAAAGGTATCCACTCACCCAATGACCTCTTGCTCTAGTTCTCTGTGCTTGCGAATGACCACAAGTGATCGCCGACTCCGTGCTGCTGATTTCTCCCCGTAGTATGGAAATACCATGGGGTTTCCCTGGGAGTCCAGCTTGATTCTCAGATTGGTGTGCAGGAGAGTTCCCAAAGTACGCAAGAAGCTGCGAACATCACCCAGCAGCTCGTCAGGGGGCATCAAGACCACAATGATTAGGGTCCCTTCTGCCAGCTTCTCAGCTTTGTCACCAGCACAGTCCAGACCGTCCCAGCCACACTCCTCACTATTACAGCCCTGGTCACAGCGGCCATCGGCGTAGTGATCTGCACAATACTTGTCATACCTAGAACAGCAAAAGTGTTACAGGCAGCATATAGGACATACACATTCTGTACAGTATACTTGCAGTCTAGGGGCCAAGGTACACTCTTCATAATCATTTGAGGTAAAATAACACTCATATTCATGTTATAAGGAGAAGCTTGCAATCTGGCAGGGTGGAAGTAGGAAGCATGAAACAGCCCAAAAACACGTGGCTCAATTCTGGTACCAGTGGATGAAAACTGTAACACCTCCTGCCTCACTAAGGGAGAACCATCCCAGCAAAGCTGTAGCATTTACCACAAATAACTGAAGAGAAAGAGGTTCCCTGGCAAACAAGCTGGAAAACACATTCAGAGATAGCAAATACAGCTGGGATAAAATTAAAGGTATTGCTGGTATGGAGTGAAATTCAGTCTAGCAGGCAGTACCATTAAAATCTTGTACAAGGTGAAATGCTTCCTGTTTACATTTCCACAGAAAGCAGGGCAGACCCATCGAGGAGGTGACCACATTACCATTGCTCAAGCTATCAACTCAGTTCATAGCATACAAGTTTCAGAACTTCTTTCCAAAAACAGACAAAAAGTACACAAAGTAGCAAAAACTCCTTGGTGACAAACTTTCAGGAAGAGCAAGGACCAGCAACAGAAACAACAGCAGGCATGAAGCATACCAACTACTGAAACTGCTAGCAGGAGATACACTAGCGACACAGAGAAACCGTTCTCACGATCAAGCCTTACTTGCATGTTTTGCTATTTTGCTGACATTCAAAGTTGTCAAACAGGCACTCGGGTGTGTTGCAGAACTCGTCACACTGTCCATTGAAAAGCATCCAACAGCGCAATGAAGAGGAGCAGTTGGCCCAAGGATCTTCCATTCTCAGGGAGCAGTCGCCTCCATCCCACTGGCAGGCATGAGTGTTACAGTCTTCATCACAATAACCATCTCTTGCTTTTTCTGCACACTGGGAATCCAAACATCCTCGGGGCTCTGGGCTGAAAGTTACGGGCTGTTCACACTGGCTGCCTTGGGTGTGAACAGGGCACTGACAATAATAGTAAGGAGGCTGAGAATGAGGGTGGCAGCTTCCACCATTCTGGCAGGGGGCACTGGCACAACCCGTATTTGTCTGGCATTCCTCTCCTACAGACAGCTTGGGGCAATAGCACCGTGGACCAGAAGATGTCTGGATGCACTGCTCCCCCTTCTTGCATTTCACTTGTCCACAAGTGCTGTGGCTGCTGAACTCACATTTTGCTCCAGAATAACCCTACAAGGAAAAAAAAAGCAAAACAGCCAGGCTCACAAATTTATTCTTCAGTGCTCTGAGGGCTGGCAGCAAGGTGTCACATACAAACCCTTTCTCCCCCATAATTCTTCTAGCCCCACTGCAGGAGCCATGATTTTCTGGATCTACTCTCAAGGATAAACTAAGAGCTTATAAGGCTCCGTTACATTTTGAAATGGACTTAGAAGAGCCATGAACAAGGGGAATCTTGCAGTAAGCACAGAGAACACAGGACAGCAAAAAAATTGTTGAAATTTTAGGTTTAAGACTGAAAAGCCTGCCACTCTGCCTCAACAGCAGAATCGTTTGGGGTAACAGCTGGCAATATCACTCTCCTAGAGCACCCAGAACTCAAGGATGTGGGTACAGAGTTTCCAAGGACACCGCTTTGCAAGCAGTACAGAAGAGATAACCTTCACCTACAGTGGACCAATGAAACTAATGATACTGTAGCCAGGGAATTCTACAGCTGAGGGAGGAGATCCAGTTTCAGGGTACGGTGCTTACCGGAGGACACTGGCAGATGAACCCATCCGGCATATTGCTGGCAACAGCACAACTACCTCCGTTCTGACAAGGCTTCCGGGGACACACATCTATTACACTCTCACAGTGACGACCTGAGGCGTAGACACACAGGGAGAAGAGAGCAGAGAAATGTGTGTGAAAAGCCATTACAAAGCAAAACATCCCAATGAATAGCCAATGAGCCAAACCCTCCAGTAAGACCCTGCTCCTCAGAGCAGGCAGGGCACACCTCTTCAGATAACACATGCTCTGTAAGTGGCTGCCTAAGTAGCAGCAGAGGAAGGCACAATCCTAGAATCCAAAAGGAATATTTGGAAAGAGACCACCTTGTCTGCTTTCTCAGGAATATGTGTGACTCAGCACAGCGACAGAATTTTCTGCTGTTATACTCAAGTTGTCCAGGCACAGAGGCTGAAGGTCAGCACCTAAAGGGGTTCCTAAGACTTCTTCACTTTTTGGGAGGTGCTCAATGACTCCAAGGGCAAATCACACTCTAACCATGAATGAACAACCCTTGGGACCAGATGCAACATGAGTGAATAGGACAAGCAAGTAGACTGTCCTCAGACTGATCAGCTAGACAGAGAGGTCTTACTGCAATGACTAGCATTTGCAGTGGCTCCCAGACACAAACTCTGACACCAGACTTTAAAAAATGAGGATGACCTAAGTATGACTTGGACCCCCTAGGAAAATGTTAATATAAGTCTCCACACATGTGCAGCCAAGACTGACTGCTTGCAGACAGGAGCAGACAGGGCAGGATGGCCCAGGGAGTCCTGGCATCCTATCAGTCACAAACCACAGCAAAGCCACCCCATTCCCTTCCAGGCAGAAGGGTCAATGTGGAATGCACAGAAGACGAACAGCTATAGGAAGAAGCATGCTCCCCCTCTGTGCCTAGCATTTCCAGACAGATTTCATGTCTGAGACACAGCAGCTCTCCTTGCTCCTCCTAGGGTGCAGCAGGTCTGCACTCCCCACGCTGCAAGTTCCAACAACCCTTCCATGAGAGCCAGAAGCAACAAGAGGAATAATTAATAAAAGCAAGCTTAACACAGAGGCTTAAATATAAACCTATCTGATGACTTGTACTGGTGTCCCACTAGTTAGCCTGGCTCCACTTCCCTCCTGTGTCACTCTTTTAGGAACTTTTGTCAGTCTAGGTAATGCATTCAAAAACTACCACATGGATTCTTCAGATGCATGTCTTTGTGATTTCTTTGCATCTGATAATCACAGATTTAGTGGAAAATCACAGCATCTTTAATTTTTAAAGAAAAAAATAGAGTAAAAACTACTAGTAAATCATGCAGAGAAGGTCACTGGTAAGCCAAGAAAGTGAAGGTTTTAACTGAGGAAAACTGAATACATAAACTGACACGGAAACTGGAAAACTGAAAGTTAAGACACATCTGGAGACTATTAGCCCAAACTTATGCCCAGTGGGAGGCAGAAAGCAAAATAGCAGCAATATTAACAAACGAGGGATCTAGAGAGAGACAGACATAAGTTTGCACAGTGTGAAATTCTTGCAAAGTTGTGATTCAAAGTTGGATTGTGGAAGGATCACATCACTAAGCTAGGAATGTACAGTCTGTCTATGCATAGTATTCCATCCTGACCACATCACCAATGTAAGGAAGAAAGGGAATGAGGAGTAGAAAAAGAGGCCAAAAGCTAACTATGGACACCATGCCACTGATTTATAGACAAAATCTGTATGCTGCTTTGCAAAAGGAAAAGCCATGGAGAAACTGACATGTGAACAGTTACACTTCCAATATTAGAAATGCGAAATTCTGAAGGAGAGAAAAGTCCCACAGAAAAAAAATTCTGGCAGCCAAGTGTCTCAGGAGATTCCTTTGTCTGAGACAGTTCTGGAAGACAAATTTCTTAGAAGGTTTAAAAGAAAGATTGGTTTAAAAACTGAGACATGGTGTAGGGAAACAATCAGATGTTGTAAAGGGAAGTAACTAGATAGCATGACTGCGGAAAAGAATGACTGTTTTTCAAGATACTACTCTGAAACTGGAAGCATGTTTATAACTACTCACCAGTAAAAGCACTACGACAGATACACATATAATCATTAATCAGCTGAACACAGTCCAGACTTCCACGAGGGTTACAAGGATTAGAGAGGCATTCGTTGATATCTCCCTCGCATCGCTCGCCTGCAAAGCCTGGGAGACAAATACAGCTGTAGCCCCCAATCTGGTCAATGCACTGCCCTCCATTAAAGCAGCGGGGTACTCCTGAGTCTGAAACACAGTCATCCACATTCTCTTCACAGAAACGGCCTGTCAAGACAGTAAAAAGTAACAATTTGAGGATACAGTATCATGGTCTCATTTCCTATACTGCTCATCAAGTTTTAAGACCATGCCACATGCAGTCACAGATAAAAACAGGTAAAGATCCCCACTTAATTCAATCCATATCCCATGTAGCCAGCCAGCCAGCCTCAGATCAGACCTAGAGAGCATGTGTTTTAGATCCAGGCTGCTCTCAATGGTAGGCCATACTGGTATTTAGCAGCTTTCATGCTTGACTTAATTTGAGGGCATTAATTAAAAACACAAAACCAAAATAAAACCAAAAAAGATGCACTCAATTTAGCCCTGCGCCTGAACATAGCCAGAGAGCCCTGTGCTGCCCTTGCAAGGCTGCAAGCTTCCCACCATTCATTTAACTTGGCGGTAACCCTGAAACTCAGTGAAGAACATTTGTAGCGACATCATTAAAACAAGCAACAACAAGCTAACAGAAAAGCAACTGTGATAAAACACGGGTTCCTGGCCAGCAAGCCATTCTTCCAGTTTGACTTCTGGGGACCTATGGTAAACTCTCAACACCGGCTAGGATGGCAGTTTTTCCCTGTCCCTACAAGGTTTCCTTTCAAGAGACAATGTCTGGTACTGGTTCTGCCTTCACGACACAGTATAATGGATAAAAGGAGACAGAGAGGGTAAGTTGAGCAACTCTTTTTGTCTGTTAATACAGTTCATTTATCCGGAGCAAGTAAAGCGATTCACCTAAATATGGAGGATACTTATACTGGCATCAATAAAATATTCATTTCAAACTGGGCCAGGGATAAAAGCTAAGTCTTAATGTCATAAGTAATTTTATCAATCTTCTCCAATTCCTTTCATTTACAAAAAAAAAAAAAATGTCACATCCAAGAAGTAATTCATCTCAACAAATAAAGACTAAAGAATTAAAAGCAGCACATTCAGAACCTCTTAAAGGAAGGTGAGTGCTTTAGTACAACAGAGTAATTATGGCAATGCAGAAACTCTGATGTTGAGACAGAAGAAGCAACTTAACTTTTTTTTTTTTTTAAATTGGAGAACCAAATTAAGAACAATACATGAAAAATTGCTAATGTCATGATTTACAATGAGATAAACACTTATCCAGACTGGGGAGATATACTGACAGCCACACTAAAGTGAACGAACCGGTAATATGCATGGGCAGGAGGCAAATATATTAGATTATTTTTATAATTTTACTTAAATTTACTTTATGAACCAGGAATTTAATTCTACCTGACACACATCTGGAGATTCTGCCTACATTGAAATGACACACTTCAGAAAAAAAAGTTCAGAGGAATGCAAAATCTTGACTTGAGAAATAAACAAGAAAAAAAGTCAAGTGAGAAAGCATTCACTTATGGGTTAAAATGTGCAGTCCTGAATATTTTCAAAGGCAGAAGTCAGGGTCATCAGGTCAGATATAACAAAGAAAAGGCAGATTAGGTTTCAAGAAACATGACATTAAACAGGCTGTGGAATCATGCTTACTGAAAATCACCATTATGTAAATGTGAACTTTTTTTTTTTTAAAAAAACAGAGCTTTTAATAAAAGAGCTCAAATTTGCTGAAATAATTTAAGTTAGCCTAGAGGCACTGAACTTCTTTTCCACAAAAGACTCCAGGACAGAGGACAATGTAGGGCCAAAGTTTAAACAAGTAAAGGACACTGGGAATTATGCAAGAACTAAGTAAGTTTTCTGTATATTTCATAGCATCTTAGCCAAAAAGAAACTTTGGATTTACTATATCAAAATAGATAGGGTTGGAAGAGATCTGAACAGTCATCTCGTCCATCCCCATTGCCAAAGACAGCTCATACATTCCCAAAGGACAGTCATGACCTACTGCTTTAATAAAAAAAAAAAAAAAAAGAAAAAACCCCAGCATTTATTTTAAAATAGAAAATATGTATCTCAAGGGATTCAGTGCACTTTGGGAACATTCTTCAAAGAAAATAATGCATTCCCTTTAGACTCTGCATCATGAAACCAGTAGTCAGAAGGGAAAATTCTCTCTTGTAACATTCACTTAATTGCTGAACTTCATACCCCGAGTTCCTGGTGGACAGGAGCACTTGAAATGATTGACGAGGTCTATACATGTTCCTCCATTCTGGCAGGGCTGAAACTGGCATTCATCCACTTCATATTCACAGTTGACACCCTGGTATCCAGGCACACACTGCCAGTATAAAAGTAAGCGTGAATAATCTCCTAACAGATACATTAGTAAACATCTGAGAAAGGCTAACACAGACAAATTGAGCCCTCGGTGGGACAGATTATGACTGCCTCTAAGCTATATAACTGCAAGTGATGTCAAGGGCTGCACAGCCAGCCAGCTTAAGCACACAATTTGACCATGTGACTGACTACTCAACAGCACACTGCACGTTTGCATGAGTGTCTTTATTCCTGCAAAATACAGTGATCAAATCCTAACACCCTTCAGCATTGAGACTGGCTTCGTAGTTTTGACTTAAGGTTTACATAAAACTCATCCTGTCCTTCTGACCATGAGCTTCCAAGATGTTCTACCATTCTGAAAAGCTTAGGAAGGTTGATATACCATAATCTCATGGTCTACACTGCCTCTAAATCAGCTGTAGGAAACAGAAAGTAGTGGAAGGCATCTCCTACCCTGAGAGGCAAAGGATACTTTGACCATCCAATAGGGAGAATACAACATTTCTTTAATGCATTCTACAAATATTTTAACATAAACCACACCTCGTGAAAAAAAATTTTTTTCAAGAACTCCATCTCCAAAGAGGCAAGGAGTTCAAATGCCCATCAACCACACCTCCTTACAATCACACCTCTAATTCACTCCTAAAAGCCTCTCAGGAGCATTGCTTCTGCCACAGCTAAATTAAAAATTCTTTCCAGATGCAGGTTGTTTTTATCCCCTCTTTGAAGCTATTCTACCACTTGCATGTTTCTGATTTCTTTTGATTCCTTTGCATTACAATAGTCTAAATATTTAGAACTCTTCCTATGAAACCACCATGCCTTACCTCGCACTGGTATCCACCCAGGTGATCCCGGCAGGTAGCACCGTTCTGGCAGGGGCTGGAGTCACACTCATCCAGCTGCACCTCGCAGTAACTGCCCGTGTAACCCACCTGGCACTGACAGTGGTGCGTGTTTCCAACATTGAGGCAATGACCAGAGTGCTGGCACAACTGGTCCACTGTGACTCCTGAAACAAAATTTTGAAAAGTAAGCAATCACATAAGATACACTTGCCACCAGTGTTGGTGGCTCAGCCAGGAACGAATATGGCTAGACCCAGCAAATTGAAAAGTTGAAACTCAAAAACTGAGGAGTGGTTCTTTAAATTACAGCGGGTCAGAACCACAGCTGGCTTCCCAATGAAGTCACTGCTCTGTCCCCTTTGGATCACCAGCACCAACACTGGCACAAATTCTTTGTATTGCTGTATTATTTTACTGGCTGGTGAATACACATCTGAAGTACTACTGCTGCAGTACAAAGGTTCAGGGTACCCAGAATGTCTGCAAAAGATATGGAAGTTTGTCGCCCTTCTCCTTTGCCACTGAAGCTGCTTGTATGGATTTCCTGGACTCAAAATGGCATGATGATGCCCATCAGCCTGGGCTACAAGCCACCTTCCAGGAAGAAATTAGCATTAGACCCAAATATTTTACATGTATGCCATCTGAAGCAGGAAATGACTACTTTGGGGGGCCGTGGTATTACCTATAGCTAAATAGTGCACTTAATAGCTAGCATTCTCTGTGAAAATACTTACAAAGATCATAAATTACAAGATTCCTTTTTTGTACAAAGACAATATGTTTTAAACCTGGCCTGCCTGGGATTTAGGCATAAATAGCTTATCTGTTTTCCAAGAAGGCAGTCCATGTAAAACAGTATTACTGAAACTCTGAGACTTCATAAAATGTTTTAATTCTTCTTTTCTAATATATTTATAGTAGTAACTAGCTTCTTATGTCAGGGAGAATCCAGAAAGCCTTGACTCCCAAATGCAATCTTGCAGAGCTTTTCAGCTTAGAAGTGATCATGACGGACCACCTAGAGGAAAAGCTCTCTGGGATTTCCAATGTATGCTGTGTTCATAGGCATAGGGGGAAAGCAGGTGCAGATTAACGATGCATGGGGAAATGTTTTCAGTTAAAGCCCAGAGGATGCTTATTTACCCCGTTGTGAAGCTGCCACCTGACAAGAGACATTGGGCACATCGCAGTAAGCACCAGTCCAGCCAGATGGACAGATACATCGAGTCTGGGCTCCATTTTGGACGCACGTGCCTTTATTCTTACAGGGAGACTTGCTGCACAGATCCATAAGTGCCTGAAGAGAAAAAACCCAAACACAATATATGGCAAGTGCAGTAAGAAACACTACTCAGAGTACAAGTTCAAGAAGCAAAGAAAGGAAGCTCTGCAAAACTGGTTCCATGTGGCACTGGAAAGAAAGAGACGGTACTTCCCAAGTCTAAGCCAGGTGCTTCACTAACAATTTCAAGAGCTCATATGCCTCAGAAAGCGCAAATGTACAGAGAAGTAAACCCCAGATGGCAGCATCATTTCAAGAGTAAGCTGATCCTCACACCTTGCTATGCAGAGAGATCTCTGGCTGGCTGGGTTTGAGAAAATTCAGTTTTATCTCAGACTAGGCTTCTAGTTCCACATTAGAAGGAGGCTTCTAGCTACCAACAGTAATGGGTGCCCTTTCTTCTCTCAAACTCCCCTATGTTCACTGCTTTTTGAGCATGAGAGATATGTTCCACATTTTGATCTTTCCTCTTCCTTTTTGTCATTAGCTCACCATACCTGCTTTTGGCACCATTTGCTCTATTATGGCCTCTGAGTTTTCCCGTCTTCTGAAATTCAATGGAACCCCCCCAACTTTTTTCTGAACTGAAGATGGGCCAAAGCATACTGCTTTTCTTGATTTCTTATATCAAAAACCAGTTTCCAAACAAAGAGACTAAAACTCAGTAAACCATCATATGAAAGTGGAGCAATGGCCCAAAATAACTATCTGACCTAATATAAACCAGCCACTAACCATCAGTTCCTTTTTGAGTACTTAGTCTTCAAAGTACCACAGCTATTTGATTGATTTCAAACTGACTTGAGGGAAGGATGAGGTTTTTTTAAAGCGAGTAGTACTGAATTTTGGCTGTAAAATGCCATTTCAATTACAGAAAGTTCTGCTTTTCAGATGCAAACTGTCTGCTCACAAAGATTAAAGTAGAAAAATCTGTGCTTTCACAGGCAACCAAAAAGAAACTTGGAATTAGGTTTTATCACATGTAGTTGAGCATGAAGAAGAAAAACACTGAGCCTCTTGCTTCTGCATTTGTAATGAATAGTTGACTGTTTTACATGCAAATTCTATAACTTATGAATCATTGTCTGATTTTGCATTGCTTATTTAGCTTTGCTAATTAGGTCAAGCCAGTTTACCACTAAGACAAGAACCACAGCATAGCTGTAATCTGTAAATCTCTCCAATACAGCTTTGAATAGTGCTTATAAATTTAGAAAGTTCTGATTCCTTGTATAAAATGAGTAATATATTATGATCAAGCTTATCCAAACATAAAGCAGACTTTATGAGAATCCAAAATATTTAATTTTGGGACAGGAACATCAATCATTTTCTCAAGTAAAAACAAAGCAAACATTAACAGAAGAGGAACTACTGAACTTCACAGTTCTTTACGATCACTCTCAATGCTAATTCTCCCAATGAGGTTTAAGTGGTGTGCCCAGAATGCATAATCAGGGTGGCAGAGCGGTTGCTTTTTATATCACTTCATTACTTTGCATTCACTTCCTCCATTAGCAATACCTAGAAGCAGACCTGACAATTTAATGTCTAGCAACACACTTCTGGAAAAGCACCTCCCCCTCTGCCACTAAAATGCTTCTTCTAACACCCACTGCTTTACAAAGACACAGTGGCACAAAAGAAGACAGTTGCAAAATTCTTACAAAATTGCAGTGTTTTCCAGTAGTTTAAGAAATTCACAATATTTTTTTTTAAATGGAAGCACCCAGACTGCTTATGAAGGATGCCAATATAGTTTTTACAGTTCTAAAGCTAGAAATAGTCTCAAATCATTCTTGCTGTTTTGATAAACATAGAATAAAAAGAAAAAACTCTGATTTAAAAAATTAAACCAGCATTCTGTTTCCACTGCGATATTCAAGTTTGAAGTTTTTAATAGGTTCTAGTTAGTTATTTACAGTATGGGCTTGCAGCTCCCATGCTCAAGTGTGGAAAACTGTAAATTGCCTGAACTGAAGTTTGCAAGTAAGGCTAGAACTTTTTATTGAGGCTGTGGACAGGACAATCACGTCAGTTACTGCCCCAAAACATTTTCTGGCTTCTTATGGAGAAAAAATCTACAATCCACCCAGAATAGCGACATATCCCTGTAAAAAAATAAACCAGCTATATCAAGTTCCTGCTAATCAGACTGATATTCTGCTTTTTATTTTGTGGGGTTTTTTGCGTTTTTTAAATACAAGATTCTGCCGTCAATCAGGACAATTCTATGCTTCAAATGAAATGCAGCCATTTTCAAAGCTAACAGCTGGTTTTCATTTATGAAGAAAACTAATCTAGATAGTTCCAGTGACACCTGTCCTCATAAATAACCAAGCATTTTTCTCCTCGTTGCAAACCAACACTTTCAATTTCCAGAGTTTTCAACAGGGGCACCTGCTCTGACAGACAGAGGTGCTGGACGTATTTTTTCCCAGGGCTAAGGGGCCAGCCATATCTTACCAGAACTAAAGAAACAAGACCTCTGCCATGTTTGGTATCTCACATCTAACCCAGTCACTTCTGCTATTGGACAGTTCAAACAACAGTGCCCTGTGCAAAATGGGCAAGAAAATGTCACCCACCTGACAGTTCTTCCCAGTATAACCCAAAGGACATATACATCGGTATGTGCCTAAGCTGTCCACGCAAGAGCCTTTGTTCAGGCAAGGATGTGAATTGCACTCGTTAATTTCTGTGAGGCAGAACGGTCCTGTAAATCCCACTGGACACTGGCAAGTGAAAGAATTGATCCCATCCACACAAGTACCTCCATTGAAACAGGAGCTGCAAGAGAGTGAGAACAATGGTAAGCTGAGACAAAATGCAATTAGCCAAAATAGCAAGTAAACATTACTGAAATGAGAGAGAAAACCAGAGTATAGGATCTTCTGACCACTGGTAAGTTCCTGCTAAAGAAGCATAAATCAGATAACAGCAATTCAAGGGGACTTCAGCTCACCCTCCAGCTCGTTTTCTTTTACCTTGGCTGGTGAAGAAAGTAAAGCAGGGTTTCAATGAGTCATTAGTGATGGAGCTAACTTATTCAGTGAAATCTTCCCATCTTCAATGTGACCACAAACAGTACTGTAACCAGGTAGGCATGTGGCTTGCTCAAACGGATAAATTTTATACAGATTTTATTACAAATTACAGTTGTATTACAAATTATGAGAAACAAAACAATTTGCCTTTTTTTAAAAGCTTCAAAGGAGTCACAAGTATGCTTTCTCAAGGAAAAATTCATATAACATGCAAAACACAAGCATGTTCTTAATTGAAATTATGTGAAAGTATTGGTATTGCTAAATCCGTTCCTCCTCTTCTCATGAGAAACTTAAGTCCTTGATTTGTAAAACTACTCATATGTGCCCTGGTGGAATTGAGATCAAAGGAATTATCCCCCTTCCCCCAACCTTCTGATCATAAGAAATTCTGCCAGATTAGGTGTCCTATGGAGAAGTGACTGGGAAAGTTAGAAGTGATGCCTCATGCAAAATTGACTCCTTTTTCCTTTTAAAGAAATGCCTGCCAGGGAACTCCTGATCCTCTCAAAATAACCCCAGATCAGACTGAAGATAATCAGCTTGATAACGTACACAAAATGAATTCATACTTGTTATCTGTTTTGCACACTGTCAAAGGGCACTTCTATGAGAGAAGACACTGACTCAACTCCTTCAACTTCCAGTGCAAGTTTTAAGTATCTAAGTTCTGACTGTGATTACGGTAGACAGGTCAAAATTAACCTATTTATCTGAGGTGTTCCTCTGCCTTGTGGCCTGAATTCTGTTTTACAGGGAGCAGAAAATGCTCTTTACATTCATGGCAAAACAAGGAAGAGAAGACAGAGGAACTGTCAATCACTTGGCTTGTTTCACTGAAATCAGGTACCTATCTCCAAAAGAAGATGGCACTCTCTCACAGGCAGCTTCTCGCACAAGACATGGAAGAATTATTTGAACTGAATTCAAACTGGCCAACCATTATGGCACTCTTAAGTAGAGCTCGGTAAATTTTGGTTGAGGAGGTGTGACTGGTTTAGCTTGGCAGAGTGTTGAAAATTGCTACATCCTTCATTCATACCTGCAAGACTGGTTTCTGCCCTGCCTGATAACAACAAAACCAGGATGAACCTCAAGGAAGAACCAGGCTTCTGCTAAAACACCCAACATATTTCACTTGATTAAACAACTGTTGTGCAAATTAAACACACCCTCATCAGTGACACAATCCTGTTCTTAAGCAAAAGATATTAAAATACTTCCTCCCCCACAAATGCAATTTTATAAAAGATAAGAAAGGTAATTTCTTTGTGAGCAAAAATGCATGAGAATATCAAGAGCTTTGCATTTAGGTACCTTATTTGTTTCTGGTAACTAGAACCATCTCAAGCTTTATTAGAAATTGTTTCCATGTGAGAATCTGAAGTTACTGACATAAATCCTAAAAAAGCATAGAAGAAATACACTGGCAGCTGATAGATATACAAGGTTAACTTTCAAAGAGCTTTTAAAACTACGAAGTGAACCATTTATATAAGGACCAGCTGCTGAGCATTTTAACTCAGTTCCACACAGCCTCCCCTTAGAAAAACCTCAGGTTTTATCTCAACACTGCTAAATCACATCCAATTTGTGAGCATTAGAAGATCTCCGATGACTAAACCTTTCCAGTACAGAATTTGTGTAGTGTACCTCCTAGTTGCTTCTTCATATTATTTGCAGTCAATAACTCAATTCAGGGCTAATTTAATTTTCCTGACTTTCTGAGAGTTGGCCATTGCTTCCATTTTTGCAGCTTCTCTATTTCTCAACACAGTAACTGTTCATAATCAATCAATTATTTCCCCTCCCCATATGATGTCTTATAAAAATATGCATTATTTATGTTTTAGTAAGTTAGCATCTGTTATTGTCTTAATACTTGTTAAATGCTCGTATTCTTCCTATAATGGAACTAAGCTTTTAACTAGTTATGCAAACAGAAGACCAACTTTGACAGGGAACTGTCTTTCAACTGTTATCCTGCACAAGGTAAGCGAGTTTCCCTTCCATGAATCACAAGTATGTCTCAGTGACAAAAGGCAGGAAAACAGATACTCATCATTAAAAACTGTTTCTGAGTAGGACTGACTTCAAGCCACGAGCACACTTTCTGTGGCTCCTTAGTGCAGCAGCATAATGAAGTTATCTCACCTCTCAGTGCATTCATCGATGTTGTTCTCGCAGTTGGTTCCCTCAAACCCAGGCTGACACTTGCATGTGTAGCTGTTGACATAGTGGGTGCACGTGCCTCCATTCCTGCATGGTTCACTCAGACATTCATTGGTATCTGTTTGACATTTATCTCCATGAAATCCAGGTAGGCAGATGCATGAGAAAGAGTTTATCCCATCCACACATGAAGCTCCGTTTTGGCAGGGATCTATGATAGAAGCATTACAGCAAGTATTAAAATGGGTAACAATCAAAGGCCAGGTCTAGAGTAGTATCTTTTAGGAAAAAAGTATCGCAGAGCCCAGAGTGTGACAGACTACTGACAAGTTTTTCTGAGCCACTTTATGGAAGAGATAATTGCAAAGCATTATCAGTAACAAATTCACAAGAATGTATGGATCAAGACCAAGCCTCAAGGCCTATGGGTTTCTCTGCTGTGATTTGTTCAACCAAAACCAACAAAACCAGACCCAAATTCTCTTCGTTTAAAATTCAGACTCTGTTTTTTTTGACAAGTGCCTACTGATAAAGACAATACAAACAGCACAGCAACTGCTTCTTCCTTACCAAGTCTTATTCATAAGAGAACTCCACCCATTCTCTCTTTTCCAGACATTGCTCAACCACACAAGAAACCCTGTGTGATTAATTTTAAGCATGATAGGAGTCCAGTCACATTAAATGTGTATGTGTATATTAGTATATATATGAGCACTTGTGTGTTATTGAGCACTTAGCATTCTTCCCAGTATCAAAGGCTGATTGGGGAAAGGCTAGCAGAAAAACTCACAAACTCATACATGACCTTGGATTCCCCTCACCTCTGCATTTCTTGACATTTTCTTTACCCCTACCATGGTCTTGATACTTGTGTATCACCACTTTTTGGTCTAAGCCACCCCCTACTACAGTATTCCTTCTACTTCCATAGTACAATCTGTCTAAAGATCTCTTCTATTCAGTAGTTTCTTCCTGCTTTGCTCCTTCACTTCTGGATTTAAGACACACATTCCTCTGTTGGATACTGCCTCTGAAGCCACATTCTTTTTCTACTCTACATTCCCTAGACCAAAAGCCTACATATATGAAGGCAGGGAGGAAAATTGGGAGGGGGAGAGGAAAAGGGGAGATAAGAATGGGGATGAAAAAAAAGTTAGAGTGCAGGGGTTTTTTTTATCTATGACTATCTTTAAGTACTATTAAAATACAAACATGAAAATGCAAACAGATTCCACTAAAAATTTGCAGTTCAACATAAGTACAAGATCATTCTGTACACTGGTAAACAAAGAAAACATATGTGAAAGGTAATTAAAGCTCATTTATTGACTGAGAAATATGCTCACATGATAAAAATTTGTATTAGAAGAGACACACCTGCATCCATTTAAAGGTCATCTGACTACTGCAGAGAAAAAGCACATTCAAAGTGAGACCCCTGGCAGCTATAAAATGTGCCTATGGCAGCCAGCCATTTATGACTGAAGCCAAAAGCTGCACATTAATTTTCTCTGCCACACATTTACTGACAGAAAAAGGAGACTCGAGTATCAACTTTTCAATAAGTTCTTGTTGTTGGAGGGTTTGTTTGCTTCATAGATTAAAGACATTTGGCTCAAGCCATGGAAGGTTTTTGTTACGCTAAATGAAATCAGCTGTAGCAGTAATTTGAAATTCTTCAACCTCCTGGGTGTGCTGCCTAACAGACAACATGGGATGAATCTCACAGCTCTCAGAACACTTAGGAATAGAGAGAGATTTCCCAGCTGTTCTAGGGAGAAAGATGAACACTTGAAAAAACGTTTTTATCTTCAGACACCCATGTGAAAACTAACAGGACAAGCAATAATTTTGTTGGTTTTAGTAAGCAAAGCTCTGGGTCAATGCACAGTGACACTTTTTGTATTGTACCTGTTTGCTCAGAAAGAGGCAATCAAAAGCTTAGGCTGAGACAGATGTCTTAAAAGTTCTTTCAGCAGTGCTGCTTTGGGGTCTCCCACGGTAACTTTTGCTAATAGACTTGTTTGGATCCTTCTCTACAGCAGTCATAAATTTAATTTTTTTCAATATAAAACATAACTTTCTAAATTCATACCTAAAGTCTTTAAGACTTTGGTTTGGTTTTAAGCTATTCTAATAAAAAATAAAGGTTTGGGGGTTTTGTTTTTTTAAGGAGACAGCAACTAAAAAATTACAACATTGTAAACTCCTCCAAGGTTTGATGAAACACTTTTCAAATAGTAACAGATGAACATTTAAACACATGACACTTATTGGGAGACTCTGATTTTATGTGACGATACATGACACACACACACACACATACATATATATATATATATATATAAAAAAGAATAACTCCAGCAAGAAAAAAAAAGTTAACAGGTACTCAGTTTCCTTGGAAACATCAGTGTCAAGGACATGAAGTTAATGTTTGTTTTTTTGTAATTTAAACAATTTCAGTACTCATCAGTGCATGGGCTATCCTCCTGCAACTGCTACCTATTCTGGAACAGAGGCCCTTCCTGCTGCTTAATTTGTTTTCAAATATGGATTAACTGGAACAGCAACAGGACCCACTCTTTCCAGAAATTAATGTCAGACAGAGACATTTCAGGAAAGACTGCTATATGCCAGCTTCACACCACACCTCAATCATGCTTAATGCTGAAATACAGGTAAGCCCTGCAGTGTTACTTTAACTTCATGTATTAAAATTTCAGGCAAATATAATCCTTCATTTAACAGTGCTCCTTATTAAAATATGTAAACTCTAAGGACCTTTTCAAGTTAAGAATCTGGGAACAACTCCTGATATCAGTTAGAACACTGTAGTTCATTTCTAGCAGCTGAATGGGATAGATTTTGACTGCTTCAAATATGCAAGTCTTACAAAATTGAGGTTTGGTGTTTTCTCCTTTTGGTAAGAAATTATTAAAGAACTTTCAGTATCTGTCAAATAGCAGTCATGAATAGCACAGAAAATTTATTTCTATGAAAAACTGAAAGGACAATCTGCCGATACTCACTTGAAAGGCAGTCATCAATGTTACTGTCACAGTCTCCTCCAGTGAAGCCTGGCCGACATTCGCACAGGTAACTGCCTTGAATATTATGGCACAGAGCATGATTTTTGCAGGGCTTTGAGAGACATTCATCAATATCTACTGTACATCTCTCTCCTGAAACATGGAGAGTCCAGAAGTAAGACACCACATAAGGAAATGGTCAAAAGGCTCAATGCCAATACTGCTTACTGTTGAAAGTACAGTATGTTCCCCATCCACATTACCTTCCCAGCCAGGGGCACACTGACAGGTGTAGCCTTCAGAGTCAGGAGATTCTTGGCAAATGCCCGAGTTTTCACAAGGATCAGGGGAACAGGGAGCAACCACTACCTGGCAGTTCACACCTGGAGAGCAGAAGGGGAAAAACCAGGGGAGCATTCTGCTAAGAGCTTGGTGCTTCTTGGAAGAAGTAATAAAGAGATCGTAACTTGCATGACTATCCTACACAGCACTGGTCAGCATTTCTGTATTTGAAAAATCCCAGCAAAAGGAAAAGGAGATCAGAGCATTCCTCATGGGCTCAGTGGGTACAAGCAGACAGCAGCCATGGTAATTCCAAGTTTAATGCCCCTTCAATTTCCAGTGCGTTTATGTATCTAACTTTCTTACAAAGAAAATGCAAGCTGAGCTGCCACCAGGACATTTCTTAACAAGTCCAAACAAGGCTTATATATGGTCTTACTAATAATAGTCTACATGGTCTTACTAATAATAGTCTACATGAACTGACTTTAGCTGACATGAATTTAACTTCATACAACCATGGCATTTCCCTTCCTGATTCCTATTTCCATGAAGTTTAATAAAAAAATTAAAATGGCACTAAGGGTGCAATGAAGTGGAAAGGAAAAAGAGAAGAGAAACTTCTCTTTGAATTTTCACCTTTGAATCCTTTCCTACAGGTACATCTATATCCATTCAACAGATCCTCACAAGTTCCTCCGTTCTGGCATGGGTTTGATTTGCATTCGTTCCCTTCTGTTGAACAGTAATCTCCTATCCAGCCTGGATCACAGACACACTTGTACCTTTAAAGGCAAAAACAGAAGTAATTTTAGAGCATTCTGAAAAAACTCCTCTACCAGTTTCTCCTGCAGATTAGTTTTGGAGAGAATCAGAAGACTTCTCTTTAGGAGAGCCCTAGTTATGTTTAGATTGCTCACCTCAGCTGTATAGTTTTGAAAATACTGAAAATAAACCCTTAAAACCACACTTCCCTCTGTTATAGTTTTCACAAAGCGCTCAGTCAACCAGCAGTATGTTTCTGCTTTGATAAGACCATCTCAACATTTTTAAACAGACAGAAAAAAAAGATTAAAAAAAGTAGAGTGGAACAATAGGTTCCAAAGATAACTAGACTGTTTTAATACAAAGTAGTGGTTACAAATGAAAACAGCTGGCTGGGAGCAGGAGCAATCTATTCCATCATGTTTCAAAATCTGAAGTAGAGCAGCACTCCACCCATATGACGTAGAACCAAGGATTTGGTGAATCACCCTGGACTCAGGCCACACAGCACACACACTGGCCTCCCTCCCTGTCATGCAATCAAGACTTATTTTGACTGGCACCTAGCTTAAGGTGTACATGGGCAAAATATGAATGCTGGTGACAGATGATAGAAAAGATGAACCAAAGCATTTGTTTTCCAAGCTTACACAGAGGATTAATTAGCAATAAAGGCAGCCCTCTTTCCAGCTCCAGGAAAAGTGCTGAATCCTGCCCTACAGTTACCCGCAGCAGTAAATCACTTCTTGCCCAAGTGCTGACTCCACTTTCCAGAATGCAGCATACATCTGGGAGGCACTGCTATTCCACGTACAGTTGGGAAGTTTCACAAACACAAGCCTCACCTCCCCAAACCTGTGGACTCCACAGGCCCTGTGCTCATTACCAAAAAGAGGACTGATTCAGGGCTCCTGAAATCAGCATTTGGTCTTTCTGGACTGGAAGATTCAGGAGCAACTACTGTCATCAAAATAGCCAGAAAGAGCTTTCCTTTCTTCTCTCAGGCATGGAACAATGTAACTGAAGCTGACTAAATCTCAACCTTGGATAAATTGTTCTAAGTCAAATATCACTCTGTCTTCTAGTGTCAAAACTTGTCTGTCCGTTCCTTGAGAGTATTTGGGTAGCAAGTACAACACTAGCCAACAAAGATAGTCTTCATGCTCCACATTTTAGAGTTTGATGGAATAGATAGTTGCTGCTCCCCAGATTCAATTTTGAAACATTTCTTTACTTTATTACATTTCACTCTACTCACTTGAATTGCTAAACCCTCCCTTCAGATGGTGGCAGTCCACGCTGCGCTACATGCCCATGCAAAGACAGCACAGAATACAATGCAGAAAAGAAAAACCTATGTTGAAAGAGCATGGACTGCAGCTGGTGACTAAAGGTCTACATCTTACTGCGATTATGTCATAGGCAGCAGATAAATCTGGATCCTAATCTGAGAAATCAGAGAAAAATCAGAAACTTCAAATCAAGATGGAACTCCAGGCAAATCAAGGAAAAAACCCAGTATAGAAGGCAGCAGGTATGTTTAATGTTGACAGTAAGTACTTACCCACTGGTAATATGTGTGCAGTTGCCATGTACACAGGGATTACTAAGACAGCCATCTGCCTGAGACTGACAGTGAGGGTGATGGTAGCCTTCAGGACACACACACCGAAAACCATTGACTTCATTTATACATGTTCCACCATTATGACAGGGGCTGGATGTGCATTCATCAATGTCCACATTACAACGTGGGCCTAGGAAAAAAACCCAATACTTATTAAGTAATATTTCTTATAAGAACATTCGCTTTGCACGTCTGCAAGAACATACGTTGAGACACAACTCAGCAAAGCCAATGCAGCCAGACAGAGCTTGCATGCCTCCATGCTTTAACTGACGCCAAGAGAAGCATTTTTGAAAGATGCAGCACTTCTCTGTGCCTGGAAAACAGCACTTACACTCAACAAGTATTTACAAACCATTCAAGAATCTCAACAGAATTCCACTAAAAATCACCAGTTAATATTGATTAGGAAGGCAAAAAATCACTCAACTGTATCATGCTTGGAACAAACCTCTTGAGATCCATTTGTCATAGCCCTGCTCTTCTGCTTTGAAAGTACCTACCCTTTGAACAACCACTACTGCCATACTGTCTGCAGTAAATACAGTTCTTGTGGTTTATTGCAAAAGGGACTCTAAAAAACACCATTTCCTGTTTTGCCTGCCTCTGACTGCAAGATTCTTGAAGTAGTGACCATAAGATCTTGTGAAGCTGGAAAGCTAAACAAAGTGAACATTGCAGTAAGTTGAAAACATTTTTAATGTAAGGAAATGACAAAGTATGAGATGCAATGCAAGCCAGCTCTTAAAATACTGCAATATGCCAATTGATCATATTACTGAATTATTTTAACAGCATAATAGTAAGAAGTCCAGTAGGATAACAAACATGGTATGCCAGCAACAAAGAAGGCTGAAAGGCAAGAGTGATCAGGGTCATGTCTCTTCCTGTTCAGGAGACTAAAGAGTACAACCATGCCTGAGCCAAAGGAAGGAAGAAGCGTCAGAAGTTCAGAAAGACGCCAAGAGAAAAGCATAAGACACATGAAACCTCTTAGTGCTATTTCTAATGTGTTTCAGATCTATTTTAATTAGAATCATTCAGTAATAAACAGTAACAAACGTGATGAGAAAACTGTTATAAACAGTACCAACAGCCTTACAACAATTATTTTATGAGCATATTACCCTACATGGCTCAAAACATACTAGGTCCATTATAAACAGCCTTGAGATGTGCTTTAGTCATCAGAAATAGTCCTGGATGCAGATCTACACTTCTAAGCGTGGATCCAAAAGTGCCTAAAAGCTCTTTTTTTCAGCCCTACTTAGACTGTATTAGATAAGACTTTGTAATTTAAAAAGGAAACAGAACAGACCACACTATGAAAGAAAAGTACTGAAAAAAGCAGATTATTCAGTTGGAGACTTCAGAGTGGATAGCAGCTCATTAGAACATTGAGTTAATGCTTTGCTTTCACAGAATGAGAAATACTGTTCATGGTCAAAGCCCATGGTACTGTCTAATCAAACACCTCTTTATATTGTCCACAATCTCTCTGTCCCTGGAAAGAAGCTGTAAATAATAAACTGAAGTCACATGGGTTTATTTGTTATAAAACCAAGAACCATGAATTGTACATAATTACCTAACAAGAATGGCATTTCACAGCACATTTCACATTCTTCTGGTTGGTAGAACTTGCTGTAATGTAAGATGCTGAGATTCAAAGATTAGAAGGATTTACCGAGATACTAACCAAATCCTTGCAAGTCAGTATGCAAAGAACAGCTACCTGGATAACTATCTGCAAAACAACTCAAAGCTATCGGGTAACTGACTTTACCTGTAAATCCAGGTTTGCAAGCACAATTGTAGCGATTAATGCCATCAATACAGTCCCCGTGAATGCATGGGTTACTTGCACAGTCATCAAAGTTATTTTCACAGTTCACTCCTGGAAAAAAAGTCAGACAAATAAGGAGGCCAAATCTTACAAGGAAGACAACAAAACTACTTCCCAGAAACAGCCAAATTAAGAATCTCACCTGCTTCAAAGTTACACATACAATGGTGCAACTTAAACAGGTGATGATGCAGAAGCACTGTGAGACCAGGGAATGTCACCTCAGTCACTGGGTGCTGACTGAATATGACCCTAAATTTGTACTCAATGTTTAAACAAAAGAATAAACCATTTTGAACACTATGCCTATTTTTTTTCTGCATGCTTGAATTTTGGGAGTAAACAGGAGGTAAATTCTTCCAAGACAAGTTGCACTACCAATAAGGGTTAGGCAATTCACACAAACACACCAAAATTCAGCAAGGAAAAGTAATGTGAAAATATACTCTCATACCACAAGCTTATCTCTGTATGCAAATTTAGCGCACACCAGAAATAATTAAATGCTTTAATTATGTCAGAATCCAAGCTTTTCACTTGTGCTTTATGTACCTGAAGTGCCCAGCAAACAGTTGCACTGGTAGCCATTCACCAAATCAATGCAGCGCCCTTGATGGAGGCAAGGATTGCTGTGGCATTCATCTATCTGCTCACTGCATATGGCACCCATGTACCCAGGATTGCATATACACGTATATGAATCAATTCCATCTTGACATTCCCCATGGTGGCAAGGATCAGGATCACAGTTGTTGATATTTTCCTCACACAGAAGGCCAGTAAAACCTAAGGAAAAATGGTGAACAGGAGTAAATAAGAAGTTAACTGATGCTGCAGTGAATATAATGCAAACATAGAAAGAATTATATTAAGAATCAGTGAAGTGGCAGACAGCACAAAGGCATCTCAACTGGTGCCCATTTTCCAGCCCTGGAAAACAACACTCTTCCACTGCTCACAGCATTACAGAACAACATCTTGCATGGAGAATCCTGGCATTGGAAGTGGTTACCTTCAGTTTATTCAAAACAGTAGCAATGAGAGGAAACACGTAAATCTCCACGAGAAATACTTCCTTGCATCGGTATAAACTATCTGAAGGCACTCCCCTGCCATCATTTCTTCTACAGAATACCAGGGGGTGACTTTTTTAGAATGAGAAATTACTGCAAAGATGCTGCGGAGACCTTCCCAAGGGAACTCCTTTGGCTCATGTCAAAGCTTCTGCAGCTCTGCTTATTAAAGTTTCTTGCTCCTCTCATTGGAAAACCTTTCAGTAACTCCAATCAAGCACCAACTGCGAATTTCTGAAAGACTGCATGCAACCTCTTCAGTTAGGAGCAATGAAACAAGCAATTTGGCTTGTTTCATGCTGCTTCAGCTGGGAAACATCCTGAGCAACAGAGGAGGGCTGAATCTCTTCACCAGAAGGGCTAAAACAACGGTTCAGGAAGTTAAGAGCATCAAGCAACTCACTCAAAAGCCCCGTTTTCCATGATGGGGCAGAGCTATCTGAAATGAGGACAATTTAAAATAAATGGTTTTCAGAGATGAGGTTTTGGAGGAACAGCTCACACTGCCTGCTGGCAGCTGAAGATTAGGAAGGTAGGACTTCAAATTTCAGACACCAACTGGAGACTGATACAAACCAAGCTGCAGGGAATTTCAACAGCTGAAGAGTGATTCTCACCTGAGTATTATAAGTGGATAACAGGCTCCCCATTTTTCATACAGGTTTGTGGTTATTTCTCTGGTCAAACATACCAGGTGACGGCTAACATTTCCAAGTTCTGCGAACGTATGCATGGATGAATGGGTGTGGAAGTAGGTGGGGAGAGGGAAGGGAAGCTAGTTAGATGAATATAAAAAGATGTTAGGGAAGGAAGAAAAACAAACCCATAAGAGGACGAACAGTGGCAAAAAAAAAAAAAAAAAGGACAGAGGCAAAGAAAAGAGGAAAGACCTAAGACAACTCAAGAAAAGAAAAGCCATGATCTACCACTGGGAAGGAGAAGTGGAATAATGCCAGAAGGGAAAGAAAAGACAAAAAGCAAGCAGTAAATAGAGCTATCTGTACAGCATTTGGCCAAACATTTTGCAGTTTTCAATCACTTCGGCAGCTGGTGATTACCATTCATGGAACACATATCACTCATGAGATTAATAGAGCAAGAACATACTCAAACATTATTTTCCAGTAACTGACCTGCCCCAATGATGAATTCCGTATTTCAGTCTTATAGAAGGCTGTCAATATTAAATACAATACTTAGCATACATTTGTTCAAAACATTATTATTACCTTGCCTCCTACTGTAGCTCAACTGAACCACTTAATGATCAGATATAATTCTCAATCCCCTGACTGAACATACCTTACTGAGATATGATTCCCTATTTGCTGACAAGAGTTAGACTAGAAAAAACCCCACTTGAATACAGAACATAAGAACCCCTCAGACGGGACAGCAAAAAGCCCTAGTACAGTCCTCCTTCCGTTTTCAGCCAAAATACTAACCAAGGATTTTACTAAGAGCTGCTGCTTCAGTAACATACATTTGGTTGCTTTCAGACTGTTCCTTGAAAATGCTCCATACATCACGTGCCTTCACAGAAGCAGTAGTCTTTCCTCTCATCTGGGAAACGTACGATTTCTGTACTGAGGTGGTTCCAGAAGTTTAGTGCCCAAATTCAGAACACACTTTTCAAAGGCACAGCTCTCCATGCTGTGCTCCACCACACAACCCAAAACCCTCCTAGGCCCAACAAGCTCTGCACTCTTAGTGAATGAAAGCAACCAGACCACATACCAGTTTGAGAAAGACTTTCTAAGACAGTTTCCAAGTTTGGAGCAGATTTGAGCTTTTTATTCTTTTTGCAAGTGTCAGCTTATTCTGTCACATGCAGTAACCAAAGGAGAACTCTGACAACAATGATTATTCCTCTCCTGGTTAGAACTACCACGTTCCCCTACTTCCAACAAATTCATTGTTTCTTCAGGGACTTTGGGGAAGGGGAAGAGGGTATGCATGAAAAGACTGGGGAGGAATTTTTAGCCTAATCTCTGCTATATTCTGTACAGTACAGAATAAATAAGTTAAATTTACCCTAACAATTTGATTATTGGAATGATTCAAAATGAGAGAAATTGCACATAAGTTAGCCAATTTAACAGCACATTTCTAGGCCAAAAGTAGCTCCAGGACCTGCTCAGCCTCTTCCCTAATGGAAGAGCTAAAGCAAATGAATTCCACCCTGAATCAGCATCATGAGCAATGCATCGGGCACCATTAACTGAAAGCAACCAAAAGTTGTTCCTTACTGAGAATTAGAGTATAATAGCTCTGAACCCTCTTACTTGACCAGATGTAAAAATTAAGATAAAACATATTCTACATCACTCCTAGAGGTCTAAAGATAAGAAAATCCCATAATTAGACCTGATGCTTCTAAATGTGTAATTAGACAAGCAGTAAAGGAATTCAGCGCATTCACAAAAAACCACCTCAGTTCCATTCACAGCTCTGTCAAGATTTCTGTATGATGATTGACAAATCATTTTAACTACATTCCAGCAGGCAGCTACTGTGTGGTATTTCTTCCAGTGAACACAATTTTTACTGCATTTCAATCTTTCAATTCTGCCATAAAATAGTCTGACGCAACAGAAATCAGAATACACAGCAGTACTGCTCTGTCCATCTCTTGTTCTTCAACTGTATGCTATATAATCCGACTTAGAAGAAAGAAAGGTAAGCCACAGATAAAAGGCTTCACAATGCTGTTTTCCCACTCATGGATTCCATAGTCAATACAGGAGAAGCTGTCACCTTCTGGGAAGCAAGAGATGGGGCAGAAAGAGGGAAGCCAGAACTCCCATTAATTGTGAAGTTACTGCTGTCAGAAGTTAAAGGCTTTCTGTACTCACTCTTCTCTGCCACAAAGGACAGAAAAAGCTTCGCAACAAACAAGCAATTTTTCAGAGAAAGGAAGAAAGAATTCTGACACCTCTTTGACCACCCCTTTATGTATTTAGATTACATGTGATCTCCAGGTCCAGGGGCTCTGAATACAAGACTAACCTGTGGCACACTGGCACTCGTAGCCATTGGGATGGTCAATACATTTGGCTCCGTTGAGACACGGTGTGCTAGAGCAGTCATCTATATCAATCTGACATACGGCACCACTGAATCCTGAAAGGCAGAAAAAAAAGATGAAAATCCAGAGTAATTTGAAGTAGTTAATCTAAACAGCTGCACTGTCAGGAATTATTTATTAAAAAAATCCTTAAAACCACTCAAATGTAAGCTCAGTAAGTCTAAACTCAGTTGCATCATTAAGCACACACACCACACCCTGGGTGGATTGGTTCCTCATCCAAACTACCAGCCAAAACATAGTTTCTATGCTCCAGGTCAAAGGAGCCCCATCTTAAAAACTGAGATGGCCTAGTCAAACCGAAATAAAGCAGATGGAGTACAAATGGTGTCCACCACCAGACTGTACGCCTGCCTACAAAACTGAGAAGCCACCAGTAAAAGCTATCAAGAAATCAAAGCAAGTAACTTAAAATGAAATAATAATGCACACTTCACTGAAGCCTTCAGACTAGAATCACTACAGCAGTGTAGAATGTGGTACAATACAGCACTGCATCTTTCAGTACACTTCTTGAAATAGTTAATGAACTATCAACAGGTTATGTCAGATGATGGAGGACCTTAGGCACTTCAAGAAAAAATAAAAAAACCCAGAAATGTTTCTGGAGGAGTCAGAACATCATTAGTCAATAGAGGGGATGCAGAGGCGGCTTTTGTCAAGTATATTCTGAACTCAAAGCTTAACATTTTTGAAAAACAAATTACATTTATCCTATAGCTAACACTGATCCTTCTTTTCTAAAGTGGAGTCCTAACCCACCTCCCTCCTCATGCAAGCAACAAACTATACTGATGCAAAAATGGTTTCTACCTAAAGACCTCAGAAAAAGACAAAAAGCAAGCATGCAGAGGCTCAAATTTTTAAAATGTATTTAGAATTACTCATGTATATCTCTCACTGTGATATCCACAATAACAGAAGTCCAAGCTGCCAACTACCCTTTAAAATGAGACATCCAGCCGTTATGTTTCTCAACACTTACCCAGTTACAGGCACAATACTATTGCAACCAGTACATGTCTATTTTTATTTACCAAGGACTGCAACTCACTCATTCAAACAGGTGCTGCACTAATACAAACTCACAAGAAACATACAACCCACAATCTCTCACTGGTTATATATGCAGCTCTTGGTAAGGTGAAGCAGGAAAAATTTCCAGAAATAAGTACTTACCAGGAGGACAGACACAGAGGAAGCGGTTGACTTTATCAAGACACTCTCCATTGTTCACACAGGGATTACTTAGACACTCATCAATATCTTCTTCACAGTGAACACCTTTAAAACCTGTTTAAAAAAAAATTAAAAATATATGTGACTGAAGGCCTTGAAAGTGTAACTGCTTCTTATACCAGTGTTGAAAGTCTAAGCCTAGTTTCATTGCAAGTTTGCAGTTTGGATAGAACCTGTGAGGTAAGAAGATACATCAGAGGTTAAAAAGGGATGCTGAATGTCTGTTTTTCATCGTTTCTGAACGGGCTCACTTAATCAGCAGTAACAGGATAAGCTTGTGCTGAATTCACATCTTATGTTTTCTTCCACTTGAGGAGAAGGAGTTCTGTTTTAACACTCTGGGAGATAGCAATATACTTGGGTATGCAGTAATACAAGGTAAATGGTAAAGAAACAAACACAGCAGATAATTTTAGCTCAAGGTTTTTTAGTTAATGACAGAGTAAAAGAAAAACATTAAGAATGGTGGAATACTTGGGACTAGAGTTCTGCCTTTCAAAACAGATTAGATATTAATAAAAATTCATTCTAGTTTTCATGGTATCAGCTGATCACCTGCAGGGGTCACAATTCTTTCATTATACTACATCAGACTGTGCAACTGGCAACTTGTAACCTTTTCTTTTTTTACCACTTTCTATCAGAAAGCAAAATAGCAGACTACACAGAACGTTGGTATGCTGGACATGTAAATTTTACAAGCATGATTTCAATCAAACAACTTTTATTACAGTTATTTCCTCAGGTCAATGGAAGCTTGCATCATTTGGGTTATTTTAAGCACAGAAAATTAACAAACACTGTTATCCAGAAATCATCATATACATCTCACAAAACACAGTCACTCTTTTAAAGTTTGCACCTGCTTTGCTTTCACAAATGTGTTTCTGCACATGCACTTTACCAGGCATAGTAACAAATATGTTCACATATACTCCAGCTCAGAACACTAACTTCCTCTGCTGATGTAGAGGCTGGTTTCTTTCTCAGTCTTCCAATTGCTTTCTCCCTCCCCCACACAAATGCCAAGTCCTCCTGGCTGGTGCAGCCACAGCAGGCTCTCTCTCACCATTTCATTTAGCCTCACCCCTTTGCAATTTTGTGTTCCACCTCAGCAGAGCTGGCAACCCTCCCTGTGCTCTGCCTTCTGATTTTTTCCTTTGCTCAAAGCTCTGTCTTTGTCTGAAACTCCCCTCACCTGGCATACAGAGGCAAGTGAATCCCCCAATTTTATCCAGGCAGGTGGCATCGTTTTGGCATGGATTTGAATGGCATTCATTGATGTCCATTTCACAGCGAGGTCCTGTGTAGCCCTTCAAACACTCACAGTGGAAAGAGCCTTCTGTGTTTACGCATTTCCCAGCATGTTCACATGGATTGCTGTTTGCTGCAAGAAAAACATATATGTGTGTGTGTCAGAACCTCTCCCCAGAGCAGGAAAGCCACAGCATTCTTTATTAGTTATGGTCTTTTCCAGTGCATATTCCTTTCTGGCAAGTAATATGAGGGGAAAGACCATTCATCCTTCTGAGGAAAGGCTACTGTGAAGAAAACATGTGGCAGTTACTTGTCTGTCAGAAGCAAAAAGGAAGATTGCTGTCATTACTAATGGACCAAAGGAGAAACTCTGGTCTGTATTATGATGACAGTTCTTATAAGGAGAGTATCAACTAGCAGGGATTAGAGAATTAATGATGCTTTCAAGGCCTTAGCTCCAGATCATCTTTTACATTTACTTCACTCCTGAGGCTGACAAGATGCTGCCACAGCCACAAAACAACAAACTAGTCCTTTATGTGTTTTCAAAAAGGAATGGCACTCTTGTCCAAGGCAGACTGAGGAATGAAATTCAAAGAAGTGCTTTTATCCAGTACTTCCATGGGTGCTGGTACTACCTTCATGCACCACCCTCTAGAAGCATGAACTGACACTCACAAAACTGTAAGCAAATCTGTGAGTCCAGTTAATCCCCAAAAACAACACAACAGCATGGTATCAGAGAACTACAGCTTTGAAAGTCCATGTGGTCACCAGTCTTCGAAGGCACTCAAAAGATCCAGCCATATTCTGGCTGTCAAACAGCCCTGATGTGTTTCTACCAAGGCAGGAGCTGCAACAACTCTCACACAAACTGCGGCACTTTCATTGTACACTGCAGTTCTAAGGGTCAGCTTAATTATCACATCTATTTGCTTGCACTCCTCACACAACGCTAAAGCCCTCTTGCACAATGACAAATGGTTAAGCATCTCGCTGCTTTTCATATTCCACAGGCTCACAGTTCAAAAATGGACAGCTATTCTGACTCAGCCCTTTGCCCCAGGTCTCACAAAGATTTAAAACTCATCTAAGGACACTGAAATGGAATGGGGAGATCAAGAAGGAAGTTGCACTCACGTTGAGAAGCTATGACAAAATGTGTATTCTTGCCCCTCTGTTAGTTCATAAAGCAAATGACTCAACTCTGTGTTCACGTACTCACCCATTGCACACTCGTCCACATCCTCAGTGCAGTCTGCTCCCTTATGGCCTTGAGGACACGTACAGATATAGTGTCCATTCACAGGATTGGTATCACACAGAGCACCCTTCTGGCATGGATTGCTAACACATGCATCATCCAAGTGGCACAGAAGACCTAGAGAAGCAACCAAGTTTATTCAAAAAAGTGAGATACAGCAGTCAGGCTGTATGCTACACAACCAAATCCTCTGTCCTAACATTTCAAATAGACTCCCACAACCAGAAGCTTATAGGCTTCAACCTATAGACTAACACAGGGATTTCACCACACACTTACAAGACATTATATTTAAATATATATTCCGTGACTTCAGAGGTGTCTCCCGCACTTCTGAAGCAGAACAATGGCTTACCATTACCAAAATCTCCTTCTTGAAGTTAACTAACTCTTCTCTCTAGCCAGCATGATGATATTTCTGACAGCTGAAAACACAAGTGCATGAGAAGCTCACCTTCTTAATCTAGATATGATGATCACTTGTATTTCCAGGTGGTAGTTAGGAGATCTTCATATTTTCACCTACCCTACAACAGCCAATTTTCCACTATACCGGCAAGGGCATCCTCACTCACACAAAAAAAATCTAAATTTGTCTTCGAGACTTTTAAGTACAGAGTAAGTCGCCTTCGCGCAGAACTTCTCAGGCAAATCCAGATCCTGCTAAGTGCTAGAAAAAGATCTGCTTTCCTTGCAATCTAAACTGTCGTAAGTTTGTCTTCCAGCCTAATACAAATATATCTTTGTCCTGAGCTAGAGAGGTTTAAAAGGTCTTTGCTCATGGATACATACATTTCCTTTTGTTCTTCCTGGTTTGGTGACAAAGTGTTTAAAATAAACACACCACTTCAAGCAACTTTGGAAAGTATCCTCTATTAAGTGCCAGACCTATGCAAGTTTTCTGCCCTTACCTGCCTTTCCTTCTGGACAAATGCATGAAAAAGAAGCCACTCGATCAATGCAAGTAGATCCATTAGCACAGGAGGCAGTGAAGCAGTCATCAATATTCTTACTGCAGTCGTCCCCGCTCCAACCATTGACACAGACACAGGCATAGCCTCCATTGTGGTTGGTGCAGGTACCTCCATTCTGACAAGCGTTGGGCTGGAGCTGACATTCATCAACGTCTTCAGTGCAAAACTGGCCTGATGAAAGGCACAAGTTTAATAAAAGTTCAGACACAAGAAGATTCTTGCACAGATAACATAACCAAGGGAAGAGCTGTAGTCTAACTTCATTGCTACTTATTTCTAGGACGTTGTAGCCTGAGAACTTCCAACAACACTGGCATCAAATTAAGCAAAAGACAACTAGCATCTGTAAATGACCCCAGGTAGTTGCTGAACTGCAAGTAACTTTGGAATGGTGCAGTGTGAGAGCCAGCAGGCAGCCTGCAGTGTATGGAGATACATCTGCAGTGATGTGAGAAGCAGAAAGAATGAAGATCTGTCTGCAGAACAGCCAGAGGGACTAAGAAGGGAAAAGATAGCCTCACAAGAAAATCTCGGTCAAAGCAATGTCAACCGGGCAGCAGCAAAGTGACTCTTGCCAGCAGAGCCTAATTCATTCCTATATAACTATGCATTATTATGAAGAATAGAATTCTTGACACTCTTCTACCTAAAATACTCATTTTCCTACCTCCAGGTATTTCCCCAAACAACCACAAATAGTTGTGTTTCTTTGGTTGTTGATTTTTTTAGAGGCAATAAAATACTTTAATAAAATGCTTTAATGACTGGATATATTGAAGAGAACAAAACAAATGTACATTGTTTGAGTGAGTTTTAAGGAAAGGACCACTAGATCACTAGGTAGGAATCAGTTTCACAGGATGCTGAATTTCAGAGTCACATCTACAGAAAACTCTGCAATTCACCTTTACTAAAGTATTTATTTATCCAAATCCATCTTCCTTTGACAAGATCTAGAAAACCTACCACTTGCATCAATATTTTGTTTCAACACTTATTCATCTTCCCAATTAAAGTTGCACAGTTTAGTTTTACGCTGAAATTGTTTAGCTTAAATTTCAAGTCGTTCATTCTTGAGTTTCTTCAACAGATAAAACCTAATAGTTAAGCATCAGCTAAATTCTTCCCAGGCTGGCATATGGGTGTGTACGTGCAACCACAGAGTACTGGTCACAATCCACAGGCTTCTTTTTGATAAACTATTTCTCCCCTTTCTGTTACATTAAGAACTCTAGCACTGAAAGGTTGCGCTTTTTTTAAACTTCCTTATAACTTGCTTTTACCACCCTTCCTAAAACGTTGCTATAATGTACACAGCACCAAAAGACTGCCTTTTATCAGAGCATAAGATCATATTTGTTTAATGTGACCTTTTCCCACCCCCCTCCATTATCTCCCTCATTAGCTTGCAGCACCATTCCATTATTTGGGTCAAGACTCCTAAATAACTGTGTTGCTACTACCAAAATTCTCTCATTTGTCATCTCCAGCTACTATATCAGCTACATAGTTAAATTTGCCTGGAATTTCCCCTGTATTCCAAGAATAAGAAATTCAAGAGCAGGCCACAGATATTCCCTGCCAATTTGCCTGGGATCCTGTTTATTCAGGTTTGTCAATTTAAAAATACTCATTAGATGTTGCTTAACAGTCATCTTATTTATTAATGGGCCAGAAATTATGATGCAAGTGCCCATACTCACACCCTCCTCCAACAGACAGAACTGAAACATGTATTGTTGGCAGGAATTAACCATTTCCATCTACTATACTCGAATCATGATTTCTATTCGAAGCACTAAAAAAATCCTAGCCTTTGGACCTGTTAGCCTTGGATTTTTTCCCTTAGTGGTAAAGAAATAAATTATTATTAAAAAAGAAGTTGCACAACTGATTTTGTTCTGCACATGTATTCCTCCCTCCAGGAGGACTACTTTAAACCAAGGATTTTATCACTTGAAAAAACACAGTAAAATTTTAACAGTATTAATAATTACAATACAGTTTTCACAATTAATCCTCACTTGCCAGTTTACTTTGTAAAACAGTTGGGGGGAAATCTAACACTTCATATTGTTATCTGCAAAACATAGCTCTCTACATTATGAAAAAACAAACCCATGTATTTGTCATAATAGAAGATGTTTGTTCATTAGCTTTTGATACTGGCTTATCAGAAACCAAACTGAAAAAAGTCAGTTATCTCAGACTGGTTCCTAGCAGTCGTGCATATCTCTCAACTCAACACAATCGACTTCGTTCAGAAAAAAAATAATCAAGATGTTGTTTATTATAAAACTGATCTTCCTTTTTTTTATTGGAGGGGGCCCAACCCAGATCAAAAAAGGTACTCTCTGACGAACACTCATCTATAGGACAATCATTTTGCAGAAGCGTTCTTGCAGCATTTACATCCTCCTTTTGACTGCAGCCAATCTAAACACAGTATCACTAAAGCATTAAGAGTTTTCAGTGCTGAAGTTGCCACACCACTCCGTATTGTTACATCTCTCTCAAAATCATTTGCTTTGTGATGGGCTGAGAACTCCTAAAATACAACATTTTCTGAGAGTTTTTTAGTGGATTGGGGGTGGGGGAGGGTGTGCATGTTTGTAGTTTGGTTTGGGTTTTTTTAAAGCAAAGATGGGCAAAACTACTTCTTCATATTAACTCTCTGGGTTTATTTTTAACTTCCCATTTTAAGTGTCACTAGTAATATCAACACTTGGAATTTTTTTTTTTTTTCCTAGCAGTGATTCTCCACTTCTAGAAAGGACAGTACCAAGTGACATCACTGACATCCTTGCAACAACCCTAGGCAATATCCCACATTTCCATAGCCCTAATGTAAACTGAACTTTTAAAAGCTGTACCAATGTTTCTGTAAAAAAAAAGAAAAAAAGAGCTTAAACTTTTTTGAGCAATTCAACTGTATTTCAAGAACATACCATGTCTGAGGTCCTTAAATGTGATCTTCACTTAGCTTCTCTGATCTCTAATGCTCCTTTTGCAGCTACCAGACCACAGTCATATTTGTGTTTAATTACAAATATGAAATAAACAGAGATCTATGTAACAGTTTGTTTTATAAACAAAGGAAATTCAACTAGTATATTGAGGGGTGTAAATGAGCAATTAACTATTGCATTTTACTATTGAGTATTTTAATGAAAAAAACTTGTTCTTTATTGAAGTTATAACCAAAATCCAGACTCAACTTCTGGGCAAAAATATACAAACCAAAAGCAATATAAGGCAAGCAGAGCCTATCAATCCAACCACATTAATAATACTCGGTCTCATCGCCATCAGGCAGTGTAAGCATAACAGTTTTTGAAAGATTCTGTAACTCTGTTTTAATATACTACAAAGCCCAGACTTTGTATTTCTTAACTGGAGCTGGTGAACTGGCAAGAATGCAAAGCAATTTCTAATTAATTGAAAATGCTTGAGTCCTTATTACTGAAGTAGGGCTTGAATGGCTTGGAAGCGCATTCTGTAGCCTAAAGTCTTGAAGAGAGAAAAAGAAAGGGTTTTTAGATGGGTGGTTAGCTGGGGCTTGGGTATTTAGACATGCAAGGTTTGTTTTATGGTGGTTTTGAATCTTTAGGTGTTAACAACACGCCATTAATGGTCAATACTGTAATTCTTCCACACAGGTTTCTGGAAGGTGTTTTTTTTTGTTGTTGCTGCTGTTTGGTTGGTTATTTGGGGTTTTTTTCCCCAGAAACCAGCATGCATATTTGCAAATGACTTTCAAGGCTGCCCTCCCTCAAAGCATCATCATCACTTCATTCTTAGTGGAAGTGCAGGATGGCCACCACCCCTCATTCTCCCCAAATGGCTAATTTGCCCTCAGAGGTTTCAATGCCCTCTGCAAATGAGAAAAACAGACAAAAACTTTGGGCAGGTGCTGCAAAGAAAAGACTTGATCCTTCTGGCATTAGCAACCTAGGTCTTCAATGTACTGTCTGTCCTGGGAGCTTTCCTGAATAACTTTTTCATGATAGAGGCAGCAGTCTCTTTCAGTGTCAGACATAAAACAGGATTTAATTCTAAAACATCACAATGAATATTTTGTACAAGATTTCTCTGGCACATGAGTCAGGTAGATTTAAATCAAATGAGCCAAAAGATCTCTGAAACAGTTTACTTTAGGGATGTTTCTTTGACCTAATTGTAACTGAACCAAGTATCTTTATTTGTATCCATGTACTTCCTAAGCTTGTTTTCTGCTTTTGAACAGTTTTAGGAAGAATCAAGTGTTTCATTCTCAGAACTGAAATCCAACTTCCAAGTACAAACACCATCATGAATTGTATAGTACTACACATCTTCATAACCTAGTCCTTCTGAGTGCTGGAACAACTTTAGCTAAGTGTTAATTCATTTAGCTGTAATTTTCTGTAGGTATTTATTTTCTTGTGCTCTTTCTAGTTTCAGTTACATTTCTAAAAAACATAGTAAATATAGGGTAAACTAGTGAAGGTAAGCACACATACACTAACTGTGTAACAATATTTTAACAGAAATGTAGAAGCATACATACAAAAGCCAACAAGAAATGAAACACAAATTACTCTAAGCAGCTAATAAAAGTCTAACCTGACCTTGATATTTGCAGAGCCTGGGAAATCAGCAAAATGCCAACTCATGTTCTAAGCGACCTTGTACAAAGTAAACAGCTAGTCCATGTGGCATTTCAAAATTGAAAACCAGAAGTAGAAAAAGGGAACAGCCTTCAACTCTTAGCACTTTTTGCCCACTATGAAACTAAGTTACTTCCTGCATATTTCCCCTCTGAAAAGCCATATGGAGTAAGACAGACATGTTTGCTGCTTTGATTTCTCCCATTTTCAGGCCAACTGGAGCTGGACAGGAACTCCAGAAGCTTCTTTTTAGGCAGACACAGGATGAAGTGGTTCAAGATCCCTCAAGTAACTGTACCAGATTTTATCGATGAGAAACAGCCAGCCCCTTCTCCTAGAGGTCTTTATGTTAAAAAGAAAATAAAGCCTCGTTTGTAAAGGTAAAGCAGATAGCACATAAAATGACTACAATCATACACTGATAAAGTAGAGCATTAGCTTGAGCAAACAAGAAACCAAAAGAGTCACCCTAGGAAGCAACAGCAGGCACCTCCAAAAGCTGATACTACTGAACCATATAGGCTTTGCATAAACCCCAATTCCAACTGCATTTATCCTGCAGCTGAATGCAAGACCTTCAATCAGTTCAACCAGAGGTCTTCATCTTTGGCAGAGCAGACTTTCCATAAAGGAGAAAGTTTTCCTGGCGTCTTACAACTCTCCAGCAGGAAAGACTGCTGATGCACAGCTGGAATACCAGAGGCTAAAGCTCCTGAGAGGAGGTTTCACATGAAGTTTAAACACTAAAAACATTTGGTAGGACAAAGGATGCAAATACCTTCCGGTGCCTTGAAAAAAAATCAGTTTCTTGAAAACTGAGCTGGGAGGAGACAGCAATGTTCATCTCTCAAAATCACAACAGCACTGGACTCAGACCAAACTGCAAGTCAGAATATCTTAAAAGTATAATGATACTGGAAGGGAAAGATAATCCAGTGAGAATCACAAACTGGTCCTCAAGGTCCTAAGAGACTCACTGGAAGAGGAGCGTCAGGTTTCCAGCAGTTCTTATGCCCCCATCCTCTCAGTACCTCACCAGAAGTTTGTCACTTATCTCAGACTAGTGCTTCAGTATGCAGGGAATAGCTCACCAGCTCTCTTGAAAGGGCTGTCTGGGAAGCTATGAACCAGATCTGCACAGAAACTCTCAGAGTAATTTAATTCACAAAGTATTTCAAAGATTCCTGTATAGTTGTTAAACATGATCAGTGTAGCTAAGGAAAGTGTGGCTCATTAGAACTGTTTATATTTTTTTTCCAGGTTTCAAAGGACTCTAAGTAAGATGGTGAACAGCACCTTATCAAGACTCAAGAACTAGCTAAGAGATAAGAGACAGTATTTGTATAAATGACCAAATCTAACTGTGGCAGAAGGTTATCAGTACCACACTGCAAGGGACCATGCAGTCTCTTCCCCTCTCTAAGCACCTGTGTATATATTCAGGATGTTGGCTGGCAGACACCAGCTGGCTGGGGAAGGACATTTCTCTGTCCAGTTCTCTCTTGTAACACAAGGAAAATGTCTGCATTGACCATATAACCTGAAGCATGTTGTTCAGTCAGGTCAAAGCTCAGTTTCCTCAACTTATTACGTGAGTCTCTTCAGCAAATGGAAAAGTAAAGGAAAAACTGCATGGGACCACTGGGCCTCCTAGTAAAATGGTGTTTATGAAAAATACTTTAACTCCCATGTTTCTGAACTGAGTATTTGAAAAACACTCAGTTAATCTTTAAGTCGCAGAATGATCCATACTCCTTGAAAAAAATAAGTTACAATTAATGAATACATACAGACACTGGAGCATTTAATTAATGGCCTGGAAGGAGACAAACAGTAAGCAGCAATATCTTTAACAAAACAGCATTTATATTATCCAAGAGAAAGTCAGAGAATTTCAACCAAGCGAGGTTGCTGGGCATCGCAACAGCAGACAAGGCTTGATGCACAAATGCCAAATAAAATACAAAGGCAAACAGACTTGTTGCTGCAGAAGGTTTAGGTTAGGCACTCCTTGAGGAAACGCTTCAGCTTCTCTGGAAGAGTTCAGTGGGGACTTCTGCTCAATCACAGTTTTAATCAACAAAATAAACATCACTGACAAGACATTTGACTACAAGGAAGCATAACTAATGCAAACAGTTGTTCTTGTGTAATAGCAATGACACAGCCTCAGTCTGGAATATGTTTTGCAGTACTGAAGCCACCACCTCTGAATAAAGACACTGAAAAGGGGTGGAGTTCAGAGTCCAACAGACCAATGGAAAGAAGAATTTCATAAGAGACTTACAAAGCTATTGCTACCCACAAAGGCAGAAAGATAATAAAAAGTATAATACAACATTATTGCAGGGAACATACAGCACGTGGCAAAGTATACTAAAGAAAATATTTGATCATTTATGTAATTTGCTTTATTGACACAACATATCTCAAAGCAAAGAACTTCAAACTTCTCTGAAAGAGTCACCACTTTTATACAGACAATAACGTCCAGAGCATAAACAGGTAACACTGAAAGGTATCTGAAGTGTGATGTCCAGATCACATGGAAATTCCAGACTCTCCAAAGCAGCTGCCTCCACAGCTCCTTGCAGACAATCTGATGAATGCGACTGCTGTTTTCAGCTCCAAGGATGCCTTCAGACACACATACAGTTCAGTGGACTGCACTGTTTATATCTGCAAGAAGTGCCCCTCAGTTGCATGTGTGTTTAGTAACGGTCTTCCCCACTTAAGTATTACAGTAGTTTCCCTCCCCTCCCCCCAAAAAAAGACTGAAGCTAAATATTTTTTCCCTTTGCAGGAGTTTTCTCAAGAAGTGTACCACACCTTTCAGAGAAGCGTTCCTTCCCCAGGATAACACAGCACCTTGCTCCCATTTGAAATACAGAACTACAGAGCAGCAAAGAAGCAGCAGTCATTCCCAGACTTCAGGTATTGGGTTTTTGGTTTTGTCTTTAATAGATCTACTGTATCATGGGCAATGTCAAATGCCATCCAAGGTATGATAAAATTTAAGAGCTTAATACAGAATTTGAACAATTGAAGATGTAGCGAGCAGAGTAAACATCTGTGTTTATTTTAGGCTAATATGGTGGAGAAAAGAGTTTAATTTCATAACCACACTGGGAAGCATGTAGTGGAACTAATGGGCTTTTACAAGGGATTTTACAACCCCCAAAATACAAAACTCTGGGCTTTAAGAGACTTACGCACGCCCTGATCCATTAAATACTGCCCTAAATCACTCCCCACAGACTACTGGGTAGAGAGGGCAGTCCTGACAGAGCTCTTCAGAGGCAGTAATACAAATGAACAGAACCAAATTAATTAAAAATTATTAGTGATGCGCTAACAACAGACTGGTTTAATATGGCAGTGGTAGGTGAAATGGCTGCAGAGAACAGCAAGATAGAGAAGTAACAAAAGGAAATACACGTCACCAAGCTACTCTCCATCTTGCCCTTCTCTCCTCCTCTGGAAAATCCAGTGAATCAGGGAATACCTAACAAGTGAAAAGATCTGCCAGGCAAAAATGCAACAGCTGGAGCCAAAACTTACAATAAAAACTTCATATTCTCAAGCTATCTCAGCAATGCATCTTTAGTAATTATCCAAAGACAAATCACCTCATTCTAAGTACAAGGGAAGGGACAGAAACTGCCAGAAACAAGTCAGCTGCAGATAAAACAACTGTTACTTATTAGCCTGGTCTCACAGCACACATCCACTAACCCAGCCTCACCAGAGTGGTCTAGCCTATTTTGTTTTAGTGCCAAACACATGGAAGATGTACTGAAAACTTAAAAGACAGCTCCACAAGAGATTATTTGGCACATCTGATCACAAAGATTGAAAATTCCCAGCCTGGAAATTCACCAAAGGCACAAGGGAAGAGGCAGCAGCATGGTCTAAATTGGATGCTGTCTTCCTGTCATCGGATCAGTTGAGCTGTTAATACCTCAGGTGTTTTATTACAGCTACCTCTTAACCAAGGTTTGCTGTTGGGAAATGGAAAGCAGCATGAAACAAATGGCAGGTTGTGGTAGGTGTTCCAGAACCCATACTGGATAAGGTACTGACTGTGTATCTTTTAGTGCCTCATGAATCAATCTGCTCTGCACAACACTGAAATCAAGTATCACAAGAGAAACAAACAACATCTACGATAAAGTTTGTTGATGTCCGATACTTCAAATAATTTGTACATTCAAACTTAGAGCCGCCAGCTCCAGAGGCTGCCACATGCTCCCTGCTTCTTTTGTATGTGCCAGTTCAAACATGAAGGAAGAAAAAGAATCATAATCCCTCTTGGCCTCGTTCAGAGAGCTGTCTCTTGGAGATACTACTGTAGTGACAGCAAATCACCAGCCAACTTGTCAAGTTTGGCACAGACAGATCTCAGCCATTACCAAAGAGGCCACTATATTTTTTTAATAAAAGTCTGGAAAGACACCAGAAAGTCTACCATTGCTACACCACTGGGAAAGATGACTGTACTTCTTGCAGGAGTCTGACCCAGCCTCCCTGTGCTAATACAAAGGTGAAGACTGCTCTTTGCACGTTATGTATGCCCATGCCAACCAGAATCAGAAAAGAGTACAACCCTGACAGCATGCTCTGGCAGGTAATAATGCTCTATAAAACAGCAAATATTCCATCATTTAGGAGACTAGCATATTCAACATTTATGATCCATGTCAGAGATAGTTCCTCTACATTTCAAGCCTGTAAGTATTCCAAGCAAGGCAGTATTTTTTTCTGAACACTAAGTTAACATGACTTGTTACTGTATACTTTGTGATACAAAAACTGAAGAAAGTGGTATTTGGCAAAGAAAGTTTTAAAAAACAAAATACCAGAGCATAGAATCTTACATAAAAATGTTAAACATTAGCCTTTTGATGTTTATCCTCCCTTCTTAGCAAAGAAAAGTCACGTCTGCCCAGAGTTTAAGGCTGGGATTTTCAAAGAAAACCAAGGCAGGGAGCAAATATTACTCTAATTAAATAGGAATCGAACCCTTAACTCCCCTCTTTGAAAATTCCTGCCTAAAGCTCTGCAGAAAAAGTAACCCCTGTGCTAATGTTTAAGAGCAATATGACCAGACTAACAGCTATTTTAATTAAAAAGCACAGCCCTGCTGCCTGAAGAGCTTTTCTGCTCAAGACAAACATTTGCTTCTTAAGCTAGCTCCTAATACTGGAGTTATTTGGTGGAGTCAGCTGTTAGCACACTGTGCTTCCCTTGAGACAAAAGGTCGCCTAGATTTTAAAATATACAGTTCACTGGAGCCCCCTTTTCAGGGGAAAACAAAGCCTAAATAAATACAACTGCCATGGGAGCCTCGCCTTCCCAGCCACAGGGGTAGAAATAATGAAGGGAAGCAAGCAGGCCAAGACTGCAACTGAAGACTATAATGTAGGTCTTCTAAAACCCACTTGAGCGTGGACATAGTCTATCACCAAAATCCAGACTCATCCCACAACTCTTGATTCAGCACTTCAGGAGCAAACTGTGCAATGGACTTAAATCAATGGAGGATACAAATCTCAATCTCTGCTGTGCACCATCCCTGGAGGTGATTTGGGCCAAACAAATATTCATGATGATCCTCTGAAGCACTGCAAACTTTCTACAATGTGAACCAGGAGTTCTTCTCAGCCAAGAAAAACAAAATCATTTACAGCATTTCATATTGTTAATCACTTTAGTACCCAAATTCTCAAGTCATCTTTCTTGACACAAAGCTGCATAAATTAGATCAACAAAGTAAACAGGTGCACTTTAAACAAAGTCTTGTTTCTTTATATAAATTGTAGTCTGGAACAACTGAGCAGTCTAGAGTTCTCAGATAGTTTCACTGTGTCCTGTGGAAGGACACCCTAACTTTCCATGTGACTTTACAGCCCCAGACTCCCATCACTTTCTTGGCATCCACTCACTCATGAGACCACTCTGTGAATTTTAATTCCTGATCCCAGACAAAAAAAATAAAATTAAAAAAAACCCCAAATAATTAAAAAAAAAAAGGATATTTTTTTTTTTTTTACTAGATTAGTGAGTTAAAGTGGCACACTCCAATGTGTGGGGAGTCCCAGCACACTCCAGGGGAGCTGGCTGGGAGCAGGGAGAGAATGCAGACACCTTTTTCCTCAGACTGCAGTGACGTTTAAATGCTCACACTGCATCAGGCCGCTTTAACTGCTGCAGAACAGTAGCATAAAGGAGAGTCCTCACATAGCACAGACGTTAACCAGGATTTCTGGCTAATTTTAACTCTAACACTTAAAACACACCAAATTCTCTGGCCTGCCATGCACAGAGGAAGATACTTCCAATCTTTCACAAAAGCATCCTGATCCATTTTTAAGAAAATGTGAGCTTCACTACACATCTGCAACATTGTGCCTTGAAAGGAAACACTTGAAACACACATGGGTTCTGACAATGGATTTAACCTGGGATAAGATAAAGTCATCTTCAAACAAAAAAAGCAGTTGACATTCAGCAACAGGAAAGATCTGGGGCAGTTTCACCAAAACGCATCTAAGATTGTCTTGCCAGTTAGAAGTTTGAGGTTGACAATTACTATAACCATATGAAAGGAGAGAACTTTGAAGGTGAGAAAAACATTAGTGACAGCAGGAATTTCTTGTCATTGTTTCTGAAAGGCAAGACTTTATCTTTGCAGCAAAAGCAGCAAAATGAGAAAGAGAAGGCATACACTTCCAACAAAAAGAGAGCAGTGAGCTCTATTTGAGGAGTAGGAAATTAGACTGAAAGTAAACAATGTCTCAAAAGCTGGATTCTAGTAGCAAGTAGAAAAAATATTTTTAAAAAAATGTGTAGTTATGCAGTCCAGTCTGCCACCTGTCAGGGAATTACAAGAGGCAGATGGTTACCAAAAGGAATTGGGACAGATTCCGTTTCAGTAAAGGATGCTTCAATATTACTTTACACAAAACTATTCTTTGTCAGATGCAGTACAGCCTCTTGATTTTCTAGCAAGGAATGCGACTGGTTTCTCTACACCATGAAGCACAAACTATATTAACAAACATGTTAGATCATCATCCAAAGCACAAAGATTAAATAAAGACTTACACTGCAAACAGACCAATTTAAATTTCTCAAAGATTACTTGACAGCCAAGTATTTGAAAGAAGAGACTGCAGAACTGTTATGAAGACAGCATATCTACACTGTTAAGTATTTTCAGGAAATTTAACATCCTCTCATTTTTGGCTGATGTTTACTTAAAAACATGTGTATTTGGGCTTGCTTTTTTTTTTGTTGTTTTAAACAGCACATAATGTCCTCTAACCTCAAGGTCTCATTGGAAGCTTTTGACTTCCTGAAGCATTCACTCCCACAGTTCAACACTGCTGGGCTATAAGCATTTATCAGAACAGACTCTGAAAGAGTTGTTTGCTCAGCTCTCCTTTCTTCACTTACCTTAGAGATGATTTACAATGTTATAAACCATGTTTGTGCAAACGATAGACCTGCACTTATACAGTATTTCCTTATTGCTGAGTAACTCCTCTTTTGTAGTTTACTCCTGTTGGCATCAGCTGCAGTTTCATCTTGAAAAAAGTTCTCTCTCCAAACTATTCTAGCAGTCCTCCATCTACCTTCCCTATTTCGTGCTTTGCCTCAGTGTCACCCCTCATGTCTCCAAGCCGGACATGTACTGTTATCTTGCAACTTCTTGGTCTCTAACTGAAGATGCAGGAAAGGGATTGATGTCCGTTCAGACAAACAAGCTTCTTTTAAGGAAACGCTACTGAGATAACACAGCAGAGTCACTGCTGGGATGACCTGCAGGACCACATTAGAACAAGAGGCAAGACGTTTGTCCACTCGCTCCACAGGGCTGCATTCACTGTGGAGCTGGACAGGACTTTGGGGTGTCATGGGACATCATTTGCATGCACATTTATTGGGCAAAAGAGTACTACAGATACAACAAATGAGTTGTTAAAGGCCAGGTGGCCAAGCATATTGCACTGCAGAGGCTTTCAAGCAAAGCAACATAGAGAAGGCCCCAAACACAGTCCTCCATTGCCATCGTGAGCCTTTGGCCTGCAGAGACACTCAGACCAGCAGTTACACTGCAGCAGAATGGCTATCACCAAGGCATCCTGTGAGTGCACAGAGCTACTGCCCTACTACATGTGTCAAACATGCCAATACGAACATGCATACCTACTTCTGAAGTTACTGAAGTACACCAAAACTGGCACTGTTCATTTCAGACAAGAGAGTTCAGTTCGCCAGAGGCTCTAACATTCATTGTTCAAACAGCTAAGCTGCTGTTTCCTAAATGGTGAGACCAGTTTTAGTTGTAAACTGACCTGATTCTTGAAGTCCAGAAAGTCAATGGCCTTGAGAAGCCATCATCTAAAACCACTGCTGCACTGATAACCTTAACTTCACCATAAACAACGGGAATTCTCAGAAAGCCCATTCCATTAAATTGTTTTAGAAAGCCATGGGAACATAAGGTTTGGGGAGTTCTCTCTTTCCAGAATTTCATCTAAAGGAAGCATCCTCCATGAACACAAGGTTTTCTGGAGAGACTGTGCACATTGAAGAAAGATGGCACAAGACTAGGCTACAACACAGGTCTAACCATTTTTCCCAGTGCTAGTTAGTCAGTGACCATACAAGATTCAGAACCACCACAACTGTATTGCAAAGAATTTCAGTGGTTAATCGTAGAGATAATCTACCACAAAACCAAACCAAATCACAGCCTATTACCACCAAGGTCTCTTCCTTGCGAGGTGCAGAAATCATCTCTAGCTGACAGCAGTTATCCACCCAAATCCTGTAAACCAAGCTAAATTTACAACGCCTCTGCAAAGCAAAATAACCTGTTGTAGATTATATACTCACACTGTATGCACTCCTGATCCATCATATCCTCTATGCTTCAAGAATAAGCCTGAGATTAATTTACTACTGACAGACACTAGAAGCCATAACAAGGTTTATAATTTCTGTGGCATGGATCAAGATTTTAGGGGTCACTGAAGGGTTGCTGGCTCCACACGCAAGCTCTCTTCATGTTTTCCTTTGCAAGTTTCACTTTCTGCAGTCTTTAAGGACACAGACAGAGAAGCAGTATAGAAGCAAGGGTACTTGCTCATTGAGGGAAGGTCTCATTCTCATATTTACATCTAGTTTCAAAAATTTGTGCAAGCAGTGGTACATTTCACTCTTTTATGTGGTTTTAACTTTGTTTAAGAATATATAATTTTAAGTTAGTGAGGGTTCTTAACTGGCAGCCTCCTTTGCAGCTAATGACAACTAGTTTATAGTGAGAATGATACTCTCTGAGGAAAAAAGCTAGAACAACCCAAAACCTCTGATCTCTAGCAGTCAAACTCCTCACTGTCCATTTGTCTGAGTTACCAATCACTACAGATATTCTGGTTTTTAACGTAATGTTTTCTCGATACAGAGAAAAATATGCTAAAGGTTCTTCAGAATCTGAAGAGCTAGTTCAAGCTCAGTTCCAAAACAAGTATCCCAATTTACTTTATGAAAGAAAAAATGCAAATAGGGTATATACACCTCAGTTTTCCAGTTTTAGAGCTTTTTTTCTACCTATAATTTTGAAAGAAAGGCAAAATTATACTCAACCGAAAAAGTGTGCTAGCTAAGAATGACTGGTATGACTCAAAAAACCCCCATGCCAAAACTGGAGGTATTTGTTTATTTTTGAGGTTTGGAGACATTTTGTGACAAACGATGACACTGAATTTCCTGTAAGCTGCTTCCTTACATCACTCGTAACACTTTCTTGAAATTCACACTTTTTCCACCTACAGACTCAGAGTAAAGCAAACTCATTTCTGAAGCAAAAGTAGCTTTGCTAGTCAGAGAACTCCAGATAAATATCAGTCACAGCAGGAAAATAATAGTAGCAAAAACATAAGCTTCCCATACATAGATTTCTCTTTCCTCCCTTTCTCCCACCTATGCCTCCTTTCAGATTTGCCTGGTTCCTCAGCAGCATTACTATCATCTACATGAGGATCATTATCCCAGGTTAAAAATACTCCCAAATGTATCAGCAAAGCATGCACACACCTGTAATAACAAAGCCATGTTTTGTACTTTTGAAAAACACATATCCTCTTACAAAGTAATCCAGACAAGCAGAATTGCAGATCTGATAGCCACACTGCATTGTGGCTCAAGAATCATAGCACCTGTCTGCCAAACCCATGTGCATATAAACCTGTAATACTGCCTGGTGCAATGGGAAATAACCCTCCATTGCAGTGGCTTTGATGCAAACAATTTTAAGGGTTCCACTGACATCTGCTCCTGAGACTGCAAAACACAAGGCACACGTGAGCTGCATTCAGCCATATGCATCTCCAATTGTACACCAAGTGAAGGCCAGAAGTCCTGCATTTGTTTTCATAGTACATACCTGTCCATTGCGGTGGGCAGCGGCAATTGTACGTGTTCACACCGTCCACACATATACCCCCATTTTGGCAGTTGTGATTTGGGCAGTCGTCAACGTTGTGTCCACAGACCGTTCCCTCAAAACCTGGACAAAGCAGAAACACAGTAGATTGAAATAGGTTTCCAGACTCTTTTGAAGAGAATTCACCCTTCATGCAGCTTCCCCCCTTCTTTTTTTCTTAAACACTTGCCCTGTTAACCTAATCCTGATGAACTTTAGTGCAGCACCTGACCAGAGACTTTGTCAAGTGCCTGTGCTGATAGCATGCAGGTCAGATTACACAGTTAAAACACTACTAAAGTGGGTAGATGGCCCAGTATGTTTTCACAACCAAAAAGACAAAGGTATTTTTTTCTTTAAGTGACTAATGAGCACTGTTATTCAATGCAAACAAAGTGAAGACCAAGACATTTAGTTTATTATGAGGTAAGCTCACCACTGTTCACCAAGCAGCAGTTAGAGATCAGCCAGGACAAGTTTTTCCCATGGCAAAAAAGTGTCCAGCATCCACTCCAATACCTCAGCACAGTCCATATGCCTTGGCTATGTCAAAGAAAGATCTTCTATACTTTGAAAACAAGCTTCCAAATTCCTGATTTGGCCCTTTTCAGTGTTAGACAAATCAATCAATCAACAAATCAGTGTTTAAGTATTGCTTGGGTGGTGGCTAAGCCCTGACTGAATAGCAGAAGAAACCAGACACCCTTCTCCATTGAAAAAAATATCAAGGCTCCTAATGATCATAGCCACGCTGGCAAAATATCATTGCTAGATCTCCTCCTTTCAAATAAGGAGAAGTGGAGACATTAGGGAAGGGAGTCATCGATAATACATCTTCCCCTCGATTACCCCTGCTGATTTACTTCATGCTTCATTAAATAAACCTGCCATTTCTGCTGGATGAGAGTACTATTTATCAAAGCACAAGTGGATGCATGCTAATGTGGATGAAGTAAACGATTCCAGAACACACACGTTAATTTAAAACGTCAGCTCTGCCTCTTCCGCTGCTTTGGAATGTAATATTAACATGACACAGTCCTCATCAAAAATTATGCTTTAACCCCTCTACTTTTGATGCCCTGTTCCAGACACTTCCATAATGTCTGTGTCAATTCACACAGACCCTCCAAGCAGCATCTGGTCCAACAGAGATCGTGCTGTGTGGCAGATGAGACTGAGCCTGTAAAGCTCCGATGCAGCTTCTCCAGACTACTGCTACTTGCAAGAGACTTGAGATGCACTGAGATGCATTCCCACCTCTTGAACTTCTCCAATACTACAGGTTAAGAGTCAGAAGCAGAGTGCTGTTGCCACACTGTATCAAGTGTATTAGCATCCATCAGGAAGGAGGAACAGACCCAACATAAAAATAAATTAAAAAAAAAAAAAAAAAAAAAAGTTCCCACTGCTAACAGCAT
>NW_020799109.1:27603997-27614192 GCF_003259725.1 Athene cunicularia | reverse complement strand
AAATTTTTAAAAAAAAAAAAAAAAAAAAAAAGACCTGCAATATTACTCTCTCCCCTCAAAACCCTTCCCACCTTCATCCAAAGACCCTGCAAATTTCACAGCAGTAGGGAATTTAAAGTGGCCAAATGATTTTGAGTAATAATAAAAGCATGGAAATCATACCAATACTAAAACCTCCCCAAGCCATTGTACATTTTCACATTTTAAACAGCTATACTACCACCTAAAAGTTAGTCCTCAAGCATCTCATTCAAATGTAGAAAACCATTAATCCCACACTAAAAGCTGGAGGATACCACTAGTGACAGTAGCATAGAAACAAAAAAGAGCTTACAAAAAAAAAAAAAGGCAACGTAGTAAAAGGTTTGAGAGAAATGACACACAGCCAACTGTGCTCAGTCAAAAGACATCTCTGAGGGAAAGGGAATCAAGAAGGGTTGAAATGATGAAGATGACACTATTTTGACTGCATAGCTGAAAAACACACAAATTTCCTTTTTGGTAACTTCCCAACTCCCAAATTCTCTTTAAATTTGTCTTACTCTGAAGAACAACTTTGGCTTAGTTTCAGAACATCTAAGAGCTGTAAAGGCATGTTTTCTGCATCCTCTTCCAGTTCAGTTTACACTGCAATATTATAATCTGCTTAATTTGTAAATAAAACCATCCTAGTGAAGTTCAGCTTTCATTTCTAATATCAGTCCTTGAGAGTCATGGTTGTTTGTGCCAATGCACCTATGTCTGAGCACCACAAGCAGCAAGTTCCTGAGACACGTGAGTTTTTCTTATGCTAGGTCCCAGTATCTGATTTTGCACTTACATAACCTGACTCTTTTCCAGAAAGCCCAAGAGTTCATTGTTTTGATGTATTTGGACACCTGACACTGTTTCCTGTTTCCCCCCTGTGATGGGACTCATATGTTGTCCTTTACTTTCTCCCTCCAAGAGAACAGTTTGCAATTACATATCCTGACTTTTGCTCTGTATCTCCAAGCACATCAAACTAAGGAATGAGAACCTCAAGGGGAAAAGCGTTCCCACTGCTAACAGCATGTTGCTCCTCCTCTAGCGCACAGACAAAGGCAAGCAGATTAACATTACTCTTATGTCATCTGCAATCTCCACCCCATTCCAGAGCACCATATCCAATTCCATCCAAATCTTAATCCTTAGCCTTATTTTAACCTATAAATTACACCTCAGACTTTCTGCAGGACTAATTAGTTATGGGTACAGGAAATTACACCTGAAGAAAAACATCAAGTTATTGCCAAATTCAGGGCCTGCTGACAAAAAAAAAGTTAGGGATCTCAACACAGAGTGCCAAAACTGATTTGCATTATTTTAACACAGAAGGTTCTGGATACCAGGTGCCCAACAGCAGTTGCCTGCATACAACTCCTAACATTTCAACTTCCTGAAATCAACGTGAGCTGGGCTACTCCACCTAAGAGAGCCAGCTCACCAGGAGCAGAAGCACACACACCATCTGGTACCCCAAGACTGCTGCCATGCAGAACCTCACACCCCACAGGAAGCAGCTCATCTCTAAATCCCAGCAAGCAGGGTTTTCCCCACCACGGGAAATTCAGTATGTCCGTTAGACCCCATTCATGATGCTCACCACGCAACACTGTGACGCTCCACTATGAACCGGTGCAAGGCTACTTCCTCTTCCCAGGAAGTGTTCCAGCTCTCATAAACAGCCTGCTCCAGCCTGACAGATCGTTTCCTGAACAAGCTCTTGGAATTCCCTAGGGTCCTTATCTTAGTTAATGGGTAATTATTTTGATGGATAACAATGAATAATCACTTTCCCAGCTAAGAACTTCCTCTATTGACTTGTTTAACATTCCATTAAAGGTTAGTTGCCAAATGAACTCCTTTTTTGTCAAATATTTATAACTACAAGCTCATTCTTACATTTAAAGGAGTTGCTAATGCTTCAGGTTAAGTGAACTTCTTTCACAGAAGGTTGGGGTTTTTTTACTACAACTATCTGTTATGAATGACCTAACATACTCACTTGTCTACAGTCTTTTTACCTAAATCAAAGCTCAGAAGAAATATGGTTATGCTAGATGAATGGAAAATAAGTTACCTTTCATACAGATGCAATACTAACAGTATATATAACTCTTCACTTACACTTGCCACCAAACACTGACCTCTTCTAACACATGACTTCATGAATTACCTAATGCAAGATTTGTTTGTGTAAACACACAAATGAAATTGGAACCTGAGAATTTAAAATAGCAGCTTGATTAAACTGTGAGTAATCAGTACTTGTACTACTGTAGAAAAAACTGCTGTGATGTGTAACTCCAAGTTGTAGGCTTTTTCTGTATTTTCAAGCTCTCATTCTTGTGCATCTGTATTCACAAAAAATTAAATTCACTCAAAGAAGAAATTATCTATAGGAAACAAGAACTTATTTTGGGGCTAGTCCAGGAGTAACCCGATTATGCTTAAATTGCTGTTTGGGCACAACCAGTTTCTTCAAAGCAGTTTAACAGGTCACAAGATGCAAAATCATATCAAAAACCATTCCAGCAGTTCAAGATGTAACTACCTCCTGCCTCTAGGGCCATAACACTGAGCTATGGTAACATCTTAAGGCAGTCGAGAAGAAAGGGCTAGAGCAATTCCATTTATAGTCACAGTATCATCGGCACTGCTCCAATTCAGAGAAGGAGTCTAAAGAGGAATTTCTAGTTCGTGCTCTTGGCACTCTCTTCCAGATGAGCAGGCCCTGTTCACATCTTCCCTGGGTGTGACAGACCACCATTTCTCTTCTCTCTCTGTTGACCTTTCCTTCCCAGACAGAACCTTTTCCAGTATTTCAGAAATCTCACGCTGCATGCTTGACTGTAAGGGGGAAAAGAAATGGCTGGGTGCCTTGCCTTTATTGGAGTTTAATGTAAGCATTTTGGCCTCTCCAACCTCTCTTTGCTGCTTTTAAAGTGACTAGTTTCAAAAAAAAAAAAATCAAGCTAGCAAAAAACCATGGCCAACTTAAACAAATACAGGAAATACAGAAGTGAAGGCTCTCAAAGCCACATTAACTCACCCCCTCTATACCAGTTGTATAACAAGTCTAAAAAAGTAGCTAATAATCCAAAACGTGTGTGAGCAGTGTGGGTGTGTAACTGTTACTATAGTAATCTCATTTTCATTTCCTGACCATCACTTAGCCAGCCCACATGCTTGTCTAAAGGAAAATGTGCTCCTACCCAGTCTGGTGCCCTTGCAACAGTCATGAAATCAAACTGTTTTATCAGCTTCACAGGATCAATTCCTTCAAACTTCATCTTCCTCTTCCTCCCCACCACACTGCTTCTGCATGAGATCTTAAACTCCTTAAACTGACTAAACAGATCTAAGAAAATTCTGAATTTCTGATCAAGCCTGTTAATCCAGAGATACTCAGTTTACAACTTCTTTTTAAAACTATGCAAAGCAGAAGAGCAATAAATTCCCTGAGAGCAACTGTTAGTTAAGATAACAGCATTTTCAAAGAGCATGTATGTTGAAGCACTGTTTCTTCAAGCACAGTTAGAAAGGGTTGCTTTCACACAAAAATAAAGATGATACATCTTTCTATTTTAAGATTGACTTTCCTAGATTCTTCAAAGTCACATGCTTGCTCAGACAACCCAGAAAGTTGTGCAGGCACTACCTAAGGTTGGTGATGTATATTTAAGGTCATTTGAGCCAACGCTTCAATATAAAGGTCTCCAAAAGGATTTTTCACAAGTTCTAAATGCTCTTTCCACACATGTCTGTGACTCCAGGTGATCCTCATGAGAATGAGGATCACTACATCCATCCTAAACAGTATATGGCAGCTACAACTTTCACATAAATAACAGAGAAACATTTAAGGGAAGAGAGTTTACTTCTCTAGATTACTACACAGCAAGTATTCCCATGCCAAACTGCAATACACTTAAGTAGGAAGTCTAGTCAAAAGCATTTCCAAACAATCAGTTTCCCATGGAGTTGAATTACTCAGTAAAAAAATATCAACCTAAAAAACCCTGATATATGAAGACAACTAGTACTGCCCTGTGGTCAGTATGTCAAGTGGATGGGGAAGAGCAGGACAGGATGAGACTACCAGGGTCCCAAACAGGTGACATATGGTCACTTGTAGAGATGGGTCCCTTGGTGAAGGGGGCCCAGATTGACACATAAAACCAATACAGGCCATGGTCGTGAGTAAACACATCACCCCTGCTGTGGATGAACTCAGAGAAGCTGACAGCATCAGAAAAGAAGGAAGCATAATTTATCTGGAGGTATTATGGGACAAAGAGGGTGTGGTGAGTTGGAAATGATATCTTGTAAAATTTGGAAGAACTGAAGAAAAAAGGAAGGGAATAAAAAATAGCATATTTTAAGAATAAAGACTGAGAAGAAAAATATTCATCTTCATTTAAACATTCAAGTTAACTGTGGCCTTTACTGACACAAACCATGTATTTGTAGGCATTTATGTTCATGGAATCTGGCATTCCAGGTGGGCATTAGGAGATGCCGCCCTAATCTCCTTGAATCTACCTTCTAATTCTTGTCTGATTCTCTGCCTCTAACTGGCATCCAAAGAAACAGGTTGTTTCTAACCTTCTTCCCTTTTCTTCCCTTTCCACATTATGAAATCCTGACACTCAGAAATTAACGTCCTAGCAGAGCTTCCTCCCTTGCTGAGATTTTTCCCTTTAACCTTATATTACATGAGTATCACAAAAACTTCAAGAGAAGTTTTCAGAAAAATACTGACACGAATGCAGCAACAAGACTACAAAACCAAGCACTTTGAAGAAGCATCATTTACCTGGTAGACAGTTGCACTCAAAGGCAAAGTCACTCGTTTGATGACAAGTTCCTCCATTCATACAGGGTGATGGGGAACACGGCACATATACACTTTCACAGCGATGCCCTGTATAGCCTGGTTTGCACTGGCATCGATATGAACCAGGCAAATTGATACAGGTCCCACCATGGTGACAAAGGCCTGGTGTTGCACATTCATTTACATCTATCTCACACTTCTGGCCAGTGTAGCCAGACAGACAGATGCAGGAGAACTTATTTCCAGATACAGTACATGTACTTCCGTTGGCACAAGGCTGAGATGTGCAGGCATCAATCCACTGGCAATCCTTTCCTGTAGGATCAAGACAGAGCACTCCATAAATAAGAAGTTATTTCTTTGGAAAATAGTATTTCCTTCATGCTACCTCAAAATGATTGGTGTACTAAATCTTAAAAATTACAGGAAAATTTATGTCTGCATTTTACAACATTATATTTGAAACAAAAAATAAATTTGTGATTATGGTACAAAGTCATTTTATTTACAGGGTAGCAACAAGATACAAAATGCCATGATCTATAAAAATAACCCACGACACCTGAAATCATACTATACACTGACAGTCACTCTTCTTCTATGTCTCCTTCAAGAATGAAAGGGGGGAGTTTCTATGTTTCCCGGCATGCACCAAATTATAGATTTCCCATAAGAAAGATTTTGCTGGCCAAGTTTACTTCACTTTTTCTAGAAGGTACACTCTGAAGTCAAAGCATAACAGCCGCTCCAGAGTAGCTTCTGCACTCAGTTTTCCCACGTGGACAACCCCACAAGATCTAAATGTCTTTCTGCTTACGTGTAAAGGGTAGGGAGTTTGATTCCCTACCGCCCTTTGCTTTTTTTGGTCATGAAGTCATTCAGACTTCTCATTTCCTGTGCTGGAGCTAGTAAATTTGAGAGTGTATTATGACTGCCCCCGAATATTCCAGGATGAAGTAATTCACAAAGGAGGGAGTCTAGAGGTACAAACACAGAACCCCACCTGTGTAACCTGGAGGACAGACACACTCGTAGGTTTCCTGGCTGTGAGGATGACAAGTTCCTCCATTCAGGCAGGGCTGGGACACATAGCAGAGGTGCGATTCAGAGTACTGACAATCCTCTCCTGTGAAGCCTGGAGCACATTTGCAGGTAGCCTTTCCTATGAGAGATGTAGTTTCACAAGTTCCCCCGTTCTTACAGGTATTGCTTTCGCAGGGATTTCTGTACTGACAGTAGTCTCCAAGAAATCCTTCTCGACACCTGCAACAGAGAAGAAGTTACTTGTGGCACATTCACCCAAACCCTTGCTGTCCTGGGAAGATACCAGGAACACAGCCCCATGATCACCAAAAATCTTGCAGTTTGCCATAATTAACGGTAGCACTAACAGACCTAAATGCTATAGATGACATAGATGTAACAGTGCCTTCCTCTGGGATTGTCCCAAATGAGACCATTGAAAACAATTTCAAATTGTGAAATCACTCATTACAAAATAAATAAATAAATACTGCATACGTAGTTACACCAAATACAAAAACTTATTCTTGCTCTTCCCTTCAAAACTTCAGTAAAAGCCTAAGCATTAAAGAACTGCTGAGTAACAACTAATTCCTTGCACCTACTCACATTCTAATAAGCATCCTTTTTCAGAAGGAAATCAAGCAGTTTCAGTAATATATATAGTAACACCACCAGGTATTAGTCATCTTCCAAAATATTTATAAACCTTGTACAAATGCAGTGTCTGAGGGCCTGAAGATCTATAGCAGATCTTTCTCCACAGCACTCCCATGGGACAGGAATATACTGTTATCCTCATGTTGATAAGTGCATCTGGGACTGTGACATGCTGAAGTCTGCACTCAGCTAGCAACACAAGCACTGAAGTCAGGTCTCCCACGCCCCTAGCTAGCACCCTAACGGCAAGGTCATTGTTCCTCTGTCTCCCACAGAAAAACGAGTACACACACACAATGTACAACTAGGGTAATATTTTATACAAAGATCTGTGATTGCAGAATAATTGCAGTTATTTCTCTCTAACCTAAACTTATGTCAATACAGTCTGACTACACTTGTCAGTTGTAATCCATCTTTTAACTGGCCTTTGTACCACAAATTTTCCATTTAACTTCCAGCAATATAGGACCCAGGCAAACAAGCCTGCAAACTCCACCTTCTTGGTGAGTATACGCTGGATAAAAATGACACCTAACATACAGAACAGGACTATCCACTTGCAGTTTTTTCTACAGTGCACAGCTGCATGCTTTAATTGGTAAGTAACCCATGATACACACAGCCTGAGAGAATATGTATTTCACTGCAAAAAATTCAGAGATGAACATCAGATACGCTTTGTTCCAGAACAGGATAGGTGTAATTATTAAATCAATTAATTACTCAAATCCAAAGGGAGAAGATTCCAAATGCTCAAGAAACACACAAAGTCTCTAGTTAGCCCCCAGACAATAATGTAACAGTAAAGAGATGGCCTTTTCCTTAGGCACTTAAAAACATATGGTGGATTGAAAAAGACACCCCACACACTTAAGTGGATAGGCCTTAAAATTCAGTTTAAAATTAAAGAATGGTCATGATGCTGTAATACTATGGGGATCTACCTCTGTTCCTATGCTATTTCAACAATTCTATCAATGAATAACAACATAAAACATCCAACACGAGTCAAACATGTAGGTAAGAGAGAAGACAAGTTCCTTAGAGTAGTAACACAAGCTGCTTAACAAGGCAGTCAGCACAGAAAGTGTACTGTGATATCATACATCTAGAAACAAAACCTATACAGCATCGTCCCCAAAACAGAGGGCTGATCTGAGAAAGACTTGCTCTGGGGGTTCCTAAGTGTCAGCTGAACATGAATTCCTAGAGTGACAGTCTGGCCAGGAATACTTTAGATATACAAACAGCAAATATCAAGTAGGAGTAAATGAGATTATGCTACACCCGATACTTGCATGGCACAACCCTTACCAGACCATTACATCAGTTCTGGTGTCTGCTCTTTAAGAAGGAAGAGCTGAAAGAAGTTCAAAGAAGCCAACAGTAATGATTAATAGAGAACTCTTGACACAATGAAAAGCTCAGGTGGCTCAGTATATTTATCAAAGGGAAAAGGGAAAGAGACAGTTAATCAAAAGCTCCAAGTATCCCCAAAGAAACTCAGGTTTAAACAATAATTCCCAGTCTAGAAGGTACAGGTATAACAGAACTGATTAGTTCAGAGTTCTAGCTAGATAAATTCAAATTAGAAATAGCTTTATCCTCAGACAGACTTACACACAGTCTCTCAGTAGTGGAGAGAAACAACTGGAACAACGCATTTAAGGCTGCAGTGGAATTTCTCCATCACTCATGCTTGTTTAAAAGAACACCAGGATTGGCTGTTTTAGAAATAGTATGCACGCTAGTTCAAACACAGCTATTCAGAGAGGTTATTATCCGAGTTACGCAAGGGGTCATTACTAGATGACCACAACTGTTTTTTCTCATGTTAAAATTTATTAACTAGACTTAGCTATATGTCTAAAGTAAGAAAGTCATATAATAGATGTGCATAATTGTAATTTACCATTCCCTACACCCAAATTAGGCTTCTTTCACCATACCTTAATACTTTCAACTTTGCACCCAAGAACAGACATGAAAAGATTTTTTTGAAGGGCAAGGCAGGATAATAAAGTTACAAAAATCAAATCCTGAGACAATACCATTTGCAGAATTATCCTCTGCCTCTTGTGCCATCCTCAGTATAACAGCTGAAGGCTATCGGTCAGTGTGAGCTGCTGCTACATCACGTAAGAGGCAATCTTCAGGTATTCTGGGTCTAAACCACAGTAGTTTTATAGGCTTCCTTCAACACCCCAGATCCCTCCTCAATACGTGTTAGAAATCAGTCCAAACGCCAGCAGGCTACAGCATGGCTTTGCAGGAGCTTGATCACATAAAAATCTGGCACCCAGCAAAGACAGCTGTGCCAGAAGCTGGAGGACTGCTTGACTCCCACAGCATTCAAGCCTGCACATGGTGCTCTGGCTAGCTCTGCTCAGAGACCGTCTGGATAACTTAAATCATGTTTCTGGACATACATATGCAGCCGATGAATTTGTAAAGTCAAATTCAACTTCAGTCCCAGAAGTCTTACAAGATTTCATTATAGGGATTTCTCCTGGTTTCACCACCACCAGTGATGGGGAGCTCTGGGTAGCTGTCTTCAGTGTCAGCAATACACCAAGCTCCTCAGAGTAACAGCAGTGGGCACAGACCATACACTTGTAGCTCTCTATCATGAAAGAAAGAGCAGTAAACCAGAACTTGACCAAACCTTACCTAGGGTATCTCATCAGGTAAACAAGGGGTCCTCCAACACCATCCACTCCTCACAAAATAAACCAAAACACACCTAAAAGGTTAAGTCCTCAAGTGCTTTTTCATTGAAAGGCTGTAAAATGAACTAGAAAGTCTAGAGGAACATCTCATGTTTTGTCCACAAGCATATAAGCCACCAAAAACCACCTCTCTCCCACTCACCCAACACTCAGGGATACTGGAAAAGTACATTTAACTGTGCCCCTAGGTAACAGGGAGGAAGGAGCCTAAACACTGATTAAGAGTATTGCTGGTATGATTTTAAAGGAAAGCTGAGACCTGCGCTCTAAGACGACCCTCAACCACCACCCACAAATGGCCCAGCATTTTGTACACAAATGTTCTGGTACAAAGTTGAAGAGCGCTCCAAGACCAGGCTTGTTCTGGTATCTTCTGAAGCTAATCAGAAAAACATGGGGGAGCACTCCAGCAGGGAACAGCAAAAGCTCTTTTAACTTTAGCTCTTTATATCCGGAAGGACAAAAGCCTTATAGAATATGCCAAAGGGAACGTGCCTGCCTGTGGAAAGATGGTAGGGCAGGTACACACAGCCCTTGTACCCACCATTTTGTTCTCCTCCTAGAGAAGCTCTTGGTCACACACTTATGCAATTTTCCCCTCAAAGCAATTCACTGCAATCCTTTTTGAATGTTAAAGAACAAAAAACCTACAGTGCAGATTTTCAATCATGTCTCCTGTCATCAACATTTCTAGGCACAAATACTAGTAATCTAGTTCTAAATGTTGGTGTAGACAAAACTGCAAATATTTGCCCCTGATTCATGTTGGGCACCGCATTGTTTCTCTAAAAATAGAGGCAAACACTGAAAAAGCGGGGTCTAAGTCCAGACTTCTCTAAAGTATATGATTATCCTCAACAGCAACTCCAGTTTCCCACCACTCTGGCTCTGCTCTCATCGCAACCTACTCTTTCAAGTT
>NW_020799109.1:27588409-27603947 GCF_003259725.1 Athene cunicularia | reverse complement strand
AAAAAAAAAAAAGAGCCACTTGTCTACAGAGCAGCTTAAAATTGTAGCAGCTTGTGTCAGCTCTAAATGACATGCTCAGAACAGGAAACCAAATCTTTTCCAAATAAAAGCCACTGTTTCTCCTCAGTTTTCCATCTAACACAGAAACAGGAAGATGAAGTTTATTCTGGCACTTTCTGGAAGCACATGAGGTCTCTTAACCTACTTCAACAGGAATTTAATCTTTTAAGAACAAATTTCACATACAACTTAATTCAAATCATGATTTCTGAAAGCTAGAGATTTTGAAATGGGAAAATGTCCTGTGGGCTGCATCAGCTATGCAGCTGCTTCTAATTAAAGCTTCTCCTTTACTCTCTCTGGGCTACTTTCCAGCACAAATACTTTAGTCAGAGCTCAGCCCTTTTTTTTCCTCCTCCTTTTCAACTCCAGCCTGCATTTGCCTTAGCCCAGGCTCTCATGGAGCTAAACAAGCGACATAAAAACAAAATGAAGGTATTTATCCAAATTTGAAGTATCCACAAATCCACAGAGCTGCGTTCAGTCTAACAACCTAACTCTACAAAGTGAAAGTATAAGACTCACAAAAGCTGCATTTTTGGCCCTTCTGCCACAAAACTACATTGACGTTACCTCCCAATACTTAGTTCTCTTTTGCTTTCAAAAAACTTCTGGAAAATATGTCTGGTCTGCTGGAAAAGCCTCATCTGCTGTACTCTATTTTCTTGGGCACATTCACAGGACAGCCTCTTCAAATGCACCTTATAGACTGTTTTAACCAGTCTTCCAGATGTTTGATTTTCATGAGAGTTTCCTATTCAGGCCTAGTTATATCATCTGGAGATGCACAGAAGGAAGCAGATGGTTTTAATTTAAAACGCTAAGGGAAGAATTTCCTAGTCGTCTTGCTTCTCCCCCCCCTCACCCAACACTCTGTTCACTCTGATGGGGGGGGGGGGGGGCGGGACGGGACAACGGACCGGACGCAGTTTGATGACTAATGTGAGAAGGGTCTCAGCTATTCTGCTAGAGATTTTAACCAGGCTTCTCTCTGGCTCCTGGGTTCTGACTCCCACACCTACACCTTCTCTCAGGAGGGAGAACAGGATTCTCTGGTTAGCTTTACAAACGCTCCTTCCCATGTCTCAAGGCTCCCATTTATGCGTCATACTTTGAATGCAAACTATGGGATGGGACAGCCTCTCTGCTGTGTGTTTAAAGCAGTACACAGCTATTGTTTCTAGACCACAGAAAGTGCTTCCACAGCGTACCGCTCCCCAGTATACCAAGGAGTAACAGCAACTTAAGTCTGAATAGGCAAGGTTTTGTGCAGCTTTTTCTGATCATCGGAGCTCTGAACAGCTTTTGGTCTGCACAGGTAAATCACGATAGAGAATTCTGCTTGAGTGACTCGTATCACCACTGTTCCCAGAGTTGAAGCTCAAAGTGTATGTACTGACCCCTTTTTCCTCTGCCCTGGTCTCCAGGGTCTCCTTTAACTTCTGAAAGGAGACAGAAAGAAACAGGAAAGGGCAGCCCATTCTCAGAAAGGAAAAACTTTTCAACTTTTGCCTTTATCCTCTTCTGGAAAAACTTTCAGACCTCATCCTGCTACAGGGTCTCCTATGGATATTCCCCATTCACTGGTCTAGGAGTGATTAGTCTCTTGAGACAGATACTGACAAGATATCTGCTGCAGGCTCAGAAGCAGTTCTGCAGTCTAGGATCTTGCCTTCAGCCCCAGAAGTCCTCTAAAATCTGAGTTAAAATTAATTTATAAAGATCTAGCTGAAAAGAAAGGTAGGTCAAAAACCTTGCAAGAGGTTTGGAGTTACTGGGGGTTAGATTTGGGATAGAAGCTCCTTACAGCCATGCTGTTGCTGCTTTTGAGTTCAGCATGCTTTGAGGTCCTCCTGTTGCCATCCTGCAGCTATAAGGTAAAAACCGTATCATGCAGTGTAGAAACATGCACCAGGTGAGAAAAACACTGCTCACTGGAGAGGCACAGAAGCAGAGAAAGCTGCACAGATCCTGTCAGCTTTGGGTATGAAAGGATGTGCTGAAAGAGACTGTCCTTTTGGCATCAGCCAACTTCAGCAGTCTCCCCTTTTGACTAAGCACAGCCAACAAGCCATGGTTGCCACTATACTTTTTTTTTTTTTCCCCATCAGGACCCAACAAAAGACAACTGAGTTAAAGCAGTACTTTGGTTCATACAGAGGTATCAATATCCCTTCTAGGCACACAATGTGCCTAGAATAACAGTCCTAAGGTCAAAAAATCAAATCTTAAACACCTACAATGCACGAGAAGTAGCAAAGCTCAGCTTCTTCCCTAAACCTTGGAGCACCCCTAACCCAATTCCCTTCCTTCTCACTTCTGCTTCTCTCCCTGAAAGAGTCTTGCTTCTGCTCCCTGTCACTGGGCACAGGGGAGGGAAGTTGGGAGAGGCCACATCTGCCAAACTGCAGAAACCAGTTAAGATACACTCCACCTCAGGGCCCTGCCCCACTCCAAGCAGAGACAGACTGCCCAATCCTGCATCTGCCTGCAGTAGAGCAGACTCGTGCTCAGAAAACAGCGGGCAGTGTTGCCAGAATCTCTGCTCTGCTTGTCCTTGAAACAGCTCCCTGCACCCACATCTCTCAAGTCTGCCTGCAAATCAGCAGTACTACCCCCCAGACTCTTCCTACTACTACTTTCCCCGTCATCCAGCAGCAGGAAGATGAGAAGGGCTTTTCCCATGATGTTCACAATTAGCATTAAGCAACAAGCAACTGTTATCCTGCTTCTCTGTTGGATATAAGAGAATGTAAGGAGGCTCCTTCATGTTTAACACCTCAATGTGCAAAAGGCTGCCTGGAGATGCTTTGCGGGGTGGTTTGGGGGAGCGGGGATAACAACTACAAAAAAAAAAAATCCTACTGAAGTACAATGCAAAGCCAAACCCCAAACTGAAACTGCCTTTTGTCAAAGCAGGACCCAGGAATCTTGGAAGGACAGGTTCCCTTTGTACTGCTACTGCTGATATGGCCATATTCCTTGGAATAAGGTCTGCGTCCTCACGACACTAGTCACTGAATGGGTGTAGAAAGATCTCAAACAAAAATTCTGACCTTGGAAGATGCAAACATAGGAATGTGTAATTTTCCAAATATAAAAATCAAGGTCAAAGAAGGTCAGTAATTCTATCAAACAGTGCCACAAAATGACAGCCATAGGCCAGCAACGTCACCAAGGGAAAGGAGCTACTTAAGGGGCACTCACAAGAGCAATCTGATAAAGATCCAACTATGATTTCCTTACAAGGGTCACAATCTCTGTTCCTGTAACAGAAGCCAGATGCACCAGAATAAAGGTTTCTTATCAGAAAACTAGCTTTCTCTTTTAATGGAGTAGACACTACAGGATTTTTTGACAACAAAGTGTTTCAGCACTAAGCTGTCACTTGCTGCTTTGCCAAATACCTAGACTAGATGTTTAACATAAGCACTGATAAGCAACTCATGTCTTATTCATCACATACAATAATCACTGATGAAGGTTCTTCAGCTTTTTGCTTGTTTCTTACACACAGCAAGATTAACTAGATGGACTGACCACACACTAGAACAAACAACTTGGCCGAGAGGAGGTACAGGAAGAAGAGAGCCTATTGTAAGAACTTATTGCCCAGCAGAGGAAGTACTGCCGAAAACTAGAAAAAAGTGGAAGGGGTGGAGATTTAATCAGAGAGTGATCCTGCAGAGCTAGAAGCCAAGCCACTTGCTTTAGTAATAAATTCAGTTTCCCGAACAAAACATTTCTACTCTTACAGCCATCAGAAATTCAGAAAGTCATTTAAGTTACTACACAAGATAGAAAGTTCCCCTATTCAGAGTTCCTCATAGTGCAGGAAAGAAAACAGTTAAACCCAAAACAGGATGCCAAGAATCAGCCTGCTAAAGGTAGAATCTCCACAGTTGAGGGTTGGTTTGTTTGTTTGTTTGTTTGTTTTCCTATTTTTTCCTTCCTTTCTGCAAAACAGAGTTGTTGAGTCAGAACTAGAAAAAAAAAAAGATACATACAGGCCTCTATTAGCCTTTCCATTACTCTGGCATCTACAAAGGGACTGAACTGTTACTTGAAGGAGGGGTTGACTTAAGACCTGCAAGAAGACTTTGCACAAAATGAAGAGGACAACATTAGAATTATAAATAACTCAGTGTGCTAAAAAAATATGAGTGGTCAAAGCTGCCACTGTGATAAGAGAAATGTGTCAAGATTTAGACTGTATTAAAAATACTGAAGTTAATCAGATAAACCAACTAATTTATTTTTTTTTTTCAGTCTAAGACATGGTCAAGAGGATCATGAAAGTTGGATAAAACATCCCTAGAAAGGTACAAGCGGCACCAACATCAATACCAGTCGTGTATATTACCTTCATCATGACTCACATACTTTGGCTCCAGACTAACATGCTTAAGTATGCATCATAAAGACCTACTAAACGTCACACAATTTCTTGTTTCAGTCTTAAAATACAGGTGAAAAACAGGAAAAGTTCCAGCTTTCTTTTCAGAAGGGTAGCTCATTTCTGTTGACAGCAATATAAAGTCATGGAAAGGAAAAGACTAGGAAACGGTAATAGTTAAAAATTTGAAAAAAACAACAGGGAATAACAAGTTACATGTTTGCCTTTCTACGGCCTTTCTGCACACCAGGTATTGATTCGAAACTGAGAAGAACCTCAAATTAGATGGTGATTTCCTCTTTGTGTGCCACAGGTGCAATTTAAGTGTATCGAGCTCTATGTACCACATCAACAGAAAGAACTGAAGGCTGTGGCTAGGGATGATGGATATGTAGAAAAGGGTGAAGAGTAGGGCTGTGTGTTAGCCAACCTAAAACAAGACAAAATTCACTAATATTTGAAGAATGTTAGCATTAAGAGGGATTTAGCATGCTAGAAAATGGCACAGCTTGTGCTGATGAAGGAAGCAAGGTTTAGAAAATAATCCCTTTACTGCAGACATAGTAAATTAACCCTGCCAAACAAGGAGGATTTATCTTTTTGCAAAATATCATTTAATTTTAAAAAAATTCTAAATACTGCAGTTTGAAAGGTGAACTGCATTTAAATAGATGTGATACTCTCCAGACACCACACACTCCACAAAAGCTCCTACTGATCAGCTTTCCATACAGCAGCAAAGTGAAGGCACCTTTTGAAGATGGGTGTCAACACTTACCAAAAATCAATTACATGACAAAAGACAAACGTGGGGGTGTGCTTGGGGTTTCTTGTTAGTTTGTCTTTGCAACTCCCACATGTTACTTGCTCTCCAGCACGTGGAAGGGAACTGGCACACTGAATTCAGAGTGCAGAGCAGTTCTGAAAAATCTCATAAAAATATTCAAATTGGGGCTAACACTCTATAAAGTAAGGCAAGTTATAAGTTGGAACTTGCTCTCCATCTTAATTTGTGGGTCTGGAAGCAAGGTAAAGAGTTTACCTCTACGATCATGTTGGCCTCGCTTCCTAACCTAATGTAAAGAAATCAAACAGACAAGATCCAAACCCAAAAATCTGAACAAGAATTACAGATTTATTATGTTACAAAAAGCTAACACATAAGAACTAACGCATTATCAACAAACATCAACTGTGCTAAAACTGTTATGCTGAATGCACCTGATGAGAAAATCTTAACTATTCACATCTCCTTTCTGGCTAGGAACCCAAATGAAAGAAGACTGATAATTAAACCGATGAGAAATTAAACCAACTTACTTGCAATATCCTGTACCATTTTGATATGGAATGCACTTTCCCTCATTAACACATGGCTTGGAATCATCCATACACTGCAAAGCTGAAAGAAAACAACAGTCAAATCAGTAGCCATACATGTTAAGTCAAAGTTTCATTAGCATTTTTAGGAGAATGAAAAATCTTACAGTAAAAAATTTTATGACTGGAACAAAAACAAAGACACTAGCGCATATTTTAATTTAATCTCTGGCAGTGTCAAGAGCCAAACTGAAAGAAGAATCAGATACAGATTTGTTCATCAGGCAACTAAATGTTTTCAGAATTTCTTTTAGGTAGACTTTCAAAACAAAGCGTGAAGTAATTTCAGCAATCTACAAAGACATTCATGTCAGCACTTGCGTATTTTGGGTTGCCACCAGCTACTACTTGCTGATCAAAATTCTGGACTGAAATTCTCTGAAGTAAGAAGCAACTACTCCTAAGCCTTCTTTCAGATTATTTTGTCTCAAATTCTTTCCTTCTTTTCTACTATCTCTAGGGACACTTGGCACTGAAATAGGGGCATCTGTCCCTCATAAGTTCATCTGCTGTATGTTTCTAGCAATTCAAAATTTGCCACAACATCATTACTGTTCTGGCATTCTGATTTCAGTCAGGACTGTGTTTGGGAGTAAGTGAAAACATCAGAGATGTTTAAGACTTTCAGGAGAGAATTTGGTATTTCTGAGGACGGTATTTCTGGTTGAGCTATTCTGTAGCTCAAACTTGACATTTCCAGTAGTATGTTTTTTAAAAAGTGTAATAAAAAAAAATTAGGTGTAATACAGTTCAGGGCTGGTCAATTTTTATCCAAGTCTACTGGAAGCTCTAGTGAGGCCTGTTCTGATAGGAGCACCACAACAGCTCCAGCTCTGGCAAGTGTTTGTCTCTTCACAGGGACCTGAAGCAGCACACTGTAGCTATTTCTTAAGTGACCAGAGGTGTGAGAACTATGGAAGCCCTGCAGAAGCAGAGGGCACTCTAGAACCACAAAAATTTAGCCAGTCCACCTAGACCACAGCCTGCCACTTGAATAGCACCAAAGTAGTGGATAAAGCTCTTGGAACCAGAAGATCTGGGACCTATCCTATACCCACCCACATACTGAGAAGTCACAAGCTCTTCCCAGCCTCCAGTTCTGTCTCCTGGCCCCCAAAACACACACACTTCCATGCCTTTATGTACCCTATTTCAACAACCTTACTGCATTCAGGAAAGCATTTAACCAATCTTAGTTAAGGACACCTAGAGGCACCAGTAACATCCAACCACTGAAACTGTCTGCTTTTGTATCAGCTGCTGTAGAGCAGATTGCCTTTTTTTTTATTTTAAGGATGGTTTTCTTTTCCTCAAGAGGTATTACATTTTCAATTATATTCATCAAGGGGCATCAGGGAAAACTGTTCCAAAGCACCAAAGTTTATATGTTGGTGACTAAGGAATGGGGCTCAGAAACAGAAGACTTAAAGCATTGGTCCCATTAAGTCCTCCCTGCAACCAGCACAAATTCAGTCCAGCAATTAGACAACTTGGAACAGACTCCATTTACCGCTATCTGGGACTTGAAGTGTTATTTCTCAATAACCCTGGAGCACGTAAACGGGTCACATACACTATGAGGTACTATAGGAGCATTTCACACTGGCAATCCCTATAGAGAATACAGTTAAACTAAACACAGTTGCCCGGGAAAATTATCAATATTTCCCACAACACAAGTATGCCTATTTCTGTTAACTCGATTTCTAAAAAAGGGGCACTTGGCGCTGCTTCTGCAGAGCTCTCAGGAAATGAACAAAATTCCACTCTGAGCCCCTTTCAGATAACCCCTGAGGTCAGGGTTACTAAGCGACAGAAATATTAACACGGATTTTGCACAGAATTCCCCCCCACCGTGGTCAAAAGCACTTACGCTGATTTGCACCTGTCTGAATTTTTATCCCATTTAACAGCAACATTCACAAGGCTTCAACTCCAAGCTTCATCTGCTTCTGTCTAACACTACAGCAGCTTGTTTTCACAGCAAAGATTAGCTCCAGTTTGCATAGTTCAGCTACACTCTGTGCAAGAGAAACTGCAAAAGGACTGGAATGATTCGAACTTCTCTTACCATCTATGCTACTCCAGGGAAATCGAGAGGGTTAAAACAAGCCTTACCACATTTCAGAGGACCAGGAGGGGAAGCAGACTAGGTATTCTCATCTCACTACCTTGAATTTTCATTCTTTTCACACCAATCGAGCCAGTGAAGCAAATACTCATAGGATTATTTCTTTTGTGCCCATGCTTTCAAACACAATTTTGTAATCTCTTCAAGTACCCGCTTCCCCAGTGAGAACTGAGCAGCCAGTTGATTTTGTAACCCACATAGTAAAAGCTTAACTAGCACTTGGCCAAAAACACCTCCCAGCACAACTGCAGAGGGGAACATGAAGGTGACAGCTTTTGGGGTCACAGTGAGGATCCAAATCAGTGATTCCTGTTCAACTTGCTAGGCCAAAACCAGACACAGCAGAGACACTTTAGCAAAGTAATGATTAATTTTCTCCCAGTTTTTGACAAATTATTCCTGCTTTGAACTGCTGTTTAGCAGGTCATTAAACTACTACTAGTCCTTAGAATTCTTTAAGAGAGACACATAGCGAAAGGGCCAATGCAGGCAGCTAAATATATATTTTGTATATAGTAAATCAGAAGTGAAAAAAGTTAAGAAAACAAAAGGAAAAAGACTCTTTTGTACTTTTTCAGCTTAAGACTAAAATAGGCTGAATAGAAATACATTGAAATGCAACTAAAGCTGAAGTGAATGTAAATGTAACCATATTCTATTGAGTATTAAAAAGTAACATGACCACTTCTCTTTAAAAAAAGAACTCACAGGGGACATCAAAGACTACCGTTCTCACAGTAAAAATCAGCATTTCTGTGCACAAAGCACTGTCTTCCTGTATTTCACGATATCTTTAACAATTTCACAATGCATGCAAAACCAAGGCATTTCAACATGACTTACTCCAAAAGCTACTTTTCTGCTACTCTACCACGTGGTGCTCAAGACTTAATAGCATCAGAAACTTTACATTCTACCTCAGCCAGCATAAAAAGTATGTTTGTCTACATCCATTATGTTAACTGTAAATACTTTGGTGTGTACAGCATGAGAGAAGACAGCCTTCTCTTGAAAAGATAAAGCCCCCTTTCTAGAAGCCATATATAGATAGCATCAGCAAGTTGCCAAGGCTCTGAGCCTAACAGACTGCTTTTGACAGTTTTCTCCCTTGTTTAAAAAACAAGCAATGGCGAATTATTTGGTGGCTTTCTGGACTTGCTCTAGCTTGTCAAAACCACCAGGACTGTCAGAAGCTAGGTTAGCCCAAACCAAGCGCAAGCAGTGATGTTCAAGTTCTCGCACTCCCATGCAGTGGAGGGCTCAAGCTAGTATGCCAGCAGGTCTTCAAGGGGAAATCACACTGCTGCTTAAAGTATTGAACTGCCCCGTAACTTTTGGGCATATTATGGGAATGTTGGGAAGACGCCCCACAATTACCAAAAGACTGGCTTCTTATGAAGTGGGCAGGTCACCACTTTGTGAAAGTACCACTCAATTTCTAGCACGTATTGTAGCCAAGTTTGAAAGAATTCTCAGACAAAGGCTCTAAGTACATGTGAGATGACTGTTATTACACAGCCTAGAGTCCATACTAACTCGCACATGCTTGCATTTAGACACAAATTCTAACCTGACATTTAACTAGCCTACCAGGACTATTTTCCAAAGCGAGAGGGAAAAAACAGGTAGCCACTGCTGTAAAATGAGCACAAGCAGAAAGCATTACTCACAGAAACACTATAGGAAGTACTATGACTCTCAACATCCAAATTCAAAGCTCAGACTTAACTGGAGCACAGTTTCACCCAGGTTTAATCTTTTTGGCTAGAGAGACTGTTAAAGCAAATCTAAGAAGAAAAGGAAAGTTCTATTTCTGTCTCATCATTCTTCAGGATGTCAACAAGATCTGGAAGTTGTGATTCAGTTTCTATATCTGCCCACTGTAAATTCAGATACTTTCTAGGCCACCAAATTAAATGAAATACTGAAGGATTAAGATCAGAAGCTGTAAGAGTCAGAGTTCAGCTTTTAAGAGAGAGGACTGCTATAGGGAAACACAGCCATAACCAGGGAAAATCTGAAAGGGCTTTACCGTAAATACTAAAAGGAAAGTAATGCCAATAAAGTCCTCACCCACAAGTTCAGAAAAAGTAAAACAGAAATAAAAATGCAAAATACCAAAACAATTAATGCTGTGAGGAAGAAACGTTACAAAGCTGGTTTCCTGTAGCTTTGTGGTTGATTATCCTGCATCTAAGAAGGTGCAAGCTCTGACCAAAGGTTTTACTGCAAGTAAGGAGAGAGTGACGTTCTGACAGAGACACATCTGAGCTGCCGGTACAGCCTTCTCCTTGGGAGGACACTATATGGGTCTCTCTCTCTTCTTTCTGTCCATAATTATTCCATTAAATTCAGAGAAACTCAGTATCTTTTAAGAACCTATATCTCTGTCATACTTGGTTGAAACTTGTCCATAGGTTCAAAAGCTCTCTTGGGGGAGAGAGTAGAAAACAACTTGAACATAGAAAAGTCAGGCTAAAAAAACTCCACTAAAGACTAGAATGAAAACTAAAGGACAAAATAGGTTTCAATAACCTTTATGTAGTCAGTGGATTTTTCTGTCCTGACTTGACATTCATGAGAAACAGTCTGTCATTTCAACCATGTTACTCATTCTATATGCAGAAAAAGGAGGGAAAAGGATTCAAAGACCTCAAAGAGCAGCAACACAGGATACAGAGGGAATCTTTATGCAAGCTCAAGTTTACTTGCCAGTGGTGGATCAGCTCAGAAAGAAGATGACAGTCAGCATGGTCAGAAACAGCAGCTACCCTACAAATCAAGGGGTCTCCAACTCCAAGAGAGCAAAGAATAGCTTCTGATTCCCTTCAGGAAAAACAACGTGTGAAAATAGAAGCTAAGAGAAAATGCTGAAAACCAAAGCACAGTTCTGGAGGAAGATGGGTAGGTCCTCAATGTGCAGAAAGGGACAAAATCCTTCCACAGCAGAACCTCCTACCACACAAACAGCTGAAACAGCTGGCAAGGAATAAGAAGCACTGCACATATGGAGAGGATACCCAAAGATAACCAAATTTTGGAGGAAAACCACAAAGGAGTGATAACTAATCATGCTATTCACTAACCTCAACAGATTATAGTTCCAGTGAGATTATAGACGAGGGAAACACCCACTAGTAAATAAGTGCTAGCTGAAAATATGAAAGTAATTTTTTTTTTTTTAAGAATAGATTGCACATGAAGGGAGGTGGAAGCAAACTAGTAAAAATCCTTACTGTGAAAAAACAATTTAAGCCTTATATTCAGTTCATATTTAGAAAATGTTAACATTTGGGGAATTTAAACAAGCCAACCAGTTTGCACTTCACAGACAGAGGGTAGTAGTTAAAGACAAAGCTTGTCTACAAGACATGGAAATAGTCTGTAAAGTAAAAATGCTTTAATCAGATTAGTAAGACATCTCCACTGTTTTTACACGCAAAAGCCTGAAATCAATCGGATAATGCAAGATTCATCAACTGAGAAGCTAAGCAGAGCTCAGAGGAGTGTGAAGGCACTCAGCCAACATCCTGTACCTTTTGGGAGAGAAAAAATCCCAATATCTAAACTTGTTTCCTTCACTAACTTCTCTAGACGTGTAAAGAAAAAAAACCTAAAATTAAGTGGATTTCAGAAGAACAAGCCTGTAAGAAGAAAATAAAATTGCTTTAGAAGTTAATCAGATTTGTTTGGAGTTTGGGGTTGTTTGGTTGGTTGGTTGTTTTGTTGTTTTTTGTTTTTTTTTTTAATTTGAGAGTGTTAACAGCAAATCTGACTACATTAAGCTCTCAAACATACAAAACTGAATGCCCTGCCATTATCTGTTTCAAATTTCTCCTCCAAACACCTAGGAATCAGCAAAAACTACTAATTGGCCCTCCTAAGAACAGAGCTGGGAACCACTGAGCAAATTCACACGTGAGTTGAAGTCTTTCTGTCAGGGTCTTGGGCCTAGAAAGCTGCACTGTTATTTCTATCAGATACAGCTATAGTTCATGCCACACTTTCTGTTGAAAAACCACCAATAAAAGCTCAAGTTATAATACATATTGAATTCAGGATGAACCTGTAATACAGTTTGAAAGTCTGTCACCATATTCTTCACTTCCTTACAGCTACTGTTCCCTGCCTTCCCTTATCTTCAGTTTTTCAAACAAAGCTAAAATGCCTAAAATCCAGAACAGCAAGATAAAGTATTTCGTTTAAAAAAAAAAAAGTTTTCAACAAAAAAATGAAGGGAAGGCAATTAAAGAGCTGAAGAGGTATTGGTGTTTCCATGGCAATCTGGCAGACGGGAGCCATGCTCGGGTCTTCTCCAAAGTCTTCCGTCATTCTCCAGCACTAAATCTTTATTAATCTGTATCATTAAGCATGTTTGCCCGTGCAGAAATGCTAGCCCACTACTTGCGCTGAGCAGCGCTTTTGCAGCCGTCCAGGGTGATGTCAGAGAAACGAGATGAAGACTTGCTGCACGGAACAAACAGCAGACGCCCTGTGCCATTTTGAGATACAAAGCTCTTTTTTCATCCTTGGAGCAGTCTAAAAAAAGGACATGTGCCCTAGGAACAGACTATTTTCTAAACAGAATGAACGATTATTTCTGCAGCTCTCAGATGACCATGTTTAGAACGATATAAGCACTGTTTCTTCTAGATGGGCACTGACAACCCTTGACTTCTGTTGGCAAGATGATTTCAGAGTAAATTCACAGAAACTATGAATATAACCACAAAAACACTTTTTAACATAGATTCTTAGGGAAGTTCTTTTTTTCCCCCAACATGGATGACATTTCCCCAGTGTCCCAAAGAAGGGGTGAGAATTAATAATCACTGTATCATTCCTCCACTTAACGGTCATTAGCCAAGAGTACAGACTTAAATGAAACGATGTTGCATCGGAATTACGAATTGTGACCGTTTGGTTTTGCCCTTAAGTAAGATTCCCAAGTCCATAAAAAACAGGCTGCCGAAGTCCTGCTGCCACTTTTTCACCTTCTTGTTCTGAGTTCAAACACCAGCCGCTGGTCCCCTCTCACAGCACAGATCTCTCATGTTTAAAAATGGTAAGCCGAACAGGACAAGAGCACATTGAAGAGAATTACCCACTCATTGCAACAGCAGCAAGAAAAAAAAAAAAAAAAAAAAAAAAAAAAAGAGGGAGGGAAGTAACTGTGGAAGCTGACAAAAACCCAGCCCATCCACTGTAAGAGATTCTAATGCCAAATGCCACCAGAGGCAGGAGTCCTCTTTTCCCAAGGATTCAAGTCCTGAGAACGTCAGCAAGAGGATCTTCATGTATTTTTAATCTAACTAAGTGATACCCTGCAGGAAATGATGCGAGTGAGCCAGATTCTCATCATGTTCCCTTTTGAAAGTCTATATCAGTATCTTTGATAAGAACAAATTTGATAGACAGTAACACCTTCAAAAGATCAAGTCAGACTTGCTTTTCTGTAAGCAAATACCTATCAAGCAGACTGGCATTGTCAGTGTTATCCTAAGTCCTCGAAAATTTCACTGTTGGAAGATCTCAAACTGCAGTCTACATCAACTCACTACCTTTGTGCTGCTCTAGACTAAAACTGCATTGCAACCTGTTAGACATACAGACTGATTGTCAACAGCAACCTGGTGAAACTGGGCTTAGCAAAACCCAAGTGTTAATAAAGACAGTGGGTAATTAGGGCAGGCTTTGCTAGTGAGGATTCCGGTTTCACCCACTGCTGTCTGATCAGAAGAGGAGCAAATCGTTCACAGCAATTATCAGGAGAGAATCCTCACCGAAAGCGCAGGTGTTGCTGCCCCACCCCATCTTACTGCAACTTCAACTGCAGCCTTTTGCAAAACTAAACAACGGCTCAACTGGAAAAGCAAGTTACTACACCATTGGGCTTGCACGATGAGGTAGAGTTGAGTAGTCCAAACCATAGCACTTAGTGCATCCAGGAGCCTCCTATTTATTGACCAAGAGGGCTGACATCAGATGCCTGCCCTCTCTTGCACAAGAGGATCAAGACAGTTGAATATGCACCTGAAAATACCCTTTCAGTGACTTCATCTTTCCCTTTCCCATTAATTCAAGCCACAGCTCCCACTCCCAAGAACCAGATGCAGGTCAGTATCTCTTGAACAAGAGTAATTTTCAGTCTAGATTTGTCATCTCTGACAACCAGACTTTGTTTAGCACTAGGAAGAGATTTCAACCACGACGCCAAAACTTCTGTAGCATGGGAAAACCTCGACCAGCCTGGTAGTAGGTATTCATACCCAGTCAAGCGACACAAGCCATACCACAGCTACTTCTCCTCTCAGCCCTGTCAGAGAAGGAATTGGTAGGCCTAGCAAGAAGCCAGTAAGTTGCCGGCTAAGCGGACACGACATTTAGTCTTTGCAAAGAGTATTTTGCTCTCTTACTGGACTGCATAAGCCATTGCGAGCAATAACAGTCCTACTATGCACCACACCTCTACCCTACCAAGAAAACCTATTTCTGAATTTGTAAGACACCTACCCTTGAAAGATCCTTTATTTTTCCAGTCCCTTTCAAGCAAATCTGGCCCAAACACATTTATGAAATATGCTTTTTTTTACTCCAACCATCTTCTTGCAACATATTTGTAAAACTACGTCAGCCAGAATTCAGAGGGAGAAAAAAAAAACCAACAAACAACCCAACATTTCTCTCAGGAGACAAATAATAACCATTTCAAAGTCAAAGCAGAGAGATTGATTAACCTGATGACTACTCTGTATCCAAGACAGCAGCAGCAGTCAAAATTCTGCAGATACCAGCTTCCATTACAAACCATACTGAAGAACACAATTGCTGAAATTATCAGCGTCTCACTTGGTCACGCACTAAACTTCCACTACCACTTTCTCCCATGGCTGCACTCTTCCCAAGTCATCTAAAGAGCGACCCATCCTCTCAGGAGCAAAAAAGGAAGAACGAATGAGAAGCCACCTAAGTAATCAATGACTGCTGCGCCTTGATAGCTTTAACGTGCTGCAAGACTGCACGTTACTCTGGGAGAGGCATGAAATCCATCACACCCCCAACAGTTACGGCTGCGGACCACATTCTCCAGCCCGGCTGTAAAACATATTGCAAACGCCACCATGTAACAGGGAACTGTGATGGAAAGCAGCAGTTTCTTCAGATGTGCACCCATGGCTTCACCACGGCGGAACTGATTAACAGCTCAAGGAGGAGGGTAGATAGAAAATCTTTCTGGATGTGTAGGTATTTCCTCAACAAAGAGGCCAGAACGAACACGATGCATAGGTATTTCAAACGACGGAGAGCAGTAAACCATTTTCTCCCGTGTTTTCAAATCAAAAAATCTCAAGCACTCGAGCCGTTTTTGCAACTGTACATCGATCACTGCCGTGCACTGCCCGCAGTGGACGACTGCCATTTCGGCTTTCCGTTACGTGTGAGCCCCTACGGGCAGGATCCGCAGCCCCTCCGCGGGGCGGCCCGGCCCGGTTCGGCTCGCAGGTGAGCCCGGCTCGGGGCGGGGGCACTCTACACAAAGAGGCGGCGGCCCCCGCGGGGACGCCCCCCAC